>NW_028301711.1:75250000-76500000 GCF_037042655.1 Diuraphis noxia
TGCCAGCTCACTTGATTCAAGACCACATATTGATATGGTTTGTTGTAAGGCCATTAAAACTAGTTTTGTTAGGGAATATTGAATAATTTCGTCATTTAGATTACTATACTGTTCCTTAGTCCGACCTATATTGGAATATAGCGTATTTAATCGTGTCTATAATATACAGCTAATGATTGTTTTAAACTTGCAAAATGTTTAATCTAATTATCTAATCTATTGCAATAAGTATTCGTATAAGAGGACGAAAATCTGATATAATTGTAATTAACTGTTATGCACCAACTTATTAGGAAAATGAGGAAGAAGAGAAGGACATTTTTTTATGAAGTTTTAGAAAGAACTTTTGACTCGCTACCAAAGAATTGTATAAAAGTAACTACACCTAGGGGATTTTAATACTCAAATAGGCAAAGAAGCAACCTTTCATCCAACTATCGGTTATGAAAATTTACACAACACATAAAATGACAATGGCATGAAACTAATAGACTTATCGATGGCCAACAATTTTATAATCAGTAGCACATACATCTCCAGAAAAAATATTCATAGACAGACTTGGACCTCACTAGATGGGAAAACCAAAACCCAAATTGATCACGTAGTCGTTGATAAGAGGTACCAAACGTGATTAAATTGTCAGAACATACAGAGGTGTAGATGGGGACTCTGATCACAATTTAGTGATTGTGAGGTTTGTGTTAGGTCCGTAAAGTGGTGAATAAAAAACAATGGAATAAAGCTGTTAAATTAGATAGCGGCAAGCTAAAAACTCTAATAAAATAAAGGCGTACAGAGCTAGAGTAACACAGACACTTAAAAATTATGACAAGAATCAAGACAAAGAAAAAATACCTACATGGTCAAAAATAAAGAAATTGGACTTAAGTAGCAGAAAACCTAAGAATGAAGCGTAAGGGGAAAAAGAAATCATGGTTTAACAAGCAATGCCAGGAAGTGGTTAACAAATATCAAGTAACAAGACAAATAATGCTACAAGACCTCACCAGAAACAATATAGATAATTATACAAGAGCAAGAACTTTGGCCAATAGAATAATCAGAAAACAAAAACTACTATCAGAAAAGAAAGCTCTAGAAGAGAGGGAAACATACAGAATGAACCCAAGAATGTTTTTCGAATAATGCACATCAATTAAAGAATGATTTAAGGTGCGTTCTTCAATAATGAAGGATAATGATAATAATTTATTATCGGATCCGGGGTAGATAGTCAATTACTTCAGGATTTTCTTCGAGAGACTACTGAATAACAATAACGATAATCAATACAGTAACGACCTATCTTATGAACAAATAATAAGAAACACCGTAGAATCTGAAATGCTAGAACCAAACCAGGAAGAAATAGAACAAATTATGAATACTTTAAAAACAATAAAACCCCAAGCGAAGATAACATTAATCAGAACTCTTAAAGATAGGAGGAAAATACTTTCTGAAAACTATACAATGCCTCATTGCAGAAGTATGGAGGAGTGAACAGATTCAGAATGATTGGAAAATGGTCATAGTATGCTAAATTTTCAAAAAAGGTGATCCATCAAGAATAGAAAACTACAGAGGAATCAGTCTTTTGGACTCCATTTACAAAATCTATCTATTGCCATTTTGCATAGGTTCGAATTCTATAAATTGGTCAAAAGCTGCAATGAAAATACGTTTGCCAAGAGCGGTATATGGGAGAAAAGTCCGAAAGTTTTGAAATTAAAACAGGATTAAAACAAGGGGATGCACCGTTTCTAGTATTATTTAATTTGTCACTAGAACACGTAATAAGAGATTTTAAGGATGGCAGATCCATGGAACTAGTTGGAAACAGGACTTTACTGGCATATGTCGATGATATTGATATCCTGGGAGTATTGCAAGATCAGATAATCTCAAGTATATTTAAGTTAATAAAAGCTAGCCAAAGAATAGGGCTGAGAATTAATGAAGATAAAAAAAATATATGATAATGACTAGGAGTTTAATCAATAACAAAATTTTAATATAGGCCAATACACTTTGAACAGGTGAATAACTTTAAATACCCCGGAGTTAATAAAATGGAAACAATAATATGCACAGTGAAATAAATTTGAGATAAGCGGCAGCAAATCGAAGTTAATTCGTTATGAATAAAATGTTCAAATTAAGACTTTTGTCAAAAGAATCAATGGTAAAATTTTACACTACTTATCTTCGTCCAGTCATCATGTATGTATGTGAGACATGGTCAACAACAAATGGTGACAAAGGAAAACTGTTGAGGTTTGAGAGAAAAATGCTGTGAAGAATATATGGTTCTATACGAAACCCGGATAATGGGGAATATGAGCGTAGGAAAAACAGATTTAGAAAGGCTTTTCAACAAACCAAACATTCAAAGTTTTCTAATATCCAAAAGATTAGAATGGGCTGGGCTTGTTTGGAGGGCGAAACAGGATCTGATCAATAAAGTTTTAACTAATAATCCATCTGGGAAGAGACCGCGAGGAAGACCGCACTAGCGGTGAATGGACCGTATAAAGAAGGATCAAAAAGGAACTGATCAAATAGTAGTAATGGAGGAGACCGATAACAGGGGCCGTTGGAGAGTCTTGGTAGAAGCTGCGAAACGCCTTAAAGGCGTGTAAAGCAAAAAAAAAATTATAATAAGTGTTATTGAAGTTATTGTGTTTAAGTAATTATTTGTAAGATTTTCTAACGGATTTCAGACCCATTTATTATACCAAAATATTATAAAATGCATATAATTTATATGTTACGATTTAAAATTGTATTTATACAAACTGTTCTAAAGTTTTTTTTGCGATTGCTACTACATAAAAAAAATTTTCGTATTTCAGATCCAGTTACTTATGATCTATTGTTAAGTCCAATGTCAATAGCAGTTGGGATATTGTACGGTTTAGTTTGGGGTTTTATTGTAAAATATGTTCCAGAAAGAACTGATGTAAGTATTACAAAATACATTGTCAAAAATACATCAAATAATTGTTTCATTAATTTTTCATGGTTCTAGAGTTCTAAATAATTTTGTTCTTATAATACTTCCTCTCTGTCCCCGTTACGTATTTAAATGTTATTACTCATACAAGTATATACAAATATATATACAGAATGATTTTTTTATCATGAACCACTCATTATTTCAAAAAATATCAGTTTTTGAAAATATTTTTTTACAAAGTTTCATGTTGTTAACAAAACAACGTTTTTATTAAAAAAATTATGTTTTTTAATATTTTTTATCCTTATAATTTTTTATGTTTTTTACTTTTTTGAATGACAACCTAGAGTTTTAATTTCATATTCCAAAGCAGAATATTTTTCTAAGTATTTTGATACGTAAAAATCGAATTTTGGACGAGTAGTTTTTGAGTTATAAGTATTTTAAGTTTAGACAAGCGGAATTATAGTGGACAAACATTTTGCGGGGTAACCCCGTACCACTCCACTCCGCCAATCTAAACTTCAAATACTTATAACTCAAAAACTACTCGTCCAAAATTCGATTTTTACGTATCAAAATACTTAGAAAAATATTCTGCTTTGGAATATGTAATTAAAACTCTAAGTTGTCATTCAAAAAAGTAAAAAACATAAAAAATTATAAGGATAAAAAATATTAAAAAAACATATTTTTTTTAATAAAAACGTTGTTTTGTTAACAACATGAAACTTTGTAAAAAAATATTTTCAAAAACATTGATACTTTTTGAAATAATGAGTGGTTCATGATAAAAAAATCACCCTGTATATAAGATAGACATGTATATACGTTAAAGACATGGGCTAGGATGAAACTTGATAAGTAATAATATAGTTGTTAAAAATAAAGTAATATATGGTATATTATATATTAATTTAATAAATTAGACACTCTCAGTTTTGTCTTGAATCGATAAATTATATTATTTCAATATAATATTGATACTGTTGATATAATATTTTGACTACTGTACAATTTATTATATTTGTATTAATAATAAACGAGTTCAAAGTTAAGAGTTTCTTTCGTTATTTAACTTGACGCCTGTAATTATTGTTCTGTTTATATAGCCTTACGTTGTGCCATTGCGAATTTTAATGTTGTCTGGAGGTGGATTATTAGCTGTATTGGGTTTTGAACGTACCAGTTTAGAAGGCGCAGGTCCGTTAGCAGTGATCATCTCATCGTTTACTTCAATTTATTTCTGGACTAAACAAGGGTGGAATATTGAAGATGTATGTTAATGGTTAAGTGCAAAAAATAAATTTGAAATAACATAACATTAACATAATTTTAAGTTAGCTAGTTACATTATTATCATAATCATACCATATTAAATGTAATAATATTGTCGATTGATTCTATACTAGAACCCAGTGGCAACGGCTTTTGAAATATTTTGGATGATTTGTGAACCAATACTGTTTGGATTGACTGGAACACAAATTGTACTTAAAGAACTTGACCTGAAATTCGTAACGGCAATTGTTATGTGTGTCGCAATTGCTTTCGTGGTATGTAAAACTAAAAATTATTATCAATCATGTTATATAAACTATCAACTACGTGTTATGTATTTATATTGGCTATTTGTACCACAATTAATACATACTTAAGGTTCAAAAATTAAAATTGAATGTGACACATTAGTTTTTATCTTTCCATTCAAGATATTAAATATTTTTATAATAACAATAATAATAAAACTATTATTGTTTTTTTTATTCTATATTATGAAAATTTTATGAAATATGGGTAAATAAATTATTATTCATGACATTTTATTATTCACTTTAGTTACGGACTTTTATAACAATCATAGCAGCCTCTGGGAGTTCTCTGAATTTTAAAGAAAAGCTGTTTATCGCATTATCGTGGATGGCCAAAGCATCTGTTCAAGTAAGTAAAATGATATTGTAAGGTATTTATTTCAGTGTTTATCTAATATTAGTCTACTGAAATAATATATTTGCAAGTAATTAAAAAACAAACTAAATTATTACTAAAAGCGTGAAGGACTTTCACTTTAATCATTAAAACAAATTTCGAGTGAAAAAAATTTAAAACATTTTTAAACTATAATGTTGTATCAAAATAGTATCAACCATATTTTTTATTCATTGGTTATGTTGTGGTCCTCGGGTTGAATCATAAGATCACACCCACAATAATTCACCATTTCATATTTTTCTTTAAAGCCTCTCATGGAATTGTTTTCAGGCGGCTTTGGGTCCGGCCGTATTGGAGGTTGCTACCAACAACAAAAATGAGGAACATATCGGATACTCCCGGACGATTGTGATGGTGTGCATCATCTCCATCCTGTTGACTGCCCCGACGGGTGCAATAATCGTATCGTTGTCCGGCCCCAAGCTGCTGACCAAGGCCAAGCCCAGCAACGAACAGTGGCACCGTGGGCCTAGACCCTCGATCCGCGATATCACACTGAATAGTGAAGACGAGGATAACATCAGCGTGAGCAACGATCAAGTGCAAGAGTCTGACGTGGTGAAAGCGGACTGCACGACCGAGGATCAAAGCGATAAGATTTGATTACCACGGTCACAGGAGTAATATTGAAAGGAATTCATCATCGCGTCATGTTATGCAACACAATATTGTACCATAATATAATATACAGGTTGATTCACTAAATATGCACTGCAATAATTAATTAAAAGTTTTGATTTTTAGAATTTTTAAATATATCTAAATATCTTGTATTAAAATTCTTGATATTTCTTTGTACTGTTTAAGGAATGTCCTATGAAAATTTAAATTTCTACTTTTTAAATCTGATTTTCAATTCCATTTCTATTAGAGCTTATTAAGCTGATATTTTTTATGTTAATTTTGTTTTATTTTATTAGAAATTCGAGTGAGTAGTTTCTTGGTTATTAAAATGTACTTATAAATTTATATAATAAGGGTAATATTCCTTAAAAATGTTTTGCAAAAATATAAATTAAATGTAATACTTAATATATTATTATGCTAGGACAATTTTTAATTAAAAATTAAAAATTATGATAGATTATTATTATTTACTGAAATGTTAAAATCACTATAGACCCCATTTTCAAAATTTGATTATCATCGACCTTCCTTAGCACAAAAAGTTAAACAATTAAAAAACTACTCGTTTGTATTTTGATTTTGTTCGCCAATATTTAAAAAAATAAATATTGTTATGGTAAATAATTCACAGTGAAAATTGGAATTTTAATTTGAAAAGTTGAAGGTACAACACCATAGGACACTTTTTAACCAGAGCAAAAATCTCAAAATATTGAAAATACGTTTTTTAAGCTTACTTAAAATATCCAAAAACTCAGTTTTTTAATAGCTGCAATGTTTAAGAAAAAAAAGGGTGAATCATCTTGGTGTATAATATGTGACTTTAGGCGAATCTCGATTTCCGATTTTCAGATCAGAAAATTTTGTTTTAATTTTAAATTTTACAATAAATCTATTTTATGGTTCATAATTTATCGATGTCTTATAGACTATAGTCTTGTTAAATAGGCGATGGTTTCAAATTTTATAATAGTAATAATAATTGTTTATATCCATTATGATATTTCACTCCACTACACTAACAGGAAGCAATCTAATCGCACATAATATAGGTACTGACAAATATAGAGTATCTTTTTTTCTTCATTTTTTCATTTTAATCCTATTTTGTAAAATATAGAAATTTTGATGAAATTGGATATTCACTTGTTAAATAATGATTTCTCATCATGGTATCTATATTTTGATGTAAATCAAAAACGAATAACCGTAGAAACTTAATCTCACTAATTTTAACCATTTTCTACTTATTATGATATAATTTCTAAATAAATTGATTCATTCTGAGTTATTTATTCTGAGTTTTGATTTTAATTTTAATTTCACTTATCGTTATTCGTTTTTTCTGATTTAAATTTAAAACGATACATTTATATTATAATATTTATATTTTGTTGCGTAATATCGATTTAGATATGCTCTAATTCTTAGTTGGATTTTTTTTTTTGATTTAATATAGCAATTTTAACTATTCATCAAAATGTTGATTGACAACGGAAAACCTGCCACAGTTTGCGTAGCTGTGTAGCATTTATATTTTAGATAATCAAATATTAGTTAATTATTATTTCTTACATAATATTATGAACAACATACACCTATAGGTAGGTATAGTGGAATTGTATATTAAAATTTTTTTTTTAAATTTAAAATCGAAATGTAGGTATAATATAGGTACAAAATATAAAACGATTATTTATTTGGTATAAAATATATACCTAGGTACAATTTTTTTTTCGATTTCAACATAAATTATGAATATAATTATACAAAATATTTCATTTTACATTATTTCATTTCTTAGATAATTTTTAACTTTTTTTTTGATATTTAAAATTCATTTTTAAATCAAACTTAAGCCCTGACAAATGTATAATACGTATTCGGGAAAGCGATGCGAACAAGGGACAAATTAAAATTATATAAACATTTATAAAATAATGTTTTATCGATCTCGAAGATCTAAAAATGATACAAAACTAAGTCTATGTAAGCAGCTTAATGTTACGCATAATGAATTCCTGCAATAATGTTTGTTAAATATTAAATGATTATTTTTAAAATTAATTAAAATTGTAAATTTCCAGTTCAAGCTGGACTTGATTTGATTATTTTTAACTATTTTAAAATTATGGTTGTTTGTCTGATAATTATTAATTCACTCCCCGTCCAGCAAGATTAAAATTAATTTTAAGACTAAATGGAAAATTAATATGAGGCGTAACCTTGTACAATATAATATAGCTATTTAATCTTCATTGTAATCTGTGCGATGTTCTATTGGCTATTTTATAAAAATATAAAATTAATTTGATTTTTGAGTTCTTTATAAATTATAAGTTATTTGAGGTTGCAGGCTTCTCGAATGAAGGTATTAATAATATAAATTATTTGACAGTAAAATAATATAATTTATTTTTTGTTTGTATTATTAAGTTTTATATTGTTTAAGTTTCTTACTAAATATTCAAGGGTTAATGTTATATGAACGTTTATTGCAATAAAGCGTTTATATAGATTCTGATGGTTTTTTTTGTAACTATTTCACGTGTAACTACTATTAAGCGTTGCGTGTTTACTGTTAAGGTGTATCTAAATTGTTATAAAAATGTATGAACTCTTATGGTTTTATAAATCTATAGACTATAGTCTTAACATTTTAGTTGGTACCTATCTATCTTTTTAACAATTATTTTTTATATATTTCACCCTTACTTCCCAAACCCCAATGAAACTTCTGAAAAGCAAATAAAAATTAAAAAAATGATTTGAAAGTTAGACTTACACAACCTACGTCATAATGGCCTAATTAAAAGGAGCTAACTTGATTTTTTTCTACATCTACATGTAGGTTTAGAGTCTAAACTTTAGACGTATATATTTATCAATATTCTATACCTAATTCAAGCACACAAATATCTATATTCCATATATTTGTGTATTATAAAGAGTCATCAAAAACTGCATAATATTGGTTCTAAATCAACACAATTTACAATTACTTATGTTATTTAAGAGCGTCATTCATTTGGGCGAATAACCCAAAATTTACCAGAGTAAAGCATATAATATCATCATTTGGGCGAGAAATTAACCGATCGTTTAGGTGAATTTGTAAATTATTGAATAATAGGGAATACAATAATTTTTATAATTATTATTATATCGGTTCGGCTGATTGGTGGTTATACGCCAATTTACAAATACAGATAGTGAATGATAATTTGTTAGATTTAATATATTATGTAAAAATACTAAACAAAAACAAGACTATGAGGTACTAATGATACAATAAGTATAAGATACCTACTGCTAAAAAAAAAAAATTAGTTAAGATAATAAATATTATATGATAACTGACAATATAATAGATTTTTAACCATACCAGTTAGAGTTAACTGAGAGTCCTAAGTCTCTAAAAATGGGAAGGAAAACCTATTAGTCCATAAAAATGTTTATAAATATATATTTATAGCTCGACCAAACGATGTTTCAGATAAATTAGGGGTCCCTGTAAATTGCACCCAAATGATATGTATAAATTCGCCAAACGATATGTTATTTTGGGTCATTCACTCAAATGAAAGCCTCCCATCCAAAATATACCCCACTAGGGCACATATCGTTTGGGCGAGAAATTAGAAATTATATCAAATAATAAGAAAGTAACATATTTATATGAATTATTGTGGTATTATTAATTTATGTAATACCTACATAAGTAAATACTAAATGAAATATTACTGAATTGTTACTTACGACCAGGGCTCGAGACTTATAGCACTAAAAAATCATGAAATATGCGCTATTATATGCACCGGAAAAATGGAAAATATACGCTATAATATGCACTAAAAATATGAAAATATGCTTTAAAAATTATTTACTAAACATTTTTATTTAGACATTTATGAATTTATAATTATTAAAATTTAAAGAAAATTTTTTATATAATTTTACAGTTATAATTTTCTACAAATAATGACTAAAAACTCTTTCCTGTTCTCATTAATTTGTGTGTGTCGAATTTTACTGATTCTTCTTGTTTACGTTTAATTGCTTTTGTATGTTTGTCAGTTTTAAGATGTTGTGTTAAATTGAATTTTTTTTCACAATTTACTTTAATTTCACAGTATTTGCAGAAAAGAATAGATGAATCGTGTGAAAATACGTATCTGAACCGAATTCTTGTACATAGCTTCTTAACCGTCGGGCTAGTGATAATTTATCTTTTGGCAAAAATTGTAAATTTTAAAGAAAACTGTGCTGGCCGAAAAGTGACCGTGGCCGAAAAGAGTAGGGTAAGTGTTGGCCGAAGGTGACACTGGCGGAAACGGAAGGGTACATTTTGGCCGAAAACGGGGCCACCCAAAAATACGGGTCTCTATGAATCGCTTACAAACATAGCCGTCTCTCACTCGAAACCCTCACTGTCCATCTACTGTGGTGCTTATTACGTCCTTAAATATTATTTTACAAAGTGCTGTCTCAGCTCATTTGCTTGGCTGGCCTAATATTACGCAATTTAAACATATAGCTAAAAGAAGTTATATTTTGTCTATTATTATTAGTTGGCATATGCCACATACAACAATTACAAGAGACATTTAATGTATTATGATAATTATTACAAACACTCATTTGTTATTTTTTCCGCGCTATTTGAGGCAATTTCAATAAAACATCCAATTGTTTTATTGTAAAATGTATTTAAAAAAATAAAAATTATAAAAATAAAGTCAGTTGACTGGAATAAAAAAAAAAAAAATTAAATAATTGGTTTATTACACTTACACACGGTATGAATAATGAACTAATGAGTGCGTTCAGCGCTAAACAGGGCTACACCCGTTTTTCAGTTCGTATAGTATATTATTACACTAAAGCTGCTTTTTAGTTTATTTCTATTATTACAACGATACGTTTAATAATTCTACTTCTTTACTTTTATAATTAAAATAAAATAATATCGGTTTTTGTTTAAATGAATTCCCCTAAACATAGTTCGGGATATATATCTACTATTAATGTAGAACAAACCAGAGACGAAGTCTACAAATTCAATTGCAGCAAGAAAGACGGAGAAAAAAAGTAATCTTCTATATTTTATACAAATAATATACACTCAACAGAGAAATTTTAATGAAGAGAGTAATACTGTATTAGCATATCTATTACAAAAGTATTTTGTTTTTGAAGTGCGTAAATGTAATTTATAATTTCTGTAAGACGTAGACGATATATTTTTAAATTTAGAACAATTTATAATTTTACTATTTCGAACAAAATTGTAATTGAAAGTTTTCAAAATTTAATTTTGTGTTTATTATATTAATATATTGTAATATTATATAGTATTATAAGAGTAGCTAGTTATACATCAGTAGTTTTTTACCACAGATTTATAAACAAATTAGATAACTGACTTTAATTATTAATAGAGTTCCGAGCTAGTTGCCATTTACTATCATAGTGCAAACAATTTTATCATTATTTGAGACTTTAAAATATCATATTACGGAATTATCGTTACACGGATAATAGACATCTATTATATATATCTATATATCTATATTTTTATTCTATAACTATTATCCGTGTTATCGTTATACATAATTTTTGTTATCAATTTTTCATATTCTTATCATCACATACTTTGTTTGCACTTTTTTAAGTTGGAATATGGTGGCCGACTTCATATTTTGTCGATCGTGATGTAAAAGAGTCGGCCATCTACATACACGTATAATATTATAATACGTCTATGGCCATATAATTTGTTTATACAGAATGTCCTGCGAGGATTTACCCATTGCGACATCTCCTGAGATGATAAATATATCATAAGTCTGTTTTTTATTAGATTCACATAAATAATAAGGGCTATATGTATTATTTTTTTTGGTTTGATTAAATTTTTTGTTAATAAAGTTAAAAGTTCTTTTTTAATTTGTTAACTTTAAAAAAAATAACGATACCTATTTTATAGAGTTTATTTTTCTGAAAATGTTGCCCTTTCAACTTTTTATTTTCATTAATCACATGATTTTTAATACATTTTTTATTTTATAGATAAAACAGCAAAAAACTGGTTTTTATCCCGTCGGCGAACCCCTCTCTACGGTTAGGTTAGGTTAAGTTATCCTCACGGAACACCCTGTATACCTGCGTTGTGTACCTACTGTTAATTTTTAGGAGTTAACCAAAATATATTTGTATTTTAGTTTCGCTTGACTCTTCGTCTTTGGTTCACATAATAATTTAATTGTTGATAATTATTAACTTTTTGTTATTAAATATATGCAAGTAAGAAAAAGTATTTTTAATGCAATGTTCTATGTGGACAATAATATATACGTGTCTTAATAATCAAGATGTGATGTAATTATTGGACTTAAAAATAATATGTATACCTACTTATGTTTAGTATAGGTACTAGCAATTAGCATATATTATTATATATCTTATTTATAGGATGAATTAATAACATTTTTATAGTATTATTGTTTTAAATCATTGAACACTGAGCTTTTTATTATTATGGATGATAAGCCCGAAAACTATGACCATTAGTTAGGGGAGAACAGTTGGTTTGAAACACTACGTGTTATATATGTGGTAAGGATTTATTGCTAAAATAATGGGTTAGGTTAGGTCACCCATCCGGGAGCTAGTAACACCAGCCGGTACGTTCATTCAGAGCGTTTCCGCAGTTGAGCGCATGACGGCGACCACCAAGCCACGCTTAGTGTTTTAAGAGGACGCTACGCATCCATTTGTTGTCTCTGTTTTACAAATGCATAACATACCAAATTAATGCTTAGCATATTATGCAGATCACGATTAGCACCGTTAGTATAAAAATTAAAGTGGATCGATCTATTATGAATGTTAATAACATTATTAGTGTTTGTATATGGGTTTTTAACGATAGTTCAATTTTATAGCTAGTTATGCACATATAAAAAGAGTAAATTAAAAATGCTAATAACTCACTTAAAAACTAAGTTATCGTGTGGTTATCGTGTAAGACCCACATACAAACACAGATAATGGTTTTACCACCAAGTTTCATAATAGGTAAATAAATTTACTCTAATTTTTAAACTAACGGAATTAAACGTGAACTGCTAAGCGTAAATTTGGTATGTTACGCACTTGTTAGACAAAGATAACAAGTATGTGTAGCGTCCTCTTAATGATTACCAACTGATATATCGATAAAATTGAATTAAAAAATATTAAATATAGGTACTTATTTGTTTCTTAATGATTGACAATTTTTATGCATGCAGGTGCCAATAATATTTACAACTATTTTTAATGGATTTAAATTGTGATTCTAATTTAACTGAAAATCTCTTATACTAGAATCACAATTATAGACATATCTACCATGGTTAACTAAAATGCATTATAGTTATATCTTAAATGAATAGATATTTTGAAACTTTGAGAGTGCTTATAGCTTATTTTTCAATTTTTGTAAGCAGCTCACAAATTATATTATTTTAAATTTAGCTAGCTTAGGAAAAAAAGAATTGTTTTACAGCATAGTATATATATATATATATATTTTATAAATATATTTATTTAAAATACAAATCTTTAGCCTGGAAAACGTCGGGGGACAACTAGCATTTGTATACATTTAAATAAAAATCTATTGATGCACACTCTCACAAATATAAAAATGTATTCATTTTTAGGATAACTAAATTTTAGATAAATGTATAACTATTTATTCCAATAATTTTAGTTTAAACTATTTAAAATAAAAAATGAAATGTACAAATAAAAAAAAATTTCAACAATAAAGTAACGTGAGTTTTTAAAAATGTATTTGGTTATTTTATTTTATCAATCCGTATAAATAATCATTAAAAGCCATTAGTACAACGACATGTAAGATACACCTTATATAATATAGATTTCATTTCCATGCCACTAATCTATCCAATCTATTATTATAAACTATTATTGTAATATTTTCTATGCCTATAACCATTAACCATGTAAAAATACGTCCAAGCTATCAGACACTGATTGTACAATGTGAAACACTTTTACAGACTAATGACCTCTGCTGTCGAAGCCTTTACTCTTAATAAATAAATAAATAAATATATAGGTGTCAAATTTCATGTAATGAGAGTGAACCTGTAGGCACACCTGATACCTATACGGTATAGTTATTAATTTATTATAAACATATTACGTTGAAATTAAAATTAATGAATTATACGTAAAGCGTTGAGTCCACATTAACTATCTAATATTATTAGCAATTATAGTCCTTACTGACACATATTTTTTTTGCTTAATGAAAATTAAATAAAACGTCCTCGCCGTCATGAACATCGCGCTTATATTTTAATTAATTGCTACTGTAATAGTTACATTATAATGAATTAATGACAATTTTATGATAGATAAAACACATTTTACTTTTTTTATACGTTCGTGGAAAATATTTTTTTCTTTTATAATAATTATTATTGTTGCTCTTTGATAACGATGAATTTATATTACACTCATTTTAATAATAATAATAACTTTATAGTTAAGCTTGTCACTTCAAATATAAAAATTAACTTGAAAGTATATTTTAAAACGCTAACATAAAATATCGATAATATAACTGAAATCAATATTAATTTTTTGTCAAATAAAAAAAAAATATATTAAGTACGTTTTCAATGCTAATAATAATGTTAATTGATCCCATTTAACATAGTTATTATCAGAAGTTCATAAGGACTATTTTTAGTTGAATTTATTAAACCTGATTTTGCAAACCGACTTACGATTGTTTCTCTTGCTCGCCATCATGCCTTATCGTATAGTCATATAGAATTAACAATATGTTTATTACAATGGAGTTGCTAGCCGATATAATTTTTTTTTTCTAATCATCGATAAAAAGTAATAATTTTATGGTAATCATTTATAACTGATTTAAAACACTGTTGTTTTAACTAATTTTAACTTTTCTCTAATTTTATTTTGTTTTATAGTTTTCCAATAATTAAAAAAAGTGTTGGAAATTTTAGATTCTGAGCGGAGTGATGTATGTATTGGTTTTACAATGATGTTTGTTTTTATTTTTTTTTTTTTGTGTCTGTGTAGATTAGTTGTAGAAAAAATGCTTCAATTTTCAACTTCAGTAAGTTTTCCGGTTGAGAGGTGAATCTAGTTGGTGCTTTGGGGATTGGGGAAATTAAATTTTGAAATTCCCATTAGATTTCAAAAGCACCAGGAAAAACAAAAATAAAACGAGAAAATTGATTTTTCATATTGGTGTCACTCGTAGACACATGTCATTTTCACTGAATGTTTATCCTGGCATTTTCTATACTTATATAAATTTCTAAAATATTTTAAATCTTTTTGAGTATTATTTATAGACATTTTAAATTTATTAGAAATTTTTATTTTTTATTTTAGATTTTGAACGAAGTGATGAATGTATTGATTTTACAGCAATGATGTGTGTGTGTGTTTTTCGGTTTTTTTTTTTGTTGATTTTTTTTTTTGGGGGTTTTTGTGTCTGTGTACAGCATAACTAGTCGAAATAATACTTCAATTTCAAACTTTGGGGGTGGTTTCTGATGTAAAAGTGAATATCCTTGGTGCATAGTACAGGTCAAAAGTAAACATTTTCCAACAGTTTTCAAAAAAATCGAGAAAAACAAAAAAAAAATGGGAATTTTTACGCAAAACCAGTTTTCGACCAAATCGATTTTTTTATATGGTTGTAATTCAAAAACTAATCACTGTAAATACTTGAAATTTTCACCAAATGTTTATGTTAGTGTTATCTATATACAGTTTAATTTTCATAAATTGTTGACTTTTTTGAGTTATTTATAGGCCACTGAAATTTTCAATTTTTTTGAGAATTTTTTTTGAAGTGCCGGTAAAAAAATGTTGGATGACAAAAAAAACTTGAAAATTTAATACAAGGTTCCTTATGAATTGTTCTTATTGTAGCTAAAAAAAATTAAAAATCGTAAGTCACAACTTTTTTTTATAAGTGTTTATAGTTCAAATTTTAACGATATCTGTCGAAAACGTGAAAATTTGCAAGTAATTTTGAAGTTTAAAAATCATAAAATTGTTTGTGTTTATAACTAAGGATTAAAAATACAACACTAAGTTTTCTATTAGTTTTCCTTCAAGCTATAGAGAAAACTCGAAACATCATTATAGGAAAAATTTTAAGTGCGTTTGAATTTTAAATTTTTACGAAATAGCGTAACGATAACGATTTAAAATATTTGTTATTATTCAAAAAGTATAAGTTGTAGATACTTGAACATTTTACCAGTTATTTATATTGGCATTTTCTTTACATGATTTAATTTTCAAAATATTTTGACTTTTTTTGAGATATTTATAGACAACTGAAATTTTCAATTTTTCTGAAAATTTTTTTTTGAAGTGTCGATAAAAGTTTTTTGGCCAAATAAAAATACTTGAAAATTTAGCACAAAATTCCTCATAAGTTATTCTTATAGTGATTAAAAAATTATAAGAATAAATAGGCACGATTTTTTTTTATTAGCATTTAAAGTTCAAATATTAACAAAAATTCGTCAAAACCATGAATATTTGCAAATTATTTCAAAATAGAATACATGACAATATTTAAATATAATATATTATCCTAGACTGACAAATCATCTCCGTTCAGAATCGTTTTTCGTATACAATGATACCTATCATTGCATTCAAATTTAACCTACCCTAGTCATGACCTCTGCAGAGGTGACACAGATGCTGACGATGTACGGAGGTATTATGATAGTTCGATTAACAAATTAGAGAATGATCAAACAGATATAATACACTTAGTTCAAGACCCAGTCTCTATTTTAAAAAGCTGAATAACAAATTTCAATGAAACAATAACAACATTTAATGACAATAAATTATTATTTGACAAAAATATATAAAAATTGGAACAATAATTAACAACATCAATATTGAATTAGTAGACGAACAAAAACAAATTATTGTTCAAAGACTAATATCCCTAATTGAAAATAATATATTTGAATTAAACATTTTTGTAACGAGGTTACAAAGAATGACATCAAACGTTCAAACAAATTAATTAGATGTTTTTATAATTACACCAGATCAGGTTTTGTCAGAAATAAAGTGAATAGAAAAAGTGCTACCTGAAAATTTTTAAATCCCTATCAAATTTAATGAAAATAATATACAAGAAATTTACAAAATATTACATATACATAATATACTCGTAGACCTTCACCCAATGAACGATAGAATAATATTTCAATAAAGATTTCACTAAGTATCGCCGGAATTTTCAAATTGTATTACATTATACCAATATATACCTACGTTCCAATCAATAATCACTGACAATGCATACATATCGTCATATCGTAGAAAATCCAATATACTTATTAACAGATGATGTGGTGACAAAATACTTAATTTGGTCAAATATCAATAACTCTATAATAGTTGTCGACATTTTTGTTTTAGTTTCAACGAAATGGTACACAATAGTGATACTGATCACTGTGTAACAGAAATATTAAAAAATGCTATGACTAAACCTACGCAATGTAATACTTATATTACAGAATTCAAAAAAGAATTTTGGTACCCATCGTTTTTCAAAAATAATTGGGACTTTGTTTGTGAAAAGCCTACCTCATTAACAATATAGATCTTTTATTCGTAAAATATTATAAAAAATTCTGGGAAATTATTTCTGAAAGCTGGGTGTCAAGCTCATACAACTAAAAGCATATTAATAACAGAGCATACGGTAGAATCGTCATTTGCAACACTGCCTTTAGAGTTAAGTATCTTAAATGAATCATGTTGCAATATTACACTTAATCAGCGCTATCCGAAACCCATTCATTTAGATGAAATAAAAAATGTAAAATTTGACAAAGAAGCTTTTATAAAAATAATTTCAAAATTAAATACACAAGATGGATTACTAAATTCAATATTATTAAATAAGACATATGAATTTGTGTATACGAACAAATATTTGATTATTATAATAGTTGTCATAATATTATAGGTCAGTATAAAATTCTGTATAAAAAAAAAATAGTTCATCTTTAGAAAATATAAATTTAGGTTATCATCGCCCATTAATCCAACAAAACAATAAATTTTACTTAAAACTTATAATTATTAATTAGGTACATTTTATATATTATTATGTACATTTAAATCTCTTATAAATTTATGCATATTAAGTAGTTATACTTTATTTTTAAAAATAGTGAATACATAATATATTTGATTGTATATTATACGTCTGTATGCGCATTTGTGAAATATAAGTCTTAGAAATTTAAATTATGATTTATGTGGATTTAATGTTTAATTTATTTAATATTTTTTCTTTTTATAATAATTTATAGTTGTTTGTAAAACTGTACAAGTAATAAGTATACAATTATTTAGTAATTTAAACAATAATTAAGAATATTTCGTTCTTAAAACGTAATAAATTTAATATTTTGTAATTTGTGTAGCCATGTAGGTACAATATATTATCAATATATTATTATAATATATGTATTAATGTACCCACAATTAATATTTTAACATTTGATTTAATTTTGTTTTTTTTTTTCACTTAATTATTCTAATACCATAATTATTATACTAATTTATTCAAACAGTTGTAATATAATTATTATATGACATTTAATTAGTAATACTCATTATATATTTATGTACAATAATATATACTATAATGAACAATGAATGGTATAACATTTGATTTAATTTTGATTTTTTTCTCATAATAGGTAGGTAGGTATAGGTATTAATTATTCCGATTTGGCGATATAGTAATTAGTATTTTTTTTTTTTTTTTTATCATGCTATCATAGTCAAATTGTTCAATAATTCAAGTAATACGGTTTATCGAAGTGGTTTACAGTAAAAATACGAAAATTGTAGAGGAGAATTTTCTTAACAATCATAAGAAGGCCGATTTTCGATATTTTTATTAATTAGTTAAATAATTAATCGATAAAAAGTAAAAAAAAAAATATTAATTTACTATACGATATTGGACGATTGGATTACGATATTTAAAATCGGATTACTTACAATTGTTAAAAAAATTATCCTCTACAATTTTTCGTAATATGTAATATTAATACTGTAAAACTCTTCAATAAGCTGTATTACTTGAATTACAAAAGCTTGATTTTTATTTGTGTACAATTCGGATACGATTACAAAATATAATTATTGTAAAATCCAATAAAATTGATAATATTCGTCACAAATAATAATTTTTTCCTCTGGCTATTTATAAACTATGTACGGACGGCGGGCGCACGCTGCGATACAAAACCTGTTTTGACCTAAGGTGCGGTATTGTCGTTATGTGATGGGATATGAACACTTATAGAAACGAACGCTGCCGCTGTTTACGAGCGCAGCACATGACGAGCGTAGTTTTTTAACCGAAATACATGGTTTCGTAATTCAAGTAATACGGCTTTGTGATGTGTTTTACAGTATAAATACCTATTACGAAAATTGTAGAGGAGAATTTTTTTCTAGAATCGTAAGAAGTCCGATTTTTGATACCGTATTCTAATCTTCCAACATTGCGTGGTAAATTAACACGTTTTTGTTACTTTTTATCGATTAATTATTTAACTAATTAATAAAAATATCGAAAATCGGCCTTCTTACGATTGTTATTGTTAAAAAAGTTCTCCTGTACAATTTTTATAATAAATATTCTTACTGTAAACCGTTTCAACATCCGTATTACTTGAATTACGAAACCATGTTTTTATGCCATACTCGTATTTTGGTCACCACGACGGTCTCTTGAGTCTCGTGATGACGTGCAAGCGTGCAGCTTGCAACTGTAATCACCCGGTATAACATGGTATACTGAACACGTTGTTTCAGATCCTGGTGGTATATATTCTGTCTGAAATGCCGTCAGAAGGAAGTGGGACCCGGATGGGAACCGGGATGCTGGCTGAAGATTTGCCCACACCCGTACTGTCCTTCGTTCCGGCACGTGGCCCAGATCCTGGCGTTACTCGTTACCGTCTCGTTTTTCTGGGGTGTGGTGCTGATCGTATTTGATTCGGATGCCAAACCAGGTGGGCAGTTGTTCAATATCGCCCTGCTAGTGGTGTTTGCGTATATGGGCGGATGGGTTTTCCGTATGCTCACCTTGCCTGCACTAGTTGGAATGCTTCTGGTAGGAATCGTCTACAAGAACGCCGGTTTCATAGACATATCCCGCAACTACACGGAGCTCGTCTCCATCTTGAGGTAAGTGTCTGAAAGATGAAGGTCCGCTCAAATTTCTAATGGTCTAGAACTTCAAATCGCCTCATATCAATTTGTTGTTGTCGTGGGCGATGAGTTGGTAATGAAATGTGAAAATGTGATGGGTAACTCGATTTTACAAAACTGTTTTAAACATGCCAAAAAGTACATGAACAATATATTATCACTTTGAAACGCCATAAATAGTTACTAAGAAAACAAGGGTGTACTTACTAGTTACTAACATAGGCATGCGCACGGGGCTGCGACACGATTGAGCATAAAACACCTTTTTCGCAACACGATTGAGCATAAATTGTCGGCGTAACAAAGGAAACTGAAATACAAAAGAAAACCAACACGATTGAGCATAAAAAACCCTGCAACGTTGCCATTTTCAATTTTGAACTGCATAGGTACAAAAATATTTAGTTAAATTAAGTTCGGTGCGAATAATTTTAAGTGGTTGTGTGAAAATTGATTCTTCAGCTTTTCTCTTGCAATTTTCTCTCAAAACTTGTATTTCTATTCTTTCAATAGAATTTTGATCGTGTTTATGTTGTCCAGCAGTTTCAATCACTTTATGTTTATCTAAACCTGAGAACATTATTGCTGAACATTTATTATTCGTACACCTCCATCTTAAAAGATTATCTTTTTTTTGCGCTCTCCAATTAATTTATATTTGTATAAATTCACTAAGGCCAATTCTTTGCCTCTTTCTGATAAAATAATTGTTATATTACTTATATCCATATTAAAAAAAATAGAAACTATAAAAGCACTTGTACGAAACGCACTATACACGACTATAGGTTAGGTTAGGTTAGGTGATCGAACACTGATATTATTTCTTTAATAATTTTGGAATTGCATCTTAATTATCTTATATTTCCCCCCGATGGTCTAAAACGTCGTTTTGCTCCGGAACTAATTTATTGATCGATAACATAGTCGATAAAGCCGAGGAGCTCGGCTCACGGTTCGCGTCTGATATCATAATAATTGGTGTAATAACAACTGAAAATAATAAATTTCAAAATATTGTGAACATGGCAACATCACACAAAATATTCTATGCTCAATCGTGTTGCTAAAAAGGTCTATGCTCGATCGTTTTATGCTCAATCGTGCTTTACCGGCGAATGGGGTGAGCCAGGTAGGCAATTACCCAACCTGCGAGCCGTACTGTATCTGTTGTATAATTGTGACCTGATAATTTTTTATCATCAAACTTAAATAGGTAATACAATTACAAATTACAATTTTCAATAACAATAATTAATTAAATACATCGAAAATTGAAAAATTGAATTGATTAAATATTTTAAAGTGTCTCTTGAAGTATCTAAATCATAATTTAATTGGCCCGCCCTGGCAAAAAGGTCTGCGCACGACTACGCTTACTAAACAAGAATGCCGTAAAATATTGTATTCTTACAAATACCTAAGTAAGTATTAATCATTATTAAATCTCATCAGTGGCGTGGCGAACTTCATTAAATTATGAGGCACAGTTATATTGTCAGACCAACCACTCACTCCACCCATCACAAAAAACATAAAAAAAATTTTTTAAGATAAAATATATTTATTCATTTAAATAATAATGTTTTTTAAACACATCAGATGATCTTTGAGGACACCCACCACCCCTCAAACTGAGGCACGTGCCTCAAACATAGTCCTTCGTCACGCCACTGAATCTCATCGTCAATATTTTTACTTCAACCAAGCAGTTGTTTACATACGTTTTAGGTAAACAAATGTCATGTAATAATAATTATTATTTGGCTGTTATTATAATTAGAGAATAAAAATGTTTCATTTTGATCTTAAAATTATAAATTTTTTTCAATTTACCGCACAATCTAATTATTGAAGCTGTAAGTCTTATTCCTTGACCAATAAACATAACTAACGTTTAAATAAATAGCCACATGTATAAATTCCAAGTTGGCATTTTGTTTCAGAAAAATAGCGTTAGTTGTAATATTCACTAGAGCGGGATTGGACCTGGACCCAGTAGCGTTGAAAAAACTGTACTGTAGAATGTTATTCCTTGCTCTCATCCCGTGGTGTACCGAAGCAGTCGTAATCGCGGTGACTATTAACTATTTTTTGAATATACCGTGGTCGTTTGCTATATTTTGCGGGTGAGTATCGTATGAAACTAAGTTAAGTTATTATTCGACTAAATATTTCTGTTCCATGCATACCTAACGATTTTGATGTTATAACACAGTTTTTGTATAGGTATACGCTAATCGTATAATACCTATATTATAACATTTTGGCATCTGTCCACTGTCGTAGATCGATTATCGCTGCTGTGGCTCCGGCCGTAGTAGTCCCTTGCCTATTTCGGCTGAGAACGAAGGGGTACGGTGTGGCCAAAGGGATCCCGACGTTGATCATAGCTGTCGCTGGGATGGATGACGCTGCATCAGTCATAGCTTTTGGAATTGGCAACAGCATGCTTTTTGGTGCAAGTACGACAAGTACGTACATCTATAAAACGTTTGCTGCAATAAACATAGTAATAAACTGAATTATTTTTAATATTCTTCTTTAATGTAAATAGTTACTAAATTGAAAGCATAATATATATTTTAAATTAAATATTATTTTGCTATATGAAACAGTTACCTGCTATGATCATTTATGGGTTTCTGGTCATTCATAGCTGTGTAATTTATGTAAAATGCACATATTATTTTTTAGTAAAAACGTAAAATATTACCATTTGAATATTTGATTAAATTTAGTCATTGTCAATGGTATGTCGTATACGTATGTACTATGTATACACATGTGTAATGTATGCATGTAGTATATAAATCTATTTCCTTTATAGTTTTACATGCTATGCTATTTAAAGTAAACTCATAATTTATGTTTTGCTATTTAAAATGTTATTTATATATGAACTGTTAACACGTTTTTGCTCCATATTTTAATATGCTAATACCTAAAAAATATTTATGTATTCCAGATTCAATTACTACTGATTTATTGTTAAGACAAAGCTTAATGCCAATAGGAGTTGGGATATTGTATGGTTTAGTTTTGGGTTTTATTGTTAAGTACGTCCCAGAAAGAACTGACGTAAGTATTACAAAATACATTGTTAAAAATATATCAAATAATTGTTTCATTAATTGTTCATGGTTCTAGAGTTCTAGAAACTACCGAAGGAGTGTAATTAGTTGTAAATAATTTTATTCTTGTAATACTTCCTTTCTGTCTCCGTTACGTATTTAAATGTTATTACTTATATTAATATACGAGTATATACAAATATATATATATAAGATAAAGACATGTATATACGTTAAAGACTTGGGCAAGGATGAAACTTAATAGGTAATAATATAGTTGTTAAAAATAAAGTAATATATGGTATATTATATATTACTTTAATAAATTAGGTACTCTCCTTTTTGTCTTGAATCAATAAATTATATTATTTCAATATAATATTGATACTGTTGGTATAATATTTTGATGACTGTACAATTTATTATATTATTATTAATAATAAATGAGTTCAAAGTTAAGTGTTTCTTCGGCTATTTAACTTATCAGCTGTAATTGTTCTGTTTAAATAGCCTTACGTGGTACCACTGAGAATTTTAATGTTGTCTGGGGGTGGATTATTAGCTGTATTGGGTTTTGAACATATAGAATTAGAAGGCGCTGGTCCATTAGCAGTGATCATTGCATCGTTCACGTCAGTTTATTTTTGGACTAAACAAGGATGGAATATCGAAAAAGTATGTTTATGATTAAGAATAAATAATAGTTTTGAAATAACATACATTTAAAAATTAATGTTTATTTAAAACAGTAAATTATAATAAAAGATAGGTAATGTGGCAATAATAATTGTTTTGTATAATAAATATTATAGTGATGAAGATTTTGTGGTAAAATTATTTATAGTAACAGACCACTAGGTATGTTATTGTATCAATAATATATATAGGAAATTGGGAATTACTTTTTAGAATATTGTACAAAAAAACAGAAAAGCATTATTAATTAATAATTATAAATTACTTAATTACTATCGATACAAAGTAGTTAAAAGTACAAACTGTAAAAGTTACGCATTTTGATTATACTACGTAGGTACCTGTACTACTCTCAGATTAATATACAATAATATAGATTCTGAGCAAAGCGATTAATGTATTATAGTTTTACAGGATCTTTAAAGTTGTCGTTACAGTTATTAAAAAATTTCAAAAATATATGGCTGATAATATTTTTTCACAAGCGTTTGAAGTTTAAATTTTGATTATATTTTGCCAAGACTTTAAAAATATACGACTTGTTTTTCAATCAATAATTTTAATTTTAATTATCTAAGGTCTAAACGAATTAATAGAAAGTTATTTCAACAGAGATATCAAAATATCAAAAATAAATTGACATAATATTCATAGATTTTTTAACATTTTTTTTAAAAACATTTTAGTTCTTTCGTTGTTATCAAAAAATATTTAAAAAATCAAGAGACTTATCGTATAACTAGGTATTAATAAAATATTATTTTTAAATTGCACGATTTTATAATTTTTTCCAAAAAAAATAATATATTATGTTAAGCAACTTGAAAACTACTAAAAAAATATTAAAAAGTAATTTCACCAATTTGAATGTGTTTCTGAATATTTATATTAAACGTTTCACTAACACTCAGTTATGATATTAATATCAAATAAATATTGTAAAAATATTGAATCAAGTAAATTAACAACACATTAACGGATTTATCTTCAATAGTATTAAAAAGTTAACAAACATAAGATGTTGGATAAGTTTAATACGTATACCTACTGCTACTCTGTATCTGCATAATTAATGAATGATAGTGCATGCATGCAAATTAAAATATAATGTAAGTAAATTATAAATTTTAAATGATTAATAATATATTATAAATTCTACATTAATTCAATTAAAGATCTTAATTCCTTCTATAACGTCAAAAAATACACAACACATTTCTTTTTAAATAGTTTTATGAGCATATATTATAAATATTGTTTTATTTATAAAATATAATCAAAGATGACAGCATATAGTTTTTTTCCTATGACATAAAAAAATTTAAATTAATTTCCAATTATTTGGCATGACCGGATTTAGAGTACATAATTTAACGTGATACCTAATATTTTAAATTGATTTTATACTAGAACCCAGTGGCAACGGCTTTTGAAATATTTTGGATGATTTGCGAACCAATACTGTTTGGATTGACAGGCACACAAATTGTATTCAAAGAACTTGACCTGGACATCGTAACGAAAATTGTTGTGTGTGTCGCCATCGCTTCTGTGGTATGTAAAAATAAATGTTGTAGTAACCATGATGTATAAACTACATGACGTGTGTATTTATATTGGTTATTGCAACCAATATTAATACCTACTTAATGTTCAAAAATTACAATTGAATGTGAGGTATGATACATGAGTTTTTACCTTGCCATTCAACGTGATAAATAACAATAACAATAATACTATTATTATTAGGTACTTTTATTCTATATTATGCAAATTATAAAAAATAGAGGCAAACAAATTATAATTCATGATATTTCATTATTCGTTTTAGTCACGGATTTTCATAACAATCATAACAGCGTCTGGGAGTTCTCTGAATTTTAAAGAAAAACTGTTTATCGCATTATCGTGGATGGCCAAAGCATCTGTCCAAGTAAGTGATGGTCTATTTTATTTTATAGTGTTTATCTAATAATAACCCACTGAATTAAGAGATTTTCAATTAAAAACAAACTAAATAATTGCCGAAAGCGTAAAGGTCTTTTAACTTAAATTATTAAAACAAATTTTGAGTGAAAAAAATGGATAACATCTCAAACCATAATCTTGCATCAAAATACAATCAACTCTATTTTTATCCATTGGTTATGTTGTCATCCTCGAGTTAAAGATCACATAGATCGCATCTACAATAATTCACCATAATCGTGGTATCGTTTTCAGGCTGCCCTAGGTTCAGCCGTTGCTAATTCAAAGCCAAATAGTAATAATGATAATACAAATAATACTGTCACTAAGTACTCCAAGGACATCGCAACAGTGTGCATCATCTCCATTCTATTGACCGCTCCGATGGGTGCGATCATCGTTTCTCTGTCGGGTACCAAGCTTCTGACCAAGGCCAAGCCCAGCAACGAACAGTGGCGCCATGGTCCTAGACCCTCAATTCACGATATCACGCTGAACAGCGAGGATGAGGATTACGGTACCAGCGTGAGCAACGATCAAGTGCAGGATAGCGACGTGGCGAATGTGGATTATATGATCGTGGACCAGAAAACGAACACGAATTTGAATTTTGACCTAAGTTTATTATAAGTACATGATTTTTTTTGGAAATTTTGATATACCTAATTTAAAATTTGTACGAGTAGTTTCTCAGTTATTAGAATGTACATATATATAGTTGTATAATAAGTATAAATGTATAATACCTAGTCCTTAAAATGGGTTTTCAAAAATATAAATTAGACGTAATATTAAATGTAGTGTTTTTTATGCAGTAACCATTAAAAAAAGTTATAAATGATGTAAGATTAACATTATTTACTAAAATGTTAAAATTATCATAGCCTCTCGCAGCCCACATCTTATGTTACCAATTTGTAAATTATTCTTAGTAACATACAAAACCAAAACAAACCCAAGTGATATTGTGATATTTATACAAACAAACTTTGCGAAGCTTAAACCCCACAAATGTTGGACGGAATGCCAATGACATGAACAGTATATCGAATCAACATGATGTAAATTTTAACGCTTTATTTAGACCAAACCTTGACAACAAGAAATTCTTGACTTTTTAATATTAAACAAAATTTAGTCAACATAATATTATATTAGAATATTAGAATTTAATCGATTGTTAACACTGTGACTAATTGTAACCTATTATATATAAGTAGGTTAAACTTAAAATAATTGTAACTGGTGCCATTTACTGTTGAATTGTTCAAAAGATCAATAAAATAATATAAACTAATAAACAATAAATTATATATTTAGACTAATTGGATATACCTATGGAATAAAATAATGTAATTTTTCAAAGTTATTGTTACAAGAATACGTTTTGTGCTTATATACTAATAAAAATAAATGCATTTGTTTTTCTCAACACAAATTTTTATTTATTTTATTAAAAATAAATGACAATAAAACGTAAAAGTTAATGGACATTAAGTAATGATGGGATAAGGATGTAAGGATGAAATCCACCTCTCTGACATATAATAGTCAATATTGTATACGTAAAATATTATTATTATTTTTTATATGCTAGACCACTGTTCGTTCAAACGAACAAATAAATATTGTATGATATTATATAAAATTAAAGGCAATTCAATGAAATTGAAACCTTTTAAAAATAGTTTGTATTTCGTCATGGCCTTGTCAACAATGGCGTGCTAAAATGACTTAAATGCTTTTAGCACGGCCGTAAAAATAAAATATGTTGTCATTATTAAATTAAACACATATTATGTATTAAACTATTAACCAATTATACCTATGGGTACCTATACATATTAGCATCGAGATATATTTCCTACCGTGGGGACAATAATTAGGGCTTGTGTAATATCCTACGAACAATACTAATGAATAGTTATAGCATGTACATTACCATATTAAAAAAACAAAAAGATAGGTACTTATATAAATGTTTTGATAATGCGGGGACGATAGATTATAATCGTAATACACCAGTTACGGGTCATTGAGTATGGTCCCGACGACCGACACGAAATATGTTTATTGTTTTTAGTTTATATTTGCGCCAAGTGAGTAAACACCTATGTTATTAAAAATCGTATAGTAAAATAGGACTTCAAGTTTTTAAATAGTTTTTCTCACGTAGATGGTTAACAAAATCGGAAGTATAAGCTTCACGTTTCTCAAATAATATTAATTTATAATCAATTATAATACAGCTCCACTAAGTCTACCTTACGCGTGGTTAGTAAATTCATTATATAATAATAATAATATATTATAATATTGCGTTAATATTTTTAATTTATTTTAGCGTTGGCATTTAAATGGCCAAACCACAAACGTCCGAAAATCCGTAGATCGACTAATGATATAAAAATCCAAGTCCTAAACGAACGTATTGCGAAAATATTAAGATATGTTAATCGTGGCGTTATACGTAATAATTATTGAAATTCAAGGATTTAAGACCACTAAACATAATCCACTATGGCAATAATGGCTACTTTCGAGACGAAGCTGATTGACATCGAGGCCAGAATTCGCGACATAGCATCGAGTGGCCAAAGATAAGATATTAAAATTTAGCATATTACTATTATAATATTATACGGTTTTTGATTTACCATGATATTATGAATAAACTAGACAATAGAAAGCAACTAGTAAGAAATCGGGTATTGGGAGAAAAAATAGTACAAAATCAAAGAGGGAAGGGGAAATTAATAAAATACACGCGAATATTATTAAAATTAAACTAAAAATATAAATATCCAGAATAATCATTAAACATATGGGTACTGTTTATTTAGTTATTTCAAAAGACTGCAGGTTATAATTTGAATGACATTAACTAGAATTAATTATATTTCATATACAATTTTAATTTTAGTATACAGAAATATTTTATTATTTTATTTAAGGAAAAACATCGTACCAAACGTAGGTATTACAATAACTTTTATTATAAGTGGTTGTCTAATATAAATATTATATTTCATAATTAATGTTATTTATTCTTTTTTGACGAATTGTCAAATCCCTAAATTGTGATTTTATTTGATGTTTTAATGTTAATCATAAATTATGTCTTAAAAAATTTTAATTCTGTCAAACAAAAAATTTATTTTCATGCTGCTGAAATTTTTCGACATTGCATAGTTATATATAGTTTCGTGAGTATCAGTCTATTAATAGTACACATCAAGTTGTGTTCATACAATTTTGTTAAATGTGTATTGCTAATTGCTTGAAATTCATCATCAAACAATAATTGCAGTCTAATTAGACACAAAGATTGTTGATTATGATATGAGATAAATATAAATTGTAAAAACGTTCAAGGCTTAAATCATAATTTTGTCCCATCCAAAAACATAAAAATTAAAAATATTATATTAATGCATGTATAACAGATGTTGGGTCAATACATGGTGAATTGGTAAACTGACTTTAATCTCAAATAGGTAATAGGGTAGTTAAAAGTATCAGTACACAAGTATATATTTTTTAAATTATAAACAAGTGTCAACTGTCAAGTGATTTGATTACAGACATTTAGCAAGAGTACCTATAGATACTTGTATATTGAAATTATCATAGTTAAATAAAGTATGATAACACCATATGGTTAATATTGTCAAATATTACTTAATAAGAGAGCATATTAAATTCAATGTCATTATGCAAATAGCCAATAGGTCAATCTTGTTTGGCTTATGTGTTATGTCTTACATGGAAATCGCTCTTTAATTTAGCAAAAAGTATAACTATATTAATAACGGTTGATATGTATAGCTTTTATAATTAATTATAATGGGTTTAAGAACGGGCCCAGTGGTCTACTCCGGTCTAGGACCCATCCCCTTATATATGATATATCTAATCAATGTATGCATTTATGTATAATAAGTTGTATTTATATAATGATACGTTTAGAACTTACGCAGCAATGTCTACAAATGTGGATAGATAACTTGTCGTCTAGGGAATCGTTATATAAATTATAATGGATAAATACGATTTAAATTCAATGATATAAATAATTTTAGACAAAAAACTATTCTAAGTGAAGATGGTCTGTAGGCATATTAATTTAAACATATTTTATGATATTATTGTGATTAAAGTAATAATTTATTTTACTATTAGGTATATTGTATTACAGTATCTAGATTAAATTTATTTTTGACATAAAAAATGCATTTGTAAATTGTAAATGTCATTGTGTGTATACCATATACAACATAACAATGTATTCCAAAAACCTTAAGTACCAATGAATAATTTTTTTAGGCAACTTACAACGTCTTACAAATTACAAAATAAACAATTAAATCAAAAAAGTACAAATCAATTATAGCTAGGTGCCTATAATAGGTACTTTGTAAAAGTATTCCGAGCAGAAGTTATTAAGCCATTTAATTAATTGGATTAGAACTAATTTAATACATGCTCAAATATTCGTTTATAACAATAGTTGATTAAAAATAGTATAATATTATTATATATTTTCATCAGAAGGGGGACAGCGCAATATGGATATGACTGTTGATAAAAACGTTTGAAGGCGAATGATAAATGTATGATTCGTTTCTATAAATTTATTGAAAATACAATTTGAAATTATTAAATATTTAAGCACTTAATAATATTGTAAAGGCCAAAGGACCCAAAAGTACTTTAAAGATTTGTATGGGAGAGACTTAATTAAATTTATTATGTAATAATAATTTAATATTAAAAAATAATTAATTCCTCTTTAAACATCCGAATGTATATTATAGGTACATAACATTGAAACTAACAGTATTGAAAACTTAAGCTTGTTGTAATCAGTCTCATAAATATTGTAATACCGTAATATTTCCATAATCCATATATTACTATTTTATTGTTTTTTTTTTTTAAAATCGTGTAATAACATAAATTGCTTGCGGCCCATGTGGCAACAACCACATTTGCGTTGTTACTCAAACGCTTAGAAGGTACACACAGCTTTTGCCTAAGGCGATACTGTACATCGTAAATAATTTTCGTTTGTAGAGTAGATAATAAGGTAAATAATTATTATTTTCTCTAAACGTGTCTGATGAATTAATTGATGCGTTGGTTGGCACGTTTTGTACACTTACCTACTCCTTATCGTCAATAGTTGGCAAACAATAACTAACGATTATTATTTTTCATTTTTCCTTTTAAGTTTATGCTAGTATTTATAATCAATGGTAATATGTACCATTATTATAGTAGGTGTTCTGTAAAATAATGTACGTTTCTAGAACGATTCATGTTAATGTTTTGAAGCGCAACTAGTAGGTACCTATTCTCGTATAATACCATTTCATATACAATATACTTATTGTATAGGTATATTATAGCTATTATCTATATTTAAAGTTTATTTCTGAAAAAGTACCAATAATATTCACAAATATATTTTAATATTATGGTTTAAATAGTATTTTCAACAAATATGGAATCCATTGTTAATTTGGTTTTGCTAAAGTTTTATAAAATTTTAATGTAAAACAACATTACTAAACAAAAATACAGAATATAATGACAAATATGTAATATAATATAATATAATAAATACTAGGCAATATTGCTGCTATAACAAATTGTGCTCTACAAATGTCAAAACATTTAAAATTTAAAGTAAACATACATTCTATAAATATAATTTTCATATTATGCCACTATATACAGTTTAAGTTTCAAATATTTTTTTAAAGGATATGGTTAATTTTATTCTCATTTTTACTACGTCATAAATTTTAAAACGACGATTCTGTTGAATAGTGATTTAACACAATGTTATTTTTACTACGGGTACAAAAAATAATAAATGCAACGATATCATAGTAGTTCAAAATGAATTTGTATAAAAATTATATTAAAAATAGTAAAAAGTAGGTAAACAGCTCATACATTATGCATAATAATAAAAAATAGGTATATATAAGTATAGTTAATTAACTAACTATAATTTATGATGTTATACATTTGCGTAGCTACTTATTAAATTATGGAATTGCAGGTTGCACAAAACTTGATGCTATTTTCTTTACAAAATACTTTTTTTTGTAGTATATTGGAAATTAATAAAAGTGAACATTTAAAATCAAGAAAAATAATAATCTTTTTTTTTTAATGAATAGGAATTATCCATTTTATACAAACATTTACCTATTAATTTAGATTTTAAGCTAAGGATAAATTATTTGAGTAAAATATATAATGATATAAAACTGGATAAATAATATTTTATGATTATTAATTATTTTTTTATTTTTATAATAAACACAAAAAAATAAAAATGAAATATTTAAAGGCACAAAAATAACGATTTTTTAGGACTTAGAATGTTAATACTAAATAAGAAATTATAATGCATTCAGAAATCATTATAACTTTTATGAGCACTGCCGCTTTGTGACGACCCAGAGATAGTGTTCATTTTTGTCGACTCACTGTGATCCATTGAACCTCTAAACTTTTTCCGTAAGCTCATAATGACTTTGCGCTTGGCCACAAATATAATAAATATCATCACGCCTTGTAGTGCGTTAATTTCATCTAAAATGTCCCATATGATCCAATCATTTTGTAAGTATTTTGATAGTATCTCAAATGACCACGGGATTCCCATAACCAGAAATAGTTTAATGCTCATAACAAATCTGTCAAACAATAATAAATCAAAAGTTATTTTCAGCTGAATGATAAGTTTTTAAATATTTTTTTGATTTATTGGTCAAAAATTATCTTTACTCATCTTAACTAGCGGAGAAGAGTGAAATTACTAACTTTAAATTTATCTAACTTTTTGATTAAGTACCTAATGAGTAATAACATTTTATCCAAATAATGTTTTGTAGTATAATTTTTCATCTTTATATTTTGTCGACAGTTATTAGCTTACTTATACTTTGACTTACCTAACACAGATTAACGTTTACACCATTGTAAATTAATTTAAATGCCCCTAAAATAAGTAATAAATGAAACAGTTAGGCGCATACAGAAATAAATTATAATGATTACTGGTTAGCTTATTATAGATAGGTATTTGGTAGGTGCTACAATAAATATAATAAATACTCGAAGTAGGTACTCGGGGTACTCCCGATTTCAACTATATTTCAACTATATTCTTAGTGAATAAGTTTTAAATAATGAATATGTACCGAAAGTAGTTAACAGACAACCGTATACAGTTATACGGTATAGTCTATAATCTAAATCTAATACTCGTATGTAGGCATGTGCTATGTGCAGTATGTGTATGAGCAGTGGGTACCCTACTGAATACTTACTTCTCTTTGTCAATAAGAAACCTTTGTGTTTTTGAATCGGTTCGTTTGAATTTATTGAGTTCAGATTTGATTCTTGAACAATGAATAGCAGTTAGCACGAACAAAAGTAAATTGGCGGTCAGCAAAACAGATACGGGTAGTATGAAGAAAATTAAAGTTCCATAATTAGTATGGTCTGGAAAAATATTAAATATAAATTTATAATTATGTATTTAAAATCGTACATAAAATATACCTAAAATATAAGAAACAAATATTTTTAATCAAAATTAAATTAATATTTTGAACTTTTAGGTGATAATGTAAAACAGTCAAAGTACCTATGTACTTTTCTTTGAAAAATATCTGTTAAACTACCTTTTATGGGTATTTTGTGTCTTGTCTAAGTATATAGTAATAAGTAGTAAAATGCTTTAATATTACACTAAAAACCATAACATCAACTATTATAACTACAAGCACAAAATTTTAAACAAGCCATTTACCATACTAATACCAACACAACCACCCACTCAAAAACATCTATTGCAGTCGCTGTGGCTACATAAAGCAACTACCAAATTAATATTTTAAGAATTAGTTTAATAAGTTTGAATATTGAAAATCAAATTAAACTTTTATTTTTATTTTTATTTCTAGTTTAAAAGTTGAAAATAGCGTATGAAAATAAGTTTTATTGGTTTTTCATTTTTAGGAGGAAAATTTTGGGAGGATAATCACATTTCCATTCACGTGGAATGATTCTACTCATAGAGGTACCTACATAAAGCAACTACCAAATGTACATTGATTAGAGTAATTATTTAAAACAATTTTGTAGTGAAAACAACAGGTCTATTCGTAAAATAATTACAGTTGTCAAATTTTTAAAATATTAATTTTTTTTATAAAAATATTTTTTGATAATATACATTTTACGAGAGAAATATATAAAATACCGATTTCTTTAAAAGCTTAAAGAAAACATTTAAAAATTGAAGTTAGAATAATATTCATGCAGTATGACATATTGGCATATTATTATAACCGATGAAGACCTTGTTACTTAAATAAATTCTTAAAATCATATTATCATTGCATATTTTTTTTAAAACTTATATTCAACGTATATTATGGTGGTTTTATTCTGGGTACAGTCCAAAATACTTCATTAATAGCTTGTAATGATTAATTTTATAATGCATTGGCCAATAAATAAAAATAATATACCGTATAAATACGATTTTCACAAATATTTTCAGATGTTTCGCTTGCGCTATAATTACCTATTGTAATTATTTATAGATACTTTTTTATACGCAAATAAACTGGTTCGCCCAAGTTCACACACAGGACGGTTAACAGATGTACCTAGATATACTAAATCGAAATTATTTCTAAAATGCTAACTATTTACACGTTTTTAATGTAGAAATATCTTATGGTCATTAAATATACAATATTCTAATTGACAATAATATGGATAAGAATGAATAAGATTTATGCTTTCATATGATAATAACATGTAAACCTAGCTAGGTATAGGTAACGCGTGCAATATAAAAAATGTTGAAATTGATTTATTTTAAAATATTTATGCGAGCTTACCGTAAAACCAGCAATTACGGTTTCCAATATCAGGTGCTAATTTCAGTAGCGTTTCGTCTTGTGAATGTTGAAATAAATAACCAGTGGATACACAAATACTTGAAAATCCCCAACAGTAAATATTGTATATAATGGTACGTATTGATATTGATGTATGTTTGTTTATTGAATTGTTGTACCTAAATTAAAATGTATTGAACATATTATATGCAGTTATTTGAGCTATTATTATTTGTATAGGCACTTCTAGAATTCAGAAGCAGTGACTTATTTAATATGGTTTAGTTGGTGTTGTAATGCATTACATCTATACCATAAATCGAAGCTTTAAATCGAAATAAAATATATTTATTTCAATTAAAAATAATATATGGGTTTTATAATTTGATTAGTTTTATTATTTATATTAAATTTTTTTTTCACCGTATATATTAGATAGTTTTTAATTTATTATCGAATTTAAAAAAAAATTGTTTTCATTTTTTGATTTGAAATATCAGTTTTAAATTTTTATGATTTTGATTTCGAATTCTACCTACGAGCCATACGTGCAGGTTTGCTGTTTAAAGTTTCATATAATATGCTTGGGTGGTAAACGTCAAAAGCCAAACGGTCCTAAGAAAACGAAATTACTCTCCGATGAATGATATTATTTAAACTGTTATACTATTAATGTTGAATTTTAGTTTTGAATATTTTTTTTCAAATTAAATCGATTTTTTATGAAAATTATCAAATGATTATTATTTTGATCTAACCTATCGATTCTAATTTCAATATAAATTTATTATTATATTGAAATAAAAATATTTTAAGAATAATAAACTATTTAGTATGCTATATTAATAATTAACTTTAATATTTAATACGTCACACTATTTAGGCACCTATTCAATTATAATACTATTCATGACTCGTCGTTTTTTCTTATTACATTATGTAATGTTGGTTAGTAGGAATTTCACAAACGATAATTAAATACAATAATTTATGATTATTGATATACCTTTTTCCGATTTTTATTTATACCAAACGATTGGTACCTAGCTGTTTGAATATACGACCGGTTCTAGTGGGGGGTCGAACATATTTGGCATATATATAATTTAAATCATGTATATGTACAAATCTCAATTTTTTTTTCTGTTTATAGGTGATAACTGATGAATGATAATTTGTTACTATATACTTTAAACTTAATTTAATTTTTAATATACACTTCATTTCTATAGAAATGTTATGAAATAATTTTTATTAATAGCTTATCAATGTATTGATGGCTTATATTTACTTCAAATTTACACATTTGCACATTTACACATTTGTGGGATGGGGCCACTCATCGCTCCCTCCTAATCTAGCCTACACAGTAACACATTCATAAAACTTCCAATGGTTATAACAGTAAAACTAGTTAGAGGGATAATAAATATTAAATTTGTCTTATGGAAAGGCTTACCTATATTGCCAAAGTGCAATAATATTATGAATCGCAAAAATATCCAGAAAGTGGTACCATTTTTTATTACCATCTATTTCGTTAAATTAAATAATCATGGTGATATCAAATAATTTGTAAGTCTTATCCTTATGTTAATAATAGAAAATTACAAGTTGTAGTTATTACTTGTAACTGTTGTAAGTTAAGTTATAATAACCTAGCTATTTATTTTTAGTTTAGAAGCTTATACACCACATAAAAATACCTATTTTTTTAACCTTATTATGTAGGAATATAATAATTATTTACATACCTCAACATCCAGTAAATATCGAAGCATATTACGTTTAACCAGCAAAATGTTGTCAGAAATGCAAATAATGTGAAATAACCTAAAATTACACATCAATTTAATTTAAAATACATAAACAATTATAATATTAATTAATAACAATTATAATATGGCAGCCAAAAGAAACCAAAACACGTATGCCGGTAAGACAAATAATTATAGGTATATACCTACTGCAATATTTCAATTGAAATACCTAGTATAAAAAATACTCAAGTATAAAAAAGTACTTTAACATTTTTCTATTTTGCTATAATACAATATGTATTATAAATAGATAGGTACACAATATTATTAAACTATAATAGGAATAAAGTGACATGTGAGAAAATCGAACATATTATAGTAGATTATAGAGTAATTGGGTGTCATGAGACATCCAGATTGGGAATTTGACCACATAAAAAATACGAAAAAATATATCTTATTTGATGAGGCTCTCAAGTACAATTTGACTGTAAAATATTCCAGTCATAATATCTCCGAAAAACTGACACACGTAAACATCAATCACAAATTAAACCTTTAACAATTTATTAAAGTTGTGATCAGAATAATCGCAGTTCATCTAAACAGATTGTGTTTCTTGTTGTTTTGGTGATAGTGTGATACTCAAAGTCGTGTATTTGTTTGTTGATAATATACCTAACTGTTTTTATTTTTATTTTATTTATTTATTTTTATAATTATTTCAAACTTCAACAATATCAGAATTTGTTCTGAAAATGTCTGCAGAAACCAAAGTTTAACAACAAAAAGTTAGAGAAACTCAAAAATAAAAAGGTAAACAATAGTAATTAAATGAATTTCTAACAGGTTATGGTATTACCACAGATTATATAATATTATAATTTATATAATCTGTGGTATTACTAATAAAAATAAATATAATTCAATAAATTGCACATGATTTGACATTATACTTTAATTCAAATTAAATTTTATATTTTTATAAATTTTAAAATAAGTTATTAAAAAATGTATTTTAATACACTTTATTGAAAGTCCTAATATAATATATTATAATAAATAAAAATTGTATTTGAATAATTTTCTATAGTATGCGTTTTTAAACAATACGCATAATAATAAGCTTACCTATTACATTATTAAGTTAACATTATCTTGGAAATTTTAAAATTAATTAGCTAATAGTTATTTATCTACGATATAATATATGAAAAATGTATTTTTAGATGGAAATTATTTACATTGTTATATGCCATTGATACATATACCTAAACTATACACAACTAGTGTAAATAATTTGAAATATTATCAAGTTAAAAAAAAAAAAATGTTAGAATATATTTAGTTGGGCATATCTATACCTACCATTATAGTCGGAATATTTGACGTGTCAACCCCAAGTAAGCATTAAAATAATTATACTCTTAATAAAATTAGTACTTTCTACCCCATTGGTTTTTTCTGGCACATCGTAATATTTTAATACATATTTGCACGCGAGGACCGACCTGTATTAATGGTATTACAATATAAAATAGGTGTAGAACTAGGACGTGACATATAATTATTATAATGGATGCTGATGACTTTTTAGTCTTAGACGATACTTTCAACATACTCATCTAAATATAATACGCAATACAAATTCATTTTATGTGTTTTTAAATTTTTTTAAGATTATTTTACGCTAGCTGCGTGAAAAAGTCCAGTTGAGTATTTGGTTGGTTTTTGAGGTGTTCGATGAGTTAAATTGTAAAATTTCGGCTCAGACAAAACAAAAATAATTATATTGTTTTCACCAAGTTGAGCCAAAAATATTATGTCTTTTTATGGCACTGCATTGATAAAAATCCAAAATTAAATGCCAATAAACTGCACGAAAACTCACACTAAATAGTTAAATATTAGGTGTTTTTTCAAATATAAATAGAATGAAATTTATTTAAGTTAATGACTATTAGCATCACACCTGTTGTTAAATATTGTCATCATCTAAATTTGTTTGTTAGATAATTGTGTTTTTTGCTATTCCTCGATTTTAAAAATGCTGTATCATCAGCAAATATTATTAATAATTAATAAATTAAAAAAGTATTTTGAGAAGTGGTCACTTCGGGTAACACCTTGAATGACAGAAATAATAAAATCTGAAATAAAATTTATTAGGAAAAAAGCAAAGCATATTTTTTCAAATTTCAAAATTATAAGTGTGTGGTATATTGTATCAAACTTCTTTTCAAAATTAATTTGCATAAATGTTTCCTGATTATTTAAAAATGATTTTAAATAGAAATCTTATAAGTGATCATGTTGGTATTGTAAAATTTTTTTATAAAACTGATGTTGCTGGCATACCATGTGTAATGTGTTATTAGAAAGAGAAAAAATAGTCAGGAACTATAATTTTAGTGAAGGTATACAATAGTAATGCCTAATGATAGATATTTATTTTAGACTTGTTAATTAATCAAAACTTGATAATAATGTAGGTAAGACATACCAAATAGAATGCACGGCTGGCCATTGATAGCGTCCTGCGTCCACTGGAGTGTCATTAGGCAGACGAAAGACAAGAGCAGGCAGGCCACGTAGCACATTACGTAATAGCCGTGGACGTTCCGGAGGCTGGACAGCGTGGAGTACACGAGCAGTGTGAGCGCCAGGCACAGGACAGACGGCACAAAACCAGCCAAGGTGACGAAGTACTTCCAGCTACCACGTGTGTCCACGGCCGTGGTCGGTGGTTGGACGTCCGATATACACACAAATGCCTGCAAGCTAGCGGGCACAGGTGGCCCGGCCGCGGCATAATACTCCACGCAGTACCCGGTATCCGGTACGAGCTGGCCGTTGCTGATACGGTAAAGGCTTCCGTTCGTGGTCAATGCGAACCTGCCCTCCACTATTTCCCTCTTGTAACACCCGAGCCGGACGTAGTATGGCAGCACCGTGCTGTTCGACTGGTCCACCGGACGGCCTTCCGCGTCCGTTTCATAGGCGGACAACGTGAACGGTGTCTCGCCCTTCTTGCACCCCATACTGTCGGATATATTATACTCGTTAGTATGTAATTAGGGAGAGATAATGGTTACCGGTATTTATCGGTACTAAGTACTGGTATAACATTAACTGCTAATGGTATTTATACAGCATCAAATGAACAATTTAAATGCCTAAACAGATTTATGTAATTTTTTCCATTTTACAAGATTTTCAAGCCACATCTAATTGATATATCGGTAGTATTATTAAGGCCTGTCACTAGTGAGGGTGTAAGAATACCATCACCAGTCCACCCTACTCACCCGAATACGAACAAATAAATTGATACTATAATTATTGTTAAGAACGGAATAATGATAACGAAAAACATAGAAAAATAAAAGAACATAGGAAGAGAACTATTTAAAATTAAAATAAAAAAATAAAAAAAAGTTATGGATAACATTATATTAAAGAATATCAAAGCGCTATATTTTGTTTCCTATCTTTCTTTGATCTACGGGCGACATGCCGACATATAGTTAAATTAAATCAAGCAGAACCAAATTTTTTGCGACTTATGAATCTTTAAAATTAGATTTAACGGACTGTTATAATTTATAAAAATAGGTCGAAATGTTAACTGAGTTTACAAGTGGGTTTTTTTTTGCAATATTTAAATTTTTCTTAGATAAAATTATAATTATTTGGCATCTTCATAACAAGACCCAGATAATTATCTTAACTTGTTTAACAAAATGTCAATTCACTCTAAAATTAAAATCTAATATCATAATATGGGCGGCCCCCTTTTCGGCCGAAACTTGCCGTTACCTTTTCGTCAAGTAGTTTTTTTATTAACATTATTACCTACAATTCTGTGAAAAAATAATAAAATAAAACAATCGGCAATAAACTATTATAGCATATTAAATTAATCGAATAAAAATTAATATAATCTCAGAATACTAATAAAATATGTATATGTATTCAAGAATATGCCGAGAGTTAAGGTTTCCTAATGCAATAGTTGAATAAAATATAATCTTATAATAGCTAAATAACAATAATAATTTTGATAAAAAAATATGCATTCGTTGAAAGTCAAGTAATCACAGTATTTTTTAAATGTTTCGTCATCAATACAGTCCGATATAAAATCACTAACAAAACATTTTGATACTTGTGATACTACACTATATATAACTGATTGGGTCGTTTTACAATATATTTTATCAAACAACTAACAAAAAATAATACTGGTTTATCTTTATTTCCAAAAAACCAACTATGAACTAAAAAAACCAATAGGCCATGTGCTTACCAGTAACATGCGCAGGAATTTAGTTGGTGTGGGGGGGGGGGGTATAAAATAATTTGTTTACTATAATATATATTATACTCTATTTAACCTTGATTGACCATTTATATTTCTCATAAATGTGTTTTAACCATTAACTGTTAAAGGGTGGAAATCGTTCAAAGTCCAATCATATTTGAGTTATAAAAAACAACCAATAAATATTCTCCATTATTCCCTACGTTGCGCTTAGGTACTGATATCCTATCAATTAATTAATTAATTTAGTACAATTTAAAAAAATAAGTAAACAAAATTAACTGATAACTACAATATTTTTACTTTACTATGGTTGCAGCCTTGCAGGTGGTTTAGTGATATTGACAAAAATGTTTCATCAATTTTAATAAATCGTATTAAAAAATTATTATTTGATTATATTATATAAACTATTATGTTTGATATGAGAAAAATCCGTGGCTTAGAAAGTATAGACTGTGTTGGGTGAAGATACCTCGTTATTGACTAGTTTAATCGAATGGATGTGTTAAATTTTAGTTGAGTTCAGTCATTGATTACAAAAAATGATTCTGAGAAGTGACAGTCCGCGAGTCAATATTTTATATTTTTATTTTAGTAATATGTTAGCACCAATGCTTTGAAAATATAGTATATATTATTTTATTGATATCGAAGTGAAGTAGAATTTATGTGGGATTAAATATTCCTCATATGTTTATTTTTTTTTTATCAAACCAAATGATTTATCACCAAACAGTTTTAGTTATTTTGTTGTTATTTAGAAATATTCATAGGGATTTGGTACTTGTCACCATAATGTATATTGTTATTTGCTACATACACTGGAGTTTTTAAAGAACGTAATATTATTTAGGTTACTATTGAGCTTTTTGAACCATGAATAAATTCACACCGTTCTATGGAATTTATTTACGTTGGTATCGACTTGTAATAGTAATTACTTATAGTAAATAGTAATATTTTTAATAATTATTATATATGTATATAAGTCATGATCATTTCAACCTATTTCAAATAGTAATAAACTAATAACATATTAATAATAATCTTTCGTCGTAGGTATACCTATAATGATTCATTGATCATTAAATTAAAAACTTTTGAAAATTTAATCTTATTAAAAAAAATACTTTGGGTAAAAGTGGAATACTCTAAGTTTCAAAAATAATTTGTGGAAAATACGTTACTTTTCATGTAATTATCAAAAGTTAGCTATTAAAACTTTAAACACGTCTTACAAAAAATTAATATTATGAAATTTTTTTTTTTTGTGATTCTATAGCTAAAAAGAAGAACTTTATGATGTATCTTGTTCTATATATTCAAATTTCTTTATTATAGTTAAAATTAAATATTTTGAATTTTTCACCAAAAAATAGTCGATGATTGTTGATTTACGTTGATTTTTTAATTCCAATAGGTAATTGTATAAAGTAAAATTTATTAGACATTTTGTAATAGATCTTCAAGATTTCTTACAGTGCATATATTTTTATTTTCCATGTAGGTATATTTAATGACATTTATTGAAAAAAAGAAGGAAAGTATAAAAACTGCTTTGCTGTATAGTAGGAGTCTTGATTGAGGTCTTTAACAAATTTGTTAACTTATACAAATTCAATGATAAATCATTATTCATTGCACACAAAACGATTCTTAGCAGAAACGGTTTTCCAGCATGTACCTATATAGCCTTTAAGTATAGATTTCACAAGAAAACGTAACACTAGCATATTTTGTTATCAACGTATTACAAGTGCGTAACATAACAAATTTACGCTCAGCAGATCACGTGTAGCTTCGTTAGTTTAAAGAGTAGAGTTAATTGACCTCTTATGAAACTTGATGGTAAGAACATTATCAATGTTTGTTTGTTGTTTTTTACGATCATTTATAATATATTATATGCGCAAAATTTACTAAAAAAATGCACCGGTATCATAAAAAACCCATATACCAACACTGATAAATTTTTTACTATCATGTCTCATAATACCCAATGCCATTAATGTAATTTATTTCAGTATTATTATTATGGTAGATTGATTTAGTTTTGTCCAAAAACATCGCATTCATGGTTAATATTATTATAAAAGTATATGCGAGTACATACAATATTACTATAATTTATTATAATTTATTGAAATTAACTTTTGAGTCAATACCAAATTGATTTTTTTATATGGTTGTAATACAAAAACTAATCACTGTAAATACTTGAAATTTTCACCAAATGTTTATGATAGTGTTATATATATACAGTTTAATTTTCACAAATTTTTGACTTTTTTAAAGTCATTTATTGGCCACTGAAATTTTCAATTTTTTTGAGAACTATTTTTTGAAGTGCTGGTAAAAAAATGCTGGACCACCAAAAAAATTTTTACGAAATATGTTTGCAAGTAATTTTGAAGTTGAAAAATCATAAAATTGTTTGTGTTTATAACTAAGGATTAAAAATACAACACTAAGTTTTCTATTAGTTTTCCTTCAAGTAGCTATAGAGAAGACTCGAAACATCATTATAGGAAAAATTTTAAGTGCGTTTGAATTTTAAATTTTTACGAAATAGCGTAACGATAACGATTTATCCCCAAACGATTTAAAATATTTGTTATTATTCAAAAAGTATAAGTTTTAGATACTTGAAAATTTTACCAGTTATTTATATTGGCATTTTATTTACATGATTTAATTTTCAAAATATTTCGACTTTTTTTGAGATATTTATAGACAACTGAAATTTTCAATTTTTCTAAAAATTTTTTCTTGAAGTGTCGATAAAATTTTTTTGGCCCTATCAAAATACTTGAAAATTTAATAAAAAGTTCCTCATAAGTTATTCTTATAGTGATTAAAAAATTATAAAAATATATAGTCACATTTTTTTTTTACAAGCATTTAAAGTTCAAATTTTGACTAAATACGTAAAAATTACGGCAATGTTCAAATTATCTTAGATAGAAATGCATAAAAGTTTTTTTTTTTAATTCTAAGATTTGAAAATTTAATACAAGGCTACTAACATATTTTTACAATTTCAGTTGCAAAATAAAAGAAATACATAGTCACAATTTTTTTTTTACATGCATTCGAATTTTAATTTTGACAACATACGTAGAAATCTCGAAAATTCGTAAATTATTTTATTCTAGAAATTCATAAAAAATTTTCCTTTTATATCTAAGATTTGAAAATTTAATACAAAGCTCCAAAAATATTTTTACAATAGCAGTTGAAAAATAAAAGAAATGCATAGTCACATTTTTTTTTACAAGCATTTAAATTTTAGTTTTGACACCATACGTAAAAATCACGAAAATTCGCAAATTATTTTAAGCTAGAAATTCATAAAAAATTTTCTTTTTAAATCTAAGATTTGAAAATTTTTAATAATCTATAATATACCCAAGACAGATAAACCATCTCCGTTCAGAATCGTTTTTAGTATACAATGATACCTATCATTGCATTCAAATTTAACCTACCCTAGTCAGAGATCCACCCCACCCCCTAATGTACAGCATCAGAGCGATACCCACTTACCCGCTTTTTTTTATATTTATTTATACAATTTTGAAGTATAAGTAATTATTATTAATTACATTTTCATTTTATCCATATTATTTGTGTTAATATATTATATTTATTATTTATTAGAAGACATAATATTATGTATAATTGCAATTGCAAATATCAAAATTTGTTTCTATAATTTTATACTATTTTACTTTATTTTTATAAATATTTTATTTATTATTAGTATATTTACCTCCTCTATTTTACGGGCTATATATTGTAATCGTATACATTTTACTAACATATGAGGGCAACTGGTATTTTTGTTTAGGGGCAACTGATATATTTCGTTGAGGGAAACTGGTACATGTCCATTTAAACTTCATATGCAAATAAAAAAAAAAACTCATGTTGTGTCTTTAATATTTTTAAACAGCTCTAATAAAAACTTATGAGAATGATGATTATAATACATTTTCAATGCTTATGGCAGAATGAAATTTTTTTATTGGCATTAATAAAAAAAAAATATTTTTAATATATGTGAAGTATTTAGAAAATTATATGTTGCACGTCTTGAAAATAATTTATCAATTTTTTATAAAAAATTTAAATTTTCATTGTGTTTTTCTTTTTTAAATTATATGTATAAAAAGAAATAAATCCATTATATCAAATTCTAGTTTTTCATTATTTTCTTTTGTTTTTCCTCATCTTGTAATTACATGTCACAAATTCGTGAAACATAATAATATTTTTATTTTTCCTGTTTCTGATACTTAAGAGTATTTAAGAAAATGTTTTTCAATAACTCTGCACATAATGTAGTTAGTAGATAAGTACCTACTACAATAATTGATATCTACTACCTATATATTATAATAATATATATATATATATATATATATTAAGTTTACTAACAGTAAGATTATTAAAAATAAAATATCTATTAAATACTTTTGAACAAAATTATTCCTTGAGGATTTTAGACTTTTTCTTATTCACGTTGATTAATCCTATAAAGAGAAATTTATAATAGTAAGTTTATATCGAATCTGGAATAATCATTATAGTTCTGACTTTTACAATAGTTATAAAGTAGATCTTATTGAATATACAAACAATGGAGGTAAAAGTAGTCCAAGCTCTATTATTATTAGTTATTACGTTCAAGAAAATAGGATTGATATGGGCTCAATAATTTTACAAACACAAATACACAATCGAATAATATCGCATTCAAAACAACAACTATTCATAGTGTTATTGTGTTAGTGTTATGAGTAAAATAAAAACGTTAAGCATAATATAATATTACTATATTATCATTAGGTATTTCGTTTGAATTCGAATATTTAAAAAACATCAAATATTTTAAAAAATTTCGCATCCTTATATTATCATTCATTATTATTTACCTATTACACGCATAAATATGTAAGTAATATTTACATACGTACAAAGAACCTACGATAGTCACGCTGGCTGACCGAATCGCTTGCCAACACTTGCGAAAGCATTGCTCGTGGTCAAACCATGATGATTTTTAAAGGTGACTATTTACTTTGATTCTAGACTTTATTACTACATGGTAATGCTATAGCGTTCTATTGTTGTAATAATATTTATTATACCTAATTAATCACCAATATTATTATCAATGAGTATTCAGGATAATATTATGTAGGTATAGTTTATTTGTAATAACTGATAAGACATTACAATTATATACCCACGTTGTGTGATATATAAATACATTTAAATCGACAAATCGAGTACATATCAACATATTGTCATCATACAAAATTTCAAAATACGTTCATTTTAATTCTCAACAAACCATCAACATTTTCATTACAATTACGGTCGAATAATATTTTTTTAAAGTGATCATCGGCTTTAGATCTGTAGTGCTATTATTATTTTTCATGACCTGTAGAAAAAACTTTTTTATCTCACTGAAACCACTAAACCGCATAATATATACATTATAAATGATAATCTCATTTTGTCATAATATCGGTGTGCAATAACAAAACCCAGAACACTATGTAATCTAATATTTTATACACGAGAGACCCGGTACATAGGTACTCGCCCATTTATTATAAATACACGTAATCAAAATGTTTATAATACATATATATTATATTTTGTAATACGTTGTTAGATAAACCTGCAGTTGGTTACTATCAAACCATCCTTTCATCCCATATATTATTATATATTATAATCAAGACGTGGCGTGGACAGTAATACAAGAAGGGGCGTATCCTACAGGACACGTAATGCTTCTTCAGATCCGATCCAGACTCCCTCATTTAAATATACGACTATAAAAGAGACGCACTATATTTGTATATATAATAAATTATATTAAGATACGTACCTATATGTTACCGTTAAATTATGAAATCAGTTATTTTATAATTTGACGAACTGCTTTAGTTAAAGTACCTATTTAAGAAAAATTAAATTAATACTCTACTATAAGAAAGGTTTGGTTGAACAAACTATTACTTGTAATTCTATACACTATACCTACAGTTCCCGATTAAGAATATTTTAAGTACCTATGCATATCGTTTGGTAGTTGAAAAGTTGTATAGAAAATAATACAATAATTAAAAACAATATATATACGTATTTGAGAATATTAATGTATTTTATTTTTGAAATACTGTTCTCGTACATTTGGGGCAAAATCTGGGGATTTTAATTTATATGAAATTATAAAAATATAAAAACATACACAACAATTTTTTTTCAATATGATACAATTTGTACCTATAATAATTGCATACATTTTGAATTTGGAATAGTGGAATACCTATTATTATTCATTACAAGTATTGACATTGGTGACGGTTACAATATTGTCAATTATCCAACAATCAGTATTCTATTATATCTTAATGTTATCATTTTTATTATTTATTATTAAATACTTACTAGAAAATAATCGATTTAATTGTCACCGTCGTGCTTGTTATTAATAATGAAAATGAAACCAACTAGCTCACACACATGTGGTCGAAATCTCATTTTATCCTAACTTCTTCCAATGTATATATTACCTAAACTGACTATTATAATATGTGTATACCTTAACTGAAAAATCGTGGACAATGTGTTAGATGATATTGAACTATAATAATTTATATAGTATGGTTTATCGTCTTAATTTGATTAGTGTATAATAATAGCGTATATGTAAAATACTTATGTTACCTACCTAGATATTTCATTAAATGACACAATTTTACACTAAAATAATAACATATATCTATAGATATATGTATAGGCAACTAAATAAATAGATTTAAAAAAATCAATGTTTCAGCATTCGTACTTACATTGCTTAAAACATATATTATATTTAATAATATTCGATATTTGAAGATATTTTTTACATATTATATATTAAAACAACAAACATCATTAATAATCACATAACATTATAATATTATGTTCATTGTTCAGTTTAGGTATACCTACTCTATAACGAACGAAATTCATGAACATAAAGTTTTTGCTCGATTAAAACAACCTAAATCTATAGAATATTACAGCGGTTTTATTATTTTATAGCGTCAGTTGTAATGTTGGGAGTAGAGTGACCACTGGATGGTATGATTACTGCTTGCGCCGGTAAAATAGTTCACGGGCATCTTTGTTTTATTACACTGCATTCCAGGCACGTATTATTTTGAAAACTATATAGCTATTGACTATTTTTATAGATATTCTTTACAAATCATATAGGACTATTGCGAGTATATATAATCATAATATATTATGAAATTAAATGTTTACGAAATAAGAGAAGTCAACAATTTACAATTTTTCTTCAACCGTTATTATGTACCATTGGGTTGTATCCAAATACGTTTACAAAAAAAAGTGAATACAAAATTTATTGTTATCACAGGCAAGTCTATAATATTTAATATTATAATTACATTATTACAAGTAAAACGTTGGCCGTTTTCTTTGAGATTATCATAGTCAAAAAAATCAAAACTGAAAAAAATTGAAATTAAATAGTCGAAACTACGAGAAAGGCCAGAATTTCATTTCAAGTATATGAGCCAGTTTTCAATATATATTATACCTAAATGTATAAAAACATTATTATGTAGTAACCAACACCCTATAGTCCGTATGCTAGTAGAACTGCGCCAAAATTACTTTCAATTCATGGCCATGTTATTTATTTATTTATACAAATTTTAACTTAATAACAGCAAGCGGAACAATCAAAATATAAATTAAGATACCAAAATCACTAAAGTTCAAATTTTTAAAGTCACATGGACCAAAAATATATTTTACCTATCTACCCGTAGACTCCATGGTTTAAAAAAAATTCTTGGATACTTTATGACGTAACGTACGTTACTTTATGTGATAAGTTCTCCTGTCCTATCGCATATCGCATTAGGAAATAGTGTGTAAAAGGTTTAACCATTCGTTTTTATAATATTAGTGATAGTTGACCTATTGCCATAACACTAACCACGACCGTTATATTTCTATAGAATTATTAAATTAAACAAAACAAAAACTTTTAATTACTAACAAATTTTGATCCCAATTTTTATTAAATGCTCAGTCCCTTAAAAAAATGTCCATGGGTGCTAAAACTTCCGGACACTCGTCTAAATGACGCCAATGTATCTATCCAAAACTCAAATGTAGATACCTAACAAATTTTAAGTCGTAACATACATGCGTACGCGTATGCGTCATGCATTATGCAAATGCAGTACCGACTGCAAGGGTGGATTATATATGGTGTTACCTATATCACAAAAAAAAAAAAATTGCTACACTGCTACACTGATTAATTAATTTAAAACCATAATGGACAAAAATTGATCAAAAATTATAATGAGTTAAGTTTGATAGAATTTGAAAATATCTTTTCTAAATTATATAATAATTATATTTATAATAAATGTTACTGATACAGTGATATCTATCCTACTAAAAATATAAACACATATTCGACATTTTTCCAATCAGGACAACTCATAACCTCCACCATCCCCTTTCCATTCATAACCATGGCATCAGCTGTTGTAGATACGCTTGGTTCATATAGTACTAGTTAATATTTAAACGTAGGCCGCCGTGGACTTACTCGGCGACGATTATTCGGTCACCCTTGCAACACTTGTTGACGCACGTGTAACGGCCTCGGCCACAGTACTGGTCGCGTGGCCGGCACGTCCGGGCCACCAGCTCATTAGATGGCGTCAGATCGAAGCAGTAGCCGGGCGGCAACTCGACGGCCGATGGGTCCGCCACCTCCATCAGTTCACGCACCTCCGCGGCGGACACGTCCACTAGCACGTTCGCGGATTCGCACTTTGGCGCCTCATAATTGTAACCCACCATCGCCACATTGGCCACCGCCGGGAACCCATCACGCAGTCGCTGCATCATCCACCGCTGGTACTCGTCACCGTCCGCCTCGGCCGGTCCGCAGAACCTCACTTCCGGATCGTACGGCCGGTTCGGCGGACAGCATTTCCGGACCATCACGGCCGTCTGGTTGTCGTCGCACGTGCCACCGCCGATTGTCTCGACCGTGTGGAACGTACGGTTTTCGTTCCGACAAGACGCGACGGCGACACCGCCGCCGCCAACGACTGAACTACTGTTGCAACAGACCGCGGCGTCGGCGGCGTCGGCGGCCGACCAGCCGATCGCGACAACGAGCAACAAGACGGTGGCGGCAAAACACGATCGGACGGCATTCATCGCGTGCGCACACTGTTTGGAGGCGTCGGCATATTCGCTATCGCGACCGTCGGCCGCCGCGAATGTCCGCAATCGCGACAGTTCGACGCGTCGTCGCCGCCGCCGACAGCCGCGCTCGTATATAATATTATTATAAAAATATAATATTTTAGTTTTTGTCGCCTAAATATTATTATATTATGTTATTGTATAATGATTTATGATTATTGTTTTATCGTAGGTATATTAGGTTTTTTGAACTTCCGATATTATTTTTCGGTAGGTATATTAGATATTGACGGGTTTTATTTTTATATTTTATTTCAGTATTTCATACCTAGTTGAACTGCTGACGGTAATCTGGTTCTACAGTTTTGTTATTACAACCGATATTTCATATGCAGCTGTCAGTATACACTCTGATGCATTCTGCACAAGCGCAAACAACGTTGTACCAGATTATTATTGTTTCCCTATTATTATTATTATTTATTATTATTATTATTTATTTCAATGTTGTTGCGTACCCTAACCTTAGGTAGCTAAGATGCTAAGAATTTATTAAGGTTAAACAGAAGATCGTTCACTTTTAAAAATTGAAATTCATTTGAATAATTTTATAGATTTTAATTGTTTTTAAATATTTTTATAGGTATATAAAGTGTTTATTTTAAAATGTATTTTTAAATTTTTGACGTATTTCAGTATATTTATTTAGAGTAATGGATATTTGAAAAAAAATCAAAGAAAATATACTTATGTATTCAATAATATTTATGTGGTATATTTTAGATTTTAATAAAACAAATGCATCTTTCATTACTTTATATCGCATTTCAATCCTAGCCCTAATAATTTCATAAACTACATGTTTTTCTTACAATTATTATTATGTAATGCAGTCGCTTGGCTACAGTCGACGTTGTATTATACACAAAATACATAAGGTAATACTTACAAATCTAAAAATAAAGATATTTAAAAAGATCAAACAAAACTCAAAAATTGCGGTCAAAAGTTGTAAAGCGACAACAAAAACACGATATGACATGTGTCGCAGAAAAGCTGTATCAATTGGAGTTCGTGGTGAAAACACTGACGCGGTGTGGCCGACCTGAAGATGAGAGCTGCAGCATGGTCATTGGCATCAAGTTTCTGGGTAACCAGGAACAGGTGGTGTGCGAGATCCCGGCGTCGGTGGACTCTTCGGCGTCAACGGTGACCACCGTGAATGCTGGAAATAAGTATACGTTTCCTATGACCGGCGGCGGCAAGTGCGAACCACGGTCGATACGCGTGGCTGTTCGGCTGCACCGGATGTTGGGTACTGACATGTTGCCAGGCCGCGTAGAACTGGCATCCGGAGAAATGGAAGTTCCAGTGACCAGGAAACCAGACGAAAAACGACGAGGCCGTCCGCCCTCCAGCGCGGGTGGTGCATGTGCCACTGACTGCGATGACAACGTTTCCGATGACGGCTGTGAGATGAATGTGGCAATGACCAGTTGCCACGACGGACGCACAGTAGCTGTTCTGATAGTTAGGGCACGGATGTTGTGCATTGGTTCGATAATGGCTGCACCGATCGCATGCCCTGACCCGTGTCCGACTCCTTGCCCAGCCCCCTGCCCGGTTCCTTGTAGCGTCCAGCCCGCCAAGTGTCCAACCCCATGCCCGGTAAAATGTCCAGCCCCCTGCCCGGGGAAATGTCCACCCAAGAGTCCGACCCCCTGCCCGCCCAAGTGTCCGGTACGTTCCTCGACACAACCCAATTCTTTCAGCCAGAAGAAACCTGGATGTGCGTGTGAACCTTGCCGGAAAAAGACGACGACCGTCCCGTGTTGTCCGACAAGTTGTCCGCAACCACGGCCATGTCGCCGGTCATGCTGTCCCACTTCCATTGGGTCCAGTTGCCCGCAGCAACAGTACGAAACGGTGTCGTGCGAGATCGACGGCCACAAGATGGACTTGCGTGTGCGCAAGAAAAACTTCGAGACGTGCTCGGTGCAACGACGGATCGCCAACGAAGCTGAGGCATTCGCAAGCCGGGTCATGGGAGTTGTAAAAGACATGCATGGTCTCATAATGGACTCGTCCAATAGTGAAAGCAATGGAAATTGACAACATAATTACAATTAACACATCGAAATTTTATCACATTATTTTTTTAACATATACATATTTTTTGTAAATAAAACTAAAAGGTCTGTTTAAAAGATTTCTTTCAAAATAGATAAAGTGTAGATTATACATAATTCATCGGAAAAAAAAATCTGCAAAAGGTACATTCAGTGGTTATTTACTTATTGGTTATTTCTGATTTGGAATACCTATAGTATTCTATATAGTATAGTTGGTCCTAGGCACGGATCCACGGTGAAAGAGGTGACAACTTCCCACAAAATTTAAATTTAATCCTGAAAATTTTAAATTTTATAGAAAATTCAACTAAGACATAAAATAAATAATTGATAATATTTGATATAAACTTTAAATTGATTTATAATAATGAATTTGTTTGAAGTACAGTTTAAAAACAACAGGTTAGAACAACTTATAAAAGAAACATATTATAGAGATGAACATTTAGGTAAAGTGTTAAATATTTAGATGAAGGTTGGACTAAGAATTAAATATAGACATAAATATTTTTGCATATTTAGGGATTTTTATGAATGAATGCAGATTTTGAAAAAAAAAACTCTTAATACCTAAATGCATATTTTGCCAAAAAAATAACTTAGGTAAATATAATATAAACCTAGATATAAACACATAGATAGAAAAAATCATCATAAAACTGTGTACCCCCTTCTCACAACTGTGCCTCTTGATTTCACGAGTTGGAAGAAGTTTTACTTTATACATGTGTAAGTTGAACACGCACCTAGTTAAAATAAATTGTGGATAAATACCCTTTTGGTAAATATAGTGGTTATAACTTATAACATTTATTATGTATTTAACAAATTAACAATATTCTTATAATAGTATAAATAGATAGGGGATATAGAAATATGTTAATAAAGAAAATTAAAATTCAATAATTAAATAATAATAATACAAATAACAATAAGTAGGTGTAGTTGAAATATATCATTATAATAACATTTGTTGGATTTTTTGAACTGACGAAAGACGTTAATCTTTATTTGTTATTTACTTCGTTTAAAATTTGATTAATGAAAAATCCTTGTATTCTATAAGTTTTTGAGGTAGGAACATGTAAGAATGTTCCTCGTTGTACCATGCAAAACAGATCTTGGTATGTTGTACTTTTGTAAGATGGAGGAAACACATGCAGGCATTACATACATTAAATTATAAAAATAAATGTTAAAATGATTGAAATAGTATAGCTGGGCAGAGATGTTCTTACCACCTCAAAATCAATAAGTTTAGCCATAATAATTAGACTGTTGTGGAAAAAATAACATGGAGAAAAAAACCTTTTTATGATTTTTATTCTAAGCTGTCATTTGGATTAAATAAATGTTGTAAGATTTGTAAAATTTAAATAATATTTCTGCATAGGTATTATATAATTATTAATTATTTAAGAATAAAAAATAAAAAATAATTTTTGACATAATTTGGTACTTGGTAGCTATACAATTAATTTAAAAAAGCGGGTAAGTCGTGGATGTCGCTCTGCCGTACAGTAGGTTACTGTAATGGATGGGATTAAATTTGAATGCAATGATAGGTATCATTGTATACGAAAAACGATTCTGAACGGAGATGATTTGTCAGTCTAGGATATATTATATTTAAATATTGTCATATATTCTATTTTGAAACAAATATTTTATTTTTCAATTAAGACGCATTTTGCATAAGGCACGGTTAATTAATTAGTGTAGTTATATCATGTAGTTATTATAATTCATAATACCTTATATTATCATAGATATACGAATACCTGGTTTGAGGATAAATCGTTATCATTACGCGATTTCATAAAAATTTAAAACTCAAACGCTCAAAACATTTTTTCTATAATGACACTTCAAATTTTCTCTATAGCTATTTGAAGCAAAATTTATGGAAAACTTGGTATTAAATTGTATAACCTTAGATATAAATACAAACAATATTATGAATTTTGAACTACAAAATAATTTGCAAATATTCATGGTTTTGACGAATTTTTGTCAATATTTGAAATTCAAATGCTAATAAAAATTTAATTTGAATTTCCGATGGACATTTTTTTTGTGATAAAGATTGAAAAACTTGTAAGGAGCCTTGTATTAAATTTTCAAATCTTAGGTATAAAAGGAAAATTTTTTATGAATTTATAGAATAAAATAATTTACGAATTTTCGTGATTTTTACGTATGTTGTCAAAATTAAAATTTGAATGCATGTAAAAAAAAAAATGTAGCTATATATTTATTTTATTTTTCAACTGATATTGCAAAAGTATATTATGAGCCTTGTATTAAATTCTCAAATCTTAGAATTAAAAAGAAAAACTTTTATGAATTTCGATCTAACATAATTTAAAAAATTGCCGTAATTTTTATGTATTTGGTCAAAATTTGAACTGTAAAATCTTATAAAAAAAATTTGTGACAATATATTTCTTTTATTTTTCAACTGCAATTGTAAAAATATATTATGAGCCTTGTATTAAATTCTCAAATCTTAGAATTAAAAAGAAAAACTTTTATGAATTTCTATCTAAGATAATTTGAACATTGCCGTAATTTTTATGTATTTAGTCAAAATTTGAACTGTAAAATCTTATAAAAAAAATTTGTGACAATATATTTCTTTTATTTTTCAACTGCAATTGTAAAAATATGTAGGAGGCTTGTATTAAATTCACGAATCTTAGATTTAAAAAGAAAAACTTTTATGAATTTCTATCTAAGATAATTTGAACATTGCCGTAATTTTTACGTATTTAGTCAAAATTTGAATTTTAAATGCTTTAAATGCAAAAAAATTTTATCGACCCTTCCAAAAAAATTTTCAGAAATATTGAAAATTTCAGTTGTCTATAAATATCTCAAAAAAAGTCAAAATATTTTGAAAATTTAATCATGTAAAGAAAATTTCAATCCTAATAACTGGTAAAATTTTCAAGTATCTAGGACTTATACTTTTTGAATAATAACAAATATTTAAAATCGTTTCAGGATAAATCGTTATCGTTACGCTATTTCGTAAAAATTTAAAATTCAAACGCACTTAAAATTTTTTCTATAATGATACTTCGAGTTTTCTCTATAGCTACTTGAAGGAAAACTTATGGAGAACTTAGTGTTGTATTTTTAATCCTTAGTTATAAACGCAAAAAATTTTATGATTTTTCAACTTCAAAATTACTTGCAAATTTTCGCGTTTTCGACAGATTTCGTAAAATTTTGAACTATAAAAGCTTATTAAAAAAAATTGTGACTTACGATTTTTAATTTTTTTTAGCTGCAATAAGAAAAACTCATAAGGAACCTTGTATTAAATTTTAAAGTGTTTTGGTCGTCCAACATTTTTTTACCGACACTTCAAAAAAAATTCTAAAAAAAAGTGTAAATTTCAGTGGTCTATAAATAACTCAAAAAAAGTCAAAAATTTTTGAAAATTAAACTGTATATAGAGAACACTAACATAAACATTTGGTGAAAATTTCAAGTATTTAAAGTGATTATTTTTTGAATTACAACCATATAAAAAAATCGATTTGGTCGAAAACTGATTTTGCGTAAAAATTCCCGTTTTTCTGTCATTTTTTTTTTGTTTTTCTCGATTTTTTTGAAAACTGTTGGAAAATGTTTACTTTTGACCTCTATAATGCACCAAGGATCTTCAATTTTACATCGGAAACCACCCCCAAAGTTTGAAATCGAAGCATTATTTCGACTAGTTATGCTGTACACAGACACAAAAAAAAAAACAAAAAAAAAAAAAAAAAAAACACATCATTGTAAAATCAATACATTCATCACTTCGTTCAGAATCTAAAATTAAAACTGTATTACTATATAATATATAATATAGATATTAAATTATAAACAAGAGCTGAGAAAATATTATAATTTAAAGTCATTAAAAGCATTTTGCCATTAAATTTGCTTTTTATTTTATTCAAATTATGTTGTTGTATTATTATACATGATTGTAAAGCAAGTCTGGTAATTTGTGAAGTAGATTTGATGGTTAAATAGATCTTGGTTTTTAATATGTTCATTTGTTAAGTTAAAATGATTTGTAATTTGAAAATTAGACATTGATTTGATTGTTAAAAATGTTTTGAGTTTTTTGAATGTCTATTTTCTTTTGGCCTCCTTTATTTTTATTTTTATATGAAATTTACAATGTGTAGAGTATGGCACAATGAGTAAATGTGATACAGGATATAATATTATATAGTATTAAAACTTAAAACATATAAAAAATAAAAATAGTTTACAATAAATTATACATGATACATTTGAGGAAAACAGCCACCCATTAGTGACATTTTCATTTGGTAGTATACATAGCAAATTATGATCATAATATTTAAAATTGCTCCATTAAAAGTTACGGACTAATGTAACATTTTATTAAATATTTTTGAAATTTCATAATATGTATAACTCATATCTATTATTCTATTAAAAGCACACAAGCAACTGTAAACTGTATAACTAGATTATATGTCTTACTTCTATCTTATAGAAACATAAATAATATATTTCAATAGGTAGGTTAATATTTATTTTTAAAATTATAATGGAAATAATATAAATATTTTTTTGAAAACTTACTTAAAAATAACTGATACAAATTAATCTGTTTTTTTTTTATTGATCTAGTCTGCAACTATGGCCATTAGCTATTTTAGGGATTATAGATGGTATGGTTAGAACGGTTTATTTAGTAGGTTCAAACATGTGTATGTGTGGCAAGGATTTGCTTTTGTCACTAAGAACATGGGCCGTCACACATCCTAGAACTAGTGCCATGGCCAATGCTGACAGTCAGGACACGTTTGTGATCTGTAGCAGCCTCACCAAGCCACATATAATTATTATTTGATACTATAAACATAATATTTTATACTAATTATTATACTAGTTTATTATGTATACATTATTACATACTAAATGTTGAATATTATAATAAATATGACTAATATATTTATTAGAACCCCTTTTAAGATTTATGTAGGCAATACATTATTCAGTATTGGAGTTACCGCCATATTAGAAAGTGATAAGCGCCAAGTGGTTAAATATGTACGGGAGCCATGGAGGCATGGACAGCGATGTTGAAAACTTATAAAATTATATTAAGATTTTTTAAGAAGAAAATTGTAATGTATCGATGCGTATGGCGTATCGGTTCATTATTCAGCGTTTAATGAGGTACATAATATTGATATTGTGTGGTTTACCACTTTACCAGCGAAATGTACCGACCCGTAACCATAGGACTGAATTTTCAATACGTATCGAATATTTTTTCTTGAAAACCTTGTATACACCTACGACAGAAGCTTAACATAGTTTAATTTAAATCAAAGTATCAAATTATAATCTTAGATCAATAGATCATCATATTATTTATATGACATATACTGTTATCTCACATTATCGTTCTTGATAGTGCGGTCTTTATCTATGAATTACAATTCGGTGGAAATATCAACGATCATTATAATTTTATTTTAATTGCTCGGTGCTAACGGTTTAAAAAAAAAGACATTAAGGTAAATGTTTATAAAGACTTTTTATTTATTACTTATTTGTTTTACTCAGCATATGAGTGGCCAATAAATATAAATGATAAAAGTGATTGTGTATTCCAATGTATTTTCTACGTTTTTAAATCACGTATTATTAGATTGATACATTTAACAATTGTATTTTGTGTATTGAGTGGCTATCACTTTATCAGTAAGATTAAAATTTCAACATTTACTTATTTATTTGTCTTGTTCATTAGTATTTGCTCGAAAACCCTCAAGTTCGCAAGTTCATCATGTCTGAAAACACAAGAAGTTCAGCATTCAGAAAGATTGATGTCGATCAATTCAATGAAAATTTCAAAGAAGACGAACAACCAGAAAGTCAATCAACAACTGCCATTCCAGATGAATCTGAAATTACAACGATGATAAACCAGTATCCTTTGTTGTACACAATTTTCAGGATTTGTATTTTATCTTATAATACTATTTTAATTTAGAGGAAGAAATAATGATATTGAATACTCAATTTTTCATTAAATTTGTCGACAAATATTACATTTTTTTAATGTTGTGTAGGTAAGTGTTCTATGTTTTTAGGATACTTAATTTGTGTGACTTCCAATCATTACAATAGTACTATTTACTTAGATAAATTAATAGTTATGGGTTATTCATTAAACTTAATAGTTTTATCTGCCATTTTTCTAACTATATCTTATATAAATTGGTTGGGTATCTTTCAATGTAGATCGTAAGATTACGTTGGTGTTTAAGCTTGAGTGTATTTGTTTTGTAGCTTAACTTAACTCCAAAAATTTACTTTATCAACATTACATGTATTATTTATATGAGCTATACATATTTACAGTATTATGTATGAACTGATACTAATTTTAAGTTTTTCAACTGTGCTCATCTAATTTTATTCATTTGACATTTTGACATTTTTAATAAGTAAAATTCATCTAAGCTAATTCCTAAAACTTAAATTCTATATGATCTGAAAAAAATTAAATTCCAGTAGAAAAATAGTACCTATAATATTTCTGAATGATAATTGATTATGAGTGTTAAAAGATACTTTCAAATGTAGATTGAAACAAATGTACGTAACCATTGGACTGAGGACAAAAAAAAAAAATTAAATAATTAAAATTATAAGAATAATATCAAAAACAGTTTTTCTTATTCACATTCTTTATATTTACTCTAATATAATTTTAATAGAAATGTTTAATACACAGTGTGATCACGCTAAGAGGTACCACTAAATATTTCAGAACAATGACCTTATATTGAAATGGGGTTTTCACTGAATGAAAGATTCTACTTAAATACACATTTATTTATGATTTTCAAATTTTCAACACTTTTAGTGTGCGCATGCGCAATACAACTTACATTTTTTTAAATGGAAACACTACTTTTTTCTACATATTCGGATAGATTATTTTTTTTTAATATTTTTTGTCTAAAAAGTTTTTTTCTATTTACAAAACTGACAAAGTTATAGAAATCAACATTTGAGTTTTGCATAATTTGTATAATTTGCTTTTTTTTAATGAAATGTTCATTTATAACTACTGTAAATAAAAAAAATAGTGCCAAATTAATACTTAATTTACCTTATCTATTTATAAATAATAATTTAATAATATTATACGTCATTCTGATGGATATCCCGAGTACCTGTGTGATATAATTTTTGTTTAGTAAACTGCTATAATATGATTACAATTTTGACTATTTTTATTGTGGAATTTTATTTTATTTTTCAATAGTTCTAATAACAATAAGATAATCAGATAATGTAACTATTAACACGTTGACTGCCATGCAGCCGCCGGCGGCCTCATGAATATTTATGGGTACGCCAAAGAAATTTTTCAGTGTCAATATAAATTTGTATTTGTATATATACTATTGAATTTGAAAAAAAATTAAAAATACAAAAAAAAAAAAAATGTTAAAATTATGTTTATTACACCAAAAAAATTGCAACTATTCCCTCTACGCCACAGCATATTTTCAAGATCATTATTGTAGCGCCATGGAAAAGTTAATAATATAAATCCAAATTTATTTACGGCAGCCCGCGGCCGTATGGCCTCCTACGAATGATATGGTGTGGTAGCCGGTGGTCTAAAAATTATCAATACCTAATTATTATTATACGGACGCCGGCGGCCGCATGGCAGTCAACGTGTTAAGATATTTTTTATTTTAAAAATTTAAATATCGTCTGCCACTAAGCGTGCCATCATAAAAGTACGGTCCAATAAGCTTCCCACCACCAGACTGTTTGAAAAATAGTTTCAACGTGACCAGACTGTGTTAGTGTCATCCCAGTATCGATGATTTTGTTTAGTCATTAAACCATTGTTAGTAAATTTTGATATATTAAATATCTTGTGTATTAATGATTTAATTGGGGATTATACATAAAAATGATAAAATTTGATAATATTAGATACTCAATTATAAACTTTAAGGTATTGTACGATTATGATACCATTTTAGTTGTATTACAAATATTATCCCTGTTTTAATAATTAATATATTAACTAGAACTGGTATTCATGTCATATGCAGTCTACCGCACACTTTTCGTCTACCATGTATGTTTCTACGCATCATATGCCGTCTACTGCCACGTACCTATATGTATTTTTTTGGCTTAAAACTTCGAATTATTAAAAAAATGCATGGTATATCTCCATCATTGCTGCTCTTGTATTTGGCGGAACAATGGTGGCATCTAAAAAACAAGAATTACAACACATATAATTGTTTTTTAAGAGATGTGAAATTATATTGTACCTAATTTAAATTGATTGACAATGCAAATCTCTATATAATCTTACATTTTTTGTCAGTTAGTTTTTAATATATATACTAATTAAATTTACCTATATATTATAATGAATTACCTAATGCATATTTTTATATATTTTTTCATTTTTTGTCAGTTAGTTTTTAATACATAATATACTAATTAAATTTATCTATATATTTTTATATATTTTTTTGTATTATTAAATATTTTATTGAAATTCTACATTATTAAATATATTGTAATCTTACATTTATGTATTCATTCATATTTTTAACTATGTGGTAGACGTAAAATGTGCGGTAGATCGCATATGACGTGTAGAAACTTGCGGTAGACCTCATATAATATGAATACCCTAGAACTAATTATAATTTTTACATAAAATCACCTAGCATTTTTAATTAAATTTCAATTAATATTAAATTATTATGTTTTAAAATTTTTTTAATTTTTCTCTTAATACTGACCTATCGGGCATATTTATATTTTCTTTTTTGGTATTTTTAAATTTTTACACTGATATTTGTATTGATTGGTTTATTATTATTATTATTATTTTTATTATTTGATGTCCAATTGTCCAAAAATTTGTGTCGATTTGTCTTAGTTTGTTTCTTACACACCATACTGACAATTTAATAGAATTTTGTATTCTGAAATATTTATATTTTTAAACTTAAATAGACTTGTGATTTGTAATTATTGTTATTTCAATTTAACTTAAGTTAACACACAATCTGATTATGTTTTATTTTTAAAATAGATTTTTTTTTTGTAAATATTCAAATCTTTTATATAATATTATATTACATACAGCCTCTTGACTTGCATTTTATGTTAGTAAAAAGCTAAATTAATATATCTACTAACATTTTGTATACTCAGTGCTGGACTTAGGGAAAGGCTACCACATAATAGGATATTTTTGTACTTTAAACAATAGGTAGGTAGGTTGGTACATATTTAAAGTATTGAGTAGTAATTGTTTGAAAGTAACAATACTTTATCAACTTTAGTTTGTTTATTACATGTTACATAATTATGTTATAATTTTTTCAAAGTCTGTTTCAATATAAAATAAAGCATATCAGCACTATATGAAATTATAAACATTTCCTTAAGTATAACACTTGGCCATTCAAATGTGTATTGAAAAAAAAAAATTAAAATTAATCAATAATTATGCAATAAATATGTATTACATGTATATTATATATTTTTAATTTTAAGTCATCGCAATTCAATTATTATTACTTTTTACTACATACTTATTTGCACCATACTTTCATATAAATTTTTTTCAATTTTCTTGATATATTCGTTTTTCTTAATTAATTTTATCTTTGGAATTTTTCTAGTATTTATTTTACATTTTATGAATTTTGTACTAAGATCTTTATACATGTTACTTTGAATAGGTAGTAAACAGTTTTTAATTACTTAAATTTTTAAATTTAATAATTTTTAATTTCATAAATTGAATATTTTTCTTAAAATATAAAGTAACTAAATTATTTAAATGAATGGTTATACATTTTTTTTTAAATTCATTTATTTATTTTGAATACTAAATACAACATAGGTAATATTGTGTATAATAAACCCCGCTAATAAATAATAAATAGTATAATATACATAAGTGATTATTAAATTAAATTATAATAGGTACATGTATAAGAATCATTACAAAAATTGAAAAATACCATAGCAATAAGCAAATTAGGGTTTAAATGGCTTAGGGTTCTACCATATTGGTATAAATTTATATAAATTTAATAATGTTTGTACAGAACTATATAGATATTTCCCTCAGATTCCTTAATAAAAATATAAATTCTTAAATTATATTAAATAGTACCTACCATTTTTATTTTTTTATAGTGCAGTATGAATTATTATTGAATTTGAGATTTTCCTTATTAGTTTGTACAGAGGTCGTTTTGCTGATGCTTTGAAATCTGCGTTGAAAAATGCACCTTTAGGATCAAAAAACCAACAATTAAGGGTACATTTTATCATTCAATTTTTATTTAAAAAAATTATACTTTATCATCTTCTTTTTAGGACAATGCCTTAAATGTTGTAATGAAAGTTCTTCTGGCCACCAAACTATCTCAAATAGATGAAGTTGTTGCACAGTTAGATGTTGACATGGTTGATATTCTTATGAAGTATATTTATAAAGGATTTGAAAAGTCAACTGAGAAAAAAAGCAGTCATCTTCTTATGTGGCATGAAAAAGCCTATGCGCTTGGCGGAGCTGGTAGTATAATCAGAGTGCTTACTGACCGCAAAAGAGTGTAATTTAACTAACAATTTATTTAATCTTTATTGAAACAATAACCTCAAAACAAGAATATTATTTCAAAATTGTATTTGGTACTTCACAATTATTATTTTTTTATTAAGTATATAAGTATCAGCATTTAATTTTAATAAGGTAAAATAATAAAATGTATTGTCGAATAGTATTATTTTCTACAGATTTATTTATGTTCTTATAAATTATCATTGAAATATTTGGTTTGTCGAAAACAATATTAAGAGTATTTTTAAAGTTATTTGTAAGAATATTAAATTTTTTTAAATTTGTTTAACTGGTTTTATAAAAGTTGGTAACTAGGTATAAATCAAGTTATGAATTAATTATTAATTGTCGTCCATAAAAAAAAAAAATGTATTTAAATTACTAACAATATACTCATGTATCCTGAAGATTTCATGAATATGAATTTTTTCTTTTAAAGTTATGATAAAATATACCAACAAAATATTATACAATATATTAAATATTCATAGCATAGGTATCATTTTACTACTATTTTAATTAATAACATAACAAATTAAATTACACTTAAATTATGTATGTATTTTTAAGTATAATACTTATTGTTCTATTGAAAAGCTTCTTATTTTATTTTTTGTATGCAACCAGGGGTTTTTTTTTATCACAATGTAGTTAATAATTTATTTGTAATATTACTCTTAAGTAATAAAATTGAAAAACATAATTTATGGTAATTATTAATTATTAAATAGTATATTTTATGATAGTGATGTACCACAGATAATGTTTTTATATCAAGCATTTTTATAATTTTTTAATAGTATATAAAAAATAAACAGCAATAACTATATAATAATAATATGAGTCGCTTTCTTATTTAATTAGTAATTGTTACTTATGTTAGTGTCATTTTCATTGAATAATTTATTTGAGAAAAAGTTTTATTGGTGTGACATAACCAAAACAATGAAATATCTATCTATACTTTATTCAAGTTAAGAAATGTAGTTGGTGGTGACCAGTTTTCATTGGAGCAGTCAGGTAACATACGTTCTGTCGCTCCCTACCGAGTCAACTATTTGTATACCTGTCATGTGGTATTGCCATGCCATTGTACACAAATCTGTATGTCTATGTTTCTTAGCTTGAACAGAGTTTAGGCAACATCAACAGCAATAATTATTATATTATTATATAATTATTTACAATAACCTGTTATTGGTTATACCTACATGATATTATAATAATAATAACAATAACTAGTAAAATCACTACAGTATCTTATATAGTTATACATATATATATATATATATATATATATAAAGAGTCATAATATTACAGAGTAAAATTATTAATAATTATGCCAGCTGCTATGTTGGTATTCATTTCTTATAATAGTTTCAAAATAGTATGAAAATAAACGTAAGCTATCGATCAGATAAGTTATCTTGACATTACACAAGTCATAAAGTTATTAACAAAACATATCTATAATCTAAAATCCAAAAATAAATTTAGAATAAATTCAACGAATTTAATAATAATATTATATTATAATATCATTATTACCACCGCAGTGCTGCGTTCAGTACTAAATCGTTATACGTTATACCACGGACGGCGCGGACCTATTGTTGTTACTTGTTGCTCACTGTTAAAATATAATATTGTTGTTTTGTGCAATTGTGCAGTGCGCGAGTTTTTATTCCTTTATACGTTTTATAAGTTATAAACTAAAACTTTAAATTTTAATAAAATGGGCAGAAATACAACCAATCCCGTTACTACTAAGTTGATTACAACCATCAAAAAGATGAATCGATATGCACCGTTCAAGGGTGTCGTAAACCACTCATGAAAGGACGTCATAGTCATAATTTGGAAACTCACATTCGGAGTTTCCATTCCCATGAATCAAAAATATTGGACCAATCTAAGGAAGATATCAAAAATAATAAAGTCCAAAGTATAAAGCGTCCATCAGATGATTCAACTGTTCAACTTTCATCGAAGGTAATAAATATTAAATATAACTTATATTAAATCTAAATCTAAGATAATGAATAATAATAACAAAATATTTTACATAAGTACCTATCTAAAAAACATTTTTACAATTGTATGCATATTGCATAGTAGGTACAATCTTGTAAAAATACTATTATAAAAAGGTATTTTACGAATATTCGCATTGTATTTGAATATAAATATAAGTATTTTTTTTAAAATCTTGTACTAGGTATATAATATACATTTTGTATGTATATATTGTACATTTGTAAATCAGTATAAGTATTAGGTAAGTCCGGTATTAAGTAACTACAGTACTATATTATGTTACAACTTAGCATAGATTTTAACAATTTAAAAATAATAATAACATGTCAGACTATTTAGAGGTAAATAACTAGGTACATATTTAATTTATATTGATATAATTAAATTACAAAAAAAAGTAATAAATAAAAAGTGGTACTATCAATATAGAACTATTTAAAAAAAATTCCAATACAAAACCCATATATAATTGGATTTAGCATTTTATAATTTTTTTTAAATTTTAAACATTTTTATTAGTATATCACCCACTTTTTCTATACAACGTTTTTCCATTTATATAAATTCAATCTCCTTATTATGTTTTTTTTTAAATTTAATTTTATAGCCTTGACAATAAAATAAAAATGTATCTTTGATACTCCTTACTCATGAGTTAATATGATTATAATATTATTTCAGCGAAAACAATATATAAAAATAATTAATAAAATGAACTTTGTGGTATTTAAATAGGTACAAGTATTGACATTTTGTTAAAAGTACTTTTAAAAAGTATTCAGAATACTTACATTTGAATACTTAACAAGACTGAGTAGGTATACCTGATTGTGTTGATTTGGTTGAACAAAGTCTTGTTAATCCTCTTTAACTAGCTCTAATTTTTAAAATACATTCCATTTTATAGAAACGAGGTCCCTTAGATGGCATGATTACAGTCCTTAAAAAAAGTCATTATGTACAATTGGATAAAGTTACATTGCTGCAAGCATGTACAGAAATGGTAACCGTGAATGGCCGTCCTTTAACCATATTCAATGATTCAGGTTTTAAAAAAATATCAAATCCTATGACACAAGCTATTGGTGAAGGTATACCACTAAATGATTAATTAAAATATGTACCTAAATTAATTATTTTATATATTTTGATTGAAATCTTAGGTTTTACTATTAACTCCCAGAATATAAAAAAACATATTTTTTGTGCTTCAAAAACTATTATTAATGAAATAACAGAAAATATCAAAAATAGTTTAGTGAGTTTGAAAATTGACTGTGTAAAACGTCATAACCGGTCCATAATGGGAGTTAATATTCAGTTCATAAAAAACATGAATGTTTGTTTGGCTACCCTAGCAATGAGGGAAATTAATGAACAGCACACTGCTCAAAAAACTTAAAAAATTTAGTATACTTAATTTATATTAACATGGCATTTTATCATATTTTGTACTAATTAAATTGTATTTCCTATATTAGCTTTTTGATGTATTGGCTATTTACAACATAAGAAAAGAACAAATTTTTACAATTACATGTGATAATGCATCAAACATGGTTAAGTTAAGTAAAATTGTAAATATGAATGATGAATGTGAAGCTGAAGCACCACATATTGAAGAGGATTTGATTAATTTTGTGGATTCAGAAGACAATGCGAGTGATGATGAATATGCCATTGAAGACGGAACATTACTATCATAGTATCATCAAATGATATAGTAAATCAACTTTTCAATGATGAAGAAGTTGATGATCATGGTTGGTTTTTAAAACATAATAGTATTTTTTATTTGTTTTTTTCTCTTCGTAATTTTAATAATAATATATTGTAATTTGATTTATACCTAGATAACTTACAAGAAATTATTGTTGCTGCTATGGAACCTAAATCTATAACATCCTGTATTAGGTGCTCTGTACACTCATTAAAATTGTGTGTACTTGGTGGTATAAAATCAGCAGCCATATCTAATTGCATTCCCAAAGCTAGAGAGGTAATTTTAAAATATCTATTTCTTATCCACCATTTTCATAGTTATTTAATACATAAACATTTTATTTTATAGATTGTAAAGAAACTAAGAACTCCCAAGTATGCATGTTGGCTAAAAAGGAAAAATTTAAAATATGCAATTATCGATATTGAGACCAGACGGAACTCAATGTATAACATGCTCTATAGGTTATTGGAGCTCAAAGAATTCTGTTTGTCACACGAGGAGACTAACCCAGACCTATGTCTAAAAAACTGTGAATGGGAGTCTATACAAAGTGTTGTAAGTTAATTATTTAATTATATTAATTTCTAAAATATTAATTATCTTCTTTTGATCATAAATATACTTATTTTGGGTGCCAAATTAATCTGTTTATAATGTATACATATATATATATTTGGTTTATATATGTATTCTGTAATTACTTGCACTTGTTAATTTTTAAAAATGTTATTCAAGTAAATGCTTTACATCCAGTGAAAACTGCAACACTTGCATTGGAAAAACAAAACTTAACAATTGGTGATTTTTATGGCATCTGGTTAAAATCCACTCATGGGTTGAACGCAAATGGATCCATATTAGCCAAAAAAATTAAATCTTTGATAGATAAAAGAATTCAGGAAAATTATTTAACAAACAGCACATTTTTAGCAGGTACCTAATACATCAAATTAATATTTAATTAAACATACATAATAACAATAGATTCACATATTGTTTTAGCGATTTTTGTTGATCCTCGATACCAGTGTTTATTAACTCCTGAACAACAACAAATAGCTATAATTCGTCTTGTCGAAACATGGGAGACATTACTAGAATAGAGACTCTCCTATTGACGAATTTCCAGAAGCTACCGGTAAAAAATGAATGCCTATTAATTATTTACTCAATAAAAATGTTTAGTTGTTAAATGTTTTAAATATTTAAGAATTCTAACGGACTAATACATTAAATTACATCCTGGATAAATTATTAACAATTTTGTTTTAAACATATCACTGCAGGTGATATGAATATTATTTTCATATAAACTAAATATAAAATAATGGAAATTCTGAATAAATCATGTTGATATTTTACTTGATTGGAAATTAAAATAGGAATAAATAAATTTTTACTTAAAAAAAAATATGCTGATTTCTAGAATAATCTGTAAAATTTTATATAATACAGTTATTTGTCAAATAAAGTAGTTGAGTTAATCCTGTATTGAACTTTAATTTCAGATAATGATGAATCAACCATTGAGAGTACTATCGAAAGTAGCCAAGACTCTACAGATCCATTTGAAGATTTTTTATCATCGCAATCTTCTCTTAAATCAAATTCATCTGCCTCGTCCTTAACAGTAGCTTCCCTAAGTACATTAAATATGTTGAATGGTTTTAAAAATGTTGAGCGCATTTCATATACAGCCGATATTTTGCAATATTGGAAAACACGACAATTAACAGATCCAGAACTTTATCAATTAGCAAGTGTAGTCTTAGCAGTTCCAGCGACTCAGGTTTACATGATTATTTATGTTTTACCTTATGATAATATTTATTTTATATTCTTGTGATTATATTTAAACTTCTACAAGTTGTACTATTACATTTTCAGGTCAGTGTAGAAAGGAGCTTTTCTGGATTAAAATTTGTTGTTTCTGATTTGAGAACATCTTTAGATCCAGAACTTTTAGAAGCAATCATGCTGGTTAGAAGCAATGAAAAATTTAAATTATGTAAATAAATGATCAAATTGTATTGTTATTTATGTTTGAGTGTTTTATTTTAATAAACTAATAAAGAAAACAATTATTTTATGTGGCCCTATACAATTTTATCCAATAGTAACTAATATAAAATTTTGTACAAGTTGCCAAAATTACTCTGATAATGTGATTGCTAGGAATTGAATATAAACGATCGATAACTTCTAGATGGTAAAACATATTTGTCAAAGGCTAATTTAGACTATTTAGTAAAACATATGTATCTGCTATTTATTAATAAGAATTCAATTTAAAAAAATTAACTGTTTAAATTATAAATTTAAAATCTAATATGAATACATTCATATCTTTTTGAATAGTTTTAAACTTTTAAGTAATATTTTAATTAATTATTATTATTTAAATTTTCACTAAAAACTCATAAAATAAACTTAATAGGTAGATAGTAGATACTGATATAATTATATGATAACAGACAATAGTGTATAATAATTTGTTAAAACTTACATATTTCCTAAAAATGTTTAATACTGAATTTAATAATAAACTATTATTTGGCTGCATAGATGCAACCATTAATAATTAAATATTAAGAATTAAGATAATATTCTGTACTAATATTTAGATCTAATACCCTAGTCCATAGACTAAAGGTTGTATTTATAGAACTATTATTTATAAAATCATTATTAGGTACATACCTACTTAATATTATTATTAGTAATGACTATAGTAGGTATTTAGTCAAGGGATGAAGCTTTTATTGTTTAACAAATTTTAGTTGAAAAGTATGGTGTGATATTAATTTCAATACCGAAATCAATATCAAAATTTTAATAAATTAAAACTGATTGAAAATTGACTAAAAATTTAAATAAAAAAAAAAAAAAAAAAAATTAAAACCGATGTACAAAATCGAAACCGAAATTTTTTAATTGAAACAGAAATCGAAAAATTTCAAAACCGATATACAAAATCGAAATTTCTCAATAACGGTATTAAAAATCGAAAACGAAATCGGAATTTCTTAATACTGATATTGAAAATTGAAACCGAAATTGAAAATTTTCAAAACCGGTATACAAAATCGAAACCGAAATTATTTCAATCGGTTTCAAGCCCTGTATATTATAGATACATTAAACTATCTACCTGTATGTGATGTACTTAAATATGTTAATGGTGGTAATTGTTAAAAATCGTTAAATATGCATCATTATAGTAAACAATTTTCAAATATAAAAATAATACTTTATATTTAAATTCTCTGTAATTTATATACCATTTTGCTAACAAAAGTTATCCATTGTATCGTCATTTATATTCCAAAGCAGAATATTTTTCTAAGTATTTTGATACGTAAAAATCGAATTTTGGACGAGTAGTTTATGAGTTATAAGTATTTAAAGGTTTAGATTGGCAGAGTGGAGTGGTATGGGGTTACCCCGCAAAATGTTTGTCCACTATTCCGCTTGTCTAAACTTAAAATACTTATAACTCATAAACTACTCGTCCAAAATTCGATTTTTACGTATCAAAATACTTAGAAAAATATTCTGCTTTGGAATATGAAATTAAAACTCTAGGTTGTCATTCAAAAAAGTAAAAAACTTATAAAATTATAAGGATAAAAAATATTAAATAACATAATTTTTTTATAAAAACGTTGTTTTTTTAACAACATGAAACTTTGTAAAAAAATATTTTCAAAAACATTGATAATTTTTGAAATAATGAGTGGTTCATGATAAAAAAATCACTGTATATATGGATTTATCTTTAAATGTTTATTTCAACGATTTGTTATATTCAGAACAATAAGTGTATAAACGGTATAAGATTTTTTTTGTGGCGATAATGAAGGAATAAAGAAACCTACAAGTGACGGCACTTTGACAGTTAATTAACCTTTAAGCAAACGCGTGGGGGTCTAGTTAACCCCCCTCAACAATGAAACTTATATACTACAAAAAATATAATTTTTTCTAGAGATAAGATGGATTGTATGAACAGTTTTAATTGGTTTTCGTAAAATAGAAAGTTTTAAAATATATCAAACAGCTCCTAAATGGGAGAGGTTTATATTTACCCCCACACGAGTTGGGGGAAAATATGAAAAATTAGTGTAAGACAAATTCAGTTAAAAGTAACAACTTTTGTTTATTGTCCTAAAAATAAGATTTTTAAATTAACATTTTACAATGCAATTTTCAAGTTTGCTTATAATTTTGTTTTTCCTAATATAATTTTTAGTAACTTACTAAGTTATGTGTTAATTTTTATTATTACATTTTTATCCATATTTATCCATCATGTATTAACAAGTGTGAATTATGTCTTTGAATTTAAAAAAATGAACTTAATGTACTTTTGTTATGCATTTTTAGAAAGGGGATCTGATAGATCTCCACGTGACTGTGAAAGTTAAAAAGAGGCACACGCCTGGTTAAGGGTTAATTAGTTACAATTATTATTATTACATTATTATACAGTTAGGAATGAGGTTAGGTTATTATTTTTTTTTTAATTGAGCAGTTCCTAGAACTACCGCCTTTTCAATTCCTTTTGGGGATCGACAGGAATATTTGCTGACGCAAGACTTTTTATCAAGGGATTTTCATGGTTTTTAGATTTAAGTTAAATCGTTTATAGAAGGTTTTTGCTACATCTTGGACAGAAGGTGATCATTGTGGAGGGGCAGATTTAGACTAGAAACGCTGTATGCAATTTATGTTCGAAATCTTTGCAGAGCCCGATAATTGTACACCATACGACAACATTGGTTTTAGGAACAGTTTATGTATTAGTATTTTCGTTAGTAATTTGATATGATTGGAAGTTAGGAGAAAACAGGTTAGGTTAGATAAAAACGATCATTCAGGGAGAGGACTGTATTGCATAAGTGTGGCAACCAAGTAAAGCGTTAGTCGATGATGATGCCTTGATGGCTAGATAGCAAATGTGTTGGGTGGTTGGTAGTGTTTCTTCATTTAGGATAATGGGTATTATATTATATATTATTAAATATTTTATATTTATTTTGCAAATTCTTGACTTACATTTGGTAACTAAAATGTTCATCCACTGTATTTTTGAGGATTAGTAAGGCATTTTTGGAATTATTTTTTAAACTTATTTTTATGTTATATCCATAGTTATAGATGAAATTATCAATGAATGTTTTTTTTAAACAAAAGTTGAAAATTAATTTTACAATGTATTTATAATATAAAATAATAATACCATTGTTGAAATAAAATTGATCAATCTTTGTTTGTCACACATGCTTGTCTGGTCACAAATTTATTTTATGTACTTATAAATGAGAATAAGAAAGTTTATTTTGCATTTTTTAGTTTTTAGATCATTTTCTTAATTTTTTAAGGCATTTTAGAGTTTTTGGAGCATTTTTCAGTGTTTGGAAACCAAGTATGAATTTGAAATTTTATTTTAAGATTTTTACACCAACATGGTTTTTATATAAATATTACAGATTATAAGTAGGTAGGTACTCGTAATTCATATTATATTATCGGACAAGGTTTGAGTAACTACTACCCGCATTTCCTGTTAAATAATCTTAAATCGGTAAAATCGACTTCCCATGATATCGTTTGACGTTCAGTGTGAGTTTTGTCGTCGTAACACCGTTTTATTACTCTAGTTAATTTTTTTTTGATAATTTAATGTAAAAATTCCAAAAGTAAAATGTTCGTCAGCGAGTCGACTACGTGCGTTTGTACAAGAATTTGGACATAATATTTTTTCTACTGACGGATTGGTGTTATTTTGTAAAATATGCAACGTAAAAGTTACTGCTCAACAATTTACCGTACTACAACATTTATCAAGAGATAAACCCATCAATGGAGTAGAACAGAGTTAATTAGAAAACGAGAAATAGAATACACAAAGAAATACCAAACAGGTCGAAATATTTTTTAGATTTAACTTGTACATTTTTGTCATGTAATATTCCGTTAAATAAACTCAAAAATCCTGCGTTTTCTAAATTTTAGGAAAAATATAGCAATAAATAAACGCCTGATCGCTCTACATTATGAAAAAATTACGTCAGTATATGTTACGATGAAACTATACAGATTATTAGGTCATACGTAGAAAATAGAAAATTATGGGTTTCTATCGATGAAATGACGGACGTCAATGGTCGTTATGTTGCCAATGTTATAATAGGTACATTAGAAGTAAGTAACATAGGTAAAATGTTTTTATTTAATTTAGAAATATTAGAAAAACCAATCACAGTACAATTGCCAAAGTTTTCTGTACCTAAGTCTTTATCAATATTATGGTCACTAGGAATAATGCACGATAATGTCCTTTTATTTTTAAGTGACGCTGCTCTGTACATGGTAAAATCAGCCACATCGATTCAAACTTTTTATTCAAAAATGGTACATGTTACAAGCGTTTGCGCACGCTTTGCATAGAGTTGGCGAAGAAATAAGAAAACATTTTCCAGATGTTGACGAATAGATAAATAACCTTAAAAAAGTATTTTTTAAAGCACCGTCGTGAATCTAAATATTTAAAACAATGGCACCAGATATTCCACTACCTCCTCGGCCTGTATTAATACGTCGGGGAACTATGATTTTTACTTCTATGTACCTACTATTGTGGACATTTTGAACTGATTAAAGAAATTATAAATCAATTAGATGCAGAAGACGCAGTTGCAGTTTCTAAAGCTCAGATATTTAAAATCACCGATAATGATATATAATAAATTATTACCAGTATTCAATTTATTGATTAATAAATAAGTGTTTAATTGTCTAGGATTAGATCGAACAACTCAATATTTTCATATCTGTGTAACGATTTACAGATTACTGACTCATCATTTATGTCGCGCTCGCCGATTTAGCTTAGGTTAACAGAACACAGGAACGTAGAGTACGAGCATATATGTATATTATAAAATATAGCCAGACAGTCGAGTCTAAACCACGGTCGTGTCAAAACACACATTGAAGCCTTCCTTGTAAAAATCATTTAATAACTGTTCAGCTCGTGCTCCGCTATTCCTGTGATCTTCAATATACTACCCTCAAGAACAGGGTTACTCAGGTGATACTTATAGATATTATTCAGTTATTTAATAAATCTTGTTTTGCGTTACTATATCGTGTTCCATTGTGTTAGTCATCTATGAACGCAGGTCATAAGTTCCTAGGACCTGTAAAATATAACTTAGGAAACTTTATTTGTATCGATCCAACAACCCGGTTCTCAAGACCGGTTCGTGTAGTAGGAATAGCTAACCAACTACTCCTTAACTGGATAGGATTTGGTATAAATATCGACAACCACTTAGTTTTGATAGACGAAGGAGGTGTGTTGCACCTGGAAGTCAGTGACGGCTCGTGGGTAAATTAGTTGGTGATGCACATTTATAAAATACCTATAATTTGGGGCTAGGTAAATTGAGTCCGAGATAAGTTTGGTACATTTTGAAAGCGGTAAATTGAGTCCCGGGGAAAAATAGGTTGTAGGTAAGTTGAGTCCCGGAAAAAATAAGGCAGTAGGTAATTTGAGTCCCAGGGAAAAACGATTTATATGCATTCAAAATTTAAAAATATGCACTATAAAATTTTTATTTGGGATTTGTGGACATCCATTGACTGCATGTATATGATTTTGAAAATAGCAACATGCATTTTTATTGCATAAAAAATAATTATATAATTAATAAAAATGCATGTTGCTATATTCAAAATCATATACATGCAGTCAATGAATGTCTACAAATCAGAAATAAAAAATGTATAGCGATGCATATTTTTAAATTTTAAATGCATATAAATCGTTTTTCCATGGGACTCAAATTACCTACTACCAGTACTACCTTATTTTTTCTGGGACTCAACTAACCTCCTACCTATTTGCCCCGGACTCAATTTACCAACCCCGTATAATTTAATAATTTATATTACATAGCAATAAATAATAATAGATTAGTTAAATTAGAAAAACTAAACCTTATTAATATATTTATAGGTATCCTTGCATAATACATATTTTTCTGAAACATACATATTTCCAGTATTATACTATTGTCTATTATGATAGGTATTTTAATTTATGATGTTAATTAACAATGGATAAAAGTAGAACATAATTTTTATATTAATCAGATACGTTTTTATAATTTAATTCAATTCTTCTTTCTTTTTTCTCAGCAAACATCAATAACCTTTTCATTGAAATCAGGAATACTTTTGATCATGCGTTTTTCAATTGATAACATTAACAGTGCTGATAGTCGATCTTCTGACATGGTACATGTATAGATACACAAAGTACTTATACAAGAAACAGTTTTTATAATTAGATTTAACTGATGGGAGTAACAGTGGACGTAATGTGCATTTGGATAGTAGGATTTTATGAAAGTTTTTACGCCGGATATATGACCACTCATGACATTAGCACCGTCATAACTTAGTGTAATTTATTTATTTTTATCAGTTAGTAAATTTTGAAGTGTAGATTTAATATATTCAGACAAACATTCAGCATCAAGACCAGTTGAATTAAAGAAGCCCCAAAATCGTTCTATAGGTGATCCATCTGTAAGAAGATTTCGAAACACAATCGACATTTGAAAAGAATTAGATACATCCGTGGTATCATCAGCTATTACCCAAACAAAGCCAGTCTGATTGATTTCAGTTTTAATTTGAATTTGGCAAATTGTTAGCGTGCAGTCTAAAATGTTATTTCTTGATGAATGAATTCCTTTTGAAATACATTTGAAGACAGTAGCTTTTTCCAAATAAGTTTTAAGTGCATAATCTAATTCTGCAATAAAATGTATCAGTCCTTTAAAAACTCTCAGATTTACTGAATCAGCTGTTTCGTCATGACCACGTAAAGCAATTTCAAACGCACCACAAAATCGTATGCAAAATCAATAATTTTATACAAAATGTATCGATTTTCTTTTATTTGCTTGTTATACTTTTAAATATTTGAATGAAATTTGCTATTTAACTGTTGAAGAATATCCTGTTTTCCTAACAACTTTAGACTTAGCTGAGCTTTTATGTGTGTTTGTGTTTTTTCGCGGGATTTTATTTTCGCTGATAAATGACTTAAATCATCAATACCTAGTTCACTCCAACTCATTTCATTGAACAGACTAAAAATAACACAAGGGAAATAAAACAGCCTATTAGTTATGTCACAACCACATATTCATTCGTTTTTGTCATACATTTCGATATTAAAATTTCTCTTAAATGTTGTATCTTTACCTTTTGATTCTTTGACAATAATTAAATTTGGTTTAGTCGTACCTTCATTTTTAATTGCAATTTTTGCTCCAATGACAACAAAGAAAAATTTAACTTAGTGAGCTAATGTAATTTAGTTCAAACATTTTAAACTAGTATCTAAGAAATATACTATATTACTATATTAGTACTTAGTAGGTATTTAAAAACCACAATACTGTGACTAAACTGCTTGTAACTAACAGACAACAGTAACAATTTAAAACGTAGACTTTAATTTGCAGGCTATGATAGTTTGGAGCTGGTAATAAGTACTAATTAGGTATATACAGTAAATAATAATGTATAGTGTATTTAGAAATAATATTCGAATGTTTTTGATAGAAATAGTTCTAATTATAAGATGTATTACAACGGTATGCGATACTGGAACTTCTGGGAAATGACCGCTACCCATCACCCGACCATCAAGGTGACGCCGCGGGCGATTATTAACTCTGCCGATTTACAGGTAGTCGATTTAAGGGTTGGATTTATAGCATGTGAATTCCACCGATACATTTTTTTTACCTGAAAAAAAATGTAAATTCTTCCGATACGTATTTTTGACCTGAAAGCACGTAAATACCATACATCAACTTTTCATATTTCAAATTTTTTTGCAATGGAATTAATGTCAATAAAGCCCGAAAATTCAAAATTGACACAATTCGCAGATTATATTTTAGACTCCTACATTACAGAAGAAGCATTATTTCCACCAAATATTTGGTATGTAGCGCTGAATTGAATTTAACTACGAATGCACGCGAGTCGTTTAACTCACATTTAGCTCAATCCTTTGCTAACACACATCCAAATATACATCACTCTACAAAAGGTCTCAGGGGCACCATTTGGGGGGGGGGGGGAGCAGGGTGTGCTCTTGCACACCCTGTAATTTTGTTGTCTACTTGGCCTGGCCTATGCATCATTTATACTATGGCCTTCAATTTGCCAATCTTTAATTGTGCATGCACCGCTATTCACGGTTTATCATAAATAATAATAATAATAATATTATAATATAATTGGGTTTTTTAATTAGATAGTTGATAATTTGATATCAGTATCTCTTTATCCACTGGTGTGTAAATCCAAGGTTTATAGATAATAATATTATAATACTATTAGGTATATTCATAGACGAAACATTAGGTATGATAATTGATAACGCGTGTAAGTGGGTGGAGCTTGTTACGAGAATCGAGCGCTGAAATCGATTAGTTGTTATCGTATTTATTTTATCAAATTATCGTTAATTTTTTATTGTTGTATAATTGAACGGTGACTCTGAGCGCTCTGAGCAAGGGAGATATGGCCTTATCTTTACGGTTTATGTTTATATAGTTTATTATTTTCGATTTTTGATTAAAAATATATCTACTAATTGTTTCATAAGTTATATACTTATATAGTTATATATTGAAATATTACTAATTATACACTCTATAGTTCCATAAGTTATATCTACACTGTAGTTAAAATGAACACCAATAATTAAAGAAAAGCACAAGCTCCTTAGCACAAGCCGCCACTGATGAAAGTAGTAGGTAGGGAAATTTGAATACAAGCGCAATTGGTACACTAACCGTAAAAAATAAGAGCTGCAATTGGTACACTGATCCTTAAATACAAACAGTGCAATTGGTATAATGACCCTAAAATACAAATTTTGTTTTTGGCGCAACTGATCCATGACCAAAAACATGTATACTTCGTAATTAGTGTAGGTGTCTAAAACTTATTCTGAACCTAAATTATACGACTGCCTACGATATTGTGTTCCGAGGCCAAAATTCCTTCCGAATTGCACCCCGGTTATTTTTGGGGGAAATACTAGTTGCACCCCGGTTATTTTTTGGGGCCATATTAGTTGCTTCCCGATTTTTTTGAGTTCATACCAATTGCGTCTTGTATATTATAAAAACTCAACAATATTTCTTTACCATTATTATACAGATTTAAGATTTGTCTGTATTAATGAATAATAATATACTAGAGGCAGGTTAAATTTCTTTACTTTTTATATTACTAATGTAATTGTAACTGTATAAAAAATATATTGTTTTTTTTATGTATTATATAATTTTAATTTTTGAAAAAAGTATTATGATATCAGTATAAATTTGAATGATAACTTTTTTATGAATTTACTAATTTGTTTCAATAGAAAATCTGATGTTGTTTGTTTTGAAAATGTTTCTTTATTAATTTTAAAGGTTGTACGTTTGTTTAAGTAAATACCAAGTTGTTTTATAAGTGTAGAGTAGGGAACAGTTTAAACTGAACTACGATAATAATAATTGTGTTTGTCTACAGAAAGTAACTTACAAGAACATTTTCAAAGCTTTAGTATGATCGTTTTTATTAAATTGAAAATACTAAAATACTAAAATAGTTGATAATAATAAATTAACCTTCGATGTTAAAATAAGTTGAGCAGAATATTTTTTTGCTGACAATAATTTTACGTATTCTACGACAAAAATCCAACGAAATAAACTCATTTAGTATCTAACTATAAGTTGATGTTTCTGAGTATTGTGTATACTAAATTCGGATGTTAAGAATACTTTGAACTAGCGTAAATACAGCGTTTGAGTTTCAAATATTCGAAATAAATACTTATAAAAGTTATGACAAAATTAAGTGTTTAATAATAATATAGGAGATATGTACAAATATAATATTATAGCGTTGTGTTTTTTGTTGGCCCAATAGCATATTTCCAAGAACAATTTCAGAGCGGTCCACTGTTTCATAATATTTAATCGTTATATATAGTTAAACCCAGCAGTAATGGTTTTTATAATAATTATTAATGTATATCACAAATTCAGTGAAAATTATTAATTAAATATATTTCTTCGAAAATCATCAACCATTTTTATCAGTATAAAAATAAATAGGTAATAATGGGTATGTTTGTTATTGGTGTATAAAAGGATCAACAATTACATAATATAGATATAACATAGATATTATGTATCATCTTATTAATATTATAATTTTAAAATAGCTTAAACTCCTAAAGCAACAGAATTTAAATTTGTAAACAATTTTGAAATCTTTATCATATTTCCTTTTGAAAGTTACTCTTAGAAATGTTATTGAAATATTGATTACCTATGTAATTATACATTACAGAAAATTTCAATTAAAATATTAAAAAATTATTTTACAAAAAACCTGATAAAAATTGTGTTCGGTTCGATCTGCACTTTGGCACATGATAATATTTAATTGTGTTAGTAAATCTGAAATGATATTCTATTTAAAAGTAGAACCAAATCAATCATTGTTTTTTTAGTTAAAATCTACGCTTGCCTTCATATATTTTTTTTTATAATTTTTAACGGTAGTTTTTATTTTTATCTTTTTCTTAAGCATTAAAAAAATCAAATTCAAAAATTTACAGCTTTCAACTACGCCATCAAACTCGATAGCTAATTGTGTGAGGGAAAGTCCCTCAGAAAAAAACTCTCCCGTCCGTTGCAGTATAAATAAAACGATATTTCCACTATACTTGTTATTTTATTTATAAAATAAATTAGGTTGACAAATCTTATCTGTAGATTGTACATGACAATTAATTGACATAATCTATAGTTTGACAGTTACACACAGTACCATATACAGATACATATCATACGTAGGTATCCAGTTTCGTGTTAGTTTCAAGTTGTACGCGAGTGTAGTTTAAGTGTTTAACCATGGAACTTCTTAAATCAAACAAGGGAAATGATAAAATTCACTACACGGGTATACTTATACTATACAAATAATATGCCAAAGTATAATCCGATGGAAATGTTCCAAAAAATCGTCATTGAAATGTATAGCAATGTTTATTAACAATCTGAAAAGAACGAAAATCATACTATTTGAAGAAGTACACTGTCATGGTGCTAATAAAGGTGAAATAGGAGCAATGAAAATCAAACAAACGATAAAGGAATGTTCACTTCAGACTTGTAACAATCCACGACAAATGTTCGCTCAAGCGGTACAAAATGTACCAAAAAGTTATTAATTGAATTACCATCCGAAGATTCAATAAAAAAAAGTATTCGTAATCAAAGTAACAGTTTAAACCCGAAAAAACTAAATAGTCTACAAGAACTTGTTATTGAAGGTAATTTGCATTACCTATTATTAAAATAATTTATAAATGGCTTGGTTTACTACAAAATAGTTTTTAAATTTTATAAATCAGTTTAATAAAAATTAAAACTGATTTTGCGTAAATTTGTTTTTTCCTGGCACTTTTGAAAATCAATGCATTATTTCGAATACTTACTCAATATATTTAATTGCTCCGCTCAGAATCTAAAAATACCATAACCTATAGGATATGAATAATAATAAATGTTTATAATGTGGAGTATTACTATAACGGAAAAATTAGTTGAAATTCATATTGGTTTTAGATGATTGGACACGTTGTGGGAACGAGCGATTTTTATTGAAAGATAATGGTCCAGAGTCAAGTGAACAAATTATAATATTTGCGTTAAATAGTTCATTAGAACAAATGCCGATACCTGATTTATTGATGCGTTATCATTAAAAATATTTAAACCATTAACTAATAAGTTTTCAGTACTGTGGGGTTGAGGAGCACCCTGTGCAGGACTCACACTCAAGCAGAGCAGCAATTAGTGTGTTGCGAGTTTCGCAAGAGTGTGTGCTAAATCTATGCTCTAGTCTAAGTTCTAGTTTTATAATGTGCAATATTTGTGATCGATTACTTTTATAACTAATACTGTTAATTAAACAATTATCCTATATGTAAACCAGTCGTTTTCATTTATATTATATTACTAAGTCTAACAAATTGGAACTTTGGTTTAGCGCCCTAGCATTTTTTACAACTATACGTCATTCGAATCCAAGTGAATTACATTTTTAATACGCCAGTGTTTTGCTTACTTGACTGAAAAACGAAAAACACTTATTATGCAGAAATGTTCAATATAATTTTGAATGAGTGTAACAATACCTTGAATACCTAGATCCGTTATATTTTAATGTTGGTTTTAAAATCACAGTTCACAAAGCTATCAAAACAGTTTTTGGTGAACACATTTTAATTCGAGGGTGCTTTTATCATTTATTGCAAAGCACTTACAGAAAAATGCAAAACCTGGGCTTCAGTAAGCGATAGAAAACTTCAATTTATTTTGTGCTATGATGGATGGATTGGCTTTTATCCCTGTAGATAAAGTTCGTGAGGGGATGAATTATTTAAAACAAAATTGTCCAACTGGAGCAGAAGATTTACTTCAGTATTTTGATGAAAATTATGTTGAGGTTACGTTGTTGATACGTTCAGGAGAGTTAAAAAAACAAATAATATAATTTTTAAAAGAAACCCACCATTGTTTGTACCAGAGTCATGGAACGTTAATATTACAACTCTGTCAACAAATCCACACAGAACTAATAATGCTTGTGAAGGTTGGAACAATAGGTTTTCCCATCTCATCGGCATAAAACATCCCAGTATTTGGATATTACTAACAAAAATGTGTCAAGACGTTGGAACGGACAAGGCAAGAACGACATTGGCTGAATTAGGAGCAATTAATCGGCAAAAAACAAAAGCTGGTAAAAAAATTGAAGTTCGATTGAACATGTTATGTCAACGTTTTGATAAAGGCAAATCTGCAGATATTCCTAATTTTTTAAAGCAAATAGGTCAAAATATAAGAAAGAGATCTTTTATATCTGAATAATTACATTTTTATATTTTTTAAATAGCATTATTATATTATTTTTTATAAATTTAAAATGTAACTTATTATGTATATAAATACTTATCTACGATAAAATATAAATTTGAAGACTTTTTTCCCGGAGACTTTTTCCTAATATCGTCGTTGAAACAGTGAATTCACGAACAAAAATCCGGTAAAAAAAACCCGTGAAAAAAGTCCTATTTATTTATTATACTTATGTCGTACAAGAAAACATAAATGTTATTAAAAATAATTGAAATAATTTATAATACAACTATTACAATCAATATTATAGGTAGGTAAAATAAATATAAAAATGTTACATAAAATATGACATTATAATTTTGTTTTTAATTTAAAGATTTCACTCATTTTCACAAGATTGGGATTTAAAAACACTAATAAAAACGTTGAATTTCATAAAATGTAGGTAAGGACGGTACGGTTACAGCGTTTACGATACAAAACATCGACTCAGCATTTGATAAAATAACCAGGGTAAGTGAAGATAATTATAAAATATATAGTTTATAAAGATAAGATTCCTATAATAGATAATACTAAAAGATAATAGTATTAGGTGACCCAACTTAATAAAGTCGCCAACAAACGATAAACTAAACCGATAATAAATAAACCGGACTTTTTTTCGCGCGTCTTTTTTTACCGGACTTTTAGGTAGAATACCGAAACAGTATAATATTAGGAGCCTTTTATTAAATTTTCAAGATTTTTTATACAACAAATACAATTTTATTGATATTTATAGAAAAAAAACTAAAAACAAATTGGAAACCGAAAATGCTCATAAACAGCTCAAAATATTTTGAAAATTGTATAGTGCTAATATATATATATATATATATATATATTCAGTCAAAATTTAATGTATCTACAGTTTTTTATTTTAGAGTTACACCAAAAACCAAAATTGGTTTTGCATAAAAATCACCGTTTTTTTCCTGAATTTTTCATTTGTTTTTTGGGCGCTTTTGAAACTATTGGAAATTTTAAATTTTGACCTTTCAAAACCAAAAGTACCAACTAAGTTCACTTTCCCATCGAACAAGATACTGAAGTCGAAATTCGAAGCATTATGTACACTATTAATCATGTGTGCACAGACACGAAAAAATAAAAAAGTGTAGAACATTAATAATTTAAGTTATATTCTAAAAGGTACATCTCGAAAAAATAAACTTTCCATTTATTTTCAGAAAGAAATAGAGTAAATAATTGTATGGTGAGTACATATAAAATATAGCAGGCCGCCGATTTTATACGACGATGACGTCACTTGGCTGGGAAAGGTACGGGGGATTCGAGTTCGTTTACATGACTATGAGGCAATCTGTATAATCTATAAACCTTGATCTGGGGGTCTATTTTTGAATATTATTTTAGCATGCCAAATATATTAGTACACTAAAACATCGTATTTTAGTTCAAATATTAGTGCAAGACCAAAAAACCGTATTTTTGAAGATTGGTACACTAAAACTTTTGAATTGGTGCACTCAAGTTTTAGATTAACTTATTAAAGTAGGTATCCATCGAACTGTACATCGACTAGTCTCTACAGGGTGATTCTTTTATCATGAACCACTCATTATTTTAAAAAGTATCAAGGTTTTTTGAAAATATTTTTTTACAAAGTTTCATGTTGTTAAAAAAACAACGTGGTACTTTTCGATTATCGTACCCCCAACGGTCGGCCGACCGACTGCGGCGGCGGTCGGGATATACCGATTCCGCCATCGTACCCCATTATATTTATCTCAATGTTTCCATCATAAAAATATTTTTTATTTACAATAATTTTTTTGTTATTCATATTGTATTGGTATTAATACTTTTTTATAATTTGTTTTTGTATTGATGTTTTATTATACTTTATTGGTATTCATATTTTATTATAATTTCTTTGTACTCATATAATTTCATATTATATTATTTTATTAAAAAAATTATATTTTTGGCAATTATTTATTTATTCGTATGGCAATAAAACTTGACAATATTGAGATAAATATAATGGGGTACGAGAACGGAATCGGTATATCCCGACCGCCGCCGCAGTCGGGAGGCCGATCGTTGGGGTACGTTAACCGAAAAGTACCAACAACGTTTTTATTAAAAAATTACGTTTTTTAATATTTTTTATCCTTATAATTTTGTAAGTTTTTATTTTTTTGAATGACAACCTAGAGATTTAATTTCATATTCCAAAGCAGAATATTTTTCTAAGTATTTTGATTTATAAAAATCTAATTTAAGGCGAGTAGTTTATGAGTTATAAGTATTTAAAGTTTAGGTGGCAGAGTGGAATGGTACAGGGTTACCCATCAAAATGTTTGTCCACTACTCCACTTCTCTAAACTTTAAATTCTTATAACTCATAAACTATTCGTCCAAAATTCGATTTTTACGTATTTTACTTAGAAAAATATTCTGCTTTGGAATATGAAATTAGAACTTTAGGTTTTCGTTCAAAAAAGTAGACTAAAAAAATTATAAGAATAAAAAAAAATTAAAAATATGATTTTTAGTAAAAACGTTGTTTTTTTAATTTTGTGTTTATAGTTCTTTTGTTTCTATCGAATTTTAATTTAAACATGTCTAAAAAAGTGACGTTTATTGATTTATTTGTACTAACTATTTTGTTATTTTATTTATCGGGGGAAAATGAAAAGTGGAGGAAAATGGTCAAGAATAATTTTAATTTTTTTGGAGGAAAATGGACAGTGGAGGAAAACGGTATTTCGTTTTTGGAGGAAAATGGCTACGGCCGATGCGATAAGGTTGTCCAGGTAGTCTGCACGCGGTTGATCCACACATAACTTTCCACGTCGTCGAATCCCAATTCGCAATTTGTAAACACTCTAGTTCACCTACTTACTAAAAAATAAAAGTAAATACGAATTAGTCGTGTATAAATGGTTATTGAATAATTGGTTTAATGGTTATACAGAGATATATCATATAAAATAAAGATTAGGATACAAAATAAAAGTAAATATAAATTGTTCATATATAAATGGTCAGTATATATTATATAGAATGTAGAAAATTGCTCCAAGTTCGATATTTTTAGGGAGAGGGGGGAACATTTAAACTAACCATCCAAAAGAATTATATGTTACAATAATTATTTTTTTATTTATTTATTTATTTATAATGATGTGTATTTTGATCTATTTATAGATATATCCACTTAATATCTTTTTAACTCAAAGTTATTTTTTCTGTATAGAACCTATTGATTATTAATACTCATGAATTTGTAATAATATTAAAAAAAATTATTGTTAGTTTATTATTGGTTGTTAAAATTTAATGTATATTTAAGACAATTTAAGCTTTCCTTAAATCTTTCGACTACATCTCTGGTTTTACTATGATGAGAATTAATATTACAATTATAATAATTATATGCCTGTTATATAAATTTTAATCAAAGAGTAGAGGATTTCTCTTGGGTAATTGTCCTTACTTGGTAGAGAGTAAGAACGATTGAAAATTAAAAATAACAAGCATAATTCTGTGAATTTATTAATTCCGTCTCTATAATAATATGTTCAATCTGTGTCGTATCGCTTATGTTCTCAGTTTAATATAAATATTCTATGTCTTCTTATTAAGTCTTGTAAAAACATAAAAAAGTTATGAGATTCAAAATAGTTAGCTCAATATTATTAAAATATTATACCAATGTTGTAGTTGTACCTATGTTTTTGTGTACATACACGGATTACTTTTAATATTTTAATTCTGTATTTAATTACGCGACATATTTATCCAGTGAACCATTCTTAGAAATATGCAGTAAAAGTAAACTTTATAAGACTACCAATTGCGCATAAGGTTTATACATTATTGTTATCTCAATAGGGTGGTGGATTGACAAATATGAACTAGACTGTTTAATCTTTACTAGCAGTCTGTCATTCCGTCTTTTGTTTGTCTACTTTAATATGAAATGAACCGTACAAAAATACTTAGAAAACCTTTTTACATTGACAGAATTAAATAATAGAATGTATATTATTTGGGGAACGAGGTGGCCGAGCGGTCTAACGCGTCAGCTGTGGCTGTTTGATCCTCGACCATCGGGCGACATTTTTCTCCGGGCAAGTCTCGGTGTCCGGAGAACAAGTGCCGCCATCCCCTACTCCGGGGCATGGCAAGAAACCTACGGGTGCCCTAATAAAAATTCTGCCAAAACTCACCCACGTATAACACACCTACCGTTCCATAAACTTACAGTACCACCCACTTCCCTATGGCCTAAGTCGCCGCGGTATAATAAATAAAAATATACTTATATATATATATATATTATTTATTTGATGAAAAAATAAAATAAATCCTAGCTAAGATAAAAGAATAATATTGTGGTTTATAGAAGTATTGTACTTTATTTTCTTCGATGTTGGCAATTTCGTCTATAGGTACACCATATGTTGATTAGCTGTAATTTTGCATCTGCTGCGTAGCTGTTTTCTAAGCTGTTGTAGCATTAGAATATTTTCATCGGTATTTTGTACGATTTTGAAATTAAATAATATAAGCAAAGTTAAACTTATAAATTTTGTTTAGCTAAATTATAATATATTTATGTATAAGCGTGAGCGTGTTATATCGTTGCTGAGTCATAATTTAGCTCTATTATTATATTTTATCATATAAAATCACCTACTTTGTCAATATATAGGCTTACGTTCTTATAAGGGATTTCGTCCAATCATTTTGGGTATAAAAGGCACAATAGGAAAATCTTTATAATTATTTTCTACCTATTCAATTTTTTTACTAAAAGAACAAAATGTTTGAGAAACTCCTCAGCCTCGTCGTGATGTTTATTGGATTACGCTAATAGGCTGAATATTTGACAAAATATTGAAAAAACATATTTAATGTCCTGGGAATCAACTCGTTTATACCTCTTGATGACTCGGGAATTAACTCTAGAGTTTCCTGAGTGCGTCCCCAGAAAAAAGGTCATATTTTTACATAGCCCGAATGCGTCTCCAGTTAATTTAGAATTACCTAAAGTGCACCACAAGGAGGTGAACTGGCTTACACAGCAAAAACATTATTATTATTATTTATTTATTTAATATTTATTTTCGATATTATTATTAATTTATTTTAGCTTACACCATTAAGTTTAGGTGAGCGTACAATTAATTAAAAACATTTTTGTTATTATTATATGTGTATATAGGTTGGTGTTTAAATGGTCTTCGATGTATGTAATTTTCTTGTACGTACTTCCTTTTGTTGTTTGTGTGGCCGTTTGGATTGCTATTTTAGTATCAATTTGATTTTTTTTAAATATTTCCAAAAATTTGTATATGTATATAAAATAATGAGTTGTACTTGGAATGAAAGCTTTCACAAGCATTTGTTGTCCTTTCAGAACTACTATTCATTTCGGCCCACACGAAAATAGGAAATTTTGCTAAAGAATCTATATAATTTTCTATTATGTAATAAATGAATTTGTTGAGTTTTTCATGTTTCGGCATTATAAATATAAAATCTTCAATAATACAGTTTTCTATATCTTCTTGATTTAATAATGGTAAACCAAATACATTTTTCAAAAACAAACCTTTTTTCTGTTTGGTCGCGATAATTTTTACTCAACATTAAGTTTTAAATGTGACGTCACCATGCTTGCTCCAAATGGAAACGACATTATTTGATAATTATAGTTAACCAAACTTTTAATGTGCCAAGATAAATAGATAATTCAAAATTATTCGGGAGAAAAACATAAATTTAATTTAAAATATTCAGTTTTTAATATATTAAAACATTTTGCATATGATTCTCATTCTTTATTATGAAGTAAAATGAAAAAAAATACACTAAAGGTATGTATGTAATGACCATTACTTAAAACCGTGTATCAAGGGTGGATCCAGCCAAAAATAACGGGGGGGGGGCAGTAGTATTTCATTGACATAAATATAGGGGCTGTTTCCAAAATTTAATAATTAATATACACAATACATTTTTTTCTTATTTTATAATTTATGTATAATTATATATTATTTATATTGTATATACATTATTACAATGTATTATTGCATTATTATTATAATGTATTATGTACAGATATTTTTAGATAGTTTACAGAATAAATACATTTTTATGACACAAAATTTCATTTCATTTCAATAGAAATCAGCTAAAAATAGACCCCTTTTCGATTTAATTTAATCAAACCATGCAATTTCTTGATTATGTCAAAAACATAATTTTTTTAGAGAACGGTGGGGGGGTTGATCACCCCCCTGGATCCACCACTGCCGTGTATTGTAAAACATATTTAGTACCGTACTTATAGTACCATCTACATATAATATGGTCTTAACAGTATTTAAAGTATTTAAATTGTTTTCACATGAAAACATTACTATATTTAGATTACTGTTATTTACTATGAGAAATTGTTCGTCGGCATAAGTTTTGATTTCTAACGAATTCAATACTTCATATACATTTTTAATATTACATGTTCTTGCTGGTAGTTTTGATCCTCTTGCCAAATATATACTTTTGCGAAAGCAATTCATATCGACTTCATTTAATGTATCTGTGTTAATTTTCTGCAGTTCATGATGTATTAATTTAAGTGACTATTCATAAATCTCATCCTGTGGTTTTCTTTTCAATGAATTACGAATAACTTGTCGAATTATAGTGTTTTGTATCTACGTATTTATCATGGTTATGATCTAATTTATTCTCTGTAACAGTATATTCAATTTCATCGGTTTTAAAATGTGCTTTACACTTTTAACCACCATATCGATCGTCAAACATGTAGGCATCTTAAAACTCCGATTATTTTATCTTAAATAGATAGGTAGCTATAGCAGCTGTGGACCGGAGACACGATCGAGCTATTTATTATAATTTGTCGATAAGACGGCGGACGCACTCAGGCTATAAATAGGTAAAAATTAAAAACGACCGCGCTCGGAATATCCCCATCAACTCAATGGTATCGGTCCAGGTAAACAGGTACCCGGGAATCATCCTATGCAGCCTTTTGACAGAAAAACACTCAATGTAAACTAACAAACAAGATCACTGAAAGTTTCCCATTATCTTCAATAGAATTAGCACTCATAATATTTTATATACACACATATATTATATACATTACACCTATAGGCTAAAGAATATATTATTTTATAAGTCCGTAGTATCTACAGTGAGTTTATATCAAGTAGATTGATTGGGCTATGGTTATCAATTAAAATTTTGATACAGAAGACTTTGACTTCCATGCAGTAAAACATGTATTTAAATTGTTATTTCATTTTATTTAATTAATTTCATCCAAAGCTCCACTCTCATTCCAATCTTCCATTTAAAAAACTATTCATCTTATACGAGTATCATGATGGTTTTGTGTTAAAACCACTTTTAATTATAATATTATTCCTGTATAATAGATGCAGTTAATTGCTTAAACGTAGACTACTTCAGTAATCGACTGACGGCTATTTATATAATACTCTGAGTAGTGTGCCTGTCAGTGAAATTAAACACTACATTGTCTTCCCTCCCACTGCTCACACAAATCTCTTTCACCATTGTGGTAAAATTTGTTTGCATCACTGAAAAATATAGTAAAAATATATAAAAACAATAATTAATACATCTTAAAATAATAAACAATATTAAATTGTGATGGAAATGTTAATTATGACTAATAGCAAAACAAACTACAACGTAATAATATTATACTGTAGGTATTACACAATATATAAACACCTACTGTCAGAAACAAAGTAGCAGACACCAGACTGACTAATTGGTAGGTATTATAAAAGAGTTAATATTGTGTCGTTTGTGCTTGTATTTAATTTTAGAAAGTGCGTTTCGTGTTATATAAATTAACTTTAAGTATGAAGTACCTATATCAAAGTATTTATTTTGATTCCTTTCGATAAATCTGTATAAGTATATACTTTTTTACAGACAGGTACCATAGGCATGCGCATGCCTCCTTTTCGGAGTATGCAAAAGGCTGTCACTGGTATGCCTCAAAGGTTATTTTAAGCATGTAAAATTCCAATAATTTATTTACCTACACAATTCACAAATATTGAAAAGTCTTACTATAGCTACTATTTAATTTAAAAAATATTGTAACAAATACCATGACAAAATACAAAAAGTATGTATTTCGCAAATACTGGGTAATTAATAACTAATAATTGAATGTTTCAATTTGCTAACACCCGGCCATAGGTATGTTTATACGTCGGACGGTTGTTAGCGTCACTTAATTATGATTTTATACGTGAATCAAACGTTATCACTGCCGTTAGTCTGATATCATTTCTCTTATTTTTAATCATTTGTTATCATTATAAATATTTTAATATACGGACTAATTATCTTTCTTGTGCACAAAATATGTATTTTTAGTATCGATTTTCGCCTCTCAAAGAGCTTCAGGGTATGCAACTGCACACCCAGCATACCCTTTGCGGCGTGCGCGCGCCTATAACAGGTAGGTACTTGTATCCTTATACAAAACAAAAACTAAATGCATGTTTCCAGCATGACATTATTTTAAATTGAAATATGAATTTGGTTTCTGATTTTAATGTGTCATTGTTTTAAATGTACAGCAGCTCTCATTAGTTTTGTAATATCATTAAGACATGGTCATGACTAAATAAAAATATGATCACAACTTTGTGATACCCATACCACCCTTGACTTGTTTATCGCAAGGTTTTTCCGACGCTTTTATTATTGATCAGTAGCGCAACCAAAATTTATTTAAGGAAAAGGTGATCCAAAATCAGTTTTTGGATCCTTTTCAGCGTAAATCATACATTTTAATTGTTGCTCAAATGCTCAATCAACACATTTGTTTATTAGGTATAAGATATTAAGATATTATTAAGTTTTTATGAAAATGTCAGGAGATCTTTAATAAATAAATAATTAGTATAATTTACAAAAATCATGGAGGATAATGTTTTTGAGGACATGACATATTGGTAAGGTATATTATATTTTTATTTGACTTTCAAAATAAAATATTAAATGTGTGGTATCAAAGATGTTTAAATTATTTATAGACATTATTCAAACAAATCAATTATGTCTACCCTTAAAAATATTAGTTTCTAAATTGTATCTGTTTAAATCTAAGATTTTAAAGTTCAATACAAGGTTCTTTTTAATTTTGTCTACTTCTATCAAATAAAAATGTCAACTGGAAAGTCAACTTAAATTTTTATGAGTGTTTTTCACTTAATTTCTCTTGTACCGATATTTTTATTTTGTTGTTATTCAAAAATGAATATTTTTCCAATTTCTATACTTGATAACATTTTCAAAATATTTTAACTCTTTTTAAAAGTTATTTATAGTCATTTGAAATTTAATTTTCTTTAGATTTTTATTCTATAAATTTCAATAAAATTTTATTCGTTGGGACGAAAAAATTGAAAATTGAACACGAGGTTTCCCATAATTTGATATAATAGCAGTTGGAAAATATTAAAAATACATTTTCACCTTTTTTTTTATAACTGTTTGAAGTTATATTTTGAAAACATTTATTAAATTAAAAATTAAAAAATTATTAAATCAAAATATCGTAGACTAATAAACTGTCTCTATTCAGAATCGTTTTTCGTATACGATGGTATTATATCAATGAATTCAAATTCAAAACTACGATTCACTTGTAATTTATTGTACTGCAAAGCGACTTCTACTTACAGGTTTTTTTTTTGTTTGATTTATTTAAAAATACGCGAGTTCTTGTGCTAAAGACGATAGAAGTATCAGATTTTCAATATAACTTTTGGTTTATTATTAAAAATACTAAACGAGATATGTTCATTACATTCTACGTAGTATTGTACTAAGAACGGCGCAGTCCGACGATTTATAATTTATAAATCGTAAAATATGAATTATATACATTTTGTATGATTCACTAAAAAAAAACTAAACATTATTCTAGATATGTTATTGTTCCACATACGTTTTCAGAACATGAAAAACACATAGAAGATACTTTAAAAATAGGTAAATTATTATGTAAGTAATGTTTAGACGTATAAGATAGGCAATTACAGTGAGTCTGACTCAATGCTTCTTTTCAATTCGCCAAAAGTCATAACTCATTGAAGTTTAGGTAAGCCTTAAACTTAAACCATTATTCATAGAATTGAACATTCTTAAATTAAAAAACTTATTTTCTTATGTGTCTTGTGCTCCTTTAATATTTCGATTATATTCCCAAATAACATTGCATCCCGGAGTTATTCGTCAAAATAGAATTGCAAAAATGTTCTTTACTTAGCAGGAGTTGAAGGGTCATATTATTATATTGTTCTTTTAAAGGAGTGCCTTGCACCCTCGCTACATTCATCGATTTATCGGGGTCAGATAATTTGACTTAGATTTCATGAAGACCGGTACTGTCTTAAATAATTCAAGCCCCGATATTTCAATACTACCGACTGACACCATTTTTGTAGCACCATAGTGTAGGCCTGTAGGGAGTAAGACACGGTAAAGTTAGGTTAAGTGTTATGCAATGTGTCATGTGTGGGTATATCGTATATATCAATTGCGCCGTAAATCACAGGTAAAAAATCACAGGTATATATTAATTGCGCCGATCGATACTTCAATGTTATAAATTGTGTACGTCAAATGTGCCGATCGATTCTTAAATACATCATTATATAAACATGTGTAATACCTATTATTTCTATTGATTACAAAACTTAAAGATTAGCATTGTTGTATATTTGGTAAATAAGGAACTTGCAAATAGGTTACTTGCAACTATGGTTTTTACGTGTGTAATGAAATATGATATTTGACCATTTGTTCGACATATTTTTAATTGCCTCACATTATGATGAAGCTGATGTTGCCAGATAAGTCACTTTTATATCAAATGTTTTAAAACTTTTACACTCATCGACTTTTAGATTATAAATTGTATATTTTGTGTAATGTATATATTTTTGTTTATTGTTGTAAAAATTATTATAAAAATAATATAATTAATATAAATTAATATATAACTAATATATTATAATATAATTTAATTATTATAAAAATTAAAACTAACCAAGACAGTCTGTGCCATTGTCAAATGCTCCGGCGCAATTGATGTATACCTACATTTTTAATAGCAGCGCAATAGACGTAAACTATACAGGTAGTGTCCCAAATCCGGCGCAATTGACGAACACCGCTATGTGTTCATTATCAATGGTACCATTTTTGCTTAAAAGCATGAACTGATTTTAACAACACGTTTGCGTACTAAATTTTAAGCGTTGTTGTCAAATCTATCTAGAGTTAGTTTATAGATGTTTTGTGATTGAAATTACTATTGTTTTGTATGGGACAAACGATTATCCTCTATACAAATAATGTTATAAGGACTTAAGATGATTTATTCTTTTAATGCACATGCAGTTTATACCTACTCAACAAACAAATTATATTAGTAGGTACATTATTATTATGCTTTTGAGTCTTGAAGACTTTTTTCATCTAATTTTCAAGTAAAAGTAAAATTTATTGTTAGCTTATGTTGGTTCTAAAATAAAAATAACAACATTATATTTCTTATAGTCTTTATCTTAAAAACATTTTAATTTTACGGTAGTTTATCGCAGTAAAGAGCGGTAAATAAATATTAAAGCTAAGAGGTGGTTTGGGTTATATATTTTTTTTTTAATGAATCAACTTGTTTATCTTTTTTCCTCCATGCAAAAAAAAAATACAACATTGAGTTTACCTATACAGTATACGTACTTAAAAATACACGATATAGTTACTCAGAGAGAAAATGAAATTGAAATTGTGAATAAGACAAAAATCAGACTTTATGTCTGGGCCTGCTGCAGGTCGGTAGGGTGGAAATATTACATCTAGCTTCAACCGATTTGACACTTTATTGTGGTGATTTGTAGGATACAGGTAATAACAGTGGATTGTATAACAGTTATATTGTATTGGTTTTGTTTATTTGATCTTTGGTGTCAAGGCCGCCGGCGTCTATTTTTATTTCAGAGGCTATAGAATGAGAAATCATCTAATAGGTTAGAACTTCTATTATTTTAAGGTGTGTACTCGTATGTGTGGGAAATTTGTATACGCACAAGGATAAACATGTGACAAGGTCAACCGTTGTCCGTTACTATTAAAGGCTGTTCTGTGATGATTCCATATATCTAGCTGACAGCACTTTTGTCATATACAATATTATTTAATATAAATACATTTATAAAATTGTAAAATTAATTTTACTAAACAAATTGTTTTAAAGTATCCTTTAGTTACTTGACTAAATATTCTGAAATTCAAAGTACTTGCGATGTAACAAAAAAATGTAATGATGCTATTAATTTTATGCTTATTTGGATCAATAAAGCGATTTTAATTTTGATGAATAAAATATTGTATCAGGTAATTAAAATGTATTAATGAGCACCTATTATTTATATTATATTATATATTTTATATTACATTAGGTATATTATATTATGTATTTTATATTACATTATATTATATTATATGTATACCTATGATTATATCCTATACGTTTTATAATAGGTTGACGACAATGTAACCCATATTTTATAATCTTCAGCGGTAGGTAAACAGTTTTAGAATTAGGATCCGAAAGACCGTGGTATATTTGAATGGTTGTCAGAATATTGTATAGATTTTTTTGTAGGTATTTGGTTCACTAGCACGTTGTTAACAGTATAACAAACATTAGTTTTTAGTTTTATTTATTTTATTAACAGTATAAATAATACGTGTTCTTGTATACCCATATTTTGCCTGTTTCACTTAATTTACGAGTATATAGCGTCTCGTGCCATACCCTACCAATGCACAGGTACAAAATAAATTAATTTTTTTATTGAAAGATTTCGCGTCTACAGCCTTGTGACCTAGGTGATTGTTTAAATGATTTATGTGAAATTCAAATTAGTAGTCAGGTAAAATATTATTTGCATAGTTTCAAATGCAAATACATTTTAACACAAGTCTATCAGTAGTTCCAACTTCGGTGAAAACAGTTGATAAACTAACCGGTCTATAAGATAATAATGAGACGAATAAATTATCTGACTTGGGATTAATATTATTTTAGAGAACATCAAAAGAAGTGATAAATAAAAACTCTAACTCTAAATAATATATAAGTAAATAATTGTGGCTAATATTAGTATATATTAGATGATTACATTGGCTTTAATTAAACCAAAATCCGTTAATTTTTTAAAAGGATAATTTTGAGTGGTATATTTAACGCTATTTAGCTTTGCCATTTTTATGGAAAGTTGAAGTGACGACTCTAGGTAGGTTTGAACGGTATTTATAATTTCAGGTATGTACAATTATACCGGTTCTGGTTGGGATTGGAAAATGTTAGGAATGTAATGTTATAGGCAATAATTAACTTCTTATGGTCAGATGAATCAAAAATGTCTTTACTCTTTCTTATTTTGGGGGCTTTGGTTTTATATTATTTGCTTCACTGACTTCCATTATACTTCCATATTTTTTAAGAGGTTAGATAAGTGGCTTCTATAAGTAAAAGTACCATCGTCCATCACTCTTATCCATAACTAATGCAACCCAACCTTCGTGTTTATTATCAAATACAAGTTTGGTTGGGTAACAAATCTGCACATTAAATCCTGAATAATGGGTTGGGGGGGGGGGCTGAATGATAATAGTTAGTTTGATAATAGATAAAATAATATCTCTCTCTATATGTATTATATTATATAATAACAGTGTGAAAAATATATTGCAAATCTTCAATTGAGAAAAGCTGAGCCGATTTAGCTGATATTATTTTAAAGTTACTTGTAATTACTAGAAGGTTCTTATGAAAGAAATTTTTTTTTTTGGATTTGCTTTAAATTACTCGATTTTTTTATTAATTATAAATTATCTTGTAGCGACGAAATAACACAATAACAACCATTCTCTTCTCTTTTTGTTTATTTAACTTTCATATATTATATATTAGATAGGATTAATCATAATTTTAGGGAGAGTATTATTTGCTTGACTAATTCTTCCTATTAGATGATCAAACCTTAGACGACGTTTACATTGATCAATAATTAGCCTGAACCTAATGCTGTTGCTGGCTCGTTGATTCATCTATTCAACTGATGTCCTTGGATGGATATACATTATACAGGGTGTCCTACGAGGATTTACCCGTCGCGATATCTCCCGAAATCATGAAAATATCAAAATTCTGGTTTTGTAATAAGATTCACAGGGATACGAACTACAATTATTTCATATTTTAATGTTTTGATAAAAAGGTTAAAAAAATATATATTTTTTTTTAATTATTTCTAAAAAAAATCCACTATAACCATTTTGTAGAGGTTATTTTTCTGAAAATATTGACGTTTTAAAGTTTTATCATCGTTAATTTCCTGATTTTTAATTTTTTTTAGTCTCGAAAAAAATTGCGAATTATATATATAAACACCGTATTGTTATCAAACATGGGAAACGCCACGTTGCGCGCGGCTCCTACGGCGGTCCGAACGCTTCTAGTTTGTCTAGTTAAAATCATATTACATTTCTTTAAAACTAGAAAAATATTAAAAATCAGGAAATTAACGAAAGTAAAATGTTGAAACGTCAATATTTTCAGAAAACAATTAACTCTACAAAATGGCTATTTTTAATTTTTTGTAAATAATTAAGTAAAAAAAATATATTTTAAATTTTTTACCTAAACATCAAAATAAAATAAAGAATGAAATAATTGTAGTTCCTATCCCTGTGAGTCTTATAACAAAACCATAATTTTGATATCTTCATTATTTCGTAAGATATCGCAATTTATAAATCCCCGTGGGACACCCGTATACGGTTGATTACCAAGATTAGTTTTTTCTATCTTCGCTTGTTTTTGGTGAACATTTGACGTCCTTCATTCTTCGATTACCTGTGTTCTGTGTGCCATTTTTTGGGATGTTTGACAACGTTTGAATATGCTTGAAAACCATACACAATAGGACTCATCGCTCCCCGAGACCCCGATGCACTTTGTATACTTGTAATTTCTTAAGAGGGCGTGATACATGTATGTCTTGTCTCCGTCTTACAAGTGCATAACATTGCAAAAACTGTTTAGCGTGGTTAAAACCACTCAGTCATTAGCAGAAACACCAAAAGTTAACACAATATAAAAAATAATATTTTCTGTGTTGCCGTGTTTTTATTTATTTGATATATTTAATAAGAAAAAAGTTATAATACTTTTAAAAATCTGATATTTTTAAGCTTTACAAACTTAAAAAACTTTTAATATATTATTGAAAAAATAAAAACGCTGTGACATACTTAAGATTCTCCTTTTTTCATAGTGAAAATTTGGTTTCTTAGTTATAACTGTAGACTCTCGGTTCATTCACACGCGAAACAGTTTTTGCTGTCTTCTAATGGTTTTTGCTGTGCTCTTAATGGTAAACACCGGAAGCGCAATTACATGAATACATTTAAAAAAAAACCTTTACTGTTGATCATTTTCTTTTTATAATTTTTATTTAAATCTTTTTTTTTTGGTAAAACCAGTTTATATTAAAACAAATGCTGTTTAACCTATTTTTTAGATAACTTTTTATCATACGACTAATAAAAAATGTGATATTTAGAAAAGGCCATTTTTGTGACATTTGATCTCAAATAATCTTTGCCATGCAATTGATTTCGAGATAAACTTTTTACACATTGTTTATAACGATGTTATCAAGTTGTATACCAAAATTCAAATTGTTGGACTTTTCCTGCATAACAAGAAAATCTAATTTGACTGGGTTATTATTGTAATTGATTTAAAATAAAACAGTCGTATTTGGACCAAGAAAACATTTAGTACAGGGTTCCAAAATTTGATGCGGATGGACTGTGCAATGGTGTTTTTACTTTCGGAAAATCTTGGAATTTTAATGTTGACAAGTATACAACACTGCTGTTTAACATCTTAAATGCAAATACGAAGCATAAAATATGTGTTAGTTAGTACTTTTGTCTAAATTAATTATAAATACAAAATGTATGAAATTATTAATGAGTAATGACTATTAAATTATGTTGTGATATATGCTATATAATAAGTGATAACTGATAATAAATATAATATATCATATAAATCATAATATACTATATTTTAATCATTGATCTTATACTAGTATGAATATATAAGTATATAAGTATGAGGTCTATGATTATATATTGTTTTGATACATTTAAAATAAAAACAAAAAATATATTCCACGGTATTAGCCAAAAGAGATTTTGAACCCAAGTCCATCCGCTTTATTGCGCAACTATTCTATGATTAAGCTATTATTTAAATATTGATCGGAACCTTGGCAGCTACGACTATTCCATACAGTATATTTTTTTTTTTTTTTAAATACTGGAAGATTATAATTCTTCTGCAACACACCTCACGAATCTTTTTACATTTTTTAATGTGGTACCAGAGTCTATAAAAGTTCCCAATTACTAATTTAAACCATTTGATGACCCCAGAAACATATAAAAAATTCTCAACACAATTAATATCACAAAGCAGGATTTTTTTAAAAGTAATTTAGAAACAAAAAACAGAAACAATGATGTTATATATTTTGGATGACGTCATTATATACTAGTTGCGTTAAAAAGGTACAAAAGTATATAATACTAATTGCGCACCAGATTTTTCTTTAGCACGTCCTAACATGTATAGTTCCGCAAGATTATATTCTAATAAAATTGACTTCTATTCAAAAAATATTTTTATATACTGCTTTTTACAAAATTGAAATGTTTCCAATAATATAATTGTCCATATTCCGATGTTTATTATTTATTAATATGTAACTATTGATTTATTTTTGGATACATTATTAAAATCTTGGGTGCACCACTGTCATAAAATAAAGTAGTTAGATGTAGAAGATTAGAAGTAATACCATAACCCAGGTACCTAGAACTATTGTGGGTTGCGTGACTTTAATCTAATATTGCTAGACATAAAATAATTACTTAATAGCTATACTACAAGCTATATCCTATTTTAAGAATAAATGATGAATATAAAATTATTTCTTACCTTTAATATTTAAATTGCATTTATCCATGGATTTAGACTATATTAGAAGTTTCAGTGATCCATTAATAAATTATCTGATCATTTTATCGGAGTAAGAATAAACAACTTTTCAAGTTTATATATCAGGTACGACAGGTACGTAGATATGTTTGAGTAATGTCTCAAACCAAAAATAGAAACAACATTTTTACTGAGTTATAGCAATACTAGTTAATTTGTGTAATGCGAAGTATTTAGTAATATAATATCGTGTGAGAAAATTAATGATAGATGAATTATTATTAATACTAATTTTAAAAATTATAAAAATTTTGTAATATTTGGTGTATTGAGGTTTTTTTACATCAATTTTTTTTCAGTCTCAATCATTTATAGATATATTTTAAATTACCTCGGTTACCTGAAGTTTCGGTATGTCAAATTTTTATTTTGGTCCTTTGAGATTTCTAGATATTGAGTGACCATTGTAATATAATAATAATGGCATATTGTGTATGAAGTATGAATTTTAATCGTTTTCATCTATAGCAAAGTATAATTTATTTTATCTAAATGTGAAATTTAAGTTAAATAATGGAAAAAATCAAAAATCAAACGCAGTTTCATAAAAAATGATATTATGCCAAATAGAATCAATATTACATTCAAAGAGTTGAAGAACCACAAATTATTTACCCTATTTTCATTTCCTTCAAATATTTTATAATAATTAGGTATCCTACTTTAAAATATTTTCAGCCATTTTTACAATATAATATTATGTATTATATCGATAATGTTAATCTTAAAGTTACAAAATATATACAACTGGCCTTAAAAAGTAGGAACTAATTAATATTTAGAAATATGAAAAACCATTCATGGTTTAATTTTATTTCCTACCTATGTAAAACGTTAAATTAAAATGATATAAAAATTGCAGGTCTATATTATAACTAAATATAAGTTATATATAATATTATATTTAAAAAAAAATATATATTATAATTTTACAACAAATTTACGTTTTCATATATTATTAAATACATATTATGTATTATAGTGATAACAATACAATAATTTTTATTATTGAATTATATTTTTAACAGTAACAAAATAATACATTTTTCATTAAATTTGTGATGACAGACTTTTTAATATTATAATAATATTTAATATAGTTTTATAATATTATAAGAACCTACCTATAATACATTAATACATATATAATATTTTTTAACATAGTAGAGAGTATTTAGTTTTCATCTTATCTATCTTTACATGACGTATACTTTTATTAATAAATTAATGATTTAAATATTCTAATTTACCTACGCATACAATCATTTTTATTCTAAGCATATTATATTTCATTATATTAATATAATTTAATCATTATAACTATACTACTTCATATTACTTCAATATAATAGTACCTACCAAGTGACTGCCAAGATTTAACTAGTGTGTTAATAACAGTTATCTAAATTAAGCAACACAATGATAGTTTAAATCACATAGAAAATTAACAATTTGACATTTTTACTTAAATTAATCTAATATTTGTTGAATAATATTAAAATAATTTTATATTTTCAATTAAATAATAATTAAAAAAAAAAAAAAATGTGATATTGAATCAAACAAGGTTTTGAATACAAGCTTATTAATGAGCAATTATATCATATTATTATAATTTTTTCTTTTCTGTTGGTTAGACAATGGTGATTGTATATATTGGGTAGGCTGTTACTTCATTTGCATTTCTTCCATGCCGCCTTAGACGTTCCATTAGTTTATTATAGATAACTGTTGAAAATGGTCGGAAAAGAAGTACATAGGATATCAATATACCCTGGGACTGTTTTAGCAAGTGTAAAATGTGGATTCCGGTGAAATCCCATTCCATAATTATATCCATGATGTTCAAAACATCGACGGCCAACATAAGTTTCGAGATATTAAGTATCTGATTCCTGGTTGACATCCCGATATGACAGGTAATAATATAAAAATACAAATTTTATTATTAAAACGAGTTCTCATTAATTGTAGGTAGGCACACAGTTCAAAGCTGGGGAAGTTACCTACTCTTTTAATTGGTAGTTAGGGACAAACTAGCTACAAAAATAATAGGAATTTTGACATATTATAGAAAATGTATATATGTCGCATCCATTTCGCGTTCTGACCCGTTTCGTGAAATGGATAGAAATTTCATCCAGTTCACGAAACGGAACTTAATTTTTTACAGATCGCGTAATTACACAATTTGGATAACTTTTCACGAAATGGACACGGATTTTTGGTAATACGGAACTTGTTCCGTAATCTGTACATACAAATAATACGTGAATGATTTTTATTAATAGAAACAAATTGTTGTAATAACCTGTGGTACCTGTGGGATTTGATACCTTATCGATGTACTGTGTATGTTTAACACTCATGTGGATATTACTATATTAGCCGATAGTAATAACTTATCTGTGATCGATGTCACTAAATCGTATAACATTTTACTGAAGTGTACAGTCTCGTTCAAATACACGTGGTATTTATTGTAATAAATAATAAAATATTGTTAAATTAAAATTAAAATGTTTGATGAAAAAGTTGAATTTTTTAAAAAGCTTGACATTTTTTACACCGATAAACCAGGTAAAAAACCCCATTCAATCAATGAAGTTGAAACAATAATTCAAGACATAATTCATGCTAAAACTTTAAACTAACACGGATTAATTAAAGGATGGTTCAATTCTTCAACTCATCAACCAGCTACATCTAATTTTATTAACATATCAGAGGTCAATAAAGCAAAAGAGTTAAGTCTAAGGGAAATAGTGGCTTTAACTACATTAGGACAAGGTTTTCATAGTTGTAATTGTAGGGGCAAATGTGAAACAAAAAAATGCGCTTGCTTTAAATCAAGTTTAAAATGTAATAGCCGTTGCCAATGTTGCCATAATACTACCTACATGTTCTACTACATGTTCAAACAAATAATATACCTACTGCATGCTTTTAAATTAAATAATAATAATAATATTTTTTTTTTATACATAAATTGTTTACAATATAAATTTACCTAAAATTGTATTATAGTTAAAGTCATATTAATTATTATTTTTCATATTTGTTTTCTTTTTATTGATAATTTACAACATACATTACCTAAAGTTTACTAGAATGCCATAATTATTATAACGACAATTTTTTTCTATTACTAAAAATCATTATTTATTTATTATTTGTTTCGACATTTGTATGTACAGATTACGGAACAAGTTCCGTATTACTAAAATCCGCGTTCATTTCGTGAAAAGTTATCCAAATTGTGTAATTACGCGATCTGCAAAAAATTAAGTTCCGTTTCGTGAACTGGATGAAATTTCTATCTATTTCACGAAACTGGTCAGAACGTAAAATGGATGCGACATATATATATATATATATTTTAATTTATGAGCCTTCGGCAGCATAGGCCATTGGGTTTACATAAGTTTAGAATTGATTAAGAGTTAATTTAGGCTTTTTGTTCAGAACGAATGAGTTATTTTTCTTGCTTTTTATTGTACTTGATATAATATTTAATATTATCTTTTAACCACGTTTCAAGTCGACTATGGGTACGTTTAATATAACATAATATTTCTATTTTCCAACATGGATAGTTTATTCTGTGAAAGATTAGTTTAAGTGCTTATATAATTTAACTATAAATTATAGGTTGAGTTTGAAATAAGCAGTCACCTAATTAAGCAAGTGTTATAAATTGTTACAGAAATAAATTTAATTAAAAGTTGATTTTTTTTTCAATTTGGAATATTAGTATCCCAGCTTTGAAATGTAAAAATAATATTAAACAATAAACTTAAGACACACTTAAATACTAAATATATATATATATATATATATATAGGTTGTGCTACATGATCATTATAATTTGAACATTAGGTTTTAAACTAAAATATAAACTATAAGAAATGTTATAATAAAATGAATAAGTACTTTTGACGTGCACAATTATAATGTTAAAGAACCAAGTCAAAGCAACAAATAAATCATAAAGATTGATCTTGAATCTAACACTCTTATTATTTTTTTGCCACGTCACTGCGTTAATCGATCACGGCAAAAGTAATGTAGGGAATTATACAACAACCAGACAACATGAACATTTTCTATGGAAATGTTTATGAAAGAAAATGCTTACGCGTTATGCAAAGAGGTTATAATAAGGATATTATATAAGATGTCACCAAAAGTTAAGGTTTTGTTAGAACCGTGGTATAAATGTCAGTTTCTGTTGTCAGGGGATACACCCAAATATCCATTTTAGGGATTTCCAGTTTACTACAGGTAGGTACCGAGAGCATTCCCACTTTACCGTACGCTAAACGGAAAAGAGTAGATTTCTAACGCTTAAAACATCATCAAAAACTTAACTTTTGATGCAGGCGTGACAAAAAATACATACAAATAAGCAATTTTATTATCTATTTATTTGTGTATTTATTTTAATAATTATAGTAACCACTTACTTTTTTGTATAGAAGTTTAATAAATCTGGATGTATTGAAGAATTTCGAGTCTTTCTATGTTTAGACAAGTATAAGTAAAACAATACGCTGATTAATCCAGAAATTATGTCATTCAGAATGCTTGGCTTGAAAGGAATTTCTTCACCTAAAGAAATATAATAGTACTATAAATTATATTTTTTGATTTAAAACACAATTTATTACCTAGTAATATTATTTATTATTTTATTGTTTAAATATTAAAATAGATATTTTGGCATATTATCAAAATGTCTTTAACTTCAGTAACGTAGAAAGGGGGGAGGTGAATTTGGGGGTATTTAAACCATTCATTAAAATTTTTCCCCTACTAAATATATTTATGATTATGATACATGAAAACTGTAAAATATTTGGTTTGATTAGTATTTAAACCTTAAACCCCAACCACCATTTAACAATCCTGGCTATACCACTGAATAACTCATTATAAGTAATCATCTCAAACAATAATAAGCTATTTAAAAAAAAAAGTTTCAAAAATTACAAGTATTACTAATTTATTTTGCGAATTGTGAAATTATACAAAACAATAAGCAAGCGCAAAATCAGTGAATTTTAGAGGAGTTTTTATCATTGTGGGATTTGATAGCCTTCTAGAGGTGGTAAAATCCAGAGAAATTTTGATTAGTTATTAGTCTTATTTATATGTTAACCATTCTTTTTTGTTTCCTTGTAATACTATAACACTAAGTACCTATACTATTTTATAACATTTCAATTAATTCATTGGATGTATTTGATCTACACATTCCTCCTTGTATACGATACAGCATAGACTATGAATTTTAAGATTAAAAAGAAATGAGGGCTCTAGAAAATGATTGTTGTGGTCGTTAGATGAAATAAGTTTGAGACTTACGGCGAAGAAGATAGACAATTAATAAAACAATACGCATAATCGGTTCATAAAATCATACTACTAATAACGGCCGGTGGGTCCCATCAAGATAGATGGTTACTTCCCTCCCCACAATTGACATAATCCCCTTGATAAATATTTTATTTATATTATTCGTATAAAAAAACTGTAAACAAATGATTTATATTTAAACGCTCCTACCTGGCTACACCATTACCTATATACCTACCATAATATATATTATCAATATATGACATCAGCTGACTTATTATTTTAATGTTATTACATAGTTGTTGAATTTTTTTCAAAACGGAATTATAATTTAATAATTAAAAATATACCAATATTTTATTAAGAGCAAATATATTTTTTGGAAGATCATTGATATCCTGGTTATTATACTTTTTTATAAAAGAAGTAGAAGTGTATAACATCCTAGAATCTAGGACCTAGATGTATTCAGAAAAATCAGTTTTGATGAATATAATAAATTTGATTTTATGTTACACAAAAGTAAGCATTAGGTATAGTAATAGACAATGACATAACTTGGAAATAAAAAAATTTTGTAGCTCTACAACGTTAAATACTTTTGAATATTGATACTTACCATAAATAATTCAAGTTGTAAGTACATAGGTAAAGCAAATTAAATTGTCAATCTATATAGTTTATCAACGATTATAACTAGATTTATACAATGTATACTATAATAATATAAAATTTGATTTACAGTAAATATCATTAGATCCTTCCCCGGTATTCTGGCGTATTGAAGTTGGGTCACGAGTACTAGGGTTAATTCGGAGGTACTACACTAGTTGGGTCCGTGATAATTTTAAGTATTTTATGTAAAGATATAATCCAAATAAAAAAAAGTTGGCAATTGGGTATCGCTCTGCTGTATAGCAGAGATGGAGAGTAGGTCACTATAATAGATGAGTTCAATTTGAATGCAATGACATGTATCATTATTTACAAAAAACAATTCTGAACGGAGACAATTTGTCAGTCAAGGATCTATTGTATTACTTATATTTAAATTATAATGTATTTAATAGTCGACAATATTTAAATATAAATTGTATACGCTCACTAAATGTTTTCTTCATTGACTCTGGAGATTTTTTTTTTACATTTATTTAAAAAAAAAAAATGATGAAGAACCTTGTGTTGGGGTTTTTAACCTAAGGTATAAATCAAATCACATACATTTTATGAATTTTCAATTTCATAATTCCATATTAATTTTCGCGATTTTGACATAATATAACTTTGAATGCTTATAAATAAAAATTGTGACCACCAATTTTTAATTTTTTTTACCACGATAATTTCAACTTATAATAAAACTTGTATTAAATTTTAAAGATTTTTTGGACGGCCAATTTTTTTTATAGGCATTTAAAAAAAAAAAATTAGAAGAACTGAAAATGTAAATTGTTTATAAATAGCTTAAAAAAGGTCAAAATATTTTGAAAATTTAATAGTAAATGTATAATGCTAATATAAACATTTTGAAAATTTTAAATATTTACAAAGATTAGCTTTTGAGTTACATCAAAATAAAAAAAAGGCGGGTAAGTCGTGGATCTCGCTCTGCTGTACTGTAGGTTACTGTAATGGATGGGATTAAATTTGAATGCAATGATAGGTATCATTGTATACGAAAAACGATTCTGAACGGAGATGATTTGTCAGTCTAGGATATATTATATTTAAATATTGTCATATATTCTATTTTGAAACAAATATTTTATTTTTCAATTAAGACGCATTTTGCATATGTCATGGTTAATCAATTAGTTTAGTTATCATAATTCATAATACCTTATATTATCATAGATATACGAATATCTGGTTTGAGGATAAATCGTTATCATTACGCGATTTCATAAAAATTTAAAACTCAAACGCTCAAAACATTTTTCCTATAATGACGCTTCAAATTTTCTCTATAGCTATTTGAAGCAAAACTTATGGAAAACTTGGTGTTAAATTTTATAACCTTAGATATAAATACAAACAATATTATGAATTTTTAACTACAAAATAATTTGCAAATATTTATGGTTTTGACGAATTTTTGTCAATATTTGAAATTCAAATGCTAATAAAAATTTAATTTGAATTACCGGTGGACATTTTTTTTTGATAAAGATTGACAAATTTGTAAGGAATCTTGTATTACATTTTCAAAGCTTAGATTTAAAAAGAAAATTTTTTATGAATTTCTAGCTTATAATAATTTGCGAATTTTCGTAACTTTTACGTATTTAGACAAAATTTGAACTTTAAATGCTTATAAAAAAAAATGTGACTATACATTTCTTCATTTTTCAACTGCTATTGCAAAACTATATTATGAGCTTTGTATTAAATTCTCAAATCTTAGAATTAAACAGAAAAACTTTTATGAATTCCGATCTAAGATAATTTGAACATTGCCGTAATTTTTATGTATTTAATCAAAATTTGAACTGTAAATGCTTATAAAAAAAATTTGTAGCTATATATTTCTTTTATTTTTCAAATGCTATTGTAAAAATATTTTAGGAGCCTTGTATACAATTTTCAAATCTTAGGTATAAAAGGAAAAGTTTTTATGAATTTCTAGGATAAAATAATTTACGCAATTTTTGTGATTTTTACGTATGTTGTCAAAATTAAAATTTGAATACACGTAGAAAAAAAATTGTGGCTATACATTTATTTTATTTTTCAACTGCTATTGTAAAAATATATTATGAGCCTTGTATTAAATTCTCAAATCTTAGAATTAAAAAGAAAAACTTTTATGAATTTCGATCTAAGATAATTTGAAAATTGCCGTAATTTTTATGTATTAAGTCAATATTTCAACTTCAAATCCTAATACAAAAAAATCGTGCCTATGTATTTTTATAATTTTTTAATCACTATAAGAATAACTTATGAGGAACTTTGCATTAAATTTTCAAGTATTTTGATTGGGCCATAAAAATTTTATCGACACTGAAATGAACAATTAAAAAACTTGGTGGTAAGAGTATTATTATTTATCATCTGTATTTGTAAGTGGGTTTCTACAATGATAAAGCTTGTCAGTTATGATTTTTTTGAATTTACCTTACATTATACCTACATTTAGAACTTGCTAATAAATTTAAGCTACATATCGTAAATAACCCACATAAGTTTCATTTTAGGTCAATTAAATCAAATTTTTAAATACATTAAAATATATAAACCAAATCTTCTGAGAATATATTCTTAAGTTTTATGTTTTTTGCACTTGTAAGACAGAGAATAAATGCCTTTGTATACTCTATTCAGTTTAAGTTGACCCACTCGTCAGACGAAAACCGGTCATGATTGTGCATGTCTCGCAGCTATAGTATCCGATGTATCACCTTACTACCTATTGACTATGACACCGGTCGACTACGGTCTCCGATAGTTTCATTCACCGACCAGAGGGGTCTGACCGTTTCAGCGGCTCAGTATGCATGCGCGAGAGTGGGTCAACTTAAACTGAATAGAGTACAGCGATCTCTTATTATACCTCTTTATAATACAATTTTATTGCATTTAAATATAAAATTTAATACAATTAAATTCATCAAAATATTATATTTATTTACATTAATTAATTTACTATTTATTTATATATTACATAATTGTTTGTTTTTAATGTATTTGATTTTTAATATACCTGTTGAATGCAATGGCTTAATTTTTTTTTGAACTTTTATTTCACCATGATAATCCGATTTTATATGTATTCTTAGTACGTACTACTAATTATTTACAATTGTTTAATTAGTAATAATAACGTTTGGGTTAAACAATTTAATTTTGTGTACCTACTGGTTTTCAAATAAATTAGCAAAGTTTAAAATTAAAACTTCGTATTATATTCCAGTGGCGTAATTTGGCTATGTGGGGGGGGGGGGATAAAATGTTTAAAATTTTACCTATATCCCCCCCCCCCCCATAAAAAAATCAAAAGTATTTATTATAAGCACCTTTCAGAATTCCGAGCAATATATTTATGTACACATGAGACATGGAATAAATTTCGATTTATTGTACAAATCGATAAGTTATTTTTAGTTCTATAAGATTACGGAAAAATGGTAGGATAGGATAAGATAGGATAAATATGAGAATAGTCTTTAATCTAGATAAAATAATCTGATAATCGTCGATTCACGATAAAATAATACTTTACTGCTCGGGGTTTATTTTTGTACCACTACACAATGCATAAACAAACTCAAAACATACACAAAACATATTGCAATAGTGATACTTATAAACTTGCGTGGCTGCATTTAAAACGAACTAGGTACGAAGTATTTATGTACAACTAGCATAAAGGATTTGTTTTTTTTTTTTTTTTTATTTCTATAAAGTATAAAATATAGACTATTTATAATAATATTAATTCGCCGAGGTATTTGATTTCAATACATATATATAAAATAATAATAATAATAATAATATTAGATAAAGAAGTACATAGGAGAATGTAGTTAATCAGTCTTAAAAAAAAGGTCATTGGGGGTGGATACGACACCCAAATCCTCCCCCGTAATTTCGCCACTGTTATATTCACTTCTAAACGTTATGGTGAACTGAATGAAATATATGTGTGGTGTTGCTATGTAAGATAGAGAAATCTCATAAACAGTATCAATAATTTAAAATTAAATATTATGAGATACGACATGATGACGACCAGTTTCCTAATTAACAATGCCGTAAATATATATTATGAAAATGTGCAAAGTAAAACTACAGTTTATAAATTAAGACATGCGTCAATCTTTTTTTAGAAAATTGTGATTAGGTATGCCACTTTTGTTAACCATTTAATTTCAATTGCCACTATATTGTTTTCTTACTAGTAAAAATTATTGGTGAATAATTATCGTCAAAAGTTTTTACTTATGAAAAACGTGTATAATTATTAATATGCTATAATTAATTGAGTTTTATCATTTTAATTTATTTTATATTACGAAAATTTTTCTTAGCTGCCATTATGGGCATATTACATCAGCGTTAATTGCTTACCTAGATGATTAAGTAACCGTGTTCGCAATCATGAATTGATTTGCTAGATCTCAAATAAGGCCTATGATTTTACAATTTTTACCAAATATTCATACTGTAAATTGTGGATTTATAAGTGTTAGCGAAAGAGTTTTAGAAAAAAATGTATATATATATACATGTTAAAGACAATTTTCTTAGGCCAATAAAACATACTATCATTTGTCAAGTTGAAATACTGGGTGTCTCTAGGTAGATACCTACTATATATAAAGGATAATATATTTAACAGAAAAACTTGACAAAAAAAAAATAATGCTAATTAAATGTATAACAACAATTTTCAATATTTTATGATAAGTTAAGTATTTAAAAAATATACTCATGTCAGCGCAAATTCTCAAAAATCATATTTAAAAAAAAGTTATTATTTTCCTAATTAATTTAACCAAAAAAATATAGAATTTTAAAAAATTCAAAAAAGATAAACTACTTGTCTTAAATAAATCTTTTTACCATAAAAATTGTTTTTATTAAATTAAATTTTTTTTAGTACTAAAAATAAACAAAAAAAAATGTATTATACATGTAGCGCTAGGGTAACATGATGAAAAAAAGATAATAATAATAAATATTAATTTGAACAGAACTTATTCCATAAGTCAGATCTATCTGTTGCCTTGTATATATTTTATAAACTTTTATTATATGGTTATTATATGGGTCTGATGGACCTTGAGTACAGGGGCCCGAATACTTTAAGGGCCGGTGGGCCCGTTGAAATTTATTTGTGATTTTTGAAATTTTAGTATAAATACTTATTTTATATTAATTAATATTGTAAAATAACATTTTATGAAATATATATATTATATAATCATTTAATATTTAACCATTGATTAAGCTGAGCTCAAAGCCCGTAAAATAAAATTTTAACTTTAAAAAAGTAAATATAAATATAAATTAAAATATAGGTAGGTACTTGTTTTTTTTTTTTTAATTTAGATAATATTGTAATAAATATAGAAAAGACATTATTAACGTTGGATTGTTTATGAACGAAATAAAAATGATTTTTTTAATTTTTAGTGCTTTTTTTGGATTTTTAACTGTTTCTGAATTAAAATCGGTTTTATTTTATGAAATTATATTTTTTTATCAATCGAATTATCAAGTAAGTCGTAAATGCATATATTAAGTAAATAGAACGATTACGTAGATGCAACGTCCTTTTTTCACATATTTTTTTATTTATTCATTTATTTACGATAATTTTATTAAAATAATAATTGACGATTTATTTATTTATTAATTAGGTACTTTATATTATTAAGTTAATCTAATTTTATTTATTATTTTATTATTATTTTTTTTTATGTATTATTATAGAACTGTAAATGTATTCGATATTTATTATATTATTATTACATATTATAATATTATATTATTATTTATTTTATATACGATGAAATTGGTAAATTTGACAACGTTTCATACAATTTCATACGCAATCGTGTTTATTTTTTTTTCCTGAAAGGTACTTTTAACCCATCTACAAACATACGTAATCGTGTTGCCCAAAAGGCCAAACGTACGCAATCGTGTTCTACCCATTATAGGTATATGACATAGGTATTTAATAACATAAATAATTTCATTAATTTATATAGAACTAAAAAACTAAAACATCAGGTTTTAATAATACCAAGTTTATGACTACCTACTTATAATTTTATCAACCCACAAGTGCTTGTTGGTTTTTTACTTATAAATTAGAATTTAAGTGGAATTTTATTGTGACAATTCAAAAAAAGTAGGTAGATATATTATCATATATTATGTAAATATTTTTTTTCAAAAAATTAAAATTTATTTTGAATTTGTAATATTTTAACCGAAAAAAATGATTTTTTCTTTACAACTTTCACTCAATGGTATAACAATAGAAATTTTACCATAATATTGAATATTACCACTTAAAACCCCGTCATAAACATTAAAGTTATGACAATATTATAAAGGCATTAAAATAATATAAGTATACCGACATACCGGATGGTTTGATGGCAGTCGGTTGTCTGATGTATTCGACGATTAAGGTAATGTAAGTGAATGAGGCGATGGTCACTATAATGTTTTGGACGTGACGTTTGTGCACATGACCTTTCCTGTAGAAGTATACGAACACGGTGAGGCACATGCAAAACCACGATATTATGGGCAGTCCTAGGAACCTGATTCGGTATTCCACCGATGTAACGAACGTTTTGTACTCCACTGACACATTGTCGTGTTTGTCGAAGTTGTTTGGTAAGCCACCATAAAAAGTCTTATTTATCACGAAGGAAATGTGTAGGCACGGCGCTACAACGTGACAGCGACACATCGTGCGTAACTGATGGCTGCCGTGCCGAGCGTCCATGGAATCGATGTGGCACATTGTGTTGCATAAGCGACAATACGAGTTCGCTGGTTGGTCGGTGACAGTACCAGGGGGGTCGCAACACTGGATTAGCGCATCAACGTTTTGAGTGATCATTTTTGGTGGAGTTTTAATTAAGGCTACTTGATCAGTGATCCTGGACGAGGCACCAACGACTTCTTGGATCCTTGATGAGTTAGCATGATGACCTGCGAATTTGGCTGGTGGTGACACGAATGGGGCACCGCACACGGCTGTCAGGGTGACGAAGATAGGTATCACGATCAACAAACAACTCGAAGTTGATTGTGAATTCATTATGCTGATATTATTATAATAATATATTGTCATTGTTACAGTTGTGTCGGTAGTCGGGTCAAAGAATCACGAAGGTAATGTCTAATATAATACACACGTATTTAATGAAAATGGTATTTTCATGTATTTTAATTTAAATCGAATAATATAATATTTATAATATTTAATATAGAGTCAATGTTATTATAGATTCAGAAATTTTAAAAGGCGATTTTGTAAGAGCGTATTTTTTCAGGAAAAAGTGCTGCGACAACACACCTGACTCAGTAAACGGAACCCAAAATACTCTGACAGATCCTGCGTCGTTTTAGGATTATTTATAACATCCGGAGCTCCGATGACGGCGCTCTCACTGGTCGGCCGTTTTCTCGTGCCACACGATTGCCCACCCACAAAAGCTAACCACCCACTACCATTCTTGGAATTCCCGAGTCAACGCCGCCGCCGCTGACGAGGAAGTTTGGCCCCCCTACCTTGTGCCGTGCCACCCAGGACATTGGATTTGTCCCTGGTTACAATATTACGTATAATATGTATCATTATTATAACGGTACGAATTCACAGGAAATATATGAATTCTCCATTATAAAAACAAAATATTTTTGATAGCATAACGAATAACGTTCCGTTATTCCCCCCCCCCCCCAAAAAAAAAAAAAAATTACTAATTAACAATTTTTAGTGATGATTTAAAGAATTAATTTTTAGAGTTGTGTTAATACTTGACGATTTTAATATAAAAAATAATAATAGTAAGCGATTGCACATTAAGAAAATAAAATATTTCATATTATTCATCACAACGACCTACAACGAATATTTTAATATGATGGTCATTAGAGAAAGTATAATTTGTGGTCATTTTTAATCTTTTTGTAAGGTGAAAAGATTATTTTTGTAAATTTTACTAAATACACTTAAGAAATGTTTTTTTAAAGCATAATCAATTTTCAGTACAAATATTGTGATATTTATTATCGAATTTATGTTTAAATGTGTGTTCAAAACAATTATCAACATGATATTTAAATATATACAATATTGGTATAATTGAAATAGTTATTTATAATATTACGCTGCTGATATTGTATCATTATCACGCTATAAAATAATATTCGATTAATAGTACCACTATAGGTATAGTAAATTTATTAATTTTGAAATAATTTGTTTAATTACGAAGTAATATTATCTAATTTATGTTCAGTTAGCATAGTATTTTTCATTATTTCTATAAAAAAGTTGTGTTAAAAAAGTACACAAATGGGTGTCAGATTTAAGAAAAATCGCAATTGCGAAGAGGAGGGGGCTTTACTAAATTTCGCTACTGGGTAACTCGAACAAATCATATTTTTAAAAATGTGAATTTAAAAAAAAATATTTTGTGACAATCATATTATAACTATTATTGGAATACTTAAGCGAATGAAGTATTTATTTTATTATTAAGTTTTGTATTGGGTAATGAATTATGCAATTATACTATACACATAAATTCTTATGTTAATAATATAACATATATATAGTATATTTATGTGAGGACTGGTGTATTTGGAGCTATTCAGGTTTTTAATATACGAGTAATTATCATGCAATAATCAAACAACATGATATTCATGCCTTTATTTGATTGAATTTCTTTCGAGTATAAAAAAGTTGGATTACAAATTCTTTTGAGTTTAATTTCAAAACAATTCTGATTAAGTATTTACTATGTTAAGTCTAAAAAAAACCATTTACTTATAAATTGTTTTTTTTATAAAGTTCGTAAAATAACTAATTTTGATTTTCTTCAATTTTATGAAAAAAAAAAAAACGAAAAGGAATCGAAAACCTTTAAAAATAAACTTCTGTGTATTATTTTCAGAACGTAATAGTTATTATTTCTTAAAGATTTAACAGATCCACTCTTGTATAACTCCTAGTAATCTGATAGCTGAAGAAAGCTTGCTGTTAATTATTTCTGGTTAAGAGTATTTCGGTAGGTATTGTATAATTATTTCAAGAATTAAGGTGTTCTGACAACTATGGTATAAAATAAACATCTCTTCAGAATATTCATTTTACAAATTACTAATAAATAATAATTATCTTAATTTTAATTAAATTCTTTTTAAATTATAATACAATATTGTAAAATAATGACGTTCTTTGGTTTAAAGCAAATTTATTTTATGTGGTATAATATGGAATATAATTTTATCAACATATCAAAGCTTTATTGGTTGAAAAAATATATCGCCAGTGGCTATGTGTTCCTTTTTCTACCATGAGGTTAAGTGTTTGATGTTTACCATCAAAATCTGAACATAAGCACATAAATTCAATCCATATATTGTTCACGTTACAAACTACAAACACAGCTTAAAAGTACTTCAAGGGGTGAGAAAAAAATTTGAGTTATCTAGACTTGACCGCTGTATTAATTAGCCAATCCACAAAAAAAAAAAATTATATAATTTATCATAAAGGGGATCTAATTGGATCAGTATGTTTTTGTGAGGTAAAAACCAATTTTAATTCAATACGCATTCAATTCAAGTTACAATAAACAATAATTAATCAATTATAATACATTTGTTATAATTGGAGCTGGAATGGCGCAGTGTTTACGTAGATTTAACATGCATAGCCATCAGTTCAATTTAAGGAGCCAATAATGTGTGATAGATACACGCGGCCATCAGTTCCCACGGTCGTCAGATTGCATCATCTGATCTGGCGGTTTTCAACCAGAACCCATTCCATGGTTGGTGTTAAGTCTGCTCATGTCTATGTTACACTTATCGATCGGATTTATATTCTTAAATTTAACATACACAATAAAATAAGCAATTAAAATAATTCATTGGACGTTAATGTAACAATATTTCTAATTACAATCCAGTTTTAATAATAATAAGAAATCAACCCACAAGAATAATCAATCAAGACAAAATGTGGAAAGGAATAATCAATAACGAATCGTAAAAATATAAATATTCAGATGTTTGACTGACCACAAGGGAAACTGAAAGATAACTTTACTATACCAGATACTTACTATAAATGTCACCATAACATCTCCGTCCGGCTATACTTTCTTATATCTATTATAAATAGGGACCCAATTAATTTGTTGTAAAGCATTTTTAAAGCATATATTCAAAATAATTGTGTAGTCACTAAATCAAAAACATCAAAAATCATTGAATATATGATTTGAAAATGCTTTAAATTTTAACCAAGTTACTTTAAATTACTTTATTAAAAAAAAAAAAATGTTTTCACGTGTTACATGATCGCTACGTGTATTTTATATTTATTAGGTGATCCACAATACAATACCTCCGGCAGATCCAAATAACTGTATTCAATAGTCTTCCGATGTCAATATTTTATTCAGTTCGACAGTAGGCTTAAAATAAATATAAGTAGGAATCAATTTATCGATATAGTCGGATATAGTATATAAATATATATTTCACATAAAATTTTAAAATATAAATATATCAATTATTATAATATAACACATAATTATTGATAACATATCATAATCCAGAGGTTCCCAAACATTTTATTGTACGACCCATTTTGAGAATTTTTTTAAATTTGGGGACCCAAAATACATTGAATGACCTTTTTTTTAGTGAATCAGTTGCTTACAACGACAAACTAAAAGATAGATTTTATCCATATATTTTTATAATTATTTATTTAGTTATTAAAAAAAAAGAGTATAATATATTAGTAATTTAATTAGTATATAATTTAAATGTGAAGAGTGTAATTGTTTCCTATTTTTCGTCACTTCATCGATATCCACTTCAACATTTGTAAGTTTGAGACGCAATGAATTTGACAGTTTCAGTTTGTTCCCGTAATTTTATTTTGATAGCAACCATTGCTGAAAACACCACCTCACAATTATATGATGAAATTAATGGGATTAGTATCATTACAGATTCGTTGGAAATACTTGAGTAAATTTCTTGAACAGATAAGAACAGACTTATTAATTTTTTCGATTGAAATTCATTTTAAATACACCATCTTCATATAGTTTGATTAATTCTTCTTTCGCTCTTACTGATAATTCATTTGTCATGTCATGTTCTTGAAGAGGATTTGAAATAAATTTAATTTGTTGATAGTTCTCTATCTCTCTCAGAAAATATGAATCAAAATTATCTTTCAGTGTTTGTAAATTATCAGAAATATATGTAATAATGCTATTACCCACTTCTATTTTATTTTCAATTATGAAATTAGAAAATGATCAAAACAATCAAACATTTTGTTTTCAATATTATTTTTCCACAACAAAAGTTTTTTCATAAATGTTCGAATTTTGTCGTGAATTGAAAATATATCTCTGCTTATCCCTTGTATATAAATTAAGTTCATTTAATTTGGAAAATACATCTGCTAAGTATGTAAGTTTCAAAATAAACTTCTCATCACGTAAGAATTTTACGTAATCGTTTTTTTCGTCCAAATAATATGTGACTTCTTCACGAAGTTTGACAAGTCTTTTAAGAACTTTTCCCCTCGATAACCAACGTACCTCAGTGTGAAGAAGAAATGATTTGTGAATACTGCCTATTTCTTCGCAAAGCTTCTCAAATATACGGGACTGTAACGGCCTTGTCTTAACGAAGTTCACTATTTTTACAGACGTATTTAATACACTTCTAAATTCATCTGACAAAGATTTCGATACTTCCTAATGCCTCCCTATGGATATTGCAATACATCCATGGCACATTAGGATTAATTTCACGAATTTTAGTAATAAGGCTACTGTTCCTACTACACATTGCTCGGGCGCCGTCTGTACATAACCCGACACATTTCGTCCATTCAATTCGTTTCGCTGTTATATAAGTATTAAGAGTATTAAAAATCTCATCACTTGTATCTCGAATAATCGGTTCACAACGCAAAAAATCTTCGTGAGATTCATTCATCCATATGTAACGTATGAAAACCATCATCTAAGATAAGCCTTGACTATCTGTGGACTCGTCTAGCTGTAATGAGAACCATCTACTCAAATTAACTCTTTCAATCACTTTATTTTCTACCCATTCTGAAATTTCGTTGATTCTGCGTGACACTGTATTATTTGAAAGCGATAACTTTTCAACTTCTTTTACACTTTTTTGATCAAACATAATCTCCACTGCGTCTTTTATTACAGGTAAAATTAAAGACTCACCAATTGTGAGAGGCTTGCCAGTTCGAGCAATTCGTAAACTTATTTTATATGAGGTGTACGTAGCTTTTTGGTTAATTGCGGTAAAATTAAAAATATTATGTTTTGACGTTTTTAAAAATTCTAGTTTTCTTTCATAAAAATCGAATGGTTTATTCTTCATTTCTGGATGGTTCGTATCGATATGTTGATGTAGTTTGTTTGGTCGCATAATCTCATTTACAAGAAGTATGTATCCACAAATAACACATTGTGGTCGTGGATGTTCTCCGTCTCCGTTCCATGAAAATCCAATTTTCAAATACTCAGAACAATATTTTCTAAAAGTTTTTTTTTTTGTTTTGACTCCGAAGAACTTGTTGTAGGTTTATCGTAATTGAATTTTCTCTTTTTAACTGTTGCTACAGATACATCCTCTATTTCTTCTTGATTTTGAGTCATTGATTTTTTTTTTTTACTCATTTGTCCATAGTTGTACAAAAGTACAAAAAACCGAATTTATTTGAGAAAAAGTAGTATTAAATATAAAACTGCGTACACGTATCGTATTCGATGTGCCGTATGTTACTGAATATAATCAAAAATTTTAAACGTCATTTAGTCACCTACTAACATTAATTTGTTTCAGATAAATCGCTATCTTTTCAATGAGTAGGTATAACTATTAATCTGTAATAACTATTAATCTAAAAAATATGTAGTATTTCAAAATATAGCGTGACCCACCAAAAATATAATCGCGACCACCAGTTTGAGAACATCTGAGTCATAATCAAACCGCAACACCGAGACATATTATTTGTGCATATTATATAGTATTTATCAGTAAAGAATTCACGCAGAAAAAATATGGTTATGTATAATGTATATATAGTAACTATCTAACTATAACATAATATGTGTATTAGAGTTTATTAGAACAGCTTATGGAAGAAATGTGTACAGATAAGGGGAAATAACAATTTCCCTACTTAATATTTCGGAAGTATTATTTTTTTCTGAAATGTGTTACCTTCGTCAGTTCTCGTCGAAAACTTTTTCATTTTACTACAAATCAATAAAAACCAATAAATATTTCATCTTTAATTTATTTACACTAAGATTATTTGCAATGAAATTATGTTGTGTCATAGACAGTTTTTCAATTTTAACTTAATTTTGTTTTAACAGGAAAATAATTTTCTTCAGTCAGTTAAACTGTTTAATATTTATTAAATAAAATAAAATTAATGCAAAGAAACTTCGAGTGCAGTAAACGTCATTATAAAAATACAAATTGACAAGGATTTAAACAATTTTTCATTTAAGTAAAAAAAATATGTTCGCAGTTAGGTATTGCAATTATGTAGTCTATATAAGTATTGACTTACACAGGGAACTCAAATGAATATTATAAATATATACTGTAGACATGCAGTTTAACTAGTATAGATTAATCTTAATGGCGGAGAACATAATTTTGATTAAGAGTACATAAATCCCACTCAATTAGAATAAATGTGTTATCAAACGTTTCTTCAACAAACACTAATTAAATTTTATAATGTGATTGTTAAATGATTTATAAACGAGACATATGTTATTAATTTCATATGAAATCTGGAAGAATTATTATTTCAAATAGATAATTTTAAAGAATGAAACTAAACGATTATATATCTCATTTTCTCTTCTCACCATGATTCCTTTTCAAATATTAACGAAATCAACCCCGGTATCAGATCGGGGTGACTGCTTCTTCATGGATTTGGATAATAATATAGTATAATTACGTAATTATACGTAATTACTCTAGAAAAGTCCAAAATGTCACGTAATTTGATATTCTAGCTACCAACTACTCAAATAATAGATTGGGTATGTATAAGATAATATTAGGTTATCATTTTCAATCCACATTGTCGCTTATCTTTTAAGATAGTCAGAGGCGTATTTAGACACAGGCCCTTAGACTCAGGCCTAGAGCGGCAACATTGGAGGGCGGTAAATTTCAACAATTTTTTTTACAAAATTATAAAAAGTATTTTACATTTGATGAAATCAAATTCAACTAAATTTTGTTCGCTCAAAATTAATCATATATCTACATATATCTCAATGTATCTTTTTAATATAATAAATTGTAAATTTAAATATGTTTTATTAATAATTGTAGGGGAAGGATGAAGGGGGGGGGGAGAAGGCGGCGAATTGGAAAGTGGCTAAAGGCGGAAAAACCTTAAATATGCCACTGAAGATAGTGCTAGGTAAATTGGGTCCGAGATTAATTTGGTAGGTACATTTTGAAAGCGTTAAATTGAGTCCTGAGAATAAATTCAGGTAGTAGCTAAATAATGTTAGGTCCCACGAAAAAAAAAGATTGTAAGCCTCATAGTTCCAGCTACTAATAAAAAATTAAAAACTGAATTTCATAAGATTATACTATTATATACTTAATTTATATTAAATAAAAATATGACAAAAAATAAAAATTAAAGTCATTACTATATTATATTAAACGTATAATGTATAATGTACTCATTAAAAAACTTAATTAATATTGATTTAATTAATTCAAATCGGGTTTGTGCATTACTGGTGTATTTGGCCTTTACTAACCTAATGAAATTCATTTTTATTTTTTTTATTAATTTGTATTTATAATATTTTTAATCAATAAAAATGAAGTATATAATAATTTAATATAATGCAATTTATTTTTATATAGTTCGAAATATAATACAATAATAATAACAAAATGTATTTCTTATTTTTTAAATTGTTAGCTGGTATGGTGGGACCTACAGTTTTTTTCCCCCGGGACCAAAGGGCACCCGCAAAGCGGTGATACTCGTTTGCGCACAGTACACAATTTTTTACCTGTAAACTGAAAACTCGTTTGTGTACATCGAAAAACGTGAAAACCCGGTTAATACTAATTTTGACCTGAAAAATGACGACTTGTTTGCGTACAGCTATTAAATTCGACTTATATTATTACGTGTGAGCAAATTTCGATAAGATACACGTAATTGATTAACAAGTGTGCGGTTCTAAAGAAGCATTAATAATAAAACAGTAAATACAAACATAACATAGAAAAAACATGGCAAATTTATTTTAAACTAAATTAACCAAAAATGACATTTTTAATCACGCCAGTTGTAAACAGACAGTCCTAAGCCTGTAAAAGTGAGAAGGAAAATGTTTGAAAACAATCTTAAACATTATTTTTGTTAAGAGTTTTAGTAGAATTTTGCTATACTTAATGTACGCAAACGAGTCCTACGTTTTGGGTCATTTATCACAGGTATTAAAAATGCGTGTGCACAATCGAGTTATACATTTGTACCGTTGATAAGGACCGCGCACAATCGTATTGCAGCCATAACTACACATCGCTGCCGATAAAATACACACAATAGAAAAAAGGTCAGGTTGCAGGTAGATAGAAACCCTAGATACTATTATTAGTAATTATTATTGTTATAATAAATTATTATAGTATTACAATTGAAACTGTTCATAACAAAATAAAATATAATATTAAATATTATAAAATCACTTTCATGACTGCGTTGACGAATCCGGGTTGTTCAGTTATGATATTATTTCGCGTTGTTTTGTTTGATCTCATCGGGCTCCGGTGTCATTAACCTTTTCTCCGCGGTGCGTGTTGTGTTGACAATTTTGCTCAGTTTTCGCGATCGTTTATTGACAACGTATCATTAGCTCCGAGTAGTCCGAGTTATCGTAATATTATACACGCAACTATCGTGTCGACGATAAACGAATGCAGTCGGCCGTATTGTAGTTGTGTTGCGCATTTGGTGTACTTAATTATATTATTATTTTATCGTACGTCTAGACGTCTAGTACAAAAACTGCAGAGTGTAACGACGGCGAGGAATCAAAAAAATACATATTATAATGGAAATCGATCAAACGAAATTGGTGACTGAAGATTGTGTACAAGGTACAACCGTCATCAATGAGCAAGTAAGTATAGAAATTTAGGTGATAGGTTAACATAAGTGCAACAACAATTTACAGCTGTATGTGTATAATTAATTTAAAACTATCGTTAAATTGAATATTATTTAATTCATCATATTTTAGTGGAACAAAAATAAAAATTGATGGACATACAGGAATTTGTCCATCGTGTATTAATGGAATACCTACTCTGAAAAAGGTTCACGAATACTCGAAATATATGTTAAAAATTATGGGCAACTCCCCCTCATTTTGGTAGGGGACTTTAACACCAATTTTAATGATGAGAAATCGGAGACATTTAAAACTTTCCTCATAGAGACATATTCAATTTACGTATGACAAACAATCCCACATAATCTACAACAAGAGACGACACCACTATTGATGCTGTTTTTTCACGATATTTTGAAAAAATTATGTCACAAACATACGTGTCGTATTTCAGTTATCATAGTCCTATAATTTCGATGATTGAATATGAACAATAATAATAATTCAATGAATTTTTTTTTTGTAATTTCAATGAATTAAATAAAATAAAATAAAAAACCTGATAATATAATATTTACTTTCATTTCGTATAGTTCCACTGATATTAATCTGTAACCTATAAGACTGCCAAAGAAACTACGTTTCTACCGGGTATCCCATGACAGCACTCGACTTTTTATTATTTAAAAAGGAGTTTTAATGTTAGTATACTTTTATAACGTTATTGTCACTATAATTTTCACTTAAGTATATTCTAACTGGATTTACTATTTAATAGATTTATCAAATAAAATTTGGTCTTCTCCTACTCATTAAGACAATCTGCTACAATAACTGATTATCATTTATTTCTAAATACTTTTTTTTTTTTTTTTTTTTTTTTATAGTTGATAACTTATTTTAATTCGATTGCAAAAATACACCTCGAAAAAGGAAAATACATTTTAGTTGTCAGTTTAATTATTACCTGTGTTGAATATTTTAATAATATTGTCCAACGTTTATTTTTATCCACTCTTGAGAGATTTTTGTACTGTCTATATTTATTAAATAAAAGTGTGTTAAAAAAATAGATATATTATTAAGATGACATTATTATTACGACAACTTACAATTATTTATAACGTTTTGGTAACCAATATATTTTTTACCAAATGGTAGGGAACCAATTTAATGATATATATTAAGGGTATTGACTACCTGCATTTGGGCGCCTATTCAATTGCATCGGATAAAATAATGCATATTCGCATCTTTTATGCTAACATTCATTATTAGTGATTGATTAATCATACGACTAATATCGACAGTTTTTATAAAAGTAAACGATTTTGAAACACAAACAATTAAATAATAAACACAATTTAAAACTAATAGTTTTCATAAAATTAATTTCAATTAATTTCAAGAAAATTCAATATATTTTAACAATATGTCTTTGCATGAACATGAGAAATGAAACACAAAATACAGATATTGTATAACTTTCGATAACAGGTATAATGAAAAATATACATGAAATAATTGAGATATAAGTATGCAAGCAAACGTTTTAACAAAATATGATCGGTTTTTTTTTTTTAACAAGATTATTAGAGCTTTACTTAAAACTATTTTTTTTTTATAAAAAATGTTTGTTTTATCTCAAGTGTGTACCTTGTACATTAATTAAAAATGTTGGGAAATGATTATGGACTCTCCAACTCAATTGAGAATAAGTTTTTGTACATTGTATATTTGTATACCTATCAATTTCATGCCCTCAAATATCGACCGATACTGCATATAAAATTATGCTTCAACTACATTGTGAACCTATGAAGTTATTATAAATTATAAAAAGCTCAGATTTTGTTAATTAATTTTGTTGCGACTTCGCCCTATAGGTACTATTTAATCCAGAATTATATAGATTTTAATTACATATTACTATTATTTAGAAATCAGATCCGTTGAGAGATATTATGAAGCCCGGAGCAGAATGTAAAAGAAAACGATATTGTAAGCGTTGCATCTTTTTTTTCAGTACCACGGATAGTTAATTATTCTTATTATCAGCATATTATTATTTTATTTATTTATTTTATTTTACTAAATACGAGCGTAGGCCAAAATATAGTAAATCAAAGTTAAATCTTACATACAAATAGCAAATCAGCGGTAGTGAATCGAAACCAAGTGTTTAAATTAGAGTAAAAACGATGAGTGGACATTATTTAGCATGGCGTATGATGTAGTGAATCGAATTGTTCGAACTGTAGTTGGTGACGCGCATAGTGATAGCAAAGGTAGTGGTAGAGTGTGTCTGACGTTGAGGGACGCAAAATTTGATTATAGAAAAGAGCGGGGGTGCGTCGGCAGAGCCGTCAATGAGGGTTTTTGAGAAAGTTCAATTTACTGTCAACTCTTCTGTCGGCTAGCGTTGAAAGACTAAGCTCTTGGAGAACTGGTGTGTAGTAATTTAACGGGTATGGAATATTCAACACGTTACCGGTCTAAAATAAAAAGCGTTTTTGGACTCCCTCATTGAATTATTATGAGTGTTATATAATTATGTTCACGGTTACTACAACGTGGGAAAATCAATTTGTATTTTTAAATATAATTTTTAAGAGGATTTAGTAAAGTAATTAGAATATCTATCAAATAGTTGATACAAATAGCACAATTTAAATAAACCGTTCATCGTTTTTTTAATGGCTAGGGTAATTTTATATTATCATCATTTTGCATGTTATAAAATAATTTTACTGATACACAAAATTGATATTCATAAATTTCATAAATTGCCTAATTAATAATTAAACACAATTTTTGCTAGTAAATTAGTTCAGTTTACAAAATATTGATATTATTTAAAAAAATTTTAAAACAAATTTTTGATATTATTATCATTATTATTCTCTTATTTATTGCACAAGTAATAATTAAAATAATTACATTATCAAAATTTAATGTAAATATTTTAGCTATTGATTATTACTGTTTTTATAAAATATATTTAATTTCTACTAAAATTAATTTAAAAATGAAATTATTCATTTTAAATACATTTTAATAAGTTTTCAGCATTAAAATGTAAACGGTTAGTTTATAGAAAACAACGAAAAAGATTGATATGTAAAACTTAAGGGGGAGATAGCTCACAATTTATTGGCACAGGATGGAAAATCCTAAAAGCAGCCCTGTGGATTTATCACGCAAGTGCGGAAGTGCGCATCATAACAAATTTACGTTAAGAGGACGCCACACCCGCATGTGTTGTCTTCGTCGTACAAGTGCGTAGCATAGCAAATTTTACGCTCAGCAGATCACGTTTAACTCCGTTATTTTAAAACTTAGAGTGAATTGACCTATTATAAAAATTAAAGGCAAGGTTATTACCGAGTGCATCTCATAGGCTTTTTATTATATTTTAATTTTAAAGCGAGTAATGAGTATTTTAAAATTGTAAATAATTTTTATATCTAAAAATACTCATAACTTGGCTTAAAATAAAAATATAATAAAAAGCCTATGAGATGCACTCGGTAATAATCTTGCCTTTAATTTTTATAATAGCAGGTTAGACAACACATGCGGGTTTGGCGTTCTCTTAAGCAATTCATTTCTAGTTCCTATTCACTAGTTGCTTTATTTTTAATATAATTTTGAATTTTTCTAATTCTAATCTTAGAGGTAGATAACAATACATTACTTTTTTGAGATATTTTGATTTTAATGTAAGTGATTATAGTTATTACACTTAATTGTGAAAAATATTTAAGTTTAAAAATGTCCATAATTCGCTTTAAAATAAAAATAAAAAATAAACAATAGTGTTGTATGTTTGAAATATCACAAAATATTTTAATATTATAAAGACATAACATTACTATATTCACACTTCACACTTTCACAATGGGATTGTTGTTCCAACATCGTTATAAAAATCAAAAGCAACACAATATTATATTAGGTACTTAATATTGATTTCCCATTTGTCAGAAATATTATACACAGAAACTAAAGCACAGATACTAATTAAGTGGCATCAGTGAAGGTCTAAAATACTTTACCTATATTTGTCACATAAAAAATGGTGTTCGGGTAGGCTCGTAGACAAGGGTAATGGCTGCCTTTGTTGTACGACGTTGTTGTTTAAACATGCGTTGTAGCGTTGTAGGTACCAGAGAAAAGAGATTATAAACTAAATTTCATAGATTTAATATTCAGTATATTATGTACATTTCAAACGATAACATTTAAAAGAATGAAAGAGAGTGTTATTGAATTATGGAAATTAAGTTTACCTTCTCTGTGTAAAAGGAGGTAAGCGTCACGGTGTATATGATTCGTTTGAAGTTGGTAAATGTTCTTTGATTTTGACTACGTTTTTAAGTTATTTATAAGTTGTAATTTTATATACACGTTTATGATAAACTTTTATCGCCAGTGCGCATATAACGTTATTTTATAATGAGAGGTAGGTATTTAGTTAATGATTCAATTTTATGTAATGGGTTAAAACAATATATTTTGAATAAAGACTCACTTATTAAAATAACTTTTCATAAGTTTTTAAATCATATTTCTTGTAGATTACTTGGGTTAATAATTTTATTTTAAGAAATAACATAAACATTGTATAATATTATAAATTAGTTACCTTTTCGAATGAAAATATTTGTTCAATATTATAATGTAGATTTAATTACATTGATATGTTTAGACTCAGATACACAAATAGATATTTTAGATGAAACAAAAAAAAAAGAACTAACGGGATTTTTGTAAAAACAATTTTAAGTAAATAAAATAATAAATGTGAAATCACGAATCTTCAGGTAGGATAAATAATCACTGTGGTAGAATCTGAATTTTGATAATACTTTAATATTTTTTAACTAATTTCAAATATAATTTCTTATTTTTTGTTATAATTACTAAATCATTTTGTTTTATTGTTTTGTTATTTACTTATTTTTATATCAGAATGTTATTTTTTTTCAGTCAAATTTCTTAAGGCTCAGTCAAACAGAACGCGGACTGTCCTCGCGGGCAGTAAGGTCAGTCTACTCAGTCTACACTCTACGTGTATGCTCTGTTTGTTTGAATACACTGTTAGAATTTTTGTTTAATTTTTTTTTTGTGACCAAAATTACCAAATTTTAAAAATGACATCCAGTAGTCCAGTATTCAAATTGAAAAAAAAACGAAAAGGAGAGAATGAGTGTATGAAATTAATGAAAAAAGAGAAGAGTTAGGTTGACTTAGTATGACTAATTAGTATGACTCGATAACAATTTGAGGAAATACACAAACTGGTATTACCAAGGATCTCAAAAATGATGACAAACTGGAGAAACCTATTGAAGCACAATGAAAACGCTTGAAATTTGTTTTAGGCAAGTCTTTATATACATGAAATAGGTAGGTATATGAACTATCAAAACTTTTGTATTTTAAATTATGAATGATATAAGAATTTTTTTTATTAATAATTAAGTAGTATTTTTTATAATAATATAAACACGAAAAAGCATTAAATTTTTTTTACCGTTTGTGTTTCGGCTATGTAGCAATACACATTGTTACATTTTAAAACATATCTTTAGTTGACTGGGTATGAACCGGGTTTGATCTATACATATCAGTGATATTTTTTTATAGAGTTTTTAGCTCTTTGAAATTGTAAAACACTGGTGAAAATTATAAGTCAAATTCTTTATCATCATTATCAATAATAAAATACTGATTGTATGATAGTACGTGTAATTTTGTCACACTAAAAATGTGCCCAGCGTTTTTCCGAATGGCTGTCCAGGAGTGGATGTAATCGCTACCACTATATGGTATTTACGTCTACAACATCAAATAATTTAAATTTAAATACCTATTTTTCTTACATTTTTTTGACCATCAGCATTCAGTTTACATAAATGTTTTATTACATAGTTAAATTAAGTAATACTTAAAAATTCTATTTTTCTATACATACCGATTGGCGATTATTAAAATCTAAATTAACATTAAACTTTTCTTGGGTGCTAAATTAAAAATTGGGAATGCTAAGCACGCCCAAGCCCCCTAATTGTGCCTAGGGATCTAGGTGTACGCGGAACTTTTCTCAATTGTTTATTTCATAATATAATAATTTTACTTTTTATGTACCTATAGGTACAATTATATTATTTGTATTACCATAATATATTATTATCATTTTGTTATGTATGGAGTTTTTTGAGCAATTTCATTTTTTTTTTGTAACATCAATGCGGAGTTGCCCGATTGCGGCCCGAATTCAGGTAGTCGTATTTTATCCCAAATTTAAGTATCCCGATTGCGGCCCGTCCAAACACACATTGGTTCACAAAATACCTTATAATTAATATATATAAATAATATGTTTAATCACCAAATAATAAAGTATTTCAAAATTATTATGAAACAAGTATAAAGTATAAAAAGTATTTAAATACATGGCAAGTATATTTTATATTTTAAATACTTTGTGAATGGATGTATTTGTATACAATTTTAAAAGTATATACCTATATATACAATTAGTCAAATAATATAAAATAATAAATTGTTTACAATAAAAAAAGATGTGAATTACAAATAATATGTCAATAAATAGTAAAATAATTATAGTGTTAGAGGTAGATTTTTAAAACTTATTATTTTTACAAAATCTAAATTAGATATGTCTAAGTTTTTTAATTTTGTAATTTGGGTTAGTATGAATTTTTTTTTATTAATTTGTTTAGTTGTTTCCCGAGGAGTAAAAACTATAGATGGCATTTTTATTTTAGCATCTGTTTGGCATTGTTTCAAAATTTCCAAAAATTCCAAAAATTGAAATATACTTGGATGTGAAGTATGAAATAATGAATTGAATTTCGAATGGAAACTTTCACACGCATTCGTTCTCAAATACATACTGGAACTACAAGTAGCCCATATTTCAGGGGGCAAATCAGAATCATCATCAATATAAGTTTCCACTAAATAATCGCAAAATTTTTGTATTTTAGCCGTTGAAGGTTGTATAGAAGCTAAATCTATGGCAAAACATTCACCAACCATTTCAGGTTCTAATAATGGCAATCCAAATATATATGTTAAAAACTTTCCTATATCACTATCTTTGTCTTTATAATCCGTACTTAACCCTAAAGACTGGATTTTTCGCCACCACGATTGACCTAGATGGAACCTGCAACCTTTTATAGTAGCCAATGGCCAAGTTAAGCGAATTGCCTTGTGTATAGATGTTTCAAAATCTACGAATATTACATCGGGCTTAAAATTAAAATTAAATGTATTACATTGTTCTATTAGTCCATTAAATGCATTTTGATAGCTTTCAAATTTTTTGTCTGGTAATAAAAAATATGCAATAGGATAATAATGACCATTATTCAATGCATGGAGAGTAAATAACTGACAAAAATATTTAGTACAGCATCGAAATGTCCCATCGACATAAATTTGAGAAATTGATGATAAATTTCGTAAGTTACTTTCACAAGAAAATAGAATAAAATTCTTAATACTATCGTTGATAAGTAAAAATTGTTCACCTTCGTTTGTTTCGATATCAATGGACCTTAAAACGTCATGTACTTCTTGCATATTGGTTGGTTTAGCTGGAAGGATTTTTCTACGAGCCTCATAAATTCCTTTTCGAAAGCAATTCACATCTGTAGTGGTAATATTCTCAACTCCTATAAATAAAATCGAAAAGAAAAATGTTATAACTAATAATACATATGTACCTACCTATTATAAATTATTAATTATTAATTATTGACTTACCACTTTCTTTTAAACTACCATGGATTAATTTGGACGGTCGCTCACAAATATTTTCAGTTGCCTTTCTTTTAATATCATTACGTATTTTTTGACGTTTCAAAATCTGTTCTGTATTGGCTTCATGATTGTGATCATCGACGTCAAATTTACTTTGGCTTATTAAAATTTCTTTATTGTATCGCTTGACAAAACTTTTACAACTTTTATTTGTACAACACAATTTTTCTATATCATTAGCTAATAACTTATGAAATCGAAATTTATATTTAAATATTACTAATATTGGTTTATCTTTTTCGCTAAGCATTTCGTACATTTCCATAATTTAAACTTTATAAAACGAAGACTCAAACGATACTATAACAGCACAATATACAACTGTGTTCCACTAGCAACCTTGCAATCTTACAGTTTATCTGCTTTTTTTTTTTATCTTTAATAGACTGAAAATTACCACGCCGAATTTGGTGATCGTATGAATCATGAATACGATAGTTATATTTATGTCAATATACGTATCGGACGCAATCGGGATATTTATTTAGTTTTGATAACCACTTAAATATTATTTCCTACCTAATATGGACGGGCCGCAATCGGGATAGGCGAAAAGGTAAAAAGGTTACTTTGGGCCGCAATCGGGCGACACCCCATCAATGTACCTATCTACCACACACCTATTGGGGTTTCCAAAATCCAGAATCTGATTTTGTAATAATGGGCGATTAGAATTTCCAATTATAATGTTTTTGTATGGGTTGCATACGAATTGCGTCCCGCGGCAACAATTCTTTCCAAATTGTGTGCCGTGTATTTTTTATGGTAAAACTAGTTGTGTCCCAATTAATTTTTGTGATCATACTATACTCTAGCCACTGAGATACCGCTACTGGGTGGCATCCAAATCTCGTCTGTTCTCACGCATTCCCACCACCAAACCTCACGTTTTGCTGGCCGCCATCACGGTTACTGCCATAGTCATCGACGCCGCAACCGTCACTGCGTGGCAAGGAGGGGGATTTTGCATAATTAATAGGAAGTAAAAAGGGAGAAAATGGGTACGAAACCTTGGAACCCGTTCATTTGGATGTGACAAAGAGTGGCGCTCCCTTGTTAGTCAGACTATAGTTGACTTTAGCCCCTCTTTCAAATGAAAATTCATCTAGTTGGTAGTTTAAGGGGTTAAAAGTTAAAAATGTCCAAAAGTTTTCAAAAGCGTCTTAAAAAACCATGAAAAAGTAACAAAAAACGGAATTTATAAGCATAATCAGTTTTCGACAATATTGATTTTTTTATTTTGATGTAACTCAAAGGCAATCTTTGTAAATACTTAAAATTTTCACCAAATGTTTATATTAGCATTATATAGTTACAATTAAATTTTCAAAACATTTTGACCTTTTTTAAGCTATTTATGGAAATTTAAATTTTCAGTTCTTCTAAGTTTATTTTTCTTAAATGCCCATAAAAAAATTGGACGTCCAAAAATTTTATAAAATTTAATACTAGGTTATTAAAGTTGAACTTATCGTAGTAAAAAAATATTAAAAATTAGTGGTCACAATTTATATTTATAAGCATTTAAAGTTAAAATGCTTACGATGTCTCCCCCCCAAAAAAAATAAATTGGTAGCCCTACGTCTCAAGCACGAAAGAACATTTCAATACTAGCTTCAGAATCAATTAAGCAAATAGATGCAAATAATAAGTACAATTAATATTTGCAATAAAATGATACGAATACAAATATCATTAATTATAATTATTAATACATATTATGCATTTAATGTTTTTAATACTTCCAAGTTATTTTCAAGAGTTACCCCCCCCCCCCCCTCCTATGAATATCGAGCATCTCTAAATAACGGACAAAATTACGGCGATCGAGAGTGTCCGGTATTTAGAAGATTCTCTGTACTACCTTGAAAGTTAAATAATATTATTATTATATCAAATAGTTTGGTAGATATGTAAATCAGAATGTAATTGGTAATAATGAACGTTGTATAATATGGTTTTTTGTATACCTAGGTAACTTTTCCTTCGTAGGATAGTAAATATTTATACTTCATATAGTTATTTCCTTCCGCTTTTAGGAATATTATTATCATTTCCTAAATTGTCAACATTTCCGGTAATATATAGAATTTGACCACTCACTGAGTTGGCAAGAATTTCAGCTTCAATAAGGTTTTTTTTTCAAAGATATATTTTTAATCTCGTTTCATTGCACATTAAGGGAGCATTTAAATTTCGCATGAGAATAATCGGCGCACCAATTTTTAAATCAAGTTTGTGTAGGAGAGACCTGATGGATTTAATGAGTTTAGAAATTCAGTCAGGATATCTATATCTTCATCTTGATTAGAAAGTGTATCTATGGAAATATAATTTTTTTTGGAAACTACACGGAAAGAACTTTTTCGTTTATGATGTTGACGGTGGCAGCGTCGTTTTTTTTTTACTGTATGGGTGGGGGAAACCCGAGCATCATAAGTACCTTTAAGTACGAAAGTAGGAGAAGGGTTAGACGCTAGGATTATAATTTATACTAGACACACTTATTTAATTTGTATGACAAATAGGTTAAATAACAACAGCTAGGAAGTAATTTTTGACCTCGCGTTTTTTTTTTTGTTTACTTATACTTATTTAGTAGTTAGTAGCTTAATGTAATTCATTAAAAACAAATATTGTACTTTAGAAATAGTATTAAAAGTTTTTAAAACAATGGATTGTGTTCTTCTTATAAAAAAGTGTCTTGATTACCTATTTAATTTAATTTCCTTTGTTAATTTGAATATTAATAGATGTTGATATAAAATATGTATTTTAAGGTTATTATTCAAACTTTAATGGTTCGTAATAATTTTTAACTTATAGTTGTTAATTTAATAAAGTAAATCAATTATTACACTTTTTAAAACAATTTTAATACTTTTAAAAGATAATATTCTCAAGAGAACAATTTCCAAGAATTTCTTTGATTTAATATCAGCTCAGGCATGAATATATTATATAACGTAAATAAGTTTATAGGAATAAACTTAATATGATATTCATATTTTATTTTCAAACTAAATATATCTTAATATTAAATGAATTACAGCAACATAATTGTATCATACTATAACGTCCTATTGTTTATATATTTTATACGTCATCATTATACTAACAAAATAACGTATATAAATGTATATTTTATTAGTAATCCGGTTCTAAAATAACACTCAGTGTAAATATAAATCCAGTAAAAGAATAATATGTATTATAACAATGGCAGGTAGATACCGATAATATTAAATACGTTCAGACATATTCACGTAACTTTTATTATATATATATACATCATTTCTAATACTTTAAACTGTAATCCCACCCAATTTAAACACGAACTGATGTATTTACATTTTGGACTTAATATCTACATAGAATGGTATTGTTAAAGGCCATGCGTGAAACATTTGAACAATGATAATATTATATTATACTAGCGAGTAGCTTTTAGTTAATTAAGTTCTTTTAAAAATCAAACCTTAAGGAGATTTGATATTATAACGACTGTTTTATAAGGACTTTAATATTGCCTATAGGCAATAATTTAAGCCCATGATGCGTACGTGTCATGTAAATGTGCGATACAAGTATGAAATCTAACTTATCACAGTGGCGTGCCCAGGAATTTCCAATGTGAGAATGTAGGTACCTCATAATACGTTTAAATTAATTGTGGAGGTAACATCATAGACATAAATAAAAGAATTTATCAAACAATGGAGGAGGGATATAATTCCTTACCAGTCCTCGCTGGGTACACTATTCCGCCAACCTACGAGTATACCTATGGGTTTGTGTATTGCTGTGCATACTAGTTGACTCCCAAAATATACGAATTGCCTCCCATCCTTATCGTAAATAAAAAGGTTAATTTACACTAGTTGCCTCCGATGACTAGGTAGTTCATAATAATCATAATTATATACGAATTGCCAAAAATGTTCACACTAATTGCCTCCCATATAGAATTAAGTAGTGGTTCATAAACTTCACTTAACAGTTCAACATAAATAGATAATATTTATTCATTATTGAAAATATCAGACTTGGTAAAATCAATAATATTACAAAAATAATCAATACAAATAAAACATATTTTACTACTAATTAAAAATATATAGTGCAGTTAATAATATCAGTCTTAGGTATAATATATAGAATAATGTTATAATAGTAATTTTAGACAAATATTTGGTGTCTGGGGTACCTATGTCAATAACATAAATGTATGGCAATAATAATTTAATATAATATGTATATAATGGTAAATTATTTATAACATTGCTTAGGCTTGTATTTTTTAGCCAATATTTGTGGTGCTTAAAATTTGACTACACTTTTTTCACTCAGCTTTTTTATTTGGGTATCAATGAAAATTATTTTGTTTCTAATTTGTAATCGTCCGTGTACTTTAGGCTTATTATAACTTTGTATTAAAATGACAGTCTCAGTCAGAATTAATTTTAAAACTTCAATAAATTTGTATATATTAGGATGCGGAGACTCAAAATAGCTATTAAATTTGCTAAGAAAGGATTCACATGCATTGGTTGTGCGATGAATGCTAGAACCTTTTTTCTGCCCATATATAAGGTGGAAAAATTGAATCCTCTGATATATATGTATCTACTGAATAGTCTGAAAATTAAGTTATTTTATCATCTAAAGGCTGTATACTAGTTCCATTGAAAACATATCTCCAACTTCCGCCTGGTTCAAAAATGATAAGCCAAATATGTACGTTTAATATTGTCTTATCGAATCGTCATTAGAGTATTGCAAAGCTAACCCAAGTGACTGAATTTTACGCCACCAAGCTTGCCCAAGATGAAATCGACAACCTCTAATAAAAATATTTGGCCATATACATGTTATAGAATTGTATATGGCTTTTCAAAATAAATATAAATTATGTTAGGCTTAAAATTACTATCATTTTTAAGCACGACGTATTTAATACATTAAATGTATATGTTAGTATATGTTTGTTCACTTTTATCTTTTAATAAAAAAAAAGCTAGAGGTATGTAATAGTTAATGATAAATTTATGAATAGTAAATAATTGAGTAAAATATTTGGTGCAGTATTGAAATGTTCCATCTACATATAGAGTATCAATTTTTACGAGGAATTCCAAATTAGTTTTGATAGAAAATAAAACAATTCCGGATACTACATCGTTGTGCAATGAAAATTGTTCATTTTCATAAATTATATCTATCTCTTCTAAAACATTATGAACTTAATTTCTAGTTTTAAGTAAGTTCGTCAAAATTGAGCTACGAACTCGATGTAAATTTTTTTTATGTATAATACATTGGTAGTTGTTATAGTATCTAATTTATGGTGTCTTAATTATGCATGTTATAACTTTGAAGGCCTTGTAATAATGTTTCAGTGACCAGTGGCGTCGGAGAAGGGGGCAGATGGGGCAATTGACCACTCACATATAAACCAAGGGGGGTAAAATTATAATTTTGTCCCCCAACCACATTAACATTAAAACAATACCATGGCAGTAAATTACATTTATACGTATTCAAAATTTCAAAATTGAACTAATTTTCGTGAATGCGCACGATAGTATTTTTATTATTATAACATAATTCCAATTACCACTGATTATACTATACAAGTATACCAGTATTTATAACCAATGATAATAAATAATATTGAATAATTTAAAACTATAAAAATAAAAATAGACATTTTCTGTTCGGAGTGCTTTATCAAATTACAGGGAAATTCCACCAGTCCAGTGTTCTAACAGCGAACCATGTTGTTGTTGTTGTGTAATATTATTAGACTATTTATGGGTTGAACCTACGGTGTTTATTAAATATTTTAAAACGCAAGCCGATTTTATTACTAGTAGACACTACTACACTAGACTGTGTAGACAACCTCCCCCACGGGACCCACCTTGACGCGGTGGGGGAGCTTGCGGGCCTTTGATTAGGTCTTACTAAGCGGTCCCAAAACCCGACTCTGACCTTAACTGGTTGGAGCCTGGGCAAAAGAGCCACCTTTGGTGTTGGCTGATTGGAGGTGGCAGGTTCGGTTGGCAACGTTTGCATCGCCCAACACGGTGAACCAAATAACTAACTGGAAAGTTCTGGACGAGGAAACGAGAAGTGACCACAAATATATACACTTCGTGATCGGGGCACAGGTGGCGAAACAAGACAACGGACGAATAGGACGATGCTGGAAGAAAATCGACCCTCAGAAACTCAAAAAATATCTGGATGATCACAAGCCACCCAAAGAAGCATGTGAGCTGATGGAAACCATCAAGGGAGCTTGTGATGCGGTCCTGCCAAGAATAAGAAACGCACAAAGCTCTCGCAAACCGCAATACTGGTGGACGTCGGAGATAGCGGAGCTAAGGAAAGTCACACTAGCAGCTAGAAGGAAATACCAAAGGGCAGCAAGGAGAGGACCAGCTGAGGCAGAAAACCATATATTCAAGGAGGCGAGGAGAAGACACCTCAGGTTAGCAATAAAAAGGAGCCAAGATGCCTGCTGAAAAAACTTGTGCACTGAGGTGGATCACAACCCGTGGAGAACGGCATACAGGATGGTCATGAGGAAAATTGGAAAACAACCAGCAATTCCAACCAATCTGATCCTCGAAATCATATCGGAACTCTTCCCAACCCACGCCATGGTGGAAAGTGTAGAAAATAATGTGACGACGCGTGGTACCTCCAATAACACTCCAGGAATTAGAGATAGCAAGCCGAAGACTATACCCAGGCAATGCACCTGGGCCGGATGGCGTCCCAAACGAAGCGCTGAAGGTCGCGGTGAGGACGCATCCAGCAATGTTCCAGGGGGTATATGATCGATGTATGAAGGACGGCGTTTTCCCGAAGCCGTGGAAACGAGCTAGGTTGGTCCTCCTGAAAAATGGTGATAAACCGGCAGATCAACCTTCGAGTTACCGCCTGCTCTGCATGCTGGACACAACAGGAAAGTTATTCGAACGCATACTGTGCAACCGCATCGAGGAAGCCTTGGAAACAGAGCAAACCGGGCTAGCTAGCAACCAATACGGGTTCAGGAAGGACGGTCAACTATCGATGCAATAACTGGCTTAGTTCAGATATTCAAAATGAAATATTAGAAATAATGTCATTAAATGTACAGCGGGAACTTGTGAAATCGATAAAATCATCATAGTATTTCTCTATAATTGCTGATTCAACTACCTACTGATATTTCTTCTGCAGAACAATTTTCCTTATGTACTCGTTATGTTGATTCAAATTTTGAAGTTCATGAAGTATTTACTGATTTATATAATACACCAGATAGTAAAGCGTTAACATTTTTTGACACAATAAAAGATATTTTAATAAGATTTACTTTATCTACATTAAATTTAAGAGGTCATTGTTTTGATGGAGCTGCCAATATGTCTGGCGAATTGAATGTGGTCAAAAAATTAACTGAAGATATTCAACCCAAAAGTTGTTTTGTACACTGTAGTAATCATTCATTGGATTTAACATTACAAGAAGTTGCAAGAAAAAAAATTTCCATGTGTGATATTCTTACTATGGTCAGAGATGTGTCAAATGCTATTCTTGAAACTGCTAAGAGAAAAAGTATTTATGAAAATATAGTATTAGAGCCATGTTACCATCCTTCTAAATTGGATAGTTTAAGACAAGACCTACTTCCATTTTGTTCAACTAGATGGTTTGTAAGGGTTAAAAGTTTAATAAGATTTTTGGATAATTATAGTAGAGTTCAAAAAACATTAGATGAAATGCTTTTAGGAAGTGTTTGCGTAGCAGATGATAGAAAATCTACACTAAGAGGATATGTGAAAAATTTAAAAAATTTAAAACATTGTTTTTTTTTAGTATTGCAATACATATTTTTGGTCCAGTAGAACAATTAGCAAAAGTATTACAAAATCCTAAATGTTGTGCATCTGATTCTATTAAAGCTGCTGATACATTGAAGAAAACATTACTATCATTAAGAACTAATGAAAATTTTGAGAAAATATTAAATACCGTGAATTTACATGCTGAATTATGTGAATTCGAACCACTTGACGACAATAGGCGCATCCAAAAAACACCAAAACGACTTTAATACACAAATAACCTTTATATAAAATTATCACCAATATGTGAATTGAAAAAATATATGTTTGAAATAATTGACTATTTTATAAATGAAATTGATAGAAGTTTTAATCAACAAGGTCTAAAGAGTTTGGTAAAATAAGAAAACATACTTGTAGATCAAAAAACAAAAACTCACCAAGAATTTAATAATTGTTTAAATAATATGAATGAAGATTTTGATGTAAATATGCTTCATGCTTTCAATGTTAATTTTATGTTTCCATCTATAGTATCTACAACTACTATTTCAGATATTATTAATATTTTAAGAAATGAATACTCTAATGCAAAAGAAACTTTGTTTTTTGAAATCACCAAACTTATTAAATGAATTTTAACAATACCAGCATCTGCAGCGACGGCTGAACGTTCTTTTAGTGCATTGAGAAGATTAAAAACATATTTGAGGTCCACAATGACCCAAAAGAGATTAACTCATATGATGATTTTACATGTCCATAAGTCTATGACAGCAAAAATTGATTTGAAGTTAATTGCCAAAGAATTTGTTTCTAGAACTTCACAAAGAAAATCAACATTTGGAAATTTTTATTAATATTACAGATATTAATTTTCTTTACATATTTCTAAACATTGATTTTCTATGTAAATTGTATTTTATTTTTATTTTTATTTTTTCTTTATATATTGTTAATTTTAAATATCATTTCAGTTATTAAGTAAATAATAATATATGTTACTTGTTTTATTTCAATATATAAATGTATTTACTATTTATATTATATTACATTTTTTTTTACACGTTTATAATATAATTTTTATATTTATGTTGATTTCCTGTGTGGAGTTTATTTTATATTTTTTTTATTTATTTAATGTTATTTTTAAATAAAACTTTAGTTTTTAAGTAAATATGTTTTCTGTTTTGTTTCAATATATAAATGTATAAATATAATGTATTTATATTATACTATAATTTCTTTAATACATTAAATAATTCTTGTATCTTATATTATCATATACTGCCTTTATCAATAATAAATAAATATATATATATATATATATAAGAAGGTTTTCCGTAATAAAACACAAATAAAAATATTAGAGTAAATATGCTTTTTATATTTTGCCCCACTTCCTGAAAAATAGTTCCTGCGCCACTGACAGTGACTGCTTTTCTTTTTAAAGAGTTACTAATTTCTTGCCTATTAAGTACTTGTTCAGTTAATGGGGTTATTGCTACATCTACATGACTATTATGGATCAACTAACTTTCGTTGAATATTACTTTGTCATTTTCGTCTACTTTTAAAAAAGCCTTACATATTTTTGTCGTATAATTCCACCGTTCTTTGTTGAAGGCTAACTTTTTTGAAAACTAAATTTAAAACCTTTAATTATTCTAACACATTTGCCATTTTCATTAGATAATATATTTTGCAATTCACATTGATCCGTTCTAAAAACGTTTCTAAAAAATATTTGCAAAAATAATATCGTATAACGAGAATGAGTGTTGGAAATCAACTATAAACGTGACTCGATTACGTATATTATTTACTAAAACTGAGTCTGGCTTCGGTCTGGTTTGCATAAGGTATATCTTATCAGTACACAAAAGAGTATATTATCTAAATGGTTAGTCGTATAGATAATATAATCGTATCAAATATCAAATACGAAAGTAATATCGTATAACAAAAGTCATAAATTACGACTTTGAAATTACAAACTTATTTTGATACATGATGTTTGAATATGTTTGGAATCACTCATATATTTATTACTTGACTAATGGGAGGCAACTAGTGCTAGACCCTTTTCGTTTATGATAACATTTAAGGTACGTCGGGAGGCAAATTCGTATAAAAACTATGGGCCTTATTGACTTCGAGAGGCAACTAGTGTGCACCCGTGTATTGTATGTAACCAAATATGACCCTGTTATTGTTATGATGTGTAACAATAAGGGGGGGCGTATATCGATTCCGCCGACTATTGTTTAAAATATTTACATATCGATTCCGCCGGCTACTGTTTATCCTCCCTTTGTATATGTATTTTAAAATATTTAGTATACCTAATATGTTTAAAACGTAATAATTTATTGTTTAATTCAAAACTAAAATGTATATATTCTAATTAATACGTGTATTACCAAATCGTCTTCCGATTGGAATTAATAATCAGCGGAATCGATATAAACCTTTTTCCTAAACAAGTAATTTTCGCGGAATCAATAATTCCTTGGTAACAAGAACTGGGAGAATGTAAACTCAACCAGAATATTGGTTAGATAAAAAAGTTTTAAATGAAAATATATTCTGTAAGCCCAATTTTTATTTTCTTACCTTCTTAGCACATTTCACAAATTTAATACACTATGTATAAAGTCAATAAAATTAGTCATATACTCGTATTAATAATTACAAAATATTTCTTTTCTATTGAGTAAATAAAAACGATCTGTATTATCCGTGTACATTTTTTTCAGTGTTGAATCCATAAAATTTTTCTGGGGGTGGGGCTCACTTTTTTTTCATTGGTGAATGGTGATACGTCATTTTAGTATTATGAATTATATCTATTAATAGGTAGTTATTCTTATTACAATTTATAATTTAGACATTTCAAATTTATATAAAACTACAAAACAAATTTTTTTTTTAAATTTTTAAATCAATCTAAGGTTGTCACACATTATTAATCGTATTACCTATTATTATTATTTATTGCAATTCAGAAATTATAAATATTTAAAAAGCTATAAAAAAAATTATTAATTTTTAAATTTTTAAATCAATCTTAGGTTAATCTAAGGTCGTCACATATTATAAATTGTATTATTATAATTTATTACGATTCAGAAATTATAAATATTGAAAAAATTACAAAATAAATTAGAAACCTATTAATTATTTATTTCTAAATTAGTATTGTGCATTTAATAATTAAGTTTGGGCCGCCGGCTATTCACTAGCATTTGGCCGAACAACTATACTTACTTAAAAATGTGGTGTTCAAATTTGAACGGGATGGGTGACACCAAATAAAAATATATATATAATAATACGTATTAAAATAATAAATAATAATATATTATAAAGCACTAGTGTGCGTACGTCGGTCGGTGAAGACGTCTCTTCCCGAACACGACTCAAAACAATAATAATAAGTAACAATGATGATAATAACAATGATAATAATGACAATTACCGGACGGCACATGCGCCGCGGCGGGGCAGTGTATCAGCGACGACGGTGATTGCTATCAGCGCTGCGGCTGCAACGATGTCGATGACACGCAGGTGAGTAGAGGGGAGCGGCGGCGACGATCAGCAACAACAACCGGGCAGCGTATACCAATTACGAGATTAGGATTAAGTAATAATTCGTACACTTCATACAATTTAAAAATCATTTAAAATTTAGGATTAGTAAATTGGGTCCCAGATGACCGTAACTCGATAAATTGAGTCCCAGGAAAAAACAGGTAGTAGGTAAGTTGAATACCGGGGAAAAATGATTGTAGGACGCGCTGTCCCGGCTACTAATAAAGAATATAAAAAATAAATTTTATAATTATTATTACAGTAGAGCCTCGATAGCCCGGACGAATTCAGATCGAGCATCGTCCGGATTATCAATTTTTCCGGATTACCGGAGGTTTTTCAAAATTAACTACTAAAATTACTAAGATTTTATTTTTAATTTCACTACTATTTCACTATTATACGTACCTACATACATGTATAAGTCTTCACTAGAAACATTAGGTAATAAAAATAACGAAATTGTATTTGAAGTCTAAAACGCAGATGACCTAACGAGGTCTTGATGCCAAACTGGCTGGATGCTGAACTGCCCCAATAAATTCCACGTGATTTGTACTATTTCGCCCATTTAGCTTATTCCGGCATCGTACATAACATATTAACCAACATTTTTTAACAAATTAAAGTTGAATTTTCTTCCGCTAGATAGTATGAGATAAACAGTTTGTTTTATTAAAATTATTTGGAAGTCCCATTTTTAAATTACATTTTGAATATAATATATGTTTTTATCTATTATTGAATTATTCGACACATATTAGAAACACTATATTTAATATTGGATATAGATACAGATAGTATTCTAAGTAATTTTGTACGTAAAATAATTTTTTGTCTTTTCAACTATACAATAAATTTTTAATATAAAATTTAATAATGTTTTTAATTCTCGGATGAGCCGTAGCGCCCCTTAAATGAGGTCGAGGTGCCCTCAGGGCACCGTGGTGCACAGGTTGGGAACCGCTGTTTTAGATCATCCCACAGATGTGATTTAAAAATGAGGTAGAATCATCAGACTAGTTATGAAAATGTTTTTAATAATTTAAACAGTATTAAATTTTTTTTGAAGTATAACAAATTATTTAATTATTATTTTATAATTATTTTATTTCTGCATTGTGAGCAATCAATTAATTTACAAGTTGCATGTGCAGCGTTCGTTGTAATGCATGAACTTCTGAAAATCAAAGAAAAAACAGGATTTGTTTTTTGAACAACAGTTCGACTAAAAGACGCTTTTAGAGATTAAAACTTTACATCGATAATGAAAATAGAGAAGCTAATTTGATAAATAGTATGCAGTTTAATAAACATAATTTCCATTTTAAAAATTTTACGAGAATGTCATCAACTGATTTTGAAAAAATTATTAATCTCATCGGACCAAAAATAATCAAGCAAGATACAAATATGCGTCCAGCTATTTCGGTAACAGTTAGGTTAGCTTTTACGCTGAGATTTCTTGCCACCGGAGATTCGTATAGCAGCTTGAAATATTTGTTTAGCATTTCAAAACAAATAATTTCATGTATAATTCCTGAAGTCTGCAAGGCACTTGTTGAAGTTTTAAAGGAATATGTAAAAGTAAGTAACACATCATAGGCAATAATGTCTTATGAATAATAAAACATTTTTATCAATAATAACATAACAATTTATTAGTCTGCATTCAAATTAAAATATAAAAACATACTTTTTCGTCAAAATTAAAATAAAAACAATAACTTTTCCATTAAAATAAAAATAAGTTGTTACCTAACCTAGGTATGTTGATTCTAAAGAAGAACCATCCGATGTCTCATATAAAATAGTGGTTTGTTGAATTAGATTGAGTTCAACTGAGTGTGATGTAAATGGTTGTGGCGAATTTTGATAAACTACATAGTAGTTTGACTAGAAGTGTGTGATGTTGGTGGTGCCGGTGGTGGATTACCATAATAAATGTTGGTAAAGATGAACTTTCATTCTCATCATATCTTCCAAGGCCTATGATATTACTAAGTATATTTGATGATACTATTGTGATTAAAGTAATTTATACATAACTTATTTACGTGGGACCATGTTATAAATTTTCAATCCTTAGCTATAAAAGTTGAACATTTTATACATTTTTAACTACAAAATAATTATTAAATTTTAAATTTCATCGTCAATATGATAAGTAAATTTTTTTACTTTTGACCCCCAAAGTACCAACTAGATTCACTTTCCTATCAGAAATGATACTATTGAAGAAAATCTAAGTACTTTTACTGTCCTAAAAGGTGACGACAGACACACACATACCATTGTAGCTACATCTGAGTTGGGTCCCAAATTTAAAATTGCTACACTAGTTGGGTCCTGAATTATTTTAGCTACAACATAAGTTCTTGAATATTTTTTGGTAAGTACTACACTGTACTAACATTTTCCTTCCCATTTTAACAGACTTAGGACTGTCTATAATCTATTTAGACCACAGGTATGGTTAAAAATGATTTTAACATGATGATATTTAATATAATAATAATAACAATGGCAATGATGCTTAAAGTTAGTTAGGTAGACATTTTAAATATTTAGTATGAACGTGAAAAGATGAAGGATATAAATATAATTATGAATTTATAATAAATTAATAATATACTGTATAATATAACAACACCACAAAGGGTTAAATAATTTTAAGATTATGTGGATGACAGCATTTGAGATGTTTAAATAATTAAATAACAGTATTAAGTTTTAATAGATTGCATACTCTTTAGTTCTGAATATAATATGTATAATGTATAATGTATAATGTATAGATTACCTATACATCATAAAAATAACGAGGGAAATTACTCAACAAGTGTATGCATTATATTATATATATTTTTATTAATCCTCTAAAGTCTAAAAATAAAAATTCTAAACACACTCTAGCTAATATAAGTTATAAATAATAAATTAGGTATATATTATATTATATAAAAATATAATCTTGACATAGGTAGTTAGGAAAACTTACATTTTCAGAACTTATTGTCGGCATAGGATCATAGGATCATCTCTATCGGCTAAAAAAGAATGCATGGCATCGAAACCAAACCATTTGGAGTGGTATAATATGTCGTTGGCATCTTTTAAAAATTATATTTGTATAAGTTTAATTAGTATAATAGTATAAGTACTTAATTTATAGATTTTCATTCAATTATTATTAATTATTAATTTTAAATTTTTACCTTTTCCAGTTTCATAGCTTTTTACTTTAGTTTTTACTCTTCGGTAGGAACCCTGTAAACTTAATATATTTTTTTTTAATTTCCTCAGCTGGTCTTTGCAAATTTTTGCCAAGTTACAACTAGCATCATGTTTTAAATTGTTTGAATTACATAACTCTTCTTGTAGCCTAAACTCTTCAATCAACTTCAGGCATTCTTTGCTATCCCACTCCATTTTAATTTACCAAAAATAATATATTTTATAAAATGTATAAAAAAATGTAATACAGCTTGTTTATATTATTTTTAATTTATATTTTAGTTATTAATTTATTTATTCATTCACTGATGCACGTTTGAATTAATATCCCGTCCAAACAGTTATGCGAATGCTCGCGGTATTCCTTGGAGCATGACAAAAATACCGACAGTGATCGGCTCGCCAATTCGCCATGCGAGTCTATTCGACCTATACGGCGAACGCTGACGAATACTTTCGAATGCTCGTGAATGTCGTCTACACGCTCGCATGAAGAGTTGCACATGCACGTGCGTGAGTATTTGCTAGTTTAGTTTTCTCGTGTATACACGCCTTTACAATGTCTGCCCGATGCGCGGTGGTGGACTTAGATCAATCCAGGAGCTATTTCTAAAAGCATCCTGTTTGAACATTTAGTTATTAAAAGAAAATTAATTTCATGTTTTGTCTTTCTTTTGTCACCATTTGTGTTGTTCGGATTCAATATTTCCCATAAGTAAATTTTCAGGAGGGAACAAAATAACAAAATTCTCAAATTTAAGCTAAATAAAGGTTAAATGTAATTTCACCACATAAAATTTACAAATATTATATATTTTATTACTATATAATTTGGTATCGGTAAATAAAAATAGAAAATTTCTTTGATTCATTCCAAAAATATTATAGTGACATCTTGAATGAAACTATTTTTGTTCAAGTTCACTTTTTCACAATGAACGCTCGTCATAGGGGAAAACACTAGAAATCTATTTCGTATTCCAAAAGTTAAACATTTTATTTTATGTTGTCAATGTCATGCTAATATTTATTAAATTATAAGATACTTGTTTACTATCGCCCCGGTAGTAGTTACACCGTATAACATTTATCGCATCTTTTTGTTAAAATAGATGAAAGTTTATTTGTGTGTAGAAACAATAATACTGGGTGTAATCTGCCACAGCAATTTATTTTTGCTTGAATACCTATGTCGGGAATTTGATAATCAGTGTATCTGATCAATCGACCAATAATATAAAGATATATGTATAAGACCTGCAGGCTTAATAATTTTGTCAGATTGTTGGAAAGCATACAATAATTTACAGCAAGCGGGATTCACACAAAATACAGTTAACTAGTTCATAAAGTTTTTTCAGGGAGGGACAAGACAAGTGCTTCGTCTTGTCAGTCCTCCAATTGGCGCCCATGAATTCTTGCCGTTGATGTTTCAGGCCATTCAAGTGCCGAAATGCATGTGCAGCGTTTCATTGATATCAATAATAATTTTGCTAGTCGCCGCTCTGATGACAAAAATCGGTGTATACCGGTATCGTATGATTTGCCTGATTGCACTGGCGTTATCTTTTAATGGTAACTTTACAATACATTTTACCGACACATCCCGTCTTATATTATTTTTAAAGTGCTCTACACAAAGTTTTTCTTCATTCGACCAATTTTCTTTTGATGTACATTCCTATATTTTCCAAAACATTTCAATTTGTTCCAATAAATTAATATCGTGTTCCATACATGTGAACATACAACTGTTTAATGCAATCTTTGCACCTTATGCATTTCCTTCTGCCACTATCCATCCCCACTTTTTTTCTTGTAGGCATAAACAAGACAGATTAACTTTAAAAATATTAGTACTCATAACCTCCCAATATGTGTCTGCTCCTATTAATATATCTATTTTTCCGCGCTGGTAGAAATACGGATCTGCTAGTGTGATATTTTTGGATACCAGATTGGCATACATGTTATACGATTACAATCATACATCTATACATACTGTTAGGTACTGATTGTAGAATTATTGTGTCGGTATTATCCATTAGGTGCCGACGTGAACAAGAGTGTTTCATTTTATAGTTATGAATAGTATATCGTATATTAAAAGTGAACGGGGTAAAGATAAATTAATATTAAAAGGGTATATTTATGGAACTGTTATGCTTATTTAGCAGAAAATATTACAAGAACAAACAATTCTGTCGAAGGTTGGCATAATAGTTTTTCATCTACATTAAATGCAATTCATCCTAGTATTTGGAAGTGTATTGAGGCGCTTAAAAAAGAAGAATCATTAAATAAAATCCATGCTGAACAGTTTATTGCTGGACATTCTATGGGCGTTAAAAGAAAATATAAAGACTTCGCTGAAAGGTTAAAAAATGTGTGTGATGACTATCATAATAGAATAACAGAAGATTACTTAAGAGGAATAGCCCATAATTTTCAGTTAAATGTTTGAATATTTATGTAGGCATAGTAATTTATTGTAATATTATTTTTCTTGGACAGTATGTAAATGTATTTGCATAACCTAATTTATAGTTTTTAATTAAATGAAAAATTATACTATTATGTTATTTACTCGTACTTATTAATACATTTTACTATAGCTACGATGAATTATTGTAAATTGGTGAATTGTAAATACGGTGAAATGTTGGCGGTGAATTATCACAAGGTGAATTGTCCGCGATCCCCAAATAATATGTCGACGTAATAGGTATAGGTACATCGCGTTTGTTATTGAACATTGCCTGGTATTTTCATAATCGAGGCGGCCATTCATATCAGTTGATTTGATATCTGAGTTATCTCGATTATTTATTTGTATGTTTTTACCCATTTTGATATTATTTATATGCAGCAGCGAATTATGCGATTTGCTGCATTCATTGCATCAACCTTTTTTATCTTTCAAATTTTGAACACTGTCTAGTTAATATGATACCAGTTGTATTGTGATATATCGTTAGGTATTCAATCTATATGCAATATGCCTAATGCCTATTATAATATAATTGTAATTTATAAAAGCGAAAAAACCCAATCCCCACCGGCCACCGACTCGTTCATTTGTATCCTGTTAATTACAACTATTTATTGTAAGATAATAAAAATTATCCACAGTTTACTAATTTGATAATATTCAAACATAACATTCTATGCTCGCGTATTTATTTTATGATACTATAATAATCGTGTGGTACCTACCTAAAATCGTAGAATACAACATGTATTATCATAGAATTTTTGAAAATATATTGTTTATTTAAGTAGATATTAATTTATAAATCTTGGTTTAAATAGGAATATTATTATAATGTATACATTCTAAAATATATAAAACGCTAGTCTACAATAAATTTGTATAATATTAGTGCATCACATAAAAGTAGTCCAAAAATGTGTATCGACTTTAAAATGCTGCTATATATATATACCTAGTTATTATTTGTTTCGTTTAGATGAACAGTTTTCCGAAGCTGTTTTTCCCAATCAATTTTTCCTAATTAGTTTAGCTATTTTTTATTTTTTTATTCTACGTACTTGAATTGTTCTCATAAATAAGTAATTCTTATAATTATATTTCTTTTTTTATTGGAACTCGTTAAAAAAAAAGTAGAAAGTTGGTTCTTAACAAAATAGCCATATAATTCATTATGAACTATTTTTTTTCGAATCCAAAAACGTTATTTACATTTAATTTTATTAAATTTCGTTTTTTTATAATCAATACAAAGAATATAAAAAAATAGTATTACGAAAAGGTCTTTCCATCCCCCGTTTTTGACTTGTAAATAAATTATAATTATCTATATAATATTATGTATTAGTTGTATAATAATAGCGCGTAAGAAGCTTTATATTGTTTTTAAAATGATTAATATATTTTTCTAAGTAATGTTTATTTTTGATAAGTCTTGTGTAAATTCTTACTAAAAGATTGTTAGCACTTAATTTAAGCTTTGTTATCTTAGTACGTTAAGTTTAGAGAATGGTTTTATTTAACTATATATTTTACTTCAGCATATTTTATACTAAGAAGTGAATTTAGTTGGTACCTAGTTGGGTAGTCAAAAGTTAAAAATTTCAAGTAGTTTTCAAAAGCTTAAGAAAAAGCTAAAATTTTAAATAGTTTAACTGGAAATTCAAAAATATTTAGATAGATAGGTACCATATAATCTAGATGTATGCAGGTATTAGTAGTAGGAACGGCAACTTACTATAATCTGCAACTATATAGTCTACAATTTGATATATTATCTAATAATATATTATTTTTATCGAGAAGCATTATCTTAGCAACGTTGTATTGTTACAACAAAGGAAAAAATACACAGATTTTTACTTCAATTTTAATATTCGAGAAAATAACTACCTAATAGAAAATCGCGTAAATAGAAAAACAGACAAAATTTGACCATATAACACTAAATTCCAAGACCAACTACACTATTATACACAATACACACGACCGAAACGATGAGCAAAAACGGTGTTGATGTGTGCATATCAGCCCAATGCTGTTGCAAACTGATAACGAAAGTCCCGGAAAAACCAGCACCCGTACCAGTTGTGAAACCACGAAATGCTTGCAGTGAACGTGCGAAAAAACCAGAAATGAGTTTATGCGATTTTTTAAAATCACAGCCTTTGCCGGACTGGATAAAAGCCCTGCAGGATAATAGTGGTAGGGCGACAAATTCAAAAGACAAGCAGTGTGGCTCGGTAAGGTCTGTTGCAGCACCAGCTCCAGTAAATCGTATTTGTAGTGAACCCACTGATCTCAGAGCTAAGCATTCTCAAAACCATCAACAGGATATTCACCAGAGTTCGAACCAACTCCCGTCCGCCGTCCATGAAGATCGTAATATGTCACAGATCATCATCAATATCGGGACGATGATAACTAACAGAGTCTGTAAGCAGAACTCATATCAGCAGACCGATCCGGAAGTCCAGACTTCCGTCGGTCCGCCAACCAAACGTCCGACTTCTGCCTGTCCACCAGTTGAATGTCCAACATCCATCTGTCCTAAAGCCGAAAAATCGACCACTGACTCACCGCCGGCTGAACATCCAACTGCTGTCATTCCCCCCAAAGTCCAACCACTTGTGATTGGATCTATTCCGGTATCACAGGACCATTCCTGTCGATACCAGGGCAACCCATCGTCAGCTATTTCGAGCACGGAACAGAAACCCTTTTCCGAACCCAAAATTAAGTCTAAGATGAACTGTTGTTGTACTTGTCACTCGAACGTATAACCTCCATAGAACAATATAACTGACGATACAATTATTTTACGTTTTTAACCAAATAAAAATAATACAGTCCCAATACGTACAGTCGATATCCAATCTGATGTATCATTGATCCACAAGTCTGAGGACAAGTGAAAAAACATAAATATAACATTCAGTTAAAATTATAATATAATAGATATTTAATTTTATAGAACATGATAATAATTTTAAATTTTACGTAATATTGTCACGTACTCACGTCTGACAATGGGATTGTAATGGACAATGGTCTTACCTATATAACTTATACTTTTTTTCTTCTTTTACGTTTCTCGGCACAATAGCTAAAGTTCAAAATTTTTGACAATATGATAAACACGAATCTTAATGGAGTGTCGTGAAATGTTATCAGTTTATCACTAAATTAGGAAACGCTGTATCCAAGGATGCGCAATTGACACGGCATTTCGTCGACGAAACCAATATCAATGACCCATAAAGCATATTATTTGTGAGCTTGCAATTTAAAAATTAAAACTTATTATTTACCAACTTTTACTTTTTTATATTAGGTAGGTAATGTTATAACAAAAATTTTCGATCTAGCAATAATTTTTACTTATGTTGTATGGATAAAATTATCGTACAATAAAAAAATAAATAATTTAAAAAATATCTTAAAGAAGATTATTGAAATTCGGAATTCTGTATAAATTTATTAAATTTGTTTTTATTTTTATGATAATTATATTTTATATAGGTACTTATAATTTGATACAATTTGATTTGCATAAAATTGTAAGTTTATCAAGACTATTTATTTCAACAATCTAAATTTTAAGAAATTTATTTGGTACCAATTAAAATGCATGCTTCGATGGTAGTGGATATATGAAAAACAGAGACTGGTACTACTTAAGATTTTTAGAATATTTGATGTAAAGTTTCTTGTTCTGGTTCCGATTTAAGATACTATATCGTCTAGCTATATCTCTAGATAAAACATAAAAGTGATAGTAACAGTACAGTTGAATATGTAGGTACAGCGCTTATATGCATTTATAATAACCAATAAATTTGGTACAATTGTCAAACACTCAATTTGATAATATATAGGTAACTAGGTAACATGAAGAATATTACATAATAATATATTCAAGATAATTACATCACATGTAAAAATAGGTACATATCTATTAAGTAAAATTAAATAAAGATAATATGAAGGGTGAAAATTAATTTTAAAACAATATGTCACAATATTTCCTATTATCATTTTATTAGTAACTTTATTTAGTAATAAATAGTATGGTAGGTAATTCGCCCATTTTATAATATTTACAATATTATGTTTATCTAATTTTTTCATTTCTAATTCCGTAATTTATAGCCGATTAATTATCTCAATAGGTAATAAATAATTTAACTGAGAAATATTTTTTGATTTTTAAATAAGAAGAATTATATTTTATACATAAATTCATATATTATTGCAAGCTTAGGCTAAAAAATAATTTTTACTGGGTATCTACTTAAAATTTTATATTCACATTAAAAAAATATTTATACTATAAATTATAAATAAATAACATCCCAAAATAAATTAAAATACGTCTAATGAATGTATGATCGTTGAACTAAATTAGATTTGAGTAAAATCTAAAAGTAAGAAGTAGGTAGGTAGGCATAATCACATAGATATGACATTTCTAAGTTATAATATTAACAACCAACTTTTTTTTTCACAGTATGTATACATATTTATGTACATTTTTATCGAAGTAATAAAACTATTACATTTATTTATATTTTTAAATTCTGCAAATAAGTAACACAGTATTTTTTTATTAAAAAACGGAAAACATATAAAAATGTATTTAAAAAACACTTGTTTTTGAAAAAAAATATTAAAAGACATAATGAATGTTATTATTTATATTACTATATTTTTCTGTTAAATAACTCTGTAACAGTTCAACAGGTGTATGCTATACCTATATCTAACCAAACACAAAACATATGACATAACTTGAATAAAAAGTAATATTAAACCATAGTGAGACTCCATACATTATAGATATTTATGTAAATTGTAGATGTTCTATGAATTGTAAACACTAACTTTAGTCAATTTAATGAACCATTTATCAAGGAGACTATTATAAGTAGTTACTATACACAAAAATACAGTAAACTTTTTAAAACTTAATTTACTTTGATTGGATGAATTTTAGTATAAAAAAAAATTTAATTCACTAATGAGATTAATGTACAGTGTACTACATATTTAAATTTTAATATTTGTCATACATTTTTGAATTTTTCAAATCGCTAAAAATATCTTTATCTCAGTTTGCATATATTTTTTTGTTTAAAAGACAGCCTTTTAGATTGATGATGATAATAATTATTATCATCAATAAATATAGTATAATATAATATTAAAACCTTTTATAACTGTATATCACTAGATTATTACTTTATTAATAAAGTAGGTAGGTACCTATTACCGGTAGGTGCCTATATCATATCATAATGAACAGTTTTAGTAAAATATTATTAAGCACCTAATTAGTAATTACTTTATAATAACATATTTATTTCTACAAAAATCAAGACAATTTATTAAAAAATTTAATATTAAACTCTAACAATATGAAATGGTTTTTATCATAATTTAGTATTTTTGGTTTAGTTTTCAAAAATAGTTATATCTAGAGCGCAGATTTCTACTCATTAAAATGTGACAAAACCATTCAAAAATCAAAATCATAAAATTATGCTACATAATATATCCAATAAAAAAGACTTTAAATGTGCAGTATGGTAAAAAGTTCATAATATTATTAAAGAGCTTTAAATTAATGACTAAAAAATAATTTAAAACAAATTTAAAAACTTGTAAATTTAATATAATTATTGGTAGGTATATCTATCTAATTAATAAACAAAAATTTAGAAATTTATAATTTAATATTGTTAAAAAAAATTATCAATTTGTGTCCTCAAAATGTACCTATTATTAAATAATAAATTGTATGCTTTATTAAATATAATTTTCTATAATTTTATTTACCCAAACATAAATTTCAATACCTATGCATTGCTAACCTATGTTAGTTGTTGAATAATAAATTATGAGATTATATTATAGAAAAACAATTAATTAAAGTTACGGTTTACATAGTAACCAAGCTTATACATATAGGATCTACAGAGCATAAAAAAGACTATAATAAGCTCCAAGTTTTTATTTATTGTTTTATATACATTTTACAAAAAAGTTAGTAAAAGTAAACAGTTAAAAGTAAATTCATTTAAAATTTTTAATTTTTTTGTTTTTCAAACTGAAGTAAATAGGTACTTAATATTATTTATTAATGATATCTAACAAATAAAAATCTTAATGACAGCAAATATTGTCTTTCGTATTGTGTATAAATGTGATTTCTTAATTTATTATGAATCATAATTTTTTTTTTCAGTTAATATTTTGTAGGTATTAACCATTTATTCTTATCAATTAATTAATTTTTTTTAAATATTTGGTTTTTTAACACATAATAATTTTTTATTGTATATTTTTGAATTTTTAGGAGCATACCTATTTAACAACAATTTTTGCATCAAAATTCGTGCCCTATTTAAGATTGCAGTCTATAATTAAACAGAGTATCGACCAAGTTATTTTTATCGTAAAACAGTTTTTACAAACAATTTTTATTACCTAATGGGAAAATTGTGTCGTTAAAAAGTATCCATGGTTAAAGTAACAAAATCATCGAACGCATATAACTCCAACATGAGACAAATGTATTTTTATTGTAGGTATACAATAATTGATAAAATAGTATTATGTTTAAGAATTGGATATGATAAGGATTAAAAAATACATGTTTTAATTATTTCTAGTAATTACAACATGAGTCTAATCAGTAATTGTATTAAAATGTATCAATATAATTATGAAATATTCAAATAATAAATTATAGTATTAATATTTATTATATTTTAAGTGACTAGATTTTCCTATCTATAAACTAAATAATAGTTTATCGTATGCATGGCAGTACGCATAGCTAAATTAATACATATTATAAAGTAAAAACTATTTAGATAAATGCTTATTCAAATAAAATACATTTTTAACTTAATAAGCCATCAATCATTATTTACACAAATTTGTTTGTACCTGCCATTATAAGTAAAGAAAACGCAAGCAATAATTACAATTAATTGATAATGTGTTTATAGTGTGGAAAATATTCTCTATATTATAATTATTCATTGAAAAGGGACTAAAAATTATTAGTCTGAACACAAAATCATTATGCTTAATATAAGTATTTTATGTTACAAAGATGTGCATTCATGTACAAAATATTATGCTTTTTAAAGTCCGTCTACTTTATACAGACATATCGAAAATATAAAATAAATTTTTATTATAACAACTATGATGGTATAATAATATAATATATAATATTGTTATTGTGTGTGTAATGTTTATAATATAATATGTATTAATAATAATGTATGAAAATCACATTATAAAACTCAACGACATGTTATTCACTTAAAAGTGTTAGCAGTCCAATCATTTATATTTATTAGGTACATATTATTATATCATTATATATTTTGTTATAAAAGCGGTCATCGGCGTAACATATTAAGACTGTGGAGAATCTGGCGAAGCGTTGGGTGAAGCCAATGAAGGTTTAATGGGATACATCGAAGCTTGTAGATCAAAACCTGGTGGCATTGTCATTGTTCCTTGAGCCTAGAAATAAGAATAAGGAAATAAAAATGAAACTGAATCATAAAAATCAAAACGACAAGGAAAGTTGTACGTTGCAGGTAATTTAAAATAATAAACAGGTGAACGATTTACAATGATATTGTTCTTAGGTAAAATTTGTTCTAGGTGCCTTCTCAGGCATAATTTTACCTGTATGTAAGTGATCAGTCTTCTTAATTCTTCTAGAGCGTTTGCTTGCATTAAAATGTAATTTTTCGCCAATAAAAGCGTAGCGATTTTCGACAATTTCCTGACGGATGGTGAATGAGCATATGGTATGACGCTTCTGAGTTCGTCTAGCGCATCGTTCAAGTCATGCATCCTTCTCCTTTCCCGAGCATTGATATTTAATCGGACGGACTTACCTTGCTTGGACTTGGACTTGCCTCCCACACCGGACATTGCCGAAGTGCCTTGACCATTGTTAGGTATTCTAAGTATAAAAAACAAAAAAAGACTAGTGTCAAATAGTAAACATATGAGTAAGCTTAAGTGGTGTATATTTGTATATTAACAGCACTTTGGGAGATCTCATCAGTTTAGGTAGTCATTTTCGCTTGCTCTACAATGTTACGCATAATCATAGAATTCGTAAAAAGTGCAATGAATCCTCACAGCATTTTTCACAGGTATACATTTTTTTGACCATTGTTGAAAATGTTTTTATTTTAAGCTTATTAATAACAACACCCAGTTATAATGTAAACATTTTCATTACATTATTCTTTACATTACAGTTATTCAATAATCGGTTTCGGATGTACTCTTACCCTTTTACCATTAATAATTTTTTGTAAATTCATGTTTTTTGATGAAATTGAAAATAATTACATGTACGGATGTATAAGATAAGAAATCGAAAAATTTATTTTTAGCAAAACAAAAAAAAAATAATAATAATAATAAGTACTACTTGATTTAAAACGGATTATTATTTACTGAATAAATTACTAAAGTAATTTTTTTATGGCCTAATAAAAGCTAAATGTACAAATTAACACCTTTTGAAAAACGTTATAGTTATACGCCACACAGTAATGTATTAATTTCTAGTTAACTTAGGATGACAAATGACCATACGTCCATACGTCTAGCTGTTTTATACAGGATTGTCCTTGAATTTGGCTTTGTGTTCTGTTGTCATGACAAACTTCTCTAGGACGCTTTTTGTCCAGTGATTTCAAGTCTGTCCCATATTAATCCCGTTTTTTGCCTTACACATACTGTTAATTTTTAAATTCATTTTATTAAAAAATAGTTTTTTACATTATTTTTGTACGGTATAATTTAATCGAATAATATAAGAACCTATATATTTTCAGATGTGTATTTTATTTTTGTATTTTTGTTGTTACCATAATTTTATTATTGTTACATCACAATGTTGTCGTCGACGTAAACCGTATGTATAATAGTATATTTACTATATAATAAATATACGCGATGAAAAATCAAAAAAATTAACAATAATAATAATATATACTTATTATATTATGACATTATTATATATTTTTGTTCTGTATTTTATTATTTTAAAAATGGTCACACTAAGTTAAGCTGATAATATCTCCCTGTAAAAAAGGTGCTGTGAACATGCAAATTTATTCTACATACTTATTTATTTTTATTACAATACTAAAATCCTAAATGGACAAAAAAAGCAAGTTCTCGTACTAGACATAAGAAGCAAAGATCACCCATATGCCTTCATTTCTACTCGAATAAAACGAATTCACACTATAACATTTATTATATTTTTTGAAAAGATATTCTTAAAGGTAGATACTTAGTTAAGGTTTTGTCATAAAAATATAATTATATTTTGTATTACAGTAGATACAGAAAGTAATGCATATCTACATGTAAACATTTACAGGAAATTAGATAGGTACTGATGATTTTTCCTGTATAAAATTACATAATATTATAATGTATCCAACTCGGTATCCAATGTATCCATTCGTCAGATACGTTTGGCGTGAAACTTAATAAACAGCTCATAAGTACGGCTTTTGTTTACCTATTATCAGAACCATTATTGAATTGTTGACAAGCTGGACCTGGGCTATTTTCATCGGAGGCTACGGAGGATGGTTGCGGGAAATAATATCCTCCCAGTCCAACAGCACTCAGAGGAGTCCGTCGACCGGGTACTTGGTTAGATTCGCATGCGAAATATGTGCCATTGGTTTCCAAAGAACTAGACGTAAAATCCATAGTCCTAAAAAATAAAAATAAAATAATTTCTCAAAATATTGCATAAACTTGACTGAAACTATACGTTTTAATTTCTACCGATATTAATGTAAGCCTGTAGTCTGACGCATAATATAAATGTTGTGATTGAGACACTCTAAAAACGTCAATTGAATCAGCATATCGTAATAATAAGAATTTATTGCATATTCAAATAAATGTATCATAATGAATAATATATATGCATTTAATTATTAATAAATAACTAGATACTATATATTCCAATTAGAGAATAAGATAATACATATAATTGGTATATATTAAGTACAATATGTAAATTGATGTCACAAATCGGAGTGTTAGGATAGGTAAGAATACCAATTATCACAATGTACTATTATTGAAAACAATTATATCCAATTTAAAATTCAAATCAAAATTATTTCAAAATAATTTATTTATGCATATAATATATTATAATTATGTAGCTTATAGATACATAATAATTAAAGACAGTGGCGCATCCAATGGGGGGAGGGGGGGAGCTTCAGGGCCCAAAAAATTGTTTTTTCATTAAATTATATATTATTATAGCAAATAATAAATTTATTTAGAAATAATAAGAATGTTTTTTTTTTTTAATGTGTATAATAAAATACTCTGTAGAATTTTAAATTTGAAGTTTGAATGGAGACAAAAATTCTAAATAAAAAAATTATGATTAGTTAATTACAATTCCATTTGTCAACAAATGATTTTAGCTCAGTAGGTATTATGTGTATAATATATCAAATACTTATTCATATATATAGCGGATCAAAATGAAAAAATAATATTTTTATTAAAGGTTTTCGATTTCTAATCAAACTATACCTATATTGAACTAATACAGCATACATGTCTGTTTACATATAAATAAACACATATATGTATACAATATATATTATATGCATATTGCATATTATTATAGATGATATATAAATGAGTTTAAATGCTATTAGAGCACATCGTATACATGCAAAATTCATTATTTATTATAGGCTCACAATCTCAATTAAAAAAAAAGTTTTTTAACTGTATAATATATAATACAGTTGGAGTACAGTTAAGTGGGAATCAAATACAATGACCTTCCAGTGCTATAATGGTGCTATATAGTTCAATGTATAGTATATAAATATAAGTAAGTATATACGAAAATCCAACGCAACGCAGCGTCATTTTAAATATGTTAGATAGCAACAATTTATGTTTTCAATGATATTAAAACTATAAAATTCTTACAGAATCCACGTGAAACAGCTTTTTCATTTGTTGACAAACGGTAGTTGTGATGGCAGCGGCAGAGAGGCTACAGCAGAAAGGATATCCCTGTACAAACACGTAGTATATTGTATATACTATGTATCAAAACAACAATCATGACAGTAAACAATATATTGACCCGGTACCATATAATATATATAATATATACGACGATGATTGATGATTAGAATATATTATATATTATTATGTTGAATTAAAACTAGTGTCAAATATTATTCAAACAGTCTACGTACCTCGTATATGATATGCAACGACAGATATAATTAATATTCACGCGCGCTCGTCGTTGTACGATGTTTGGAGCGGACCGGCGGCGGCGATGACGACGTCTCTTCCGACTGTGATCCCGCGGTGGCGGTGATGGTGAGATGAAACGGGATAAAGCGCGCACCCCGTGTGTATGTGTGTGAGCGTGTATGCGTGCGCGCGCGTGTGTGTGAGCGTGCGTAATGTTTTGGGACTCGCGTAAAAGTCGATAACTGATGTCGTGGACCACCACCGCACCGCGACTGCACCGCACCGCGACGACCGAAAACTCGTTTGGTTCTGCGAGTTCGGAAAACCGTATAAAGCGCGACGGTGGCGGCGGTGGCGGCGGCGATAAAGCCCTCGCAGTCGACTAGTCCCGTCTATCCACCCTCTCCGGCGCCATCCGCCACCCTTATAGCCATCGCCACGGCCAACGACTCGGTCACCCCGCACAATCGCTCGGCGGCGAGCTAGTAATCAGAAATCCGTGATTTTCAAAGGGATGACAGATGGTGCTGCGGCAGCGGAGGGGAGATCCCGGACGGCTCGGTGGCGACGAGCGTCGTTACCGTGGTAACCCCGCCGTGCCCGGCGCACGAGTTATCGACACCCTTTTTTTGGCGGCTTTTATTGTGAGGCTTTTGCTAACAGTGCCATCGCCGCCGCCACTACCGTTATATAATAATACATTACATGCACTCGTCCGCCCACTCGACTATCACCCACCCACCAGCCCCTCGAGTAAACAGGACCAAGGCTGAGCTGCTGCACTGACGGAGCACCACCACCGATCACCTTTATATTTATTATTATTATTATTTTTATTTTTTGTTTCGTTTTGTTTTTCGTTCCCTTCTGCACTACCGAAGTTACACCATTATCATTATTTTTCAGCTAGGACTTAGCGTAACGTGATAAAACACGCACATCAATCTGCAATCGTTGTTAATGTATATTTTGTAAACATATAATAAGTGTATTTATATTTACATATTTAATGTATTATACATAGTTAACTGTTTAAATAAGGCTGTATAGATTTTGTATAATTTTTTTTTGATTTTGTTAATAATTTTCAATATTTGTTTGATATATACCTAATAAATTTTAATATACTACATTTTTACTACAATTTATTAGTTATAGATCAGAAGTAATGGCCACATCTAATTCAGCATCAGCATACCATTGCCAATTAATTTAATTTAATGAATATTTATAAAAATGTATTTATTCATCATTGTGATACCTTAAAGTGTTAAAATTTTTAGTTATTTCATACATTTACAAAATACGCATAAGATATAATTTATAAAATTCATAAGTTGTAGGTTATACGGTTATAACATTCCAAACATAAAATAACGTAAAGTAAAATAATATATATTTTTTTTTTTATCAGAAACTGAATTATATAATTATTTTATATAATTTATATCTATTAGTAGATATGGATTATTCTGTAGCATGTACCCATGGGCCACGGCAGGTTTTCTGCGCTAATTCGTCATTAAATGATATTATTTTAACCTATATCTATAGGGTATAGTAGATATGCACGAATTCGAGGACCCATTTACCTTATAAACATCTCGAATAGGTATAATTAACTCCACAGTTATTATTAAACAGCAATTATATTATTATTTCCATTTTATTTCCTCTCCGATCAAAGCCCGTTGTATTATTGTATTATAATTTACTACAGGTCCGTAGGTGACTGTACACAAATACATATTATTACATATATTATTTTGTATTGATAAATTCAATAAACAACATAGATGATTGAAAATATATGCCATTTTTAGGTGTTATCGAAGAGCATATTACTATATACAAAATGGTAACATGAAATATTAAGGTTGTGGTATTGAAAACTGATTAGTGATAGTTAAGTGATTACTAGATGATGTTATTACTGGTACAGATAATAGTGACGTTGGTATCTACTACAAAGTATAAATTATAATAATACCTACGTACTACGTACATATAATTTTATAATATAGGTATGTTATTTACATTCATTTTCATTGTATCTAATACCATGATGAACATGTAATACAATTATAATACTATTTTAATAATAGAAAAAATAATAATATGAAGGATATTAAAATATAATGCTACTTTGGTCAACATGCATAATATTCAAACTTGAACACTACTGACCCACTGAAAAATGAAATCCAAAAACCATAGTTTACTTCTAGAAAAAGGTTAATAAAAAATATAGTGAAAGATTGTTTAAAAAAAATAAAAAATTCGATCAATGAAGGAATAGTGAATGATTATCTAATATTGAACACATAAGGTAATCACGGCTATATTTCAAAACTATACGATATTATCGTGTCATACTACCATTTTTTTAGAAACAACAATTTTGACCAACGTACTTAGGAGCCGACTATTCCCTTCTAGGTATTTCATCATCCATCCAGATTGGTAATAAACTAATTATTTTATACTACATAATTTATAATTATATATTCTACCTTTAAGTTATTTACTATCAATTATCTATTAATTAATCATTTTATAGTTCTATTATTCACCCATTCCACAGCGAAGATTATGTAATTTCATCTGAATTTTAAGCTAATATATCTCAGAAGATATCAATTTAAGTACAAGATATGTATGCACTATACAGTGTACAATGTACATGTATTAAAAACCTTAACATTTTAAACCATTTTAATTTTTATAATAATTATTCTATACATAGAAATATTTATAATTAACCACTACGTACGCCAAGTGCACAATGTGAGACCATTTATAATTAGTAGAACACCATCCAACAAGACTTAAATAAATTTTAGTGATTTTGAAATATCCAATGTGGGAAGTCACAATATTATAACTTGTAAAAGTACTTAGGTATAGAAATCCGTAGGTTAGACACTATTGTAATATATAATATATAATATATATACACTGTATAATATTGGTTATTGTAAGTTGTTAACACAAAAAAAAAGCCCTATTGTTATATTTATGCGTTATAAGTTATTACATTTATTGTTACAATTATTAAATTGTGAAAAAATAATTATAACCTTGTTACAAAATGTTTAAAATGATTTTGAATATTTAGATGTAAAGGTAATGTATCTAATGTAGAACTTAAAAAATCCATCGAAGAACCTCCAACTATAAACATAGACAGTAGTCATACTAATAGATAAATATGATTTAAATTATTGTGATTTAGTTTTTAATTAATAAATAATGTAATAAGTATTTATTTTTAGATTCTGAACGAAGTGATGAATGTATTGATTTTACAATGATGTGTGTGTTTTTTTTTTGTGTGTGTGTCTGTGTACAGCATAACTAGTCGAAATAATGCTTCGATTTCAAACTTTGGGGGTGGTTTCCGATGTAAAATTGAAGATCCTTTTTCAAAAATCCTAATTCAAATACTAATCACTGTAAATACTTAAAATTTTAACCTAATGTTTATGTTAGTGTTATATTTATACAGTTTAATTTTCAAAAAGTTTTGACTTTTTTTGAGTTATTTATAGACCACTGAAATGTCGGTAAAAAAATGTTGGACGACCAAAAAAACTTGAAAATTTAATACAAGGTTAAAGTTATAAGTAAGGGGTAAAGTAAAGGGGTAAGTAAAGGTTAAAGGTATAAGTTGTTCTTATTGTAGCTAAAAAAAATTAAAAATCGTTAGTCACAATTTTTTTTTATAAGCTTTTATAAGTTCAAATTTTTACGAAATATGTCGAAAACGCGAAAATTTGCAAGTAATTTTGAAGTTTAAAAATCATAAAATTTTTTCTGTTTATAACTAAGGATTAAAAATATAACACTAAGTTTTCCATAAGTTTTCCTTCAAATAGCTTTAGAGAAAACTCGAAGCGTCGTTATAGGAAAAATTTGAGGTGCGTTTGAATTTTAAATTTTTACGAAATAGCGTTACGATAACGATTTATCCTGAAACGATTTTAAATATTTGTTATTATTCAAAAAGTATAAGTCGTAGATACGTGAAAATTTTGTCAGTTATTTAGATTGGCATTTTCTTTACATGATTTAATTTTAAAAATATTTTGACTTTTTTTGAGATATAAATAGACAACTGAAATTTTCAATTTTTCTGAAAATTTTTTTTAAGGGTTGATAAATTTTTTTCGGCCCTATCAAAATACTTGAAAATTGAATACAAAGTTCCTCATAAGTTATTCTTATAATGATTAAAAAATTATAAAAATACGTAGGCACAATTTTTATTTATTAGCATTTGAAGTTCAAATATTGACTAAATACGTAAAAATTACGAAAATTTGCAAATTATTTTAAGCTAGAAATTTAGTCAAAATTTTCTTTTTAAATCAAAGATTTGAAAATTTTTTATTATCTATAATATATCCTAGACTGACAAATCATCTCCGTTCAGAATCATTTTTCATATACACTGATACCTATCATTGCATTCAAATCTAACCTACCCTAGTCAGAGGTCCACCCCGCCCACTAATGTACAGCAGAGCGACATCCACTTACCCGCTTTTTTTTATTTTTTATTTATTATTGATTTGAGGGGTTTTATAACTATCACATAATTATAATATTAAATTCGTATAAATTTGTTAAAATAAAAAAATATAAAATAATTATTGAACGGTAAACGCGCACAAATATAATATGTGAACCAACACAGCCATATAAAGTGATTATGATGTGTACATATATATGGATGTGTGATGTTTGTAGGTATGCATAGTTAATTGTATTCATTAATTGAATTTTTAACATTTATCAATTTATACATATGAAATCCAAATACCACTGATACATTGATCACTGTATTTCAAAAACTACTCAACGACGAACTTGAAATTTGGAATAGAGGTTCCTCTAATTATACTTACACTGTGCAATAAGAAAGGATTTTTAAAAATTTTGATTTTATGGGGTTGAAATCGGCAAAAATAAATTTGTACGTGCAAATTGTAAATTTATATACATATTGTGTATTTATTATATACCAATATATTAAATATTAATATTAGTTGGTTAATAACGTTTGGTGCATGTCGGAACAGAGAAATGTCAAATGTCAATTATTATTATTTATAAATGTTAAATAGTTATTTTACATATTATTTTTCATATAATTATTGCCGTTTTATCTCTGTAACTATACTTACATTTTTGTTTACAATCAAGAAGCTACCATAAGCTACATTATCCCATGGATCTATTATTGGTTATTTAAATATAATAATATGATGCATTTTTAGATAACATGTGGTCGTATTCAAAATAATAATGAAATGGAATTGAAAAAGGACCCAATTACTATAAACAGATTCAAAGCCAAATGTACCTACCTACATATATAAAGTAAAATGCTGTTATTTTGTAATATACACTGAAAAGTGGTTTAAGGTTCAAATTATTGAATACGATGAATCATTTTGGTCGGATAAATTAATAAGTAAACTTGAGCGTAAGATTTTTACGAATCCCTTGATTTTGGCAACGTACTCGTAATATTACAATACGCATTATACGATTTACCGCTTAAGATAACGCCATTTTTATTTGGTTTTTAGGAAGGTTCTACTATACAAGGGGATTCTTTTATCAAAGAACACTCATTATTTAAAAAGTATTGACTTTTTTCTAAATATTTTTTACATAGTTTCAAGTTGTTAAAAAACCAACGTTTTTATTAAAAAATTATATTTTTTATCCTTATCATTTTTTAAGTTTTTACTTTTTCGAATGACAACATAGATTTTTAATTTCATACCTATACTAAAGCAGAATATTTTTCTAAGTATTTTGATTAAAAAAAATCGAATTTATCGCGAGTAGTTTATGAGTTATAGGTATTTAAAGTTTAAATTGACAGAGTGTGGTGGTACGGGCTGGGTTACCCCGCAAAATGTTTGTCCAATACTCCGCTTGTCTAAACTTAAAATACTTATAACTCATAAACTACTCGTCCTAAATTCGATTTTTACGAATCACAATACTAAGAAAAATATTCTGCTCGGGAATAAGAAATTAAAACTCTATGTTGTCATTCGAAAAAGTAAAAACTTAAAAAATGATAAGAATAAAAAATATTTAAAAATATAATTTTTTAATAAAAACATTGGTTTTTTTAACATTTTAAAACTATGTAAACAAATATTTTGAAAAAGTCAATACTTTTTTAAATAATGAGTGTTATTTGATAGAAGAATCACCCTGTATACTAATTATTAATCTTCATTATTCCAATAATATTTTTATAGTTTCTACTACTGGAAATTGTAAGCCTACAGTATGGAAAGAGACTTTTGGTTAATGATATTAAAGATCCAGCTCATATATTTAACAATTTAAAGAATAAAATAAAAATAATATTATCTATGTAAAAATGAACAAAATGAATTACAAAACACTGTTTGTTATGTATTAAAAAATTATACTTATAGCTTTAATAAATACTTTTTTGAATTCATACCAATGATTTTTACATTTACAAAGGTATTCATGATTAATTGGCTTAATCATGAATGTATATTGATATACATTTGAGTGTAGTCACACTCTGTAATTTTTTACGAGTGTTGATGAAATTGAATGTTTTTAAACCTAATATAACGATTTGCCCATGTATGGTTTTTGATATTTTATTGAAATACTTGTAATTAAAAAAAACATTATTCGTCGAAACATGAAACAGTACCTACTCTATTACTTAAATCATAATATTATTGTCGATAGTTGATCAATGGATTTTTAAAGACTTGTTTGTTTTTAGACTTATTTTATACTGCTTATATTTTATAATCTCAAATATTTAAAACATTAGTAATACCTAACCTAATCTCTATATGGGAGAATAATAAAGTACCGTACGAAAAGTATTTTCATGTTATCTAAAGTTGAAAAGTTGAAGACGAAACATAGTAGTTACTAAAAAAATTTACTCATAATAAAATATAAATTATTATTTTATGTGTATTTTAAAAAAATAATTAGGTTACAAAAATAAATCAAGCCACCTGGTTAAAATGTATTATAATTTATGAATCGATATACATATATGAGTAAACAGGAACTTTTATAAAAAAAAAAGGTTGATGGGAGGATCGAGCGAGCCGTGATAAAGTACGTAAATAAGAAATACATCTGCTACAATTTACGAAATATAGAATAAAGCGTTCAACACGACAGTCCGTGAAATAATAGTGCGCCTCTCCCGCGACTATGCCGTGTGGGCCTCATTGGGGAAATAATGGGCGTGGTTATGGCCAGTCGCGACGGCGGCGATACGGCGTACAACGCCATCTCTGGAGCGTTGGATATGTTTTACTTTTACTGTTGCACACTCTTAGGGTGGTGTTACACTTCTACGGTTACACCTTACACCGTTGATGACCGTCCGGCGAGCCTGAAAACCGCCTTGAGCCACGGTTTCACGGAGCTACCTTCACGCCGTCGGTAAATGTGAACATTGTTTCATATTAGCTGTGTCACACTACAACAGCAAGGACGTCCGGTAATGGACTTTAACATATTCTATCCATAGATAATGCATAATGGATAGGCATAGATAATATATAATGGATAGGCCATCTGCATATTTCCTGAATGATGAGCTAGAGGATAATATATTTTTATACTATGAACAAATCCTTTTTTATTTAAATAAAAATTCATTTAAAATTAATTATTATTGTACATTTATATATTATTTAGTATTATACAAATTCCAAAATGTTAAATAATTTAATGATTCACAATTTAAACAGCAAATAATATTTATTTGGTAACAATTATTAGTACAAAGTGATTATGTGGTGATATGAATGGTTACCAATTAGTGCTACTGTAACAATGGTATTTATGCTTTCTGGGGCATATATTTTCTATGATCTTACCTCTTTCAAAATACTGTAATACTGAGTAGTAACTATTAATTTAAAAAAATATATATAAGTTAGGTGCTGCTTATAGTAGCAACAACGTTTCTAGTTTCTATTGATTAATTTCTTCTTTTATATAACTATTCATATTTATTTAACCTGCCTGTATCCTAAAATGAGTATGTTTGACATCGAAATGTCCATTAATAAAGCTGAGAAACATGAATAAATTTGGAAACGGAAGTTACAGAGTATTCCAATAGAAATTTTTATGCTACAGCATAGAACGGGATTGGTGAGACTTTGTAAAATGACTGAAAGGAGCTCAACTATGATGAACAAATAATTAGAAGTAAGTCACTCTATAGATTTTATGTCCATTATCAGCTTTCTGTTTTGCAATAGCTAAATTAATATCAATTAACTATTAAATTGAGTAAGGACATATTACATATATTACATACATTTTTATAATTTTATAATGTATACCTACCTACCTTATGATATTATTAGGTATTATCAAATAATACTTTTTTACATTTAATTTTTTGCAGTTTCTTACAATATTTCTCCAACTGGGTTGGAAACATTGTACATACCTCTGGAAGGCAATGAATAATCAAAATGATCAGTAAACTTTGCATAAGGATTGATGTTATAGACTGGGAGTTGTCTAATTTTTTGTATGTAAAATAAGAGTTTGGTAAAAAAAGTTGAATGGATGTTCAAACAAGTCCTGTAGCTGTAATGATATAGCTGTGTGTTTGTAGTGAATATTATATTTTAAAATTAAAGTATTAGTGGGATCAGTTGTTATGCATGGGGAAGAATGTCTGAAATATTGAGTGTTTGAGTTTAATATCATATTTTATAAAATATTAGTATAATAAATTTAACCTTGGGAAAAACTAGAGTGATATAAGTTTACATCTAAAAATATTGCATATCAATTTTGGAAATGCCTACTACAATACACTCAATTTAATTCTTCAATTAGTCAGTCATTTTGTAAATACTTATTTCAGTAGGGCAAGCTTAATATAGCTAAAACTCCAATTACTTGCAACTATTGGTAGTTAATGTTAAGTTTTCATTTTTTAATTGGAATATCAAATTTAATGTATTACAATTGATAATCAAATAAATAAACAGTATATAAATTATTGTAATATTTTAATTTCTTTTTTTTGCATATTATATTTTTTTTAAGGAAACTACTAAACTTGACCAAAAATTGTATTTTAGTGCCACGAATGTCATAATTTGTTAAAATTAAATCTAAAATTCAAAATAAATGAATAGATAATAATATAATATTCAAAGAATAGATTAAAAAGTTCCTTTGTATTATAAGTTATATTCTTGTTTGAAATTATAGAAAAATGATTATTTTTAGAACTATTGGAAGTGAATAAGTCAACGTGAGTGCAGTTTATGTACCGATTAATATTGATAGTGAATGCAGGAAAAAACTTAGATGTGAGATTAGATATAAGTAAAGAAGAATTATGACTTGTTTTTTAGATAAGTATAATTTATTAGAATATTATTTTTATTAAACCACATTACTAACAACGATATTTTTTTTAAATATTTTCACTCTTAAATTTATTTAGTTTAACATTTATCTTAACATTATAATATCTTATTATTATGTATTGCTGTATATATATATATATATATATATATATATATATATATTGTATTATTTCATAGGACATCTGGTAATGTACAAAATGTTCAACAAGATGATGACAATTGTGGACATCTCATCAATCAAGTTAAAGATCAAGTTTGATAATGATAATCCATCAGTCAACTTTCTACATCCCATCCTAAAAGAAAATATGATTTCTTTCCATAATTCTTTTCTATGTGCCTTAAAAAATCCTCCAACTGCAGTAGAAGATAATTCTGATAAACAATTTCTACCTTAATTTTTGCCAGGTAATAAACGATTTACAGTGGATAAAATTATGGAATTTAAATTTAAATTACATCAGTTGTACAGAAACTTTATAGGAAGTATCACAGCAGTACTTCAGGCTACTCATATTCATACTGATTATACTATAATCAGTAGCATATGTACGTACTATAATTCTTTCTTGTCGAGCTTCATCTGAAATTCATTCAAATTATCGGAAAGCGTATTTTAAAATTTATGTACCCATATCATCTTCGAACGAAATTATAAAGTACACTGTACACACCAAGCCTTTATAATCTTATTATCAGTAAATTTTGGTTGTATAGAACACCCTCCACTTGTTATCTAATATTCCGAAGGTGCACTCAACAAGTCTCCTGGCCCTGGATAGCTTATAATTAAAAGTCTTTTTTTCTCAGTTAGTCTGCGACCTGGCAATGCTGTTAATTGGAACATTTTTATGAAGCTCAAACATTTCATTTGGCACAAAACAAATAGTTGAGGATAGTCAGTTGCATTAGGAAAGCAAACTAGTGTAGAGAGGTCTAACTCTTCAAAATATAATTTTTAGTCGAATGAGCTATCTTTGAAAACTGTAGATTCTCTTTCTCTTCCGTAGGCAACAACGTCGATGACAAGAGATGAACAGAATAATATTCAGAATCCACAAAAATAAACAATTTATATAATTATAACATAACATTGAACCTGCGTTATGTGGATTTATACACCTTATATGCTTGGCGTTAATACCTCCAATACAGTTAGGAAATTTAGATTTAAAATAAAATTTATCAGCTACTAGCTGATTCCGTGCACTTCGTTGCCATTAAATGTTCCATATGACTCTAACTTTATTCAATTTTATTTGTTATTTGTTTTTTAATTTAATTTGTATCACCTCCCCGTCACCGTACTCGTCCTGTCGGGGCGAAAAATTCTCCTGAACAGAACCGTCACCCTGATGATAGGGTGGTGTAAATAAAAAATAACTAAATAAAACATATATAAGCATTTAAAAGTAAGTAATCGCTTTATTGTTAATCATGTCAATCATAATTATTAACAAAAATCAGTTTTATTTTCATTGTAGTGCTTTGTGTATATATGATGTTTTTTGTTTGATTACCTGGCACATGGACAAACAAATCTGATGGTTTCCCAACACGGGAACAGGCAACATACAATGTGAGAAACATGGATTTTCCAGATCAATACCACAAACACTTAATGATTGCCCCTGAGACTTGTTTATGGTCATAGCAAAAGCAAGCCGCACTGGAAACTGTTGTCGTTTAAACTCAAATGGCACATCAGTCGGAATCATTGAGATGCACGGTATGAGAACATCTTCTCCTTTATACTTTCCTTTCAGTATAGTTGCTTCTATCACGTTGTTTAGTAATTTTTTTATCACTAACCGTGTGCCGTTGCAAAGACGCGGTGGGTTGATATTTCGCAACATTATAACTACCGATCCAACCTTTAATTGAAGATTGTGAAGTGGCAATCCTGTAAATCCAACGAGTTTAAAAATTCCGGTGGATAGTTGACTACATCATCTTGGTTAGTTGCCGAATCAACTGATTTATATATCCTCGATTCACCTCTAATTTGTTCTGGAATTTTGAAATTTAATTAATTTACATCTATGTTTTTGCAGCCAATATAGCTCGTTCGCTCAACCAATCATGCTTTCTGTAATTTCGAGCAACATCTGGAAACACCTTCTGAATAAGTTCATCTTTTGATCGAGTTAACTGACAAAAACTTCGAGGAAATTTAATGCAGCCAGTCAACATGTCTATAGAAAATTTGCCATTACCAATGTCAATGAGTTGTTTAGAGAATATATTTCCAGATTGATCATTTTGTAACTTGACATCCATATTTTTGCTTAAATTTCCACAAATTGGAGGACTTTAGACATGCATTGAGTTCATCAGCTGGCGTTGATCGTGGAATCACTGGCAATGTTTGACCTTTTCCTACTAATAAAATCATTGCACCACCAAATCGGTTATAATTGCTCCATAGATCTTTTAAGGTTCTGTCTAAAGACTCCATCGATTTTTTATGTGCCATCGTGAATTCATCCCAAACAATAAATTGACATTGCTGCAAAACCTTTGCGATTGCAGAGTTCTTCGAAATGTTGCAGGTTGGAGTTTCATTACTTTGCATATTTAATGGCAATTTTAGTGCTGAATGGGCTGTTCGACCATCTTCAAGCAAAGTTGCTGCGATTTCCGACGAAGCGAGTGAAAATGCAATTTTATTTTGTGAGTGAATTGTTGCTAATATTAATGAAATCAAAAAAGTTTTTGCTGTACCACCAGGTGCATCTAAGAAGTACGAAATCCCTCCAGTTTCATCATTTGTTACTTTCATAAGAGTATCAAATACATACTTCTGTTGTTCATTCAACAGTGGAAGATTTATTTGAATTAATTCTTTCAAAGTGTTGAGATCATACAGTTTTTCTCAGTGCACCTCTTGTTTAAAAGCATCATGCATTGGACGATTGGGCGCGGCCAGACCTAATTGAATTAATAGTTTGTTTGACATCATCAAGCACATGTCCTCAATTGAAATCAATACTTCATTGTAAATTTCTTCACTGATTTGTATATTTGGATTTCCCATTCTATTCCGTATTTGATACAAAATATCATCACACATTAAATCTTTGTACTTGATCCACAAATAAATTGGGTTTGACGGGAAGCATGTACATATGATTATAGAAAACAATGTTCGTATTTGGTGAAAATGTGATAATATTACAGCATCATTGAAAGTTTGATCCCAATGATCGTCATTTTCTAGCAATTGCAAACGTTGACAGGCTTTTCTATAGGATCCACAAAATTCACCATCAACAGTTCGTAAATGTTGGAATGATGTTGGGCCACGTAGATTGACTAATAGTAGTCGTAATTAAAAACATTCATCATTGCTTGGATGTACTGAATAAATTCGACCAATCGCATCGGTGGAATATACATAGGTAACTTAACACTCTGCACAAAACACGATATACAAATTTAATTCGTGTATCAGTTGACAAAAGCAAACTCGGTAGGTTAGGTAACAGAAAATTCAAGAAAAACAACACTTACGATATATTGACAAATAATCGACCACAATAGATGATGTTCTTGATCAGTGATTACATTGCCATGGACGCGATCAATATTATATTATCCATATTATAGTAAGGGCTGTTTTAAAAAGAAAAGGGCTTTCTCGTTGTAAAAACCATCTTTGGACTTTAACGAACATTAAAAAAAAATTGGCCAAATTGGTCCAGGCGTTGTTGAGTTATGCGCTTACCAACACATTTTACGATTCATTTTTATATTATAGATATCAAGCCACTTGTTTGAAGTTGGAATAGCCATTTCTTGTGGTTGTAAGATGTTCCATATTATTTGACAAGTCTCCCAAACAATCATAGTTATTGTACTCCGACCCAAGTAAAATTCTGATGCGTACCTACCGGCGCGGCGCACGGATTCCCTTGATAGAGAGAGATAGGACGAGTTTCAAAGAACTATACGCAAAGATGCTTGATAAATGATTAACAGATGTGTATATAACTACAAGTTATGAATAACTATACAATAATAAATATTGCTATTGACTTGCTTAGATTTTTTGTTTAACAAAAGAGGTTCTGTCTGAATGTTTCTGGCTTAACGACTACTTGAGGCGACCGTGACCATCGGACAAAACGGTACCACGGTGCAACGGCCAGGGTGGGAATGGCTGGATCAGCAGATTCCCTCTTGAGCGTCCGGTCCCGTAATCACATAGTAATAAGTAATTAATATTCTATATTCGGTTTATAATATATAATATAACTACCTGAACCCGTGCACTTCGTAGCCCGTTAAAAATCCTACCTCTTATACGAGTATGGTTCATACTATGTGTTAAATTCATTTCATGTGATGATGCTTGCAGAATATTTTTCTGCATATAATGATAGATAGTGGTTAAAATATATTCTAATCTAACAGCGATATTCAATTTCGTACATCATTATGTAATTTTCTTTGTTTTATCAATATAATTTTAACAATTTAAATATTAAATTGAATAATATTTAGGCATAGGTATTATTTACTAACTTAACCTATCTTCTGCCCATATGTCTAATACAATTATGTACCAAATGTTGTCACAATCGGTCCAGCTGTTTAAGAATGTATATAGGACAAGCAGCTATATATATATATATAGCTATCTATTTATATAGCTGTATCTCTATATCTATGATGTCTGTTTATCCTTTATTTAAATGCTTTATAATATATGCTTAATTTATACGTTTTTCCAATAATCACGCTTGGATAAATACTGCAATTATAATTATATCAAATTTCGTCGCAATCGGTCCATCAATTGGAATTGGAATGCATAAAGGATAAATAGACAAAAATCCATTTTTTTAAATTTTATTTCCATATGAATTTCCCATTAATCATACTAACGCTTGTGATTTATTAATTTATGAATTCGCTCAACAAATCATGGAATAAGTAATTTTGAGCAACATTTGTAAACACCTTTTGAATGAGTTCAGCTTTTGATTGTGCTAATTGATAAAAACTCTGAGGAAAGGTGATGCAGCCAGTCAGCATATGTATAGGAAAATTGCCATTACCAATTACAATGAATTCTTTAAAGAATATATGTCTCTAGATTGATAATTTTGCTACATGACACACATATTCTTGCTTAAATGTAATCTCAAGATGTTTCTACAATTGGAGGACTTTAAACATTAGCTAGCGTTGGATGTGGAACCACTGGCAATGTTTGGTAAAAATCACTTGGTAATAAAATCATTGCGCCATCAAATTTGTTTTGGTTGTTCCGTAGATTTTTTAAGATTCTATCTAAAGCCTCTAAAGATTTTTTATGCGCCATTCGTCCCACACTATTAGTTTACATTGCTGCAAAATCTTTGCCATTGCCGAATTGTTGGAAATGTCGCAAGTTAGATTTTCGTTGCTCTGTAAATTCAATGGCAATTTCAGAGCTGAATGGGGTCTGTTGTTCTACCGCCTTCAAACAAACTTGATGCAATGCCTGACGATTGAAAAAGCAAGATTTAGAGTAATTTCATTTTTTGAACGAATTGTTGCCAATATTAAAGTAAAAAAAAAGTTTTTCCTGTACCACCAGGAGCATATAAGAAGTAAATCCCTCCATTGCCATTAATTAAATAATTAGTATCCTCGAATTTCGGGTTCTTCTGACTAAGTTTCTCCGCCGTAATTCCATGTAATATAATATTATTCATTGAGAAATAAAGATAAACCAGCCGTATATTCTTTTCGTGTTTGCTATAATACGTTTGAAATTAAGGGGATTGGAAGCGGTGATTTTCTGTCTTTGTCTAACACACGTGGGACATACAATACGTCTGACAAAAATTAAGGTACTTCTAGTTATTCGATTTAAAATATGTAAAGATGTGTTAATTGGTATACAAGTTTACTTTGCATCGGTCGAAGCACTTTTTCGGTTGTAGCAATATTTTGATAAGAATAAATATTTTAAATTTTATAAATTTGTCAATTTTTTTTATTAAATATATAAAAAAAATATTAAAAATATGCTTCGACCGATGCGAAATAAACTTGTATACCAATTCAAAAATCTTTACATATTTTAAATCGAGCAACTGGAAGCACTTTAATTTTTATCAGGCGTATTGTATGTTACACGTGTGTTAGACAAAGACAGAAGATCACCGCTTCCAATCCCCTTAATATAAATAATAATATACATATAATTCATATTTCATATTGACATATCCTGATATTAATGACAATTGATAAGTCTGATGAGCAGTACGTGAGATGCTATTTATATATTTCGGGTTTTATATTTTATAATATAAATCTATCGATCATAAACTATTTCTAAACCAATTTTAATTGCACATGACATATAATAATAGTAAACATTATTTCGTATTATACACTAATACCATTGATTATAAATACTATAGATTGCTCACTGGCCGGTTTTTCGGTGGCGTACATTAAAACTCTCGATAGATGGCGATAAGAACAAACAATATTAATAAATTCGTATTTTATTCCAAATGCCGTAACCACGATTGTCGCGGTGCGGGTATAACTGGTTTTTATCGTCACTCGTCAATCGTCATGACGTCGACGACTCCCGATCCCGAAGTCCGACTTCTAATAATAATCAAATAATCACTATTTTTATTTTGAATGATTTGGTCGTGTGCGCTGTGTCTACGGGCATCAATTTTTATTTTTGTTTTACGTGACCGATCGATGTTCACTGAAATGAGTGACCATTTATTTTGCTCTCCGCTGATCGTCATTTCAATAATTATTTATATTATTAATTAATAATCAAACCTTCAACTATTGTCTATTAACTTATACTTTTTGAAAAATAACAAATATTTAAAATCGTTTCAGGATAAATCGTTATCGTTACGCTATTTCGTAAAAATTTAAAATTCAGATGCACTTAAAATTTTTCCTATAATGACGCTTCGAGTTTTCTCTATAGCTACTTGAAGGAAAACTTATGGAAGACTTAGTGTTGTATTTTCAATCCTTAGTTAAAAATACAAAAATTTTTATGATTTTTCAACTTCAAAATTACTTGCGAATTTTCGCGTTTTCGACAGATTTCGTAAAAATTTAAAGTATAAACGCTTATAAAAAAAAATTGTGTAACGATTTTTAATTTTTTTTAGCTATAATAAGAACAACTCATAAGGAACCTTGTATTAAATTTTCAAGTTTTTTTTGGTCATCCAAAAATTTTTTACCGACACTTCAAAAAAATTTGCTCATAAAAATCGAAAATTTCAGTGGTCTATAAATATCTCAAAAAAAGTCAAAATTTTAGATTCTGAGCGGAGCGATGAATGTATTGTTTTGAGCTGTTTACTGACATTTTAATTGTTCAACTTTTTTAGTTTTTTATTCTATATATATCGATAAAAATTTATTTGTTCGGTAGAAAAGCTTGAAAATGTAATACAAGGCTTCTATTAACATTTAACAATAGCAGTTCAAAAATAAAAGAAATATAATATATTCACGATTTTTTTTTATAAGCATTTAAAGTTTAAATTTTGACTAAAAATACGTAAAAATTACGGCAATGTTGAAATTATCTTAGATAGAAATTCATAAAAGTTTTTCTTTTTAATTCTAAGATTTGAAAATTTAATACAAGGCTTCTAACACATTTTAACAGTAGCAGTTAATAAAATAAATTCATGGTCACATTTTTTTTTTTACAAGGATTCAAAGTTTGAATTTTGACAACATACGTAAAAATCACTAAAATTCATAAATTATTTTATGCTAGAAATTCATAAAAAATTTTCCTTTTATATCTAAGATTTGAAAATTTAATACATGGCTCCTATCATATTTTTACAATAGCAATTGAAAAATAAAAGAAATGCGTAGTCACAATTTTTTTTACAAGGATTCAAAGTTTGAATTTTGACAACAGAATATGTAAAAATCACGAAAATCACGAAAATTCGAAAATTACTTCAAACTAGAAATTCATAAAATTTTAGATTCTAAACGGAGCTATGAATGTATTGATTTTACCCATGATGTGTGTTTTTTTTTTTTTTTTTTTTTTGTGTCTGTCATCACGTTTTGGGGCAGTAAAAATGCTTCGATTTTTGACTTCAGTACCTCGTTCGATCAGAAAGTGAATCTAGTTGGTACTTTGGGGGGTCAAAAGTAAAAATTTCTTAATACTTTTCTAAATAATTGAGAAAAACAAACTAAAAATTAAGGGAAAAACGGGAAATTTTACGCACACTCATTTTTCGACAAAATCGATTTTGGTTTTTGATGTAACTTTAAAACAAATGACCATAGATACATGAAATTTTCACTGAATGTTTATATAAGTATATTCTATCCACCATGTAATTTTCAAAATATTTCGACTTAAGTTGAACTATTCATAGGCATTTCAAATTTTCGATCATTATTAGTTTTCTTTTAATTAATATCGATAAAAATTTATTTGTTAGGCAGAAAAGCTTGAAAATTTAATACAAGGCTCTTTACATATTGTTACAATAGCAGTTGAAAAATAAAATAAATTCATAGTCACAATTTTTTTTTATAAGCATTAAAAGTTTGAATTTTGACAAAATACGTAAAAATCACGAAAATTCACAAATTATTTTAAGCTAGAAATTCATAAAAACTTTTCTTTTTAAAACTAAGATTTGAAAATTTTTAATAATCTATAATATATCCTAGACAGATAAACCGTCTTCGCTCAGAATGGTTTTTCGTATACAATGATATAATATCATTGGATTCAAATTTAATTCCATCCATTACAGTAACCCACTTGTAACCTACTGTACAGCAGAGCGACATCCACGACTTACCCGTCTTTTTTAATATTCTTTTTAATGCACATGTAATTAATATTATGAATATAAAACCCGCATAATGGCTTTTTCAGTTTATTTAACTAATATAATATATCTAATTTATGAAATAAATAAATTTATTTTTTAATCATTGATTTTTTAAAAATTTTTTTTATTGATCTAAAGCCCGGTGACTAAAGCCATTAGCTATACATAGGCCATTGGGTGTGGAGTGGTACTGTAGGATTGATTTTTGTGTATTGAGTTTGTAGGTTTTTTAAGTGGGCAGGGTTGTTACACGTGTTATGTGTGGCGAGGATGTGTTGCTGAAAATCCCGGGTGGTCACCCATCCGGGAGCTAGCAACTGCGGCTGGTACGTACACTCAGTGTGTTTCCGCAGATTGAGCGTAGGACCACGCCTCTCCAAGCCACCATTTTTTTATTATTTTCATCTTCAATTACTAATTATAATATATTGGTATAGATAACGTTCTATGCTTAAAATTAAAATTAAACAATATTAAAAAAGCACCTATTTCCAGCAAGTTAATTTTTTTAACAGTTTTTTTATGATTTACTAAAAAACTAGTTGTCCGAAAAAATTGAAAATTAATCTGAAAAATCTCGCTAATTAGGTATCCGCAAAATCACGGAAATTATCCGAAAAATGACGGTGTAATAAAAAATTGAAGTGGGTGAATTTTTTAATTTTCCCAACATCTCACCAGCATGTCAACCGTTTGCTAAAAAACTAGTTGTCCGATAAGATACTTACTAAATGTCCGAATGTTAAATAAATAAATCAACTAGGTCTTAAAAAAATGTAATCAAGTTCCTATCATTGTAAATAAGCTCTAAAATTCTAAATCACAAGCTCTGTTGTCTGTTAGTTACTTGAGAAATCGTGTACACACATGACTTAAATGTTATCGATCTTTTCAAAACAAATATTTTCTATGATTAAAAGATAAATAAGTACCTACTTAATTATTAATAAATTTTTTAAATCCTTTATTTTTTTTAGATTACAGTACAATAATCAATGAGTATAATGAGTAAATTTGATAAATACAGATTATTGACAGGAAGTTTGCATTTATGGGCAGGTACTCAGCAGTCCAAATCGACCAGGTAGGTACCTACTTTTAATATTTTATTTTAAATACAGTATTAATCTAAGAATAATTATTACTTAGGTACCTACCTACCTTCAAATATATTTATAATCATACTCACCAATTCCGCAACTCGCAAAACAAATTAATTTAATACAGTTAGACTTGCGAAGCTAATTTACTATAATTGAATGAGACGTAGGTATATTAAACTTATCGACTATATAATAATTTGAAATTATATAATGTAACTTTATTAATCATTATGTATTACTCTACTTAAACATTAATATTGTTGTATAAACGCTCCAGTAGATGGCATTGATTATATTATATTATGTCCAATGTTGAATATTATGTTGAACCGATGAAGTGGTAAAGTTTAATCTTTAAAAGAAGCTTAACGCTTATTGAGAATATGCTGATTAAAAACTTATGGGTAGAAGTTCAATAACAAATTAAAACATGGTCTGTATAAATATAGAATATTTACAATACAAATAAATACAATTAAGTAGATACCTACAGAACTTTGACTAGGTAGCTATAGTAGTAAAGTTTTCTTTTTAATTTAAAAATGTACCTATATATAATAGTTAAGTACATCAAAATGATTTAATAAATAGATAATGCAATAGAGCTTTTCATTTTAAAATTGATATTTTAAAGGAAAATAAAATTGTGCTTTCATTAATTTTTTTAATTGGTCAAGTAGGTACCTACCATATAATTTATTTTTCTTAAATAAATCTAACAATGTTGGAATAAATAATAATTTACTAGAATTTCATTTAATATGTACTAAAAAATATATTGAAAACTAATATTTTATCTGCTTTACTCAGATATCAAACTAGACTTAAAATATTTTTTAACCTTATCATAATTTACTACTTTGCTACTTCAAATCAAGAGTATGATATTTATTCATATTGGAGTAATTATTGGTGACTTAGGAGTGCTTACGATTCCCAGATTTAACATTCGAACTCCCAAAATTTTGAAACGTCGAATGGGTAATTTTTTGCAATATTTATGATAGTAATAAATATATTATCATACCCCCATCCCTAAAAAAAACTAATATAAATATAAATATATAAATAAAAAATGATAAATGTTACAATCAATAGGTTGGTAAAAGTATATATTATTTAGTCCAACAGCACTTCTAAATATATATGCTTACATACGTGGATAAAAACAAAGCGGGAAATAAATTAATTACATATCAAGTTGAATTAATTTTCATGATAATATTATTTAATTAATTAATTCACACCAAGTTAAATATTTTTCTGATACGCATAAAACCATATATTTATTATTATATTTTGTATTATTCAAGTAGTTTTGTAGGTGTACAAAAAAAATAAATAATTTAACGGAAATGTTATTTATAATTTATCTCTCCTATATGTATATATACACATATATGGACATTTTTTACATAATTGGTTGCCATTGGTTACTCGTGAAGATGAGATAAATCTTTAACTATAAAAGCATTCATCAAATTGTCGTGCTTATGGTTCCCAACAAACAAATTATAATATCTAAATACAATTAATATAAGAAATTATTTCTAAAATAATTCTACTATATTATGTCTGTTGCGCACAGACTCACAAATAATTATACTATTCATAACTTTTAATCACTGAATATATTATAATATCTGACCTCCGACATTTATAAAAAATTATTTTAATTTCCAGAGAAATTCCTCCAGAGGGGAATCTATTATTAGATTTTCAAAGCTTAAATATATAAAGAAAACTTTTATGAATTTCTACTCCAAAATAGTAAATGTTATACCAAAAGACAAAATCGATTTTATCGCAAACCAATTTGGTGGTAAAATTCTAGTTTTTTCTTATTTTTTTGCTTTTCCTGCCACTTTTGGGAATTTTAAATTGTTCCTCCCTAATGTTCCAACTATAGATTAACTTTCCCACCGGAAGATACTGAAGTTGAAAATCAAAGCATTATTTTGATTACTTAGCTATTGGGTACACCTAAACAAATTAAAAAAAAAAATTGCAAAATCAATACTCTCCCCGCTCAGAATCTAAAATCTAAAATTATTTTTCCAAAATGTGATTTTGTAATTAAATCAATTTATGAAAAAATATTTTGCTTAAAGTGGAAACATTCTAAAATAAAAATATATCACCCAGTACTTACCTAATTTTTAAAAAAATAAGGAAAACCAAAAAAAAATATTTATAGAAAAATGGTAATTTTTACACAAAAGTAGTTTTTTACAATTTTGATTTTATTATTTTTTGTTATTATTCAAAATGAATAACAGTTGAAACTTGACATATTCACCTTATATTTTTTATATAAGTATTTACTAGATAGCACGTAACTAATGTCCTTGTAGAATATGAGATACTACAAGTAATTCTCTTCTCTTCATTATTCGATATTAATGACAGATCAACTGACCCATTTCTTCTAAACCTTTTGATATCCTTCACTACAGTATATTTCTATTTATTACGTGGTCTATTTATGGTATATTCTGATGTACGGTTCCATTTTGTACTTTATTGTGATATCATTATCACCTCTCCGTTCGTGCCTAAACCATTCCATCTTATTAACTTAAAGATATGCTTTAACTTTTATAAAATATTGGATTTGTCTATTATTCTCTTCTATAAAATTAATAAAAAAATATAAAACTAAAATTTATATAAGTAAAATTAGTTTTATTACAAGTTACAACTATTATCATTGCACAATGAGACTTTTTAAATTATTTAATGTTTGAATAATAATTAATCAGACATTATTCTATGTATATAAAGGATTTGAGTTAAAAAAAAATAAATGTTAATATCTTCCATGTTCGACTAAAGTTTTTAATGTTCCATCACCACTATTTTCGTGAAAAAAATCTGACTGAAATTGTTATTAATGGTATTTTATTAAAGTTGGTTGATATGCGGTTTTAAAAGAATTAACGATTTTATAAGATTGTTATCAAAGAATTATTCCATTATTGTATCTATTTTTTTATGTGTATAAATATTTGTGATTTTAATCCACACAATCTAATCATACACTGACTTTGTTTAATATTAAGAAAATTCCAAATTAATTTAAAACAGTTCATTCCACAATATCTTTCATCTAACGGTAATTGTATTTATAATTCGTATATACTATTATATATATATATAATATAGTAGGTACATAGTTACTGTTGTAAATTTTACACATATATAACACTTTACCAAGAATGTTCTATATGTACTGTAGTTTTTCAGTAATTCATTATAAACTGACAAGTTTTTTCAGAGAAGAATTAAATTATTAAACATCAATAAAAAAATATCTTGTCTGTTTTTAATAATCTATACTATATTGAAAATTGCAGCCGGTCAGATTTACTACTTCAACATTTTGACTCACTGCCGAGGATAATGATATCATTCTTTTAAATATTTTATAACTCGTAATTTTTATAATTTATTATGTACCACATTAAATTTTTAAAGCAATTAATTATTACAATTTATTGTATTTAGTGTACCTATACGATGAACGACTATTAATACGACAATATTCCGTTATTTAATGTAGAAGTACAATGCATTTATGTGTTGGTTTTCCCGCAAGTTTATACATATGATAAAAAACACATCAGTGAATAAATTATCAACAGATCGATGAATCACGAACAAAAATAAAGAGCCGGTCTGCCCTCAATCGGCACCCCTATATGTATTATACTGCAGTATAATATATTGCGGTACAGGGTGTAATCATATAAAACACAAAAAAATCTTACAAAAATGTATAATATAATATTATGTATTATATACTGAAATATTACGTAATATAGTTTAGAGCTTAGGTGCCTTAGGTGCATATAAAACTATACGCAATGTAATAACTTTTTGTTGGACCAATGTCAAAATGATCGGATAAGCCAAAGGCATTGTAACTAATGAAAAGACTCTATAAAAAAATATTTCCAATATTGTGATTTCTGATTTCTGCAACATAGATGAAAATCATATGAACAAATAATATAAATTTATTAACGGTCATTCGGTTCGAATCTGTACAATTTCATATATTACATTATGATAACATATATCATTTTTATTTAGTTTGTCAAAATTAAATTTCGAAGATGACTTGTTTGTTCGTACAGACGAATTGAGAAATCGTTCAATAAGAGTTGATATAATAATACTTATACGAGGTATTGGCAATAAAATAAAACGTGAGTTATAAAAACGAGAAGTTAATATCGAGTATAATATTACTATAGTATTACAGTATATAATATTATATATTACTATAAATTATAATAGGTACTTTATAGGTAGTTCGTTATAGGTGTTATCGCATAAATATTAAATTATTATGCCGTTGTGATGCATTTTTAAATAAAATTATAGCAGAGAAAGAGCTCGTTTAATACAAAATATATAGACACTGCATGTACATTTTACCCCGTATAATATTACTGAAAACCCATTATTTGTTTTTAATATATAATTATAATATTATGTATTACCAAAAAAAAATTCAAAACATCAACAAGTAAATGTTGAATCGTGTAACATAAATAACATAGTATTACATATATTATAATAATATAATGAGCGTTGTTTTACTAAGTTAGGTATATTGGTGAAGAATATTATAAAAAGGACACAAGAAAAAAAATTATAATAAAGCTTTAATATTTTTGTTTTGTAGTTAAGTATAATGGATAACGAAGTCATCTCGTTTTGCGCGCGCATAAAATAATTTTGTGTTCGTATCGTCTGCATGAAAACGAAATATTATTGGTCGAAAAAAAAAGTTGTGATGTATAAATATAATAATAAACCTGTTTTGAATTTAAATATATTTTTAAAAATTAACTTATAAATATAATATAATATAGTGGTTTAGCTCGAGTATTGCCGTAATGGAACTTTGGAACTATGTGAAATTATAATGACGGTTTTAACAAATTATATTTTGTATGGTCCATGCAAAAATGTTTTTGCAACATTATCTTTTAAAATAAATTGTAATTATAAATGTTTTTTTTTCAGTTATTGTTTTGGGATTTTAGTTTATTGGTTTCTATAATATAGGTCATCGCTCAAATAAAGCCAAAAGCTTTCCTTTTTTTTTCAAATGCGACATAAATAAAATATTCTAACAAAAGCTAATTTTATAGATTTTACTTAGTGAAATAAATTAAATAAAAGGAGATGCGTGTTATTATATCAAAATTTTGTTGAGGGCGGGAATTCATTAGCACAATATTTAATTATCGTTTTCGCTTTCAAATTATTTCGAACTTTCGTGGATTTATACCTATTTACATTCTGTCATAAGATGTATGTACATGGGTGCATTTACTATAATATTATAGTAACTATTAGGAACTCGAATCGTTTCCGGGCGGTGTATTACGTGTTCCGAGTATTTCCAGTAGTATCATCATGAGACGATAGCGTGGGGTTGAAATTGCAGAGGGAGGGGTTTGCAAAGCATTCCTAAGGGCTGTGTGAGAGGAGAGCGTAGCCGATTTTTTCCCCTTTTCGATTTTAATTAGGCGAACGTAAACTTGACGGCGTAAAAAAAAAGCGAACGATGGGAAAACGGGGTAAGTATAACGAGTGGGTTCGGGAGTGACGTCGTTTGAGCTGCAGAGGGTGCAGTGGCGCGAGAGATGGTGGGAGGGCGAAAACGGCCGTTTTGGCAGCAGAGTTTAGCACACACACTCGCGCGCGTGGTGTGGTAGCAGATACATACCCTCGAATATCCAGCCGGGCAAGCGCGTTTTCCCCGCTCACCACCGCCGCAGCACTACCAACCACTGCGCGCGCGCCCGCTTGTCTCCGGACCACGTCCGCGGGGACTTTCCCGGCAAGGCGGTTTCACCGGCAGCCAGTTGGACGCCGTCGGAGCGCAGAAACCAGAGTGGAACGATCGGTGGGGTTGTTTCGACGGTGGTGTGGTTGGGGGCTGGCTCGGAGTAAAGTGATGAGATAGCAGGGAGCGAGAGAACGGAGCGATATAGATGGCAGCGAGGTGGTATATTATATAATAAATACGTAGACACGGGGGTGGAGCTCACGGTTGACCATGTGGCCCACGCGCGCCGGGTGACGACGGCGGACTCCGGTCGCAATAATATAATAATAATAATAATATATTATAAAGGATGCGGTGGCGCGCGCGTGTCGAGCGATCCAGGCTGCCGCCGGTGGCCGGGCTCCGCCGCCGGAGGGATGCTCGTGTCGCTGGCGGTGTCGTCGTCGACTCGGGCAGACCGCCGACGAACAGTGTACGGCCGGCACGCCTGGCGCGTGCACCTACCACATGCGACTGCAGGGACTGAAGCGGAAATGCAACTCCACACGTCAACACACATCGCGGGCACGAAGACAATACTGAAATTATAATTATATAATATTATATAATATCTAATCAAATAAATTATCATTATCATAATATTATTGTATGACTCGATGTAATATTATCATCGTCATAATATAATATTATTATCAATGTCTTCTCTTATCACTATTCTCCTTGTTGTTATTATTATTTTTTTTTTCCAAAACTCGTCACATAAAATTTATATATTATTATATAATATTATAATTATTGTCTTCGTTATCGCGCCACCGGACTGGGCTCGACAGGTAAATATGCTAATATTATAACGTGTCCGATGACAGATACATTATAATAATTATAATTATCAGACCGCAGGGGATCAGAAAACTCAATTTTTCAAATGAACATTTTTTATTCGATTCCATATTAAATTTCAAACTTCTTATGCTTGTAAGATAGGTGTACTTATACTCTTTCATTTATGTACCTCTGCGGTGAAAAAATAATTATTGTTATGCAATTTATGCGTAACGTGTGTGCGGGGCGAATAGGTCTATATGTATAGGTACGATAATATTATTATTCATGTGTTTTATTATCTTCGAAAGCTTTTACTCCCACCTCGACTTTTAGTTTTCAAACATACGATTATGCAATCTCCGAATTATTTACTGTAAAAATATTATATTCCTAGGTTTTAATTTTTAAATGTCTAAAAGTATACCTAAATATCAAACGACAAAATATACGTCTCGCATACACTTATCATTAATATTATACTTGATATTATTTAATTTAGATATGTTGTTTGTTTTTACTAACTTGTGATGATACCTGCTGTTTTGGTCTATATTGTTGTTGATGTTATATCATAATATGACGTTGGTACCTATAGGTACTTATAATATTGTTATATTAGCTACATCATTTATCCAATACTCTCGACCAAAATACAGATAAGAGCAATATTATAATTGTGTTGTTTATTTTCTATACCTAATTGTACAAAATACCTATCATACCTCTTACCAACTTGTTCATATCCTATTTCTGTTTCATATTTGTTTAAATTATACTGTTGTTAAGAGGACTCCACACCCGCGTGTCTTTCCTATGTCCTACAAACGTATTTCGCATAAAATGTTCGTTCAACAATTCTAATTCTTCGTTGTTAGTTTTAATATTATAGGGAATTTACCATAATTACACTTAAATTTATGAATATTAGTCTTATGGTCTGTTATTTTACGTCACGTTTTTTTCTCAATATTTCAATTTTATAACGTGATATGAGTATACGAAATATTAAAATTTCAAAAAGCTCATATTTTGCTTTAAATCAAACATTAAGAAATACATAATTACCATATCTTTGCGTTTTATAAGTCAATTTATTCTAATTATGGACTCAATACAAAATCTAAACCGCTCACCGCCACTTTTCTATATTGTACATTTGTAAAATTGAGACAACACACTATTCATTTATGTGATTGTCACTGCCATAGTCTTCTCAGTATTATTTCGCATTTTGTACACCTATGAGAGCTTAAATGCGATAATATGTTGGTAAGTTATTAATTATTTTCGTTCACTTTTTAGCATAAGTATATTGTGTATATAGTTGAAAGTAATATATAATTTAAGTATGTTACTTTATATGCTTTTCTAGTTATAAGAATATTAATAAATTGATGTTCACGTATTGGTTTATAAATCCAACCGTGTACATCAGTACACGAGTTTATACTTGATATATTTTGTTTTGTACTGTTGGAATTTTAATTCAATATTTTTGTCCTTGTGAATACTAATCCATAAAAATGTAAATTAGTAAATATTTATTTAAAAAATTCTAGCTCAATATTATTTTTAAAATATATATCATCTTAAAAATAAAAATAAAAATTTAAAAAGTTAAGAATTTAACAAAAACAAAACGTCACAAATGCGTACAGTGCGTACACAAAAAAAATTATTGAAACTAGTATAATAATAGTCGTATAAATATATTCAGTTTAAATTTTCTTCAGAACTTTTAATTTAACCCTATTTTTCTTATAATATACTAGATATTTAGTTTTCACATAATTTATAAACGAATATTATTATTTCCATGTAATCTTTTTTTTGAACTAAATTCATATTTTGTATTAATTTCGATAAAATAAACATCAATTTATAGACGAATATTGGTAACACAATTAAAATTTTTATTTTATCAACATTTTAATTCAATTGTATTAAAAGAAATATATTTTTGATAAAAACATGATATTTTGGTTGTGTGCATTTAACTGTGTCGTACAATAGTCAGTCTCATATAAGCAATAATATTATTTTAGTAATAAAATTCAGTTCATTATTGATTTAACAGGTACTATATTGTAAAATGCTATTATTTTTTATGAAAACATCAGGTACCGTTATAATGTAAAATAATGATACAATTATAACTAAGAACATTATATTATGTTGTAGACTATTTTTATAACAAATACCTATCATGGTGTATTTCTAAATTAAACAAAAAAAATTTGATTTGATTTGATTGGATATTATAATTTACTGTGTTCTTATAGTTAGAAATTTACATCAGAAATATATTTAAGCACAATATTTTTTATATGCATATTAAAATTTAATTCGTATTTTGTAATTCGTACCACTGAGTAAAATCTTTTTTATTTTTCTATTTATTTTATTGATTTTATAAGTACAATATGTTATAATTTATTAAATTATGCATATAAATAAAACATTTTTAAAATATATAAGTCATCCATAATACATACAGGAGGTATATTTTCTTATTTATTAGAGTTATAACTATACAATGAACAGGTAGGTAACCTACTACGTCGTTCCATCGATTTTCCAACAACTCGTTAGATGATTTAAATATTAACCTCTTATGTTATTTGATATACAATTACAGAACCTTTTACTCAAAGTTCAATGTTCGAAATGTTAATCATTTATATTTCAAAAATTCATATGTTATAACTTTAATTTCAATGGTATACGGTATATTCACATTTAAATTGTGTAAACTATGAATTATAATTAAATCGGAAATTTTGGTTTAAAAATGGAACATAACCATTTCTTAATTGAACAGCCATAATTTTATGAAACTTTAAAAATACATACGTATATATTATATAGACATAAAAACGTATTAATAATAATAAATTGAATGACACATTATTTTTCTATACAAAATATTGGGTAGGATAAATAAAGGTTAAGTTTATTAAATAGTGTTATGTATAATAAAAATATGCATAACACATTAAGTATTAAGTATAGATATTCATAAAACCAATCCCGAAATGCTAATTTTTTTGACAGGACGCATTTTTATTACAAAATAAACCCAATCCGTTCGATTTTATTCATACTAACATATTAAAAAAAGGTTTCATTTTTTGCAAAATCAATTTTATCTTTAAGTTTCGACATTTTGATCAACCATATTTCCATCCATTCGTAGGGCTATACAAACAATTTCATCATCAGCTATTGACAGTCAAGTTTATTAACATATAGGTACCTATGTATTGCTACATCCTACATCACCCAAATTTTCAAATAATGAATTTCATAAATATTATTATCAAGCTTTAATTTTTCTTAGGAATCTGATTAAAAATGTTTTTGTATAAAGTAAATTTAAAAAAAAATTTACACATATTAATAAAACATTTTATATACAATTTTCAGTTTTTAAAATTATTAAATTTCTTTATACTATCTAATGATGTTAAATAAATTAATATTTCACCTAACTTGATCACAAGAAAACTGATATATGAAACAATTTCGTTTTATAAAATTTCTTTTGATACATTTTTTGAAATGATAATATGATGCAGAACGTTATTAAAATTCTCACATAAATATTTAACATACCCATATAAATCCATTGTTTATTTGGTACATAATCTTGTGTAATACGAGAATTTATTCAAACTTCCAGCCCCTAGAAATATATAAATATATATATTTTTTACTGCTGAACGTTCCATACGCAATACCACCATTAAAACATAATTTTTGTTCATGGCTGTTAAGTTAACATAATTTACGTAGTTTTATCATTTACAATGAACAATTAATAATACATGTTTGTGATCCGTAACATGATGAAAAAAATAAATCTTTTATAATATTCATACGTACTTAGTTTGAAATATCCTATACAAATGTTTATAGAGTATTTTTTTGTTTTAATTGTTATCTTTTGCCACGCAGTAAAAAAAATTATGAAGGAACTGCGTAAGCTTAGAACTTTTAATGCCTGTAGAAGTGTAGAATACAAATTATTATTGCACTAGATAGCGCTTTAAGTCTGCGATTACAAATAAGTAAAATTGAGATTAATTCCTTAAAATGTTTTAGCTTTTTTGGTGACGAGTCTGGCCAGTGTAAAAGGTTATTTCAAATCATGGAATTTAATTAAGATTAAATCTCTGGTGATGGGTACCTTATATACTTACTTTTTATATTTAATTATAACCTAACACTGTATTAATCAGTTGCTGACGTGTGATTTATTACTCGACATTTATCATCCCGTCGCAAATATCAATAGTTTCCACTTAAATGTTATTGATGTGCGCACAAATACCAGTTAAATTGGACAGTATTTTTCATACAGATTTTATCTTATAGCAAACAAAATTAAATTCGTTATCAAAATTAATATTATGCTTAACTCACGGCAGGTTATAATTTTTGATAATATATTTAATCAAAATATTTTTGTAAAATACCTACATATTCCCTATATAGTGTGTTTATTATTTAACTATTGAATTTTACACTTTAATTTCTGAGCGAAGCGATGAATAATCCATTCATTTAACATTGATTGTGAGTGTTTTTTTGTGTTTGTCATTTCCTTTTTGTAGTATTAATGCTTCGATGTCTTTAATTTTATTTTTTCTGGTAGAAAACTGAATCTAGTTGATACCTACCTTACTTTAGTGGGCCAAAGTCAAACAATTCATAATAGTTTTCAAAAGCGGTAGGAAAAACAAACCAGCAATTAAAAAAAATCATGAATTTTTACGCAAAACCCGCTATTAAGAAATTCGATTTTGGTTTTTGATGTAGGTAACTCTAAAATAAATTACCGAAGATACATGCAATTTTCACTGAATTTTTATATTAACATTTTTTATACATCATACAATTTTCAAAATACTTATTTTGACTTGTTTTGAGTTATGTATGGGCATTTTCAATTTCCAAATATTTTTTTTCTTTCTATAAGTTTCAATAAAATTTTATTTCAAAAGCTTGAAAATATTTAATGCAAGGCTTCCAGTATGTTGTAACAAAGGCAATTGAAAAATATTAAAATACATAGGTAGTCACATTTTTTTATACACATTTAAATTTTGAGTTATGAAAAAAATCGTAAAAATGTGTAAGTTTAAAATTTAAATCTAAGATTGTAAAATTCAAAAAAGATTCCTCATAAGTTTATCTACTTTTATCAAATATAAAATATCTACCAGAAAGACAAATTCAATTTTAAGCATTTGAATTTTAAATTTTTACAACTCTTCTTGATTTCTCATACATCGATTTTCTTATCTTGTTGTTAATCAAAAATTATTAACGGCAGTTACCTACTTGAAATTTTTATCAAATGTTTATTTTATCATTTTACCATGATATTTTAACTCTTTTTGAATTATTTATAGACATCTTTAATTTTTATTAGTTTGGTTTTTATACTGTCATAATATAAATTATATATGTCAATACAATTTTTTAACTGTCTCCGTTCAGAATTGTTTTTCGTATACAAAAACAATCATATTATGTAATTGAATTTCAATCTAATACCATCTATTACAGTGACCCACTTGTAACCTACTGTACAGCAGAGCGATATCCATTTAGCTGCTTTTTTTTTTTAATAATTTAGTGTAAACAGATTTTAAATGTAAGATATAGTTTTATACAACTTTTTGTTTGTATCATTAAAAACATAATATTAGATTCTTTAATTTGAGAAGGCAATCAAACTTTTATGATATTTTTTAACTAAAATTCATTATGACTCACTTTTTAATAAATGTAATATCATACATTTTTATGTAAGTTGAAAGGTTTCAGAAATAAATTTAATTAGAGTTGTATAATTATACATCTGCAAGTCGTCAGTTTAAGAGGGTGCTATATTAAGTCTTTCACGTAGATCAATTTAGGTTTCAAGATGGTGTAAATAGATGATGGTGCAGTGGTTTAACCATGATGTTTTCACACCATTATTAACAGTTTAGTATAAAGTCAATTACAACCGTGCCTATAATAATTATATTCTACTTTTTGCCTTAGTATTTGCACATTGTCATCAATTTTATAAATTTATCGATCTGATTAATTATTCTTATCGTGTACATAACCATACAGCCAAATAATTTTTAATAATGTACACAGTACCTACATTGTCACGTATCCAAACTCATTGTTTATATAGTTTTACTACAAGAACTATTGTAATAGACCTTTTAATAAACTTACTTGCGTGTTGAATCAATTATTATGTTATTAAATTAAAAACACATCGTTTTACTTAATGGTAGTAAATACTTTTATACTTTTGTCAATGTTTAAGGTATCAAAACACTATTGTTACTTACATTTGTAATGTTTTTTCTAAATTAATTGGTATTTTAAAATAAATCAAATTTTACTCTCTACAAGCGGATATCCTTTTTAAAACTATATTTCATGTTGGCTTACATTTTTATGGGTCGTGTGTTGAATAAAAATTGTTTGGTGCAATGCGCACATTGTTATACACATTTTCTAAATTGAGTGAAAATTTTATAAGCATAATATGAATACTTAAAATTAACTATTTATTAAGATAATCAAAAATTTAATTTCATTATGACTTCAAGTATCCTAATAACAATTACTAATTATTACTGTTTATTCCATTTCATTCAATTATTACTATTATAATACCTTTTATCAAAAGAACAAATTAAATAAAAAAAAATGTTTTTTTATATTTAGAAGTAAGTACAAGAAATAGGAATTAACTATTTAACAATCGCGTATAAAATTGTATATTTTTACCATTTTTACTATGGATATAGAACCTTTTTCAACTGCTTTTAAATTATTACAATAGTATGAGAAATATGTTTAGAACTTTTTGATCATAATTAATCCGCTTACCTAACACATTTTTTCCAACAAAATTAATAATTTATTGACGTAACAATGTGGTGATTATGGATTTACGTATATGAAGAGTGTAGTGATTATTATTAATTCACTTTCCATTCACTTCTTGACTGATTTATATCAAAACCATTGACCAAAATCCAAATTTATTATCATCTGTTGTTTAAACGAAATAATAGTATACGACAATGATAAAAATATCAGCATTTGAAATTTGAGGGATTGTTTTATTGTGATATGGATTTTTTAGATAATTTTATAATGTTTAAACACGTTAATTACAAAACAACATATCTTCGTATTTTATCAGACGAAATAATTAGTAGTCAAAAAGATAATATTTAGTAAATTATGGTATGTTGTTGAAGGATTTACCTTCACTGAAGTAAAATACATTAAGTTAATTTCAGTACTTCTATTGATGTGACTGTTTTTCGCAACGCGTAGAGCCCTCATCAGCCCATTCAAAGGGCAATAAAAACACTAGAGTGAATATAATTTAGAAAAGTATACACTCTCAGGGATATGTTTGGATGAACACCATTGGCTAAGCTAGAGAGAATTTTGTGTAGGTACACATAATAATTATAATATATAGCAACGACACGACAGTCCTTTGAAAACAATAGCGCTTTACGTTTATTTCTAGTTTTAGTACCTACCTAACTTGATAATATCATTTCGTTTGAAAAATATCATATTTTTCCTACCACCTCCCACCCATTATATTGTTATAAAATTATAATAATTATAAAACAAACGTAACTAATGCTACTATACAACTATAATGAGATTACGTTGTGTGTTTAGAATTTGGGAAGAACAACTATATGAGCGATACGTTTTTATTTTTTATAAACTTACTCAATACGTGGTTACTTAACGTTATTATTATTTCACATATCCTAAAAGACATTAGACATTATATAATTCTTTTTAAAATACAAATGTTAAATAATTGTATGATTTGCTTCGATACGTAATCTGCGTATAAGTACCTAGGTAGTTGTTTTATCCGTTCTATTATCTATTGATTATAATTGATTTTTTTCCACACACATTTTTATATTCATTCAATTTCGAGTAATAATTGATAATAGATTGTGTTTTATAGAGACGTATAATAAAAGGCATCACAAGAAAAAATAAATTTTTCTTATTCTTAATTTTAGAATTATTATATTTACAAAAATTGAGTTGTCCAAATAACTTATTGTAAATAATGTTTCAGTATCATTTTATTTTATTTTTTCGTGGCCAAAATGTATTGAAAACTATATAATATGGTAATGAATGTAAACTCAGACGGAAAGAATAAAATATATTCTATCTAATCATGAAATTTTTGTTTAAATCATATTTACAGTATAAGTTAAGCTTTTGTATTCTTCAGTCGTTTTACAGTAAGCTTGATTATTTTGAAATAAATTTAAAACTTAAGTAAAACCGAGAACTTAGGATACACAATATACTATTTCGACAATAAACATTTATTTTTATTTCTGGCCATTAAAATATTTTTAAATAAAAGTCACGTACAACGTTGTGTTTTTAGAAATAAAAGCTTTTTCATATTATGTCTAATTAAGTATAATTTATTCATTCAGTGTATATTAATAAAAATAATTAAAAATATTATATGCAATGGTATTGCAACATTGTGTATTATTCCTAGATATTTCATTGCACATGCAATTAAAATAAAAACCTACAATTTATGTACCTATATATATTGTTAATAAATAAAAACATTTATTTTTAAGTAACTTGAATACCATATAAAATATTAAAACGATCTCAACAGTTTTAAGTTTTAAGCAATAATATTCCTATTTTAGTGAGATAAAGTATGTAAGCAAGTCTAAGATAGAAAAGTTATGAGTTTGTGATACGTTTTCGTGTAAGGTATTTATTTAAAATAGAATAAAATAGACACTATCAAAAATTGCAAGAATTTATATTATTAGATTGTTAAAAAAATTAATTATGATGTATATTTGTTCATTAAAAAACAAAAAAAATCATGATAAATTATAGCTTAATAATAGGTAATCTTATTCTTAGTGCATTCATATTTACATGATGTAATTTAAGTTAATAATTTTGTAACATTTTATTTTGCCGTATAATATGTAGCTTAAACATTTATTTCTCATGAAACAAACCTCATTTAATAACATGATATATGAGGTGATTCCCTTGATGTATTTTGTGTTTTTATATGCTTTCAATTTGTTTCGCATGTTTACGCAGTGTTTTATTTTCTGAAATTTATTTCTAACATTTTGATATAATATTATAAAATTCACATTTAAAACAAAAACTAACATAGTAATATATTATTATGTACAAAGAGTTTTCAAATGCTCTCATTACGTCATAACCTTTTAGATTTTTCATAGTCTTCAACAATATTGTAAAATCATAAGCTGAGTAAAGGTATAGGTATTTACAAGGATAATATAATTTCATAACAATTTATAAACAGATTACACTTTTTATACAACGATATTGTATCCTATTACATATTGATAACAATTCAGTAATAAGTCATTCAACAATTTTATAAAACATTTTAATTCGTTACAAACAAAAAAAATCATTAATGATTCACATAATCTCTTTAAAACCTTCCACATTTCCGGCATGTCACACAAAAGAACTCAAAGAACTAGTGTTTACCAAATCTCGCGCCCGTGCTAAATATAAGTCATCTCAGCTTCTATCGGATTACAAGCTTTTTTCACTTCTTCGCGCCAAATTAAATTGAAATCGAATTTTAAATTCATCTCCAAGCAATGCTATCGTAACTTCGTCTCTCGTCCTGAGTCTTCCCTACTACGCAACCCACGATATTTTTGGAGTTTCATTAGAAAAAAACCACTCTACTCCTTCTATAATACCTTCAAGTGTCACACTCCACGGTAAACAAAGTATATCTCATTCTGATGCAGCTAACCTGTTTGCTACATATTTTTCTTCTGTGTTCACCCAGCCATCTCCAGCTTCATCCCAAACATCATGCTCAATAAGCCATTTTACACTCCCATCTAATGCCCATTTTTGATTAGTGACGTCTACCAATGCTTATGTTCCCTCCGTAATATAAAGTCTGTTGGTCCGGATGGTATCCAGGGAGATTTTTATATAAACTACGGTCTGTTCTATCAGAACCGTTATGGTTATTGTTTAGGCGTTTTATTGATTCAGGTATCTTCCCTTCTGCCCTTAAACTCGGCTCAATTAGACCAATATTGAAGTCCGGTGATCCTACAGATGTTACAAACTATCGTCCAATAACTATCCTACCTCATTTATCCAAATTATTTGAAACACTTTTACTTAACTCGATTCGCTCTTCCTTGAATCATATTCTAATTGATGAGCAGCATGGCTTCCGTCCCTGTAGATCAACTGTTACCTGTAATATTAGTCTTCATTCGTATATATTTGATTCTTTTCGCGATAAATGCCAAGTATATGTAATCTACACAGATTTTTCCAAGGCCTTCGACCGTGTTGATCATAATCGTCTTATGTCAACACTTGACTCTATAGGCATCGGTGAACCTTTACTATCCTGGCTTCACTCTTATATTAAAAATAGGATCCAATGGGTAACTGTTGATTCATCCTCTTCGAACCACTTTACACCCACCTCAGATGTTCCTCAAGGTGCTGTTCTTTCTCCTCTTCTGTTTGCTCTATTCATTAATTCTGCCTCCTCCATCCTCCATCATGCCAAACTTCATATCTTTGCTGATGATATGAAAATCTTCTTCCGAATCAAATCCATCTCTGACTGTCTTCTTCTTCAAAACGACCTTCAGCGATTAGTGACATGGGATGAATCTTTGGGACTAACTCTTAATATTCCTAAATGCTCAGTAATGACCTTTTGTCATATTAATACTGTAATCAAATATACCTATTCTGTCAATAATACCCCCTTGACAATTCGCAAATATTCAGTAAAGGATTTAGGATTTACTCTACGGAATCTGTGCCCTAATATGCATATCCAGATAATCTGTTGTAAGGCTCTCAAACTATTAGGTTTCATAAGTCGTGTCTCTGCTGACTTTCACTTACTGTCTCCACTAAAAGCACTTTTCTGTTCCTTAGTCCGTCCCATCCTTCAGTATGGATCCATCCTCTGGGACCCATCTACCGCCTCTGCGAGTAGTATGATTGAAAGGGTTCAAAGAAAATTCCTCCGTCACGCTGCTTATAAATTAAACATATTCTGTCCACCCCATGATTACTCGCCAATCCAATGCCTTTTTTCCTTAGAAAGTCTCTCTGATCGCCGTCACTCAGCAAACATTTCATTTCTATCTAATCTACTCTCCTCTAAAATTGACAGTCTAAAATCACTATCTCGCATTTCTTTTAGTGTCCCCTCCTGAGGTACTCGTTCATCTGTTCCATTCCATACCATTCTCTTCCTCAAACTACCATTTAAACTCACCGATTATTCGTCTTATCCGTATTGGAAATACTGACCCTTCATTCCCCCCCCCCCCTAAACATCTGAGCCTCGTTTCCACAAAACAAATTACTATAACTTATTATATTATATTCATGTATTTAAAGGGTTCGTCCCGTAATGTAATGTGAAATTGTGAAATAAAATAAAATAATACCTATCATCTTAAAATAGAATTACAAGCCATTTGTTACCATTTAATTTAATTTACGTAACAGCTATATAGGTACAAAATAGAAACATCATCAAACTTTCATTCATATTAGTAGATACCAGGATATTGTTTGCGTTTTTTTTTTTATTCTTATAAATCAAAAACAAAATGTATTTGAGTTATGATGTAAAACTAAAAAAATAGTAATGAACAATAAATTTAAGTATTTATACATAAGAAATAAAGAACTCTTATTAGTAAGTTATTTGTGAAACGTATTACAATAAATATTGATTCACCCCATCAAAATATAAATACTGAGAATTTATTTTCGTCAGTTATGTTCTGCATTACTCACAATTTATATAACGATACAAAGCCTGTTTATTAAATTAAAAATACGAATAGGTACAACAAATTGTAAACAGGTACAGAAAAATACATTAAAAACCAACTTTCTATCCTCATGTTATTATTTCCGTATTTTCTCTTGCATAATATACTCCGAAATTACTGATTTTTCATTAAAATGCGAATTTAAATAATACAAATTTTCATACGAATCAAGTGTAAAATGAGAATTGATTTTTTTTTTTACAAATTACTTTTAGTAGATTTTAAACCCATTGTTCGAGCGTCAAGAGTTTTCCGACTTAAATAATTATTAAAATCGTCATTATTGTTCATTATTTCTATTAAGAATAGGAAATAAAAAATAATAACTTTGTATAAAAACGGTCGACAATATTATATAAGCCAAAGTTGTTTTTCAGTAAATTAAAAAATTTAGATCGAAAACATTGAATAAATAACCACGTTTAATTGAATTTAAACCAAAATGGGAAAATTGAGAATAATAATATTGTAGTTGTTACGTTATTAACATCGTCTAGGCGTTTTCCGAGTATATTGCATAAATATTTGCTTCAATAATTTATCTGTTAACTTTTTTGTTATTGGTTTATTATTTTTGAAGTGAACAGCTTCGTTTGTTAATATTTTAAAATTTGATTGACTTTTGAACGTTTGTTTTAGTTATTAGATCGCGCAAAATATCGACAAAGATAGCAGAACGTTCCGGAGATTCATACCCGAAGTTAGTGGTAATGTTTACACACATCACATCAGTAACCGCTAACCGGTAATATGTTATGATATTACGTTAAAGTTTAGACTCCATTCCTCAATCATTATCGCAGTGATAAAAATTCGCTCCTCGCGTTCACTGTCGGGCCTATATGTTGTTAATATGAATCATAAGGCACGCGGTGAATGCCAAGATCGAATGAACATTTCCGCACAATCATCAAACTTTCTTTACTTATTTTTGCAGCTTTAAAATATCTAATTGTTCACCCACATTATTATTATATTATTATAATAATTTATAAATGTAATAGTTGTATGCCCTAATAGTTATTCTTATTATGTTATCACGTACAGTAACCTTCATACTAATATCAATATATTGTAATTATTTATATATTTGTGCCTAAAGTATTTGTTAGAAACTTAAGGTTATTTAAACAGTGTATCGATATCATATTATTATTATATTAGTTCTTTTTTATAATTTATATTTTGTGAATGTTTAATAACTCTGTGAATAGTAATATTTATCATTATAGAACTGTTGTATAATATTTTTTGTATTTATACATTATTCATTTAGAATTTAGATGAGAATGTTTATAATATATTTTTATATCTACAAGACTACAACTCATGAAATGTATATACTATATGTATAGTAGTAAATATAAATATAATTGTACTAATTCAATACATTATATCCTATATATTTTGTTAAAACATTATAAAATATTTTATCAATGAATAAACGCAATAAAAATTATATATTGTGATTTAATGATGAAAAGGGTATAATTATAAATTTGCGGACGCATGTAAACTCCAATAATGTACAGGTCAATATTATGATTGGATTTTATAACATGTAAATTCCACCAGCACGTTTTCTTTAGCTCTAAAAATATAGGAAACTCAACTGGCACTAAATTAATCTAGACTTAATAGTTTTATTAGAAAAAGAAACGTAATTATATTAAATAAAATTAATTAATTAATCTTATATAAGATGAAATTTTAGAATTACGCTTTTACGCTTTATCAGAAGGAAATTTAGTTATTACTAATTAGAAAATAATAAAACATTTGCAATAAAACGGTGTAACCATTTTTAAATTTTGGAGATAAAAGAGGTAAGGTGAAGTCAAGTAAAGAAAAATTACTCGAAAAATATCCTTCTTTTTCTTCTTTTTCTTTCTCTGACATGTCTACTATCTAAGAAATTTTGCCATCATTACTATACTTCACCACCTATCTCTTTCTTAGACTACCTCTATCCAATCTTCAACTCCAAGGGTTTTTAGGTTTTCTTTCTCCACACCAATTCATCTTTTCTAAGTCTTCCTTTAGGTCTTTTTCTTGCGGACTCCATTCCAATGTCACTTTAACTGCTTCGTACTTCCGTATTCTGATAATGTAACCTACCCAGTGTATTCTTTGGCCCTTAATGAAGCTCGTAACTGGTGCTAGTTCCAAAATACCGTACTGCTCTTTGTTACATATTCTTCACCGATTTATTTCCTTTGACCAGTCATTCATTGTGCTTAACGTTGCTCCCAAATATTTAAAATCACTTTTTCATAGTTTAAGTACTCTATTTGATTGGATCCTCCTCACTCTCAATGAGTTCCATTATCTTTGTTTTCTCAGTGTTTAATTTAAAACTTATTTTCTATTTTCTTCACTGCTTCTTTTAACGCTCTGGCCGCATTAACAGTGTCTTCAAGCATTCACTTGAATGCTAGAACATTTCCTAATATGTCTAAATCGTTAGTAAAGCCGAGAGCCGTATCTGATTGTGACCAATTTATAATCTCCTTAATTTTCCTGTTGTAACATTACTACCTTCTATAGGGAAAGATTGAAAACTACTGTTGACAGAACGTCCTTTTGCTTTAACCCGGTGTTCACTGTAAATGTTCTTGAAGTTCTTCTTCTTAATGTGCCAATCCGTTTCGGATGTTGGCGACCATCATGGACACACAAGCCCTATCAGTGGCACTCCGGGACGGACATTTCTCCAGCCCCCCCAACACCAATAATGTTTATCAAAACATAACTTAAGGTTTGTAAGTCGTTTGTAAAGTTTTGTAAAAACAAAATTTTCGTTTGTAAAGAAAACCGAAAAAAGTTATGACCATTTCAGGGTGGGGGGGCTGGAGAAATGGGTGAAAACCACGGGATTTGGAAAAACCAAACTTTTTTCGGCTCAGTGGTTTGTAAGTCGTTTGTAAAGTTTTGTAAAAACAAAATTTTCGTTTGTAAAGAAAACCGAAAAAAGTTATGACCATTTCAGGGTGGGGGGCTGGGGAAATTGGGTCCAAGTCGGTTACAATCTGTTTTTTTATTCATAAAATCTAAAGAAGTGATACTTACTATGTATTCTTTAATAATTATTGAACTTCAATGGCTTATTTGTGGTTTATTGTTTTTCGTCTATGTAAGTCTGATACATCTGATTATGCTGATACTTTTTTTTTAATTGTATTACGATAAAAATATTGCTTAAAAGTATCGAAATATGCCATATAATATGCAGTAATAATCATGAAAATATGCCATATAATATGCAGTAATAATCATGAAAATATGCAACAAATATGCAGTCAAAATAATGAAAATATGTAAAAAAAATATGCAAGAAATTTTTATTTATTTAAAATTTACAAAAAAAAAATATTTTGGGAATTTTCTGAACTTGATTTTTTTTTGAAATTTTATTTATGATTAAAATGAATAATCATAGGTACCTATGCTTTTCAAGTTTTTCTTCTGTGAAGCTGTGTCATTTATTGGTTAACATATTTTTAAAGACTGCAGAGAACGAACGTTCGACGTGAAAACTGAAGTTATTGGGGCATATTTGAAGCAACTTAGTATTTTCGGGTCTTGATAAAGATCTTCGATCTGAACGTTCTCGAAATTTAGTTTTAATTTTTCTACATGATAAAATATTTTTTAAATTTTCGCTTCAATATGCAATTAATTTTAAATTTTGTCAAAATATGCAATAATATGCAATAATCTTTAAACATGCAGAAATATGCAAAAAAAAATTTCGCCATTAGCTTCAAATTATGATGATTCGTGGAGATAACTGATAAAAATCCAAATATATTAAAAGGAAAGAAATATGCAATTGCATAGAAATCCACGCTCTAATCATGATAATCTACATAGGCATGGCTTATAATTCTTTACAATATAATATTAGTATAGGCATTGAATTCGTCTTTTTTTAAACCTAAAGTTAAGAACAACACTTGTGTTGTTACATTGGTTGTTTTACGATATTTTAATTTTTATGTAAGTTACGAGCATTTAAAATATTACTAGTAAACCTGAAAATGCTTATAAATTACAGAAAAATTAATAATATCTAATACTTAGATTTACCCCGGAATACCGGTACCTAAAGGTTTACATACATTATGTAGCATTGAGTTTGGAGGTGGCAACTACTTACTACTTTACTAGTCTTATTTTTTAGACGATATTTTGTAAGAAAAAGTTCTGAAAATATCATGCAATACTCATAGGTACTTAATAATTGTAATTATACAATTGGAAGCAAGTAAACTTTTTAAAAAATGTACATAATTTAATTTGAAAGCATTAAAAATAATATTTTTACAAAGAAGAACTTAATTTTGTTTTACAATAGTTTAATATTTTACTATAATATTTTTATTTGTTAACAAGGTATATGATTTTTTTCCATGATAATACAGAAATTTCAATAAATATTTGCAAAGAGAAATAGTTTATTTTTTTAAATTATTATACATTTATAGGACTCCTTTACTATAGCTCCCTCACTAAATTTTCCTAAAAAAACGCACGGGTACGATTGAATTTTTTTATTACAATATTATATTATATTGAATATTATAAAATATTAAATAGGTACCTAACTCATAAGTCTAATAATTTATTATATTTATTAATTGTGTTAAGTTTCTTAACGTTTCTATACGTTTTTAAATTTAACAGGAACTGTATTGGTTTTATATAATTTATTTTAAAACATAAGTTTCTACAATTTTACATTATTTTTATAATTTTTACATTTTTATCTACCTCCCTTGTTGGATAAAACATTATCGACTTTTGATTTTCAAATAGCAAGCTATATATGAAGTTTCAAAAATTGTATTTATTTAAAAATAATTTTATGTTAAATTTATGTTTTTATAATAAACCGTTGACGATATATAGACATTTGGTGAAACTAAGGGACTCAAAAAAATAAAAGAGTTTGTCCATTTTAATTTGCCTATGTTTAAGTATATATTTTTATTGGTAAAAATAATTTGTACTACCTATATAAATAATTACCAATCTAGAAAAAACGTTTGAGCCGAAAAAAGTTTGCCCCACCCTGAAACGGTCATATCTTTTTCCGGTTTTCTTTACAAACGAAAATTTTGTTTTTACAGAACTTTACAAACGACTTACAAACCACTGAGCCGAAAAAAGTTTGGTTTTTCCAAATCCCGTGGTTTTCACCCATTTCTCCAGCCCCCCCACCCTGAAATGGTCATAACTTTTTTCGGTTTTCTTTACAAACGAAAATTTTGTTTTTACAGAACTTTACAAACGACTTACAAACGACTGAGCCGAAAAAAGTTTGGTTTTTCCAAATCCCGTGGTTTTCACCCATTTCTCCAGCCCCCCCATCCTGAAATGGTCATATCTTTTTTCGGTTTTCTTTACAAACGAAAATTTTGTTTTTACAGTACTTTACAAACGACTTACAAACGACTGAGCCGAAAAAAGTTTGGTTTTTCCAAATCCCGTGGTTTTCACCCATTTCTCCAGCCCCCCCACCCTGAAATGGTCATAACTTTTTTCGGTTTTCTTTACAAACGAAAATTTTGTTTTTACAAAACTTTACAAACGACTTACAAACCTTAAGTTATGTTTTGATAAACATTATTGGTGTTGGGGGGGCTGGAGAAATGTCCGTCACTCCGGGATAGTTCCACCAAACATTTGTCAAACCATATTTTGAGGTTGGCTAGTCATAATGTTATTCTTCTTCCAGGCGATCTTTTTCTATCTATTTTCCCTTGTAGGATACGTTGGAGAAGATCATATATACACTTGTTCTGCATAATATGTCCTAAGTACTGGAGTTTCTAAGTACTGCATTTAACTGTTATCACTGATTCCTTTTTCTTTCTCATTCTTCGCAATACCTCAATATTGATGTTTTTTCAGTTCATTCAATTTTCAAAATCCTTCTGTATAATACTTTAAATGCATCTATCTTATTCGAAATGGTTTTGGTTAGAGTCCAAGTTACTGTACCATACAAAAAGAGTTAAGAACACGTAGCATCCTAGGAAACGTATTTTTAAATCTAGTGACAGGTTGTGGCTCTTGAATGACACATGAATTAAAAATTGAATTAAATTTCTGGCTTTTCCAATACGATATCATATTTCTTCAGCGTTGTTCCATTGTTCGTTAATGACGATGCCAAGATATTGATATTAAAGGTACTTTTTCTATTCTGGTTTGATTAATAGTTATTTGCACTACCATGATGTATTCGTTGTTTATAATCATAAATTTAGTTTTGTTTGTATTTATATTCAGACCATATCTCATGCTAGTTTCTGTTATTTTATCCATAAATATTTTAAGGCCCTCAACAGTTTCCGCAAAAACTATGGTGTCATCAGCATAACGTAAGTTGTTTAATCTTGTGCAGTTTATAGATATCCTTTCTTCTACTTAATTTAGAGCTTCACTAAAGAAATATTTAGAGTAAAGATTAAACAAGATGGATAACAGAATACAACCCTGTCTCATCTCACGTCGAATTTCAATCGGGTCTGTTGTTCCAACTTCCATTTTAATAGCCGCTGTTTATCTCCGATATAAGTTAGCAATTATTTTAAGGCCTTTTTTCATCTATTAATATTTCTTCTAAAATCATAATCATTATATCATGTCTAACACGGTCAAAAGCCTTCTGGTAATGAACCAGTACACTAAATAGTACTTCTCTTGTGCCAACCATATTAAAAAATCCAAACTTGATTAGGTGCTATTTGTTCTTCACATAGCCCATATATTCTCTTATGATTAATCTTTAAAGGAAATAAATTCAGATTTTATCCAATCCTCGGGCATTATACCTAACTTATATACTGAATTGAATATTACTGTGATCCATCTAATTTTTTCATCATCCAGTAATCTGATAAATTCCTAGTGTGTTTGATTAGAACCAGATGCTCTGCCTTCTTTCAGTTGTTTAATAGCTGATTCCACCTCATCTAATAATATGTCTGGAACCGTTTGGTCTCCAATTTTGGATTTCTGTTCTGCTTTAACGTTATGAAATAGATTTTTCAGAAACATCTTCCATACATGTTTATTTCTCATTTATGGTGACTATTATTTTTCCATCTGCATCAACTAGTTTTCCATAGCTTTTCTTTCAAAATCTTCCTGTAATTTCCCTGATTTTTCTATAGACACTAAAGTCATCATAATTTATTTTATAGAACTCAATCTCTGCTTATCATTCTTCTTTTTCTTTGCTTCTTTTATTTTTCTCCTGATGTTATTTTCTATTCTTCTATATTCTGTACTATTATTTCTATGGAGCCTTCTTTTGTTCATCATATCCGAAATCTCATTTTTTTCTGTTTATCTGACTTCAGAAATTGTTCTTTTATCTCTCCAACTGATTTCTGAAAATAATTAATCTCTTTTTCTACGTTAACGAGCGTCTTAGCGTGTTGTTGTTAATTCTGGTAAGTTTACTATAATAATTTAACTCTGTTTGTGCATTTTTTCTTACATTAGGATCTTTAAGTTTTCGTAGGACATATATTTTCCTACTTTTGTGGAATTATCCTTTTCATTCTGATTTTGAAGTTGCCCACTAATGGAACGTGATCTGATTGAATACCATTAATACCAGGTAGGTTCTGACTGCTATACAACTGTTTCTGAACCTCTGTCTCACTAGCCTGAAATCTATTTGATTTCTCACAATTTTCCAGATTTATCCATTGGTGATTTCCATGTATACAGTTTTCATGGATATAGTTTGAACTATGTATTTATTACAGCCATTGTATTTATTTCCGCAAATATTCCTAGCCTGTCTCTTCGGCTATTTATTTCTTCAACGCCAAATGATCCCACACTTACCGATGTCTTCCCTTCACCCACCCAGTTTTTCATTAAAATGCCCAATAACGATTGTTAAGTCTTGCTTTTTCAGTTTATTTATAACTTTATTAATGCTTTGATGGAATCCTCATCTCATTCTCCTCATTGTCTGCCGTTGAGACGTGCACCTGAATGATAGAGTATAATTCATAAACAGATTGGTATGAAGTTCTTTACTAATTTAGGCATTTTATCTGCTAGGATAATGGCTACTTCATACTCATGCATTCCAGTTGTTGAACCTGAGTAAAGTAATTTGTGGTTTTCTATATTTATGCTAACCGAATATGGCCATCTCATTTCACTGATACCAAGAATTGAAATATTCATCCCATCCATTTCCTTAATGACATTGTGTATTTTTCCTGCCTGATACATTGTTCTTACATTCCACGATCCAATTCTTACTTTCTCCTGCTTCTTAATTATACAAAAAACATCAGTACTTTTATATGCAACCGTTCCTCCCGGAGATTTAAATAAGGAACTTATTCCGGATAATAATTTAATCACACATGTAGTTATGATAATTTATACTAGGACTTGTCCGTTCTGGACCATTAATGAAGTGATTTGTTTGAAAATTCTTCCTCATCTTTATTCTGTTGACCGAATCCTGCAGTTCACCCGCCTTTAGAGCCGGTTTTCTAACTTTAGGACAAAAGAGTGCCTTTCTCATGTCGGATCCTCCAGCCTCGCCTTCTTAGCCGACTTCCACGACAGGCGTGAAGTTAATGTTTGTAAATTCTACTACTCCTATCCGGGGGGTTCTTGAGGTTACGTTTTGCATTCTCACTCTGTATTTCATGTTTTAAATACACATTTTAGTTAGTGCTTTTAATTTTTTTGGGAAATTGAACTTGTACAAAATAATTTATGAACTATCTTTTTGAATACTATTATAGGCCTGTTTAATATATATATCTCTATATATATATATATATATATATGTACAATATTGTACATTTGCTACATATTCTGCTGATATTCATACTACTATTCAATTATTTGACCTATAATGGATAGTTGTTCTGTTGTTGAACGGCCTTTCCGTAAGCCGCATTGATAATCACCTAAGCGTCCTAAGCAATCCTCCTCATAAGGAACAATTGTATTTTGAAATAACCTAAAAAAAAAATCTTGTAGGTATTGAGTTCAAAAGCGATATCCATCTATAATTTTCACATTTTGTCTTGCTTCATTTTTTGTGTAACGGTATGATGATTGTCTCATTCCAGCTATCCGGTAATCGTTCTTCAACTCAAACCATATAAAGTGACACAGTCTGTTACGTACACTTCCACACATCCATATTTTATGAGTTTTGATGGAATATTATCGGAATCCGACACTTCCCAATTTTTCAAGCCAAATATTGCAATTTCCACTTCTATTAAACTAACAATCTCTACGTGTGGCTTAGCTCTTTCATATTTAGTATGCACTAATGATTGATCTAACCACTAATAGTAATCATTATGTAGTGGTTCATGTCACAATCTGGGTCTCTATGGCCTTTTATATCATAAATGGTACTATGGTATCTAGCCTATATGAAAACATAATCAATTCGGTTCAGGGTTTTGCCGTCTGGTGACCTCTAATTCGCTTTGTGTGGAAACATAGTACTACTAACAGTCAACCCATTAGATGTTGCAAAAGATATCATTCGCTGGCTATTGTCATATCTGTAACTATATAAACTTTCCTTTTCTATATAACGGAAAAACTCAGGAAGAACCTTTTGTTAAAATGGAAACGAAAAATATTAGATCAATAAAATCGAATGTTCGTAATAATTTAACAATATTTAACATAAAATAAAATTTTTTGTTAAATTGGTCAAAAATAATATGGATGAAGCTATCGTTAATTTCACAGGTAATTATGAGTACCGGTGGAATTGACAATCACCTTCCTACTATCATAAAAAATAACCAATATAAATACATTGTAGTTTTAACAAATTATATTGGAATAAAATGTAAAATTGAAAGAATTCTTATGCGTTTGGCAAAACCTCGTATTATAAATGGGGAAAAAGTTTACATATTTTGATCCTTTAACTTTTTTTATTTCCCAAAAACAAAAAAATGTTATGTAAGTGAACTCTTGTTTTATAAAAATGTGATGAATTTCAATAATGGTATAATTCGTCTTTTAGTTAGGTAACAAAAACAAACCTTTTTAATGCGAAATATCAGTACAAAAAGAAATTAATGATGAATTAGATATTTTATTTAGGTATAGGTACTTATAGTTATAGTATAGTTTCTACTTATTTAAATAAAAAATAACCAAATGTGTTGAAATCCTTAAAAATTAAATACACATGGTTATTAATCAGATTTTATTTGAAGTTATTAAAAAATATTAAATATACCTAATATGCATAATATTATACAAGCTCTTTTTTTACAAGCATGTAAAGTAAAATTTTTAAATATTTGAAAATTACGTAAACTTCAAATATATTTTGTAGGTAGTTAAAATGTATAACTTGCGGAAATTGTATACATAAGGTTTTTAATTTAAATTCAAGTTTCCTTTTAAGCTCATATTTAAATTAAAAGTTTTATTGAATGTAGGTACCTATATAGATATTTAAAATTCAAACTTACAGGAAAATAGGAAATTACATATTTAAATGAAGAATAATTATGATGTTAGTTATTTTGTTTTGATTCAAAAACATTATTCGTGTGAATTTAAAATTGTTGAGTGGGTATATTATATATTTAACTATACCATTATGAAATTCGCAAAATATTCAGATTAATTTTAAGCTGTTTGGTTCCTGTTTATGATTTATATATTTTATATATTTAGAACGACTACGGTATGGTGGTATTGAATGAAAAGTAATAACAATAATTTAAAATGATATAAATATAGGTACATTATTATAATATAATTAAATATTTATTATATAATAAATTCAATGTTTCCGACAAAAATTCAAATAACCAAAAATACTACTAGTAAAATAAATCACTTAAATTTCTAAAAAGTTATCGTAAAATAAACTTGATATACTATGACAGATCATCTCATTCCAGAACTGTTTTTCGTATACAATGATAATAAATCGCTGAGTTCAATTTTAACACATCGATACAGTAGCCCACTCGATACTTTCTGTATAACAGACCAGTCTTACTTGTCCTCTTTTTAAAACGAATCTCGCTAAGATAAGTACTATTTTCAATCAATATCCAGTTGACATAATGTTCGCGTTGACATAATATTTAACGGGGAGCAGCATTTATAGTAATTACAGTTGATCATGCTATCATAATATATTTTATAACACTAACTTTTATTTTAGAAAAACATTTCGCGTTCTTTTTTTAAGTTCTCTCTTAGAAATTTTACGCCAAATTTTCAATTTTTGTTTGCATACAATTTTTATTAAAAGCATGCATAAATATACTGTATATAACATTAATAAATATAATATATACTAAATCAATAAAAATGAGTGTATCGGAGATGATAAGGCTAACAGCAGGAATGTGTTATGAACTTATGATGTTAGGTCATGGAATTCATACTTTCAGATTCGATGAGTATACCTAATGTAGAATTTTCATAAGTTACTGTGAAGAAAATTATATGAGATGATACAGAAGGTAGATAATTGATTTAGATGTAATGTAAAAGGAAATATATGAGAGATAGAGTGTATGGACAATGAAAAGAGGGATGAAATAAGGACTAAAGAGGGACATGACTATATCGGGTGTTGATGAATGGGAGTTAATATTAGAGATCGTGCCTTATAGAGGTGCAGGACGAGAGTAGCCGACCTAAATAATCAGTGGTATTTGCCATTTGGTGAGGTAATATAAGAAGAAAATATGAAAACAAAATAATAGAACTTGGTTTTGCTCATTATTGTTGTATTGTAGGTTTCGAGTGTATAGATAAATATGGGTGGGTAAATATGCATATAGGTATGTTACTTTAAAGGATATATTGCATCTAAAAGAATGTATGGTGTTTTATAAAACGATTATAAATGAAGGTTTGCTGTAATATAATAATATATACAAAATAACTATTACTAGGTATTATTAGTGATGTACCTATTCTGTATCTGTGTAGTCCAAAATTATTCTATAAAACAAAATTAGAAAAATCATTGTTATTACCTACTGGCTACTAATCTACATATACAGTGAAAATTAAATAGCTTAAGAAAAATGTATTTTTGGAATTAGGATAATAATATATGACTTAAATTTATCAAAACTATTCAACAATCAAATAATAAAATGTCAAAAGGACCAATCGGTTAAAAAAAAATGGAAAATGGCTAATTCGTGTAAGGATTTAATCAAGTACATATTCTGGTTGAAAAATGGCACTAACAAAAACTTTATAAACACCGCTGTAATACTACAAGCTTTTTGACATAACAAAGAATCTAATAAATAATACTGCTGCTGAGGAAATAATATAATACCATAATATATAAATTAAATTGATACCATACAATATATTATTAAATTGTATCTATGTATAATTTAAATTAGACTTAAATGGCACTTAAGATGTAAATAATGGTCATTCGACAGTGAACATTAATATTATCGATTTGTGGGTAAGAATTTTTAGATTTATAAAAATAAAATCGCGATTTTATTTTCCTATTTTAAGTATTAGGCCATGGAAATCCATAGGCACAACATTTGTACCTTATGTTTTTATTGCGTATTTAGCTCGATTTAAGTAACAAAATACGAGTAATATGACATATTTGACATATTATAACCTATAATAGTGTAAATACATACTATTATGTCTAATAATATCAATTACATTTTTTCAAAAAATATTTTTATTTTTTTATATAGACCATTTTTTTTTCATAATAAATACAATACAAAAACATATTAGGTAGGTACTTACTTTGTTTAAATCTAATTAGGTATTTAATTTTAAGGTTATTTTGTATTTATTTGTACTATTTAATAGAAATAAACATAATTAAGATGTATAATAAAATTTATAAAAATATATTCTGCATAATATCTTAGAATTTTCGCGTTGCATAATTCCCTATTTCTAACTACGTAAATTCATACGTATAGTATACCTTTTTAGTGTCGAATAAAATTCCAAGCCAATTATAATATCAGAAGCCCATACATATTATGTTAACTAGCATTACGTTTTACAATACACCACGAGTATTAAGTAATGAATTGATACATTTTCAACGTTAACCTGTAGCGATAAGATATTGATATCAAATGCTCGTGACTTGCACATATTGTTTACGCGTAATTCATAAATACAATCAAATATTGAATATTACATTGTAATATAATCATGTAGAAATTCGTATACTTCTGCCCAATTCATTCGGTCTATTGATTCATATATTACCCTGTACCTATATTCTGTTAGTGACAAGTGACAAGTATTACGTAAGTATATATCTTCATATAATAAATAAATAGTCTATATTAAAACCCAACAGCGCGCCACTTATTAATCGTATGAATCGATAAAATGTAATTTTAAAAGTCTTTCGCACAAATATTCTACAAAGATCCATTGTGTACCTACTGACAAAATATAGCGTTTAGATTTTTATTAAATAGTATACATCAATTTTGAATTCTGACATTTGATCTTAAGAATGTCTGTCAGTCGCAACGTCATATCAGTGAGTTTAATGTGTATTTGAAATAAAATGCACGAGTTTATAACAGTTCGATAGCAGCTTGTTTTATGTTTTTGATTGGAAATTTTCGAAAGACATTTTTGAAAAATTTCCAATCTTTTAGGAAAACCCGCAATAATTAGGTGCTTTTTATTGGCGGTGTGGTTAGGTTAGAGTGGTATGGGCTCCATTTTGTCAGTATCTAAATATACAGGACAAACATTTGATTATTTCATAATCTTTTTTTAGATATAGGTCTTAAGCTCAGCAACTATGTCCATTCGCAATTTTAGGGTTTACTGTTGGGGGTTAGTATGGCTGATATGTATGTTAGAAATACATAGATGTGTGGTAAAGTTTTGTTACCAAGAACTCTGGTGATCACCCATCCGAGAACTAGTAGCAGCGGGCGGTACGTATTACTCTCAATTTACGTTGAGTGTCTGATTGCTGAAGCTACACCACCCCAAGCCACTTTTATAATATTATTAGGGTCCAATTAAATGTTGGAAGTGTTAAAATACATTATAATCACATATATCGCATACAAAACACTACTACACTATAGACATCATATACAATAATTCTATTGTAAAAGTATCATGATTACTAATTGGTATAAAAACGAAAATCTGATAACTCGGCTGGTCTGCTCTTTAATGTATAATTTTAGTGTACCTCATCATTGACTAAAAGGTCATAGTAATGTATGAGATCGATTTTAATTCAATGATACTCATTATTATTATTTTATTACTCAGGAAAAACATTTTCGAGAAGGAGCGCCTTCAATTTCAAATTGATTTTTTTTTAGATCTCCGCTCTAGGAGTAAACATAATAACTACAAGGTTTTTACTTTACCTTTTGTATAATATATCAATTAATAAATGCTCAGTTGTCGTAATATATCGAATATCGAAATACCAATTTTGAAACCAAAGTATTTCATACATCGTATACAACACGTATTGCATTAGAAATACATTACATAAAAAGTTATCCTTATCTCCTTAGTCATTTTACGCGGGAAACCCAATACTGCAGGTTTGTTACTAAATGTTGTACATTTAGTATTTAACAATTAATGTTTAGATCTTAAGGAAATAATTATCTTCTTAATTAAATAATAATTTATTACCTATACTTATTACCTATATGTTAAAAATAATAATAAAAACAAAATGTACCAAAAACATACAAAACTTACCAGGTGGTACATTATCCTGATATTAAATAATCATAGATCTTAAGGTTTTTTTTTCTTTGTTAAACTCTCAAAGTTACACATTTCTGAAGTACCGATATTTTTAATCCAATTATAGCATGAGTTCTAGACTTTGCTTCATACGCACCATTTTCAACCATAGTGTAATTTTCTATTTTACATCGTCTTAACAAAGTTTAACCGATTCCTTCAACTTTTTACATTTACTATCTTCTAACCAAGAAGTCATAATATTCTCTACATCTCGGTTTATCATTTCTGCGGCAGAAATGATAAACCGAGATGTAGAGAATATATTCTGCCTATCTCTGAGTCTCTGACTACAGTCTACAAGTGGCATTGTTTTCCATGTACAATTTTTAACATATTCCACATAGTCTCACAGAGCAGAATTTTTCAATTTTTCAAGAAAAAATAAATGGTAAAATATTTTTCTCGAGTAGACATAAAGATATATGACTGTATGAGATGCCACTGACGTATCATATGGATTTTACTAATTTTTCAATACGAATCATCATTGAGCATCCTAATGGAATGAAAATGATACATACTGTATCTATACTTATAAACATACATTAATATGTTTTGTGATGATCGTGTTTTTATTCATCATCTAACATTGTTTAGTCGTAATTTTTTTTTAAAAATGATCAGTTTTAACTTTTAAGATAAAAAATAATTATAATTATGGGAAATATAAAAGGAAAATTGTTTTCACTCTATATATTGTTAATGTGTGTTTCAGTTGTATATTTTAGTATAATAGCCTTAACGAGCGCAAAATAAATTGCATTCAGTATTCACCATTCTGACTTTTCAAATATAACAAAAATATAAAATACAATAACAGTCAACAGCGCAATAACTCTTACATTATTATGAACATTATAACTACTTTATATTTATACATTATTTTAGTAGCTAGCGGTTACATAGAACTATTATGTATGTATACAAAATACGGTTACAAAGTGCGTGTCAAATAAGTTCCGTTGATTCAATGAAACAAGAATGAATTCCAGTTAAGCTCTTTACAATATAGGTCCCTGTGTAGGTACAGACGTCAGACATATATTATAATATTTTGTATTCGCTTCAGCTCGGTTGAGCGTTTTAGGTATATGCAACATTTAAAACAGCCATCACTACATTATCAACTTACCACCCAGCCACAGCTGTCACCAACTTAATTGTATTAAGTAAATGCGTCCGTAAATTGTTATATTGTAACATTTGTAACAATAACATTATTTCTTTGTGGTAACATTATTTTAACCGTAATTAAATTAAACTCAATATTTTCGAATATCCTGGACACATCTGTAATTTCATTGTGATAAAATTAATAAAATGGCGTTTTAGCTGCAGATGATTTGTTCTGTTAAATAAAACTACCTACTATCAAGAAAATATACCAAAATATAATTATCGTTGAATTATTTAGTGCAACTTCGTATATTATATATATAGTTTATTATTATTATTATTATATCTCTCATTGTGATTTTTTATCAACCAACTAATCTTCTAAAGGTAGATACCATATAAACATACTTTAAACAGTTTAAACAGTTATTTACTGCAATAATTCCCAAACTGTGTTCTGTAGAACCAAAGGGTTTTGTGGGACAATCTTAGGGGTTCTGCCAGGTGTAGGTATTATGTGAATATTGAGAAAATTATTTTGTATTATACCGTTTTAAGTTCTTGGGGAAAAATTCTGTCTAATTAAAAATTACTTTAGTGTATTATCGGTATAAATTTTTAATTTTAATTTGAACAATATTAAATTATAACACTATAGGCACATAACTTACAAGTGGAAATTCCCATAACGTTGATGATGTCGATAAGCGTGTCGACGGTCCATAAATTGTAAAATAATTTAAACAAATAGCATATTATGTGCACGCGTTCGATACGTTGTGTTCATAATAAGGTTAATCTATGTTATAATTTATTATTTAGTTGGCATATTGAAGTAGTCTTAGTGCAATATAGTATTCTGCGAATTAATTGTTAAAGAAAACTCACGGAAACTAATATTAATATAATAAAAAAACATTAACGAACATTTGAAAAACCTTGAAAAATAACACAAAGTATGTAAGTTTACAGAGTATATTTGTTGAAATAACAATTTTAGTTTTTAAATATTTTACAGATGCGATGCCCGATATTGTTTGTTTCATAATTATGAAATTATTTAATTTATTTAAGAGGACATGCGGGATGTGTTGTCTCCGTCTTACAAGTGTGTAACATAGTACATTTTTTGCTCAGCAGAACACACGTAGCTCCGTTAGCTTAAAAATTGGAATCAACTGACCTCTTATAAAATTTAAAGGTAAGATTATTATCTAGACAACCTCATATGCTTTTTATTTTATATCAAATTTAAAGCGAGTTATGAGTATTTTAATATTGTAAATTTTTTGTGCATCTTAAAATACTCATAACTTCCTTTAAAATTTAAATATAATAAAAAGCATATGAGGTTGACTAGATAACAATCATACCTTTAAATTTTATAAGAGGTCAATTCACTCTAATTTTTAAGCAAGCGGAGCTACACGTGTTCTGCTGAACGTAAAATTTACTATATAATGCACTTGTAAGACAGAGACAACACATGCGGGTATCACGTCCTCTTAATAATACATGTTGATCAAAATCAAATATTATTTCTGTTATACTATGATTATAGATCAAAAATACTTATATAAAGTTTAAAAAGGGCCAAAATGAAATGTAACTCAGCACTAGGCAGTAGGCAGTCTAGTATTTAAGATGTAAAATGTATTTTTCCACATAGCACCAAAATTACATGAAGCTCTGGTTTTGACGATACATTTATCATAAAATATAATTAATTAGCAATTTTATTTTGTACAGAAGATAATTTCCGAATAATAAAATTATAAGTAGGTATCTTAAGTTATACAGTTAGAGTAGTTTAGTTACCATTTACTAGTATAATATAATCATGATTCTTTTCAAACATACATATTTTTAACTTCCCCCTCATTACCTAAAATTGTTTGAAATGACGACCATTGTTTTACACTTAAAGCTCGGGAGTAAAACATCATCTTAATAATTTAACTCGTTAAGTTGGTTATAATCAATGGTTATTAAAAAATAATAATCAAGGTTAAAGTATAGAGCTCTAGTAAGTTCTTAAAAGTTTCCAAATATGCACATAAAATAGGTTCTAAAAAAAATGTTTTCTTTGATCGTTTTAATTATCTACCTATCTATATCTAAAATATAATATTTATATGAAACAATAAATTGCTATGCTTTGGTTAAAAATTAAAAGAACTGAAAACAAATTTTTTTCATCTTCTTAATTATTGTTTATATTATCTTAAATTTACATGTATTTAAGTCTTTGAATAATATCTTAATATAAAAAATACTAATTTTTACTCTAGTTTTTGCATAAATATCAATTACAAAAACATTATAAGTGTAGTTATATTTCGAATTTATCATTTGTGTTTATTTTTCCATAAATAACATAAAATTATTATTATTTAGTTTATTTAATGGAATGTTTGCCGATAATATATCATAATGAAAATATGTATTACACATTGAATTTTTTGTATCACTTAGACAATTTCCAGAGTTTTTGTAATTCAATAATTGATTTCCATTTTATTTTTATTTGATAGCTGCTTTATGTCTTGTGTCAATGTTATGTTAATAAAATTTTTTTTGTCAATGCACACTTTTAAATCGCATAATTTAGTATTTACAATACAATATATTTCCGTCAGTTGAAATTACTGAACCAATAATAGGTACTACTACTAAATTCCGACATACTATAACTTCTTAACTGAAAAGTCTATGATTTTTTTCATTTGTATAGACCATAATAGTTTAATAAAACAATATATTACTAGTACAAAGGTACAGATTGAAAAAAGACAAAATAAAATATACACAACGAAAATAATTCATAAGTGCCAGATTTTGATCAGATAGAAATCGCTTGTGGAAGCGCAAGTAAAAGAATTGATTTTCTTCATTGTTGGTTTTCATAAAAAATCTATGTGTAGGTAAGGTTTGAGACGTACGATGCTGAACCAGAGAGTCGACGAAAACTAAGTTTTGGAACACTTGGATTTTGTTATAGTGTTGGATTTTTTCCAAACCCAGAACTGTATACCATAAGTCCAAATAGTTGTTCAAAATAATTTAGGCGAGTTTTGTAAATTAGTAGTTTGATTTTTAGACTAGTATAATTATTTTTCGATACTAGAGGACAGAGCATGCGCAAACGGGCATTGAGACTCGTATTTGGTTTTTACATAATATTAGTCGCTTATCGAGATTGAGTCCCAGATATTTTACTGTGTCCTCTTTGGGAAGTGGGATGTTGTTTAATGTAACGGTTTGACATACGCCCTTCTCGAGAGTAAATGTAGTGTGAATTGTTTTGTTTTGATCTATTTTAATGCACCATTTTTCGTGAAATGTTTCTACTATGAATATATTTTGTACATAGTTAGATATTGTGAGAATAAAATAAAATATAATTCCTGGTTAAAAAAATTCAGTTGGACAAGATGTGGCGTGTGATAACGGCACTATTATTATTTAAAGAATTTTCTATTTTGTTTACTATTGTCTATTGTACACTAATTATTATTATAATATTAGCGTACTATTATAATTTTATTGTTATTCTATGGTTAAAACAATGAAAATAAGATGGTAGGTATCTAATTTTTTGGTATCAGTTTAATTTATTACATTGTGTAAATAAAATACATTATTAAAACTTATAGGTATTAGTTTTAAAACTTAAATTAATAATCAAAATATTTTATATTTAGATCACAATTTTTATTTGTTTAGACACATTTGTAAGTTGTATTTATTTATTTTTGGTACCTTTCCCTTTTCCACCAATACCCGTTTCCACCAATATCCGTTTCCACCAAATAAAATTATTTACCACGTTTTTACAAAAATAATTGTATACTACTATATTCTATACCAGCGGTTCCCAACCTTTTTAGTTTCGCGGACCACTAATTTTGTAAAAAAATATTTGAGTCCCACCCATAGAATACCTATATACGTTTTCATAAAACCTTAATATATATTATATACATGTATATATAGTTATTAGGAATAAAAAAATTAAGAAAATTAAAAAAAAAATTTTATTAGAAAAAAGTGATAGTATATATATAGAATCTATACGATTGAAAAAAAATATCAACCAATTATATATATAAGTAGATACAATATATACATAACTAAATACACTAATATATCATTTTTTCAATCCAGCATTATTATTTTAAATAAACTTATTACTTATTACTGATTTTAATACAAGCGTACCTTTAGTATACAAATTATTTTGGTAAATTAACCGTGGTTTAATTATAGGTAGATCTCATTTGGTGGTAACGGATATTGGTGGAAAAGTGAAAGATACACCTTTGGTGGAAACGGGTATTGGTGGAAAAAGGAAAGGTCTACTTTTGGTGGAAACGTGTTACGCCCGTTAATTTAGAACGTTTTAGTTCTCAGTAAATCTTGAAATAATTTGCCTAAGTAGTAAATGATTATTTGTGAGATTGAAATATCAAGCATTCATAACATTTATTATAACTAAACAAATAATAACGATATCCATTTTTATAAAATAATTGGATTTTTTACAAAAAAGTAGTTAGTTATATCAGTTTAAGTCCACAAAAAATCGAATAAGTCGTTATGGGTACTACAAAACTGATTTCAAATAGGTATTGACAAAAGTGACAAGACGAAAGAATATTGTAAATGTAACTGAAATAAATGTAATTACGGTGGTTTCAAACGAAATAACGAATGACAAAAGAAAGGTATAACTTGTATTATCGATTAGAAATGAAAGAAGGCGTTCGTAAAAAAAAAAAATGCATTATTCAGGTTCTGTTCTATTATATAATGTAAACTGACTTTTGAAATAAAAATACAGCTCTACAAATAAATTAAATTTCATCTTGGATTGCTAAAAATATACATCACAGACAGTCACGACTCTGTAGGTAAATATTTTATTTTATAATTATTTAGCTTTATCCCTATTTATTAATTAAATACGAAAAAGTCAATTTAAAATGCATAGGTACTGAAGGTAAAAACAAATCGTTGAAAATTATAAACGTTAATAATAACACTGTATGATAATTTTATTATTGTATAATATGAAAACACAATATATTCATAGTTCTCGACTTCTCATTATTGTCAAATAATATGCAAAAATTGTTACAAACAAATTTGTTTGCTAATGTTGAAATTAAGTAAAGTTTTATACAATTGTTATTGTATACATTGTATCAGTAAAAGTAGTAAAACTAATGAGTATTATAAGTTATTAAGTGAAACAAAATACATTGTGTTTTTATATACAAGTAGGACAAGTATGTACGTATTAAGTTAAAGCCAAAGGAAAAAGGAAAAAAATGGATGGTGACAACAGTCATAAATTCATAACAAGGTTTTGCTTTTTACGGAGAACAAAATATAAATATTAATAAAATGTGTTGTCTCATCGTGTTTGTCCTGGACATTTATTTTAGATTCTGAGCGGAGCGAGGAATGTATTGATTTTATCATGATGTGTGTTTTTTTTTTGTGTTTGTCATCACATTTTGGGGCAGTAAAAATGCTACTTCAATTTTCAACTTCAGTACCTTTTTAGATCAGCAAAGTGAATCTAGTTGGTACTATTTGGGGGGTTAAAAGTAAAAAATTCTCAATATTTTTCTAAATAATTGGGATAAACAAACTAAAAATTAAGGAAAAAACGAGAATTTTTAAACACAATCAATTTTTGACACTAACCATAGATACATGAAATTTTCACTAAATATTTATGTAAGTATATTCTATCCACCATGCAATTTTTAAAAAGTTTCGTCATAAGTTGAACTATTTATAGGCATATGCAATTTTCGATCAATATTAGTTTTTTAATATATAAATTAATATCGATAAAAATTTATTTGTTAGGTAGAAAAGCTTAGCAGTTGAAAAATATTAAAAATACATAATATGCACAATTTTTTTTATATCAGCATTTGAAGTTAAAATTTTTACTTAATACTTGAAAATTACGGGAATTTTCAAATTATCTTAGATAGAAATTCTTACAAATTTTTCTTTATAAATCTAAGATTTGAAAATTTAATTCAAGATTCCTTATAAGTTTTTCTACCTTTATCAAGAAAAAAAAAATGTTCAACGGAAAGTCAAATATTTTAATAAGTAATAATAATCTATAATATATCATAGACAGATAAACCGTCTCCGCTCAGAATCATTTTTTGTATAGGTACAATGATATATAATATCATTGGATACAAATTTAATTCCATCCATTATAGAAACCCAATAGTGAATTAGTAACCTACTGTAGAGCAGAGCGATATCCACTTTCCCGCTTTTTATTTATATAAACTCAAAAAGGTGAGTTAATTTCTGTAGGTAGGTACTACCCTTCAACATCTGAGTATAATATCATTTAAACATTAAATATAACAGACAATGTCAACGTTAAATAACATCACATATATTTTCTTATTTAATTTTGTATCACAACGTTTATGTATATATACATTTTATAATTGTATGATATAATATGCCATTATAATTATATAAAGTTTCACATTCATATTATGTAGAATATGACCAAACCAATTAAATTTCATCAGACATAATTTATAATATAATTTTAATAAAATGAATACTGGCAGGCAATAAACTGTTTGATCAAAAAACCTCTGTAATACATTATTCACCGATATTTCTCGCATTCTTAGTTTTCATAATCATACTGTTTATATAAATTACATTAAGAACAGTGTGTAACAGAAAGACCTGATAAAAAAAAAAAAAATTATGCTTATTAAACGTATATAAATTTATTAATATTTTATGATTATGTACTATTATATATTTTATGATTAATAATTTAAGAAATATACTGTCAGAAAATTCTCAAAAATCATACATTTAAAACAAGTTATTACATTTCAAATTAATTTAACCAAAAAAATATTGAATTTTAGAAAAAATCAATTCGAAAAAAGCGGGTAAGTGGATGTCGCTCTGCTGTACATTAGTGGGCGGGGTGGACCTCTGACTAGGGTAGATTAAATTTGAATGCAATGAGAGGTATCATTGTATACGAATAAAAATTCTGAACGGAGGTGATTTTTCAGTATAGGATAATATATTATATTTAAATATTGTCATATTTTGAAACAAATATTTTATTTTTCAATTAAGACGCATTTTGCATAAGGCATGGTTAATCAATTAGTGTAGTTATCATGTAGTTATCATAATTCATAATACCTTATATTATCATAGATATACATATACCTGGTTTGAGGATAAATCGTTATCATCACGTGATTTCATAAAAATTTAAAACTCAAACGCTCAAAACATTTTTTCTATAATGACGCTTCAAAATTTCTCTATAGCTATTTGAAGCAAAACTTATAGAAAACTTAGTGTTGAATTCTATAACCTTAAATATAAATACAAACAATATTATGAATTTTGAACTACAAAATAATTCGCAAATATTCATGGCTTTGACGAATTTTTGTCAATATTTGAAATTCAAATACTAATAAAAATTTAATTTGAATTTCCGGTGGGCATTTTTTTTTATGATAAAGGTTGAAAAATTTGTAAGATATCTTGTATTAAATTTTCAAATCTTAGATTTAAAAAGAAAATTTTTCATCAATTTCTAGCTTAAAACAATTTGCAAATTTTTGTGATGTTAACGTATTTTGTCAAAATTCAAAATTTGAATACTTATAAAAAAAAAAATTGTGACTACGAATTTCTTTTATTTTTCAACTGCTATTGTAACAATATGTTAAGAGCCTTGTATTTAGTTTTCAAGATTTTATACTCAAAAAATAAATTTTTATCGATTTTAATTTAAAAAAAACTAATAATCATATACCTATGAATAGTTCAAATTAAATCAAAAATTTTTGAAAATTTCATGGTAGATAGAATATACTTATATAAACATTCGGTGAAAATTTCATGTATCAATAGTCATTTGTTTTAAAGTTACATCAAAGATCAAAATCGATTTTGTCGAAAACTGATTGTACGTAAAATTTCCTGTTTTTCCCTTAACTTTTAGTTTGTTTATCCCGATTATTTATTTTTGACCCCCAAAGTACCAACTAGATTCAATTTCTGATCGAATAAGGTACTGAAGTCAAAAATCAAAGCACTTTTGCAGCCCCAAAACGTGATGACAGACACAAAAAAAAATATTCATGGTTTTGACGAATTTTTGTCAATATTTGAACTTCAAATAATAATTTAAAAAAATTGTATACATGTATTTTTATAATTTTTTAATCATTATAAGAATAACTTATGAGGAACTGTGTATTAAATTTTCAAGTTTTTTGATATGGCCAAAAATATTTTATCGATACTTCAAAACAATTTTTTCAGAAAAATTGAAAATTTCAGTTGTCTATAAATATCTCAAAAAAAGTCAAAATATTTTGAAAATTAAATCATGTAAAGAAAATGCCAATATAAATAACAGGTGAAATTTTCAAGTATCTACGACTTATACTTTTTGAATAATAACAAATATTTAAAATCGTTTGAGGATAAATCGTTATCGTTACGCTATTTCGTAAAAATTTAAAAATTCAAACGCACTTAAAATTTTTCCTATATTGATGTTTCAATTTTTCTCCATAGCTACTTGAAGGAAAACTAACGGAAAACTTAGTGTTGTATTTTTAATCCTTAGTTATAAACACAAAAAATTTCATGATTTTTCAACTTCAAAATTACTTGCACATTTTCGCGTTTTCAACAGATTTCGTAAAAATTTGAACTATAAACGCTTATAAAAAAAATATGTGATTTACGATTTTTAATTTTTTTTAGCTACAATTAGAACAACTCATAAGGAACCTTGTATTAAAATTTCAAGTTTTTTTGGCGTCCAATATTTTTTTACCGGCACTTCAAAAAAAAATTCTCAAAAAAATTGAAAATTTCAGTGGTCTATAAATAACTAAAAAAAGTCAAACATTTCTGAAAATTAAACTGTATATATAGATAACACTAACATAAACAGTTGGTGAAAATTTCAAGTATTTACAGTGATTAGTTTTTGAATTACAACCATATAAAAATATCGATTTGGTTGAAAACTGGTTTTGCGTAAAAATTCCCGTTTTTCTGTCATTTTTTTTTTTTGTTTTTCTCGATTTTTTTGAAAACTGTTGGAAAATGTTTACTTTTGACCTGTATAATGCACTAAAGGATATTCACTTTTACATCGGAAACCACCTCCAAAGTTTGAAATTGAAGCATTATTTCAACTAGTTATGCTGTTCACAGACATAAAAAAAAAAAAAACACATAATTGTAAAATCAATACATTCATCACTTCGCTCAGAATCTAAAAATAAACTTCTTGACTTAGATAAATCTTTTTACCATGAAAATGGTTCTTAAATTCAGATTGACAAATAGACAATTTTAAATTCATCCAAAATATTTTTTATTAAATTAAAATATTTTTTTTATTTTTAGTGGTAAAAATTAAACATAAAAAAAATAAATTATACTTGTTTTTTACATATTATACATATTAATTCAAACAAATGTTATTCCAAAAGTTAGTTCTATCTGTTACACCTCTACATGAATGTGAACATTGAAATTTTGTAACACGTGTTCTTTCAAACCACTTATCCGATAGTCAAGTGGTTTTTTGAATTTAAAGTATTTAAAAGAGCCGGTTTGAATCATAATTTTATAAACTCAACTTTCGCCCACAAAATATTGAGAGATAAAATAGAAATGAATTCTGGTAACACCACCTGTCCAGTGAAAAAAAAAAAAAATAGAAAATTATTTGTAAAATGTTATCTCTGTCAATGTGGAGTAACATGGATAAATATTGTATTTGTGAACTGAAGTACACTAAAACACTATCACTGCATGTTTTCATATATTTTTTCTGGTAAAGTTGGGTTTTACAAATAAAGTATATGACAGAGAAGGTTTTAACATTTTTGATTGTTTATTTAAATATGTTGACATTGGTTACAAACTATATTAAAGTAGAAAATAAATATGACATAGACATTTTTTGCAAAAGTATATTAAAAAAAAAAAATCTCTGGCACGGGAAACGTCGAGTAAGACAACTGGTATAGTATTATATAAACTTTTAACTTATAGCATACATTTTTCTTTCTTATTTTATTCTTTTGTTTTATTTCATCATTGTTTTTTTCTTCTTTTAATAAGATTAATCGTATAGATGAATGGAAAAATATTAGATAAAAAAAATTAAATGTATTTAAATAGGTAACATTATTCTTCTCATAAAATATTAAAAAATTCAATTTTTAAATACAAGCTAATAGTCGAATAAATTTTTATAAATTTTTATATAACATTTTGTATATTTGCATTTGTCTATTTCTAATTTTATAATGCATCATGAATATTAAGTAGGTATTTTGGAAAATTTGTATATTAAATTTATTGATTATCAAATAACTTTTTAGAATAATTGTTCTGTTTGTAAAATAACTTTCATACAGTGTATCTACCTGTATAACGTAGTTTTAATAATAATATAATAATTTTAATCACCCACGTGTAAAAACCAACCTACAGTTCCACAAAAACCTACAGTACTACCCCATTCACAATGGCTTTAGTTGCCGCGGGATAATTAAAAAAAAAATAAATAATAATTTTAATTTTCCTTGATGTACCTGGTTATTAACATTTTACAACCACAAAACATATATAAAGCTTGTTGTATAAAAAAAAAAAAAAAAAAAAATGGCATAAAAACTACAAAGCTCTTAAAGGTAATTAAAATTAATTTTGATATCATTCATTTAGTAAATTTATTGTTGGAAAAATTTACATCTTCTATGTTTCTGTACTATGTTCCGTTCTATTTTCAACAGGTTAGAAACATGAAACGTAGTAAGTTAATAAATTTAGTTTGACATTTTATAATTAATAAATATAGATTTTATATTAAAATGTGATGATGGTTAATTAGAATTATACTTTGTCCCTTGCCTATACCTACATTTTAGTTACACCAACTATTAATATGCTGCTCGGCTGTATCGATACCACTGTAGATCTTTGTGCATTTCCACTTCAATATTTTTTTCATAACAAGTACTTATAATAGATTCTTTTGCAATACTTAATTATTAAACTGAAGTAGGTAAATTTTAATATTATTATTTTACGTAAATTTATCCCAGCACGAACATAGAGAAATCAAGTTTTCTCGTGTTTGGGGAAGTGTGCAACAATTTATTTTGGTTTTATAAAATAAAACACAATAAAGTACATTATACTGTCAAGTTATATTTTGATTTGATAATAATTGATCACTGGCAGTGCTGGAATTACTTTGCCGCAGCACTAACATGGAGAAATTGTTTTTTCTCATGTCTGTCAGGTTGTACGTAATGTTGTTTTGATTGTACATAATAATTGTAATGTGGAGTACAAAATGGAACGGATATTTAAATAAAATGATAATAGTATGCGTAATACAATATTTTACTTTACAGTTATATGGTAGCATTACACATTGACAAGCAATGAAAGCAGAATACTTTGGTGAATAAGTGCACGTATTATATCATGTGGCAAGCCAAAGGATTAGGTATAGGTATTATTAAAATTTTTATTAAGAAATCAAAAATGAATAAATATGTAAGATCAAACGAACAATTTGTATGTAATATACTAATATCATATAATATTATCTACATGTATTTTAGATTATAATATGAAAATAGAAATACCATAGAAGTAGATAATGGTGATTTACTAGCACTGCTGCACATTTTTTAATTTCATACTACACATCATATTATGTAGTGAATCATACTGTACATGATTTTAGTAATTGATACATGTATTCAATGTGATACCTACGCTGTCGAGTTTTTATAAAAAAATGTACTAATCTTAAACACGGATTAAAATGATTAAATACCCATTTGTGATGTGTTACGTATCATGTGATTATGATCTTTTGTGCGCGCAATACGTAATAGCCAATAAGTAATGTTGGATTCAAATATACAATATTCTATGAAGTTTATTGAAGACGTATTACTTATATGATGCGGTATATTATATTATGTGACACGACTAGACTGATTAGCAGTAACCCTGCACACTGAAAAATGTATGATTTTAGTATAACGTCCGTTACACCTATATATATATAATATATACAGTGTCCCACGAGGATTTACTCATTGCGTTATCTCACGAAATAATGGAAATAATGGAAATATGAAAATATTATATAATAAAAAATTTACTCAAAAAGGTATTTAGAAATTAATAAAAATGTTATGTTTATATACACAATCTGAAAATGTAAAATGAATAATTTTTTAATTTTCATTCGTAAATTATATAAATTTTAATAATATTTAAGTATTTTATCTATGGTATGACTTAGTTGACTATATCAAGTGGCGACCGAACCGAAATTCAATATCATTCAAACAAAAAAAAGCGGGTAAGTCGTGGATGTCGCTCTGCTGTACAGTAGGTTACTGTAATGAATGGGATTAAATTTGAATGCAATGATAGGTATCATTGTATACGAAAAAAGATTTTGAACGGAGATGATTTGTCAGTCTAGGATATATTATATTTAAATATTGTCATATATTCTATTTTGAAACAAATATTTTATTTTTCAATTAAGACGCATTTCGCATAAGGCATGGTTAATCAATTAGTGTAGTTATCATGTAGTTATCATAATTCATAATACCTTATATTATCATAGATATACGAATACCTGGTTTGAGGATAAATCGTTATCATTACGCGATTTCATAAAAATTTAAAACTCAAACGCTAAAAAAATTTTTCCTATAATGACGCTTCAAATTTTCTGTATAGCTATTTGAAGTAAAACTTATGGAAAACTAAGAGTTGAATTTTATAACCTTAGATAAAAATACAAACAATATTATGAATTTTGAACTACAAAATAATTCGCAAATATTCATGGTTTTAACGAATTTTTGTCAATATTTGAAATTCAAATGCTTGTAAAAATTTAATTTGCATTTCCGGTGGACATTTTTTTGTGATAAAGATTGAAAAACTTATAAGGAATCTTATATTATATTTTTAAATCTTAGTTTAAAAAAGAAAATTTTTTATTAATTTCTAGCTTAAAATAATTTACGAATTTTCGTGATTTTTACGTATGTTGTCAAAATTAAAATTTGAATGCATGTAAAAAAAAAATGTGGCTATATATTTCTTTTATTTTTCAACTGCTATTGCTAAACTATCTTATGAGCCTTGTATTAAATTCTCAAATCTTAGAATTAAAAAGAAAAACTTTTATGAATTTCGATCTAAGATAATTTGAACATTGCCGTAATTTTTATGTATTTAGTCAAAATTTGAACTGTAAATGCTTATAAATAAAATCTGTGACTATATATTTCTTTTATTTTTCAACTGCTATTGCAAAACTAAATTATGAGCCTTGTATTAAATTCTCAAATCTTAGAATTAAAAAGAAAAACTTTTATGAATTTCAATCTAAGATAATTTGAAAATTGCCGTAATTTTTAAGTATTAAGTCAATATTTGAACTTCAAATGCTAATAAAAAAAAATCGTACCTATGTATTTTTATAATTTTTTAATCACTATAAGAATAACTTATGAGAAACTTTGCATTAAATTTTCAAGTATTTTGATAGGGCCATAAAAATTTTATCGACACTTCAAAAAAAAATTTTCAGACAAATTGAAAATTTCAGTCATCTATAAATATCTCAAAAAAATTCAAAATATTTTGAAAATTAAACCATGTAAAGAAAATGCTAATCTAAATAACTGATAAAATTTTCAAGTATCTACGACTTATACTTTTTGAATAATAACAAATATTTAAAATCGTTTGAGGATAAATCGTTATCGTTACGCTATTTCGTAGAAATTTAAAGTTCAAACGCAATTAAAATTTTTCCTATAATGATGCTTCGAGTTTTCTCTATAGCTACTTGAAGGAAAACTTATGGAAAACTTAGTTTTGTGTTTTTAATCCTTAGTTATAAACGCAAACAATTTTAGGATTTTTCAACTTCAAAATTACTTGCAAATTTTCGCGTTTTCGACAGATTTCATAAAATTTTGAACTATAAACGCTTAAAAAAAAAATTGTGATTTACGATTTTTAATTTTTTTTAGCTACAATAAGAACAACTCATAAGGAACCGTGTATTAAATTTTCAAGTTTTTTTGATCGTCCAACACTTTTTTACTGACACTTCAAAAAAAAATTCTCAAAAAATTCGAAAATTTCAGTGGTCTATAAATAACTCAATAAAAGTCGAAAATTTTTGAAAATTAAACTGTATATAGATATCACTAACATTAACATTTGGTGAAAATTTCAAGTGTTTACAGTGATTAGTTTTTGAATTACAACCATATAAAAATATCGAATTTTTTGAGAACTGTTGGAAAATGTTTACTTTTGACCTCTATAATGCACCAAGGATCTTCAATTTTACATCGGAAAACACCCCCAAAGTTTGAAATCGAAGCATTATTTCGACTAGTTATGCTGTACATGGACACAAAAAAAAAACACACACACATCATTGTAAAATCAATACATTCATCACTTCGTTCAGAATCTAAAAAACTCATTAACACACATATTATAGATAAAGATAGAAGACAAATATTAATGGGTATAGGTAGGTCTCAACATAGGTATACCTACACATCGCATGGTAAATACAAATGCAAATAATACCTATCGAACTTGAACACTCATTGCAGTTAGCCAAGGAAAAAAAACTCAAATACCTACAATAGATTGCGAAACAATAATCATCAGACGATTAATCCGGACTATATTATATGCAATATGCGTGACTTGAGGTGGACACTGAACAATACGAAATCAACTAAAAGACTCGTACATTGTAATGTGGGAAAAAATTCCAGAGGCGACTAATGTCTCCATTTAGTTTTAAGCGTTCCATATATAATTTTATGTATAATGTCTAATGTATAAAATCCTAATTTGTTAAAGGGGACGATTTTAACCGCCGCCAGAGGTAAGGGGACTGAGTTCTCCTGCGTCCACCCCCACTTTAACCCCTGAGTATAGGTGATATGATAAATATTAATATATTTCGGTAAACCTTTGAAATTATTTTATACTCCAACTAATATTTTGGCCGCAAAGGGTTAATTTTATTATATATATATTTTTTAAATTTTGGTGTAAACATTTTGGCTTATAAACAAAAAAGCTTAAAAAACCCAAATGGAAAATTATACTCATCCACACTTAACATTAATATCTATTGTTGAAAATAGTATAAAGACATTCATAACTCAATTTCCAGCGCCACATAATAAGCGCATTATTATGCTAATAAAAATCGACAATTTATTAAAACCATGCTAATGGTATAAACTGACAAATTAAAATAAAATAAAAATAAATGTATACACACCAACAAAACAATACAACTGAAATTACATAATTAATATGTCTATAAAAAAACAAAATATTTTTTAAATGTTATCCTATCATATTTACATTGAACTTCAGACAAATATATTCACGAATGTCGAAGAAAACACTATAAAATAATAATCCCATAATCCTTTAATAAAACGACAAAAACAATATTTGTAATAACTTATACCAATGATTCGATATGCATTTTACAAATCTAATGAACTATTTCAATTTATTGTATTTATTAAACTTGATATTTCTTTAAAGCGTTTTTATACATCGCATTAGTTATTAAAAATCAAACATCACAGCAAGAACATCCTAGGACATTTTCTATACAAACCCCTCTTAAGCATCAATTACATTTACTATCCCACAAAAAAATATACTGAAGTTTAAAATCGAAGCACTATTTCGATTGCATAACGTAAAAATACACACATAATAAAAATATAAAAAAAACTTCAGTGTAAAATTAATACATTCATCCTCCATCTAGAATCTAAAACTGTATTCTTGAATAAGAATATATTTATAAACAATTAGAATTAATCAATGAAGTTGGTGGATGTATATGCAAAATTAACTAAATAAGGACAAAATAAAAAAATAAAACGTTATAATATTTTTGTACGTTTGCCCTTTTATTTTTACGCTGTGGCATAAATAAGTGACTATGAACAATTTTTATTTGTACTATAATAATTAAATTTAGCGATGTAGAGTATATACAATACTTCCTAAATAAAACATTAGATACATTTTATAAAAACCATATTATAGATTCTATAATATAATATACAGATTAGTTATTCAAATTGTTGTAATCTCTTGTCATATTAATGTTGCTATAAGATATGTTTCTGTTATGTTTGTTTGTTTGGTTTCCAGCCATGTTTTCTTTTGCTGTGAATTATTAGATATACTCAATAAAGTTTATATTAGTTATGTTAACTTGCATCGCGTTGTTTTTGTCATTAAATTCAATTAATATCACAAATGAATAATAATATAGTACCCACCGCACTACCACATTCGTCCCAGAAACATATCATAAATACTATGTTGCTAATCATACATGGATTCACATTGTTATTTCATCTTTTTAATCGCTTCGTATAATATAATTCTAAAATAATTAGAAAAAAAATTAATAGTCAATACTAGCTAATTATGCCAATGAAAAAATTGAAAAAGAGTCAACTGGAAGCAAAATAGTTTCAAAACGATTTTAAAAATGCAAACAGATAATTCCAACACAAATAACCCACTAGACGTAAATAGTTAAATAAATATTATGTTTGATAATTTTTAGTTGAAACCCACATTTTATTAAAAAAAAGCACTTGACGGTTATTATAACTTAAAGTCGAACAAAAATGTACTAAATCTTGTCTCAAATATTTTTCAAGTGCTTAGATTTCTATATGCAACACTGTCACGATAATAAGCACTACTATTTTATTTTTATTTTACTACTCAATGCGATAATTTTAAAATAAAAATTTAATATTCCTTGATTTAATAAGTAATAACGTATTTGACCCAATTAGGTAATATTATTGTATAATAGTCACTGGAGTTAGTGTTATGAAATAACTAATAAGAAAGAACCGTATGTAGTATGCATTTTCAACCAAATATTAAATTATTATTTAAAATACCAATTTTAGTGTGGCAGTGTCCTTGTTGATAATTAAAAAGAGGTATAATTTTTTTTTCAACAGAATTTAGTTAATATTTTATTTCATCCATTATTTCTTTCTAACCTATAACATTTTATAAATTAAATATTATTTTAACTATTAATGTATTAACCAACCAACGTTTACTATTATCTGTATATTACTATAATATTCTTTATAGGGAAAAGTTATATCGTTAATCAAACATTATTAATTAAGATGTAGGTAGTAAGTAGATAGTAAGTAATTGAAGTCTTTACATTTAAAAAAAAATGCAATTTATATTTATACTGTGATCAGTTTTTGTTTAAAAATCATAGTTATTACATAAATATCATGTCCCGAACAATTGGATTTATATTTTTACTTATTTATTTTTTGTCCTGTGCACGGGAAAATAAAATAAACTTTATTTTATTGTATCAAATACTTTTTGTACGAATGAAATGTTTTTTAAATGCATGACTCATATTATATTATTCATATTCAGTTATTGTATTTGTGTGTGTGTGTGTATGTGAGAGAGAGAGAGAGAGAGTGTGTGATGTGTATGTGCTGTGATTGTATAACAATATCATCCCATACGGTATTCGACCGACACAAGAGCAATTAGGATTAGGGGATTTATAACCCCAACATACGTGGCTTAAAGGTTATTGTTCAGTCAAGTTTTATTTGTGCCCATAATATAATGGACTTCAATATTGTTTTTGGTTTAAAATAGGTATTTAATAATACATAATACATTCTGTACTTGCATGCAGCATATATCATACCTACATAACGAACTAATTACGTGCTTATAATATAATTACTTAAATAACATATATATTTATTATCAAGTTATTCTCATCAATACATAACAATATTATTAGGTTAAAAGTTTTAACTGTTTTACAATAAATAATAATATTTTAATAAGTTATAATTTATAAATAAATTCAAAGTATAAATGATCACGCTACTCTGATTATTATAAACAATATAATATGTAGTAGTGTAGTGCCTATAATAATAGTGTAATAATAGTATAATAATCATATACTATAATATTATATTAGTTAGCGTCTGAAAAATTTAATATCAACTAAAACATTAAACAATAGAATATTATAATATAATGTTTAATTACAAAACATTATATCTTTTTTCTCATGAAAATATTGTTAAAAAATGAACATGATAACATCTTGAAAATGTAAACCTAACATTGATTAAGTACATGTATGTCAATATGTAAAGTTTATTGTAAATATTAAAACAATAACTAATAATATATTTTGACATTAAAAAATCAAATCATTTTTTCTCTGTAAACATTTGTATATCTACTTAATTATAAAATACGTATTGCATGACATATTACTAAATTAGTTACAATAATAATATTTATTCTCATTTGGCTTTTTAAGCATATTATTATATAATATGGAAAATATATTTTGTCTTTTTACTACAATTTCCACAAATTTCAGTGATCACTCAATTTATTGGTAGATCTGCTAAATATTATAATTTGTAATAATATAATATAAAGATCATACTTTAATCATTTTTACCTGCAATATAATACGCATGCAAGGATAAAAGTTATATTAAATTTTTAGAATGGTATTATAAACCGCGGTAAATATCAAGTTATTCAAACACAACAAACTATGTATAAAGTAAAATTGAGAATTATTTAAGATTTTATTTTTTGTTTTCATATAAAACCATTGAAAATATAAAATATTCACATTGCATTATTGCTTCCACAATATTTATTTAAAAATGAAAATAGAAATACACAATTGTTTACATTTCCATCTCATTTGAATAATATGTAAAATTGTAAACGTATTTAAGTATTTTCATAATGTAATTTTTTAATGTCTTTTTATGGTTTTTTTGAGCATCAACATCTCAGCCCTAAGAATTTAAAATAATGTATTATACTATCAAGTCAAACCTAGCTTATATAGTTGAATTACATTATAATCTACTTAGCTTGATAATTTATATTTTAATATAACCAACTAAAAATTAAATACAATATCAGACATCACAAAAAATATAAAAAATATTCGCCTCAAAGTATATTATATCTGCTTTAAACTATAGAATTGAGAACGAAAATGTTTATCATCAGATATAAATGTCTCAGTAGTGGGAATAAAAATATATTATTATGCTGCTTTATTATAACAGTTTTTCAAATTAATATAATAATATACGATATAGCGTGTCGTTCTTATAACATAGATAACGTTTTTAATCATCGCAAAAACTGAACTGTAGTAGAAAAAGAATTTAATTCGAGCGGCCCCAGCTGCAGTGGTAATTTTATCAGGAAAGGGTGAAATTATGGCAATTCCTTTATTGTTGGCGGTGTCGTTTCGAGTCGGTCGTATTATAATTTATAACCAATCATGAGCTTGAGTGGATTTCCGTCACTATGTATCTACCACTTATTACTATTCTGGCATCATTCGTGCCCGTGTGTGGAAGTGGAAGTATAACTTAACTTGGGGGCCCTACGGGTCGTAATATGATAATGATCGAGCCGAGAGTCCGAGAGTGTACACAAATATTCACATAATTCAATTGTGACATGTACAATCCTAAATCCTAATACGAAAATTAATAAATTATTTTGGGCTTACGCGTTTTTAATTTATTCCTAACCCATGACGAATGTTATCGAAAAAAAAAAATAAAAAAAATAATCGCTTTAAATGCATTACAATTCTGAACACCATGAAATTTTTGTATTAATTGGTCATATTTACGAATAATTATAGTAGTATATGAATTTAATGATGTATATTTAATGTGACTTTAACCTCTATATACTTATTATTGATGTATCCATCATATTATTATTTTTTTTTTTTTAACTGTATATAATATACCCTCGGCAACATGGGTCATTACTAATGACTCATTAGGCTTCATATTATTTTTAATTGTATTACAATGCCTTCTATTTTGGTTTTTTGCTATACAATATTGATACACCATTTCTACATTTAACTATTGAATATTAAATTATATCCAGTATTGACTGATGTGTTTTATTTTTCTAAGTTCATTTATATTTGTTATAAACAAATATAGAATAGTAACTCACTGCCACCACCAAACGCATTGCCTGAAGGTAGATATATTATATTTAGAATAGCTTTTTTTCCTGTTGTCTTAATTTGTTTTATTTCTTATTGTTTTAATTAAAATTTTAACAATAAAAAAAATTATTATTATTATTATTATCATATTTCTAGACAAATATATCATACAATTTCTTGTCTGAAGAAAAATGTACGCAAATCTCAAGATTATTATTTCAAATTATTTCATATCAATTGGCTAGATACTGAAAATGAATTACAAAACAGTTGTAAAGCATTTGTATATTTTCGATCGATTGGTGAACCTTCAGATATATTTTGTAGTTTTCATCGTATATTTATATAACGGATAAATACACATCGCTGTTGAACGAATATATCTGACCTCCGCTCAGAATCCAAAAATGGATTCAAAGCATCAATCGAGTGTTGTCTTTCATTATATTAGGAATCGCTCTGTTTTGTTGATCCAACAATATCGTAGCTACGTCGTTATATTCTCCGATGGTGAAGTGTATTTACAGGGAAAATCGCCATATTTACAATATAATAATGCACAGTGGGACTTCCGAGAATTTCCAATGAAAAGTTATGAATTAGAATAATAAAATATAAATGCAAAAAACAAATTTAAACTGCAAATAAAATATTTAAAATACGCAAATGAAAATAAATTGAAGACAGTACAGTACAATTTCCCGTAAAAAACTTCTCTGAAAACCAATAGGTTCTGATTCGTGGAATAATTGGAAGGTACCTAGATATAATACCAATATATGCGTGACAACGATGATATAACGATATTACGTAGGTACTTCCAGTTGTCAACCACCGTCCACCGGCTTTATGGTTTAATATAATGATTACCTAATTAAGTAATTTACAGTTCGATGGGGACGATGATGACTATTTATTTATTTATTTATTCATTTATTTATTTATTTATTTATTTATTTATGTTTTATATCAAAGGCTATCTACCCTTTAACAAATTTTATAAATAAAACATCAGATAAAAACTAAAAACTAAAAACTCATTAAGTATAGTAAAACCTAACAAAGACAAATATAATTATAAAAATAATTCTGAATTACAAGTAATAAGTATATAAAATAATGGTTACACTATAAACATTTTCCATATTAATCAATCAATATTTTTTAGTAATAACATAGATTTAGATTTAAAACAATAGCGTGAGAGAGAAAATATGTCTGAATGTATAGGTACAAATTTTATTAGCTAAAATTAATGCTCGAGGCGAAAAAGAATTGGTATCACTGTTCGTTTTATAATGAGGAACTAAAAATAAATCTGAATTACATGTAATTAGATATGGAATTCGAAAACCAATTTCAGACAACAATATTCGGGACACAAAATATTGTAATTAATAAAATCATAGACAAACATAATATCAGTTAATTTCCATCTAAGTGAAAGGGAAACAAGGCCAATATAATCTTGAGTTAGATGAAGAGAGTCCCTAGATAATGGAATATTTGACAAATATGCAATACTTTTTAAAAATTTGTATTGTACATTGTCCAAATCATTTATATATGTCAAATATTTGTATGACCAGATTACTGAGCCGAAATCAAGATTGGATCTAACTAAAAATGTAAACAAGGTTTTTAAGCATAGGTAACGGATTTTTAAAATTTTTAGTGTTTCTTTTAATAAAGCCTAACATCTTAAAGATTTATTAATTAACATATAATGATTAGTTTTAAAAGAAAGATCACTTTCAAAATAAATGCCTAGATCTTTGATTATATTTACTCTAGTGAGAGAACACAATTCAATATTATAGTTAAAAAAGATTGGATTTTTTACGTGTAAATGATATCGTATGTCATTTATCAATATTTACTCCATAAATAAAATTTATTAAGATTAGACTGAAGAGATTCAGCATCAATTAAAGAATTAACTGTACAGAAAATCTTCGCATCATCCGTGAATAGTAAAATGTTTATAGAACTAGGTATCAAGTACTAATGGAAGATCATTAATTAAAATTAAAAATCGTAAAAGTCCGTGTAAATAGCATCTACTTGGAAGCCTTGATCAAGAATTTTTACAAGAGAATTATGATATAATAATAAATTAGTTTGAATCGAATGATTTGATACAAATCCATGCTGAGAAAATCTTATATTATCACACAATAAATTAGATAAGTTTTTTGAAATAATGGCTTCAAACATTTTTGGAAAAAATTGACAATTTCAAAACTGGCCTATAGTTTTTCACATTTTGTTTGTCACCCGATTTATGAATGGAAGAAATGAAAGATTTTTTCTAACAAAAAGAAAATGTTCCATTGGATAGAGACAAATTAAATAAATAATGTAAAGGTTTAACAAGAGTTTGACAACACATTCTTAAAAAAAAATTAGGAATTCCATCGGGCCCAATACTTGCATTGCCATTAAGTAAACCAATAAAATCTATAATTTCGTATTAATAAATAATAAATGAATTAAAATTAAAATCATGAAACTGATTATAAAATAAATCATTATAGTAATCGTATGTTATATTAGTTGTGTTAATTGTGTATACTGATGAAAAATATTTATCAAATAACTTAATGGTATCGATCATATTATTCACAGAAACATTGTCCAAAAATACTGAAAGGAGAATATTAGAATGATTAGATCTCGAAGATTTAATATTCCAAAACGACTTCAGGTTGATATTAACAAGGCTGGGCATTAACGCGTTAATAAGTTAAAGTTAAGTTATTTTTTTTTATGTTTATTAACTTAATTAATAACTTTAGGAGCTTTTGAATTAACTTTTAATTAACTTGAGTTAATTTTACATTTAAACAAGTTAAGTTAATTTAATTTAATTTTGTGAACTATTGTAGGAATACAAATTGCTGGTAGGTACACATTTTATGCTAACAAAATGTGTACTGTTAGCTTTTTCACACATAAAATAGTAATAGTTCTTTGGTCTAATAACATGAACAATTTTAGGTACCGATTATTTTAATTTCACCTATAAGAAAACAAGAAACTTTTTTTAACTTAACTTGAGTTAAAAAGTTAATATTAAATTTTGGTTAACTCTTAACTTAATTCAATTGATAGAAAATTTTGAATTAACTTTTAACTATTAACTTGATTTAGATTTTAATTTAACTTAACTTAACTGAGTTAAAAAAAAAAATCATTAACTTGCCCAGCCTTGGATATTAATATAATTTTCAATTTTTAACAAATGATTTGCATGAATTTGAGGAAACAATTTTTTACAACTACTACGTAAATTAGAAAAATATAGGTAATCCTAATGTGAATTAGTAAGTTTATATTTTTTATGTACTTGCTTTTTTAGTTTAATTAAATTTCTCAAAACAGGATTAGACCAATATAAAGTACGTGAATCATAATGATTTAATTTAATTTTAGGAACAAACATATCAAACTAATGGTATAAAATTTCATTTTGTTTAAGAACAGTTAAATCGACATTAAGATTTGTCAAATAAGATATTAAATCAATGCTATTAAACAAATTGACATCATTATAATTACATGCATTAAAATTAAAAACAACTGGACATGATGTTTCAAAAAGAAATTCAGTCGAAGAAATGGATAGAATAAAATCTAATGGTGGGTGATAAGATAGGTATAATCAGTACAAGAGAAGCCAGAAACATTAAAATCACCAATAATAAGTATATTAACTATTAAATGAACAAGAATATATAATAATATATATATATATATTATATATAAGCAATTATTACGCTCACTAATTACCTATGCTTGTCCTATCTGGGGCTACTGCTCAGCGACATACTTAAGAAAAATACAAATTTTCCAAAACAAAGTATTAAAAATAATAACAAACGCACCATGGTTCATACGCAACGAAAATCTACATAAAGACCTCCGAATCATCAAAATTCAAGATCTTATAAAAGCTCTTGCTGAAAATTTCCATACTTCACTCCACAAATCAACTGGCTGAATACACTTCAATTTACATATAGGTACGTCCACCACCTCAAAGACGTCTAAAACGCGGTCGCCCGCACGATCTTATTCGATAATGCTATTAAATAACTGTTGTCACTAACGGTAATTATTGCTCTTAATTGTAATAGTAATTTCTTATATTATCATGTTAACATTAGTCAAAAAAATTAATGTTATTTATCCATAGATGTAGATAGCCTTATAGGCTAGGAATGTCTTATTATAATTAATAAAAAAAAATATACATATATATCTTTATGGGTATTGGGAGGATATAAACACAACCTAACAATAATTTCACATTATTATAACTAACTAATACAAATACCTGATCAATGCCACAGATATCATCAATAACAATACGTCTATGCATTCAAGTTATCTCTGATGGCCGACAACAGACCACCTCCTCTAGAACATGATTACCAATTCTATCAGCTCTAAAAATATTGAAATTAACAACACCAAGTTCTAAATCATTAATATAATCATTTAACCAAGTTTCAGATAAAAATAATAAATCATAGTTTAAATTATTTACAGAATTACGAAAAAACTGAAGTTTTGTCCTGAGACGTCTTACAATTATTTAAAAAAATTTTGAGATTGTTGAGATTGAGAATGAGTAGAGGTGACTTCCGGTTTTTTAATAATATTACATATTAGGGACATCATTAACGAACTTGATCGTTAAATCCATTTCACCTTTTGATATTCGTTGATTTAATTCTTCACGTAATTTCTTCATAGCCTCTTTTTGATACAGGGTCCAATCAATATTTATATTTATCGATGATAGTGATTTATTGCATTGTGATAACTTACGTTTATTCTTAATAATATCAAATACATCAGACTTATATATATACATCAGAATCAAAGATGACTTTAATTGGACGTGATTTCCCCACTTGTGGACGACCTATGCGAATAACTCTCTAACCAAAATAGTTTTAATGATGTTATTTATTTACACCAGATCAAATTAAATACGAGCATCCAACCGGTTAAAACTACATTCTTAAATATTATAGAATAATAAATTATTAGCACAGCGGTTACGCTCATTAATTTCGTTAAAAATAAATTCACTAGAAAAATGCACAAATTATGTATTAGCAGAATCAGTATTAAAATTCATATTTTTAAAATTTTCTACATCAACTAATAATTTTTTTATCAATACTCTCAACTCTGGTGATTCTTAAAGACCTTGATCACATCTATCACAAAAATATTTAAGAGACCTATTTTTTAAAGAAAGACACATAACTTCAGTTTCAGAGAGCCCGTGTATTTAGAATGTGCAGATAGAGTAGGTATACAACTATCACATTTGACAGAAATATCCAGTTCTGCGAATTGAATATTACAGATATTATAAAAAATTCCAGTCATCATGAAAATAATTAGAAACAATCTAAATATTGCAAAGAGTGAATAAGCAGCTAAATTAAAAAAAAAAAAAAAAAGATAACGCACAAAAGAAAGTACAACACAACCATACAGCTCAACGGTCTAATGATAACTGAATCATAGGTACATACAATTATAATAAACTACAAATGTCTATCAAACAAAAATTATTTATTTAACTTAAATAGTAACCATATGTAGTTAGCATCATATAAACATTGTAATACCCTTAACATTGTATCTTAACAAAAACTAATAACCTTTGTTGTTGATGTTTTTTTAGTTCAATAAAAAAAAAAAAAAAAAATTATTTATACAAATATATAAGTAATACACAATGGTTCTAACAATTTCAGTAGTATACTTATAATTCCGGTTTATAATGTCAAAGTAAAACTAAAATAGTTAGTTGCCTATACTGAGGTTTCTTAGGTCCATCAGCCAGGCATTCGATTTCTCAAAACCGTAATAATAATTTTTTTAAATAATTTCATCATCTATAGCTGTATTTATAATAATTATAATAATATGATATGCTATGCTATGTACTAAAATAAATCGTATTATTTATGTATAATTACTACTAGATTATCATCAGATATGCAATGATAATATTAAATCATATTTTATATAGATGTTATTATGCGTATGACTACGTTCCAAATGTTACATTATTGTTGTTGCTATACAATGATGTTGTTTTCTTTATTGCTCATTTTAATATTATTTTATTCATTGATGACGCAAAAATCTTCAAATCAAATTTATCTATTGTAGTACGTCCCCAAAAAATATTTTTGAAGTTTAAATGAATAGTAAGCTCTAAATTATCTCTTTTTAAATATTAATAATACTGTCATGTTATCTCACACTAAAAAAAATCACTCATCAATTAATTTCATCTGCTGTTTATTGATTATTCAATATAAATCTACTTCGTTTGACTCCAATTAAAGACTTAGGTATACTATTTGATTCAACATTACTATTCGACATCCATAACATTAACTATCTACAATAAAGCGCAATCCTTGGTTGGTTGTGGTTAAACGTAGTTTCACAGAATTTAATTATCGTTTCGCCTTCAAATACCTTTATACTCCTTTTATTCAATCTTGACTAAGGTTCGAACGGATATAATCTGTAATAATAATAATATTATTCATAATAACTAACTTGAAAAAGCTCAAAATAAAGTGCTTTGCTTTATATCCTACAAATGTAATATATATAGAACTTCCTGCATTGGTTACGAAACATTTTAGGAATCTTAAAAATGGATTATTTAAAAACCTTGAAACAACTACTTACAGCTTCTTTCTCTTTAAACTATTGAATGATGAAATTTATGATTTATTTATACTCGGCCTGATAAACTTCAAAATTATACACTCAAACACTCGGAATAACCATTTATTTTATATTCATTTGGTTTCTCAAAACTATTCATATTAAATCAACCAATCAATATTTCAATATATCATCGCAACAATCTTGATGATCACAATCTATTAAAGTAAATTATATTCACATCCTTTGTATTAATTTGTGGTTCATTGTTTATTGTCTATGCATATAATATATATACTATGTATTTAATATAATTATTGTATAGATTATTTTAGTTGTTCTTGTGTATTATTAAATATTGATTGAATTTATAATAATGAATTTTCAGCTCAATGTTACTTTATTCACATTTGTAATTTTTATTAATGTGTTTGAAATTGGACAATTTGTCTGTAAATAAATAAATAAATAATATAATTGATAATAATAAACAAATAGTTAACCATTATCCACTATTACATAAAATATAATATTGTAATGATTAGGTACTTACTATAAATACTATAACCTTACTATACCTAATCGCAACATTATTAGTATAATACCTGCAAATATACTTTAGATCACGATTTATAATTTAAGATAATCTTAAGAGATATGTCGTTTTTTTAAATAAAATATTTTAATACAATATACCTATTCCTGTTATCCTAATGAAAAATCAAACTAACATAAATCAAATGCTCAAATTAATCATTATGTTTATCAAACAAGTGGCATATTTTTATTTATTATTTTTTGATATAAAATTACAAAAATTTACTAAAATAAGATACGATTTTACTTTTAAAACAATCAGCATAATGATTATAATATATAGGTATCTATACTTATAATATACAGCATGTATATTATAGACAAGAATACAAGACAGCGATGACGTCGCTGACGAGATTTGGTGGAACGTTAATTTGAGTATACCTATCTCTTATATTGCATGATAATTATTGTAATACACAATTCCCTTGTGTTAGGTAATACGCTTAGAGAATTCATAGCCAACGGGGACGTAATAATGACGTTTTGCCATCCCTTTTTGTTCCACGGTTGACAAAATACGTATTCAAACAGCGGGTTTCTCTGTTAACTGTAATATATGGAAATTATTTCTAAAACATTATACCTGTAACATGTACAGTCTAAAAACACCCTTGTTTGCCTGTTAATAAATACTGTAATTTACAATGAATCTTTTGTTTTATTTATATTGTAATATAGATGTGAAAATTGCTTATTAATAAAGGCATGCCAATCTCGAATTGTCAGTGTAAAAACACAATTATGGAGAATCAAGTCTGAGAAAATTGGCAATTATTTTTTTTTTGGAAATAATTCAATTTAAAAAAAAAAAAAAACTAAGTTAAACTAAATTGAAAATTACTTAATGTATTTTTAAACTTTGTTAGGTGAAAAATTAATGGATAAAAAATCCAACATAATTTAATTATTATAAGATTAAATTTGACAAAGTTATATTGCATTATACTAATCCGATAAAATGAATTTGAATATTTTTCGATATTTAAGTCATATACATATTATATATTATAATAGTTATATGAGTCCTTTTGAAGAAAATTTCGAAGATAAATTCAGTTGAATCATCAGATATAACTCTCCTTCATCCAATCAATAATTAGTGTTACTCTTATTAATGTGTTGATCTAACCATAAGTACACCGGTAATAATATATTTTGAAATATAAAAAGTCATCTGATTAAATTTTGGTTGACATTTTTTGCTTTATTTTTTGTAAATATAAATAATAATAATAATGTTTAAACATAAATCTAATGATTATTTTATACCCCTTTTAATAGATTGATATTTTATATCTATATAATACCTATATCCATTGGATAATAATTCTTTATGAACTGTAATATTTATACAACACTACAAGAATCCTATAATCTGCAATTTTACTATTTAGTATTTTATTAGACTGCTGATGATTAATGGTAGTTTATTTTTATATTTTTTCTGTATCAAGTCTTAAATGTTTTAACGATATCTAATATTTATAAAAAAATAATGATATAAATTAATGGTTTAATTTAATTTTAATACATTTTCTGCTTACAATTAACAAAACGTTATTCAACGTTAAAAGATAAATTTATTTAGTTAACAGTTCATTCCAAATAAAAATAAACAATTAATTTACTTAGTTAAATTCCAAAAATTACTTAAACGTTTTAACATACAATTAATTTTTAATTCTATAGTACCCAGCCTTGTGGATAACAGTGATAAGGTACTCATTCCAATGTTATAAAATGGTCTTACCTTTAGGAAAAATTGAAAACACAATTTACAAAATTAAAAAATATATTTTTAATTCTTTACTCAAAATAATTACAGTTATTTAAAAGAAAAAAACAAACAATTTTAGTGCCTTGAATCGTAAAATAAATATTATATATACTATTGTCTATTACCTATATAAACTGTATAAAAAAAGATTTATCATATTTTCCAAAAAAAAAAACATTCTTTGGATTTTAAGTATTTAACTTTAGAATAACAAAAGAAGAAAAATATTTTAAAGCCAATTTTTTCAACGTACATTTGAATGAATTTTCTAACAAATTTAATAGTTAAGCAACGAAAAACGATAGCAATCAAGCAATGCCATATAACGTTTCCACCTGATGTTCTGACTATTTGGAATTTGGAATTTTTAATTTTTAATTTATTAAAATTTTGCATATTTTAATGGGAGTATTTGGAATTTTGATATTTTGCATTGCATCATTCTCTTAAAAACATTATTTTATTTTTATGATACAATTTTAAGATAACATTATTTGTTACATAAATAAGTTACTTAAATAATTTAATATTTTCTGAACCTTAAAATTACAAATATGCTGGTGTATACTTTTTATTAGAAATAACTTAATTCAAATGTTTTGGTCGCTTAAGGCCTAAAACGTTTTAATGGTATCTCAGAAGTAGTAGGTTAGTTTAAAATTATGTTTAGATTTTAGTCTAACCCATATTTTAAAATTATATGACCAAAAAAAATAGCTCTTTTCAGAATAATTGATAAACTTGATAATTTTTTTGTTCTATGCAAATATATTTTGATTAATTTATTAATTTAAACACAATTTATTCGGGTTTCAAATATACGTCAACAATTTGTAAAAAAAAAAAAAATGTCCATTATTAATATTTAGTGTATGTTACTATAGAAACTCGTGTTACTTTAATACTCTATAACTTGTAATATTATATTACTGTACTATATTATAATGACATACGTGATACATATATCTATACAAATTTAAGTAGAATATGCAATATATGAGCAATAATTTTCTGCCTTACGTATAGCATTAAAACTTGGTTAAGTACTTCAATAGTTCAATGTCACTACCTCGATTCTCAAATTTTAGTCAATTTTATGTAGGCATAGAAATAGATATTACAGACAATATTAGTTCTGAAGAAATATTGGAATTTTTCCAAATATTGAATGAAAATGGGTTTAAACTGCAATTTGTTAATAATTATATAATATAATATACTATTATCACAAAGTTTGTAATTATTATTTTGAATTTGTTTGAATATTTTATAACCTTAGGGATGGGATTTTTTTAACCTGCAACCTTACAACATATATCTTATTGAATAGTTTTAATTACTCATTATTCCTAACTTGAACTGTAATGGTGGAACCCCAACAAGATTTTTAGGTCTCGGTTGCATCACTGTTGAATAGAAATTTACAGTTTTAAACTAAAACGATTTTTTTTTTTTGATAATTTGTAATATTTGTTATTTTACTAAACGATACTATTTTTAATTTAATACTAAGAATTGTTTTTCTCATTGGCCTCTAACTGTTCACATGCATACAATTTAGTATTCATGAAATTGAGATATTATTTTTTGATAATTATATTATAGATTCTATAAAATTGAGATACTTTTAGGTTAATAATTTTCCTTTTTAGTAGAAATAATGAATTGTATGGTATCCAGAATATTTATATAATAATTTCATATTTGCATAAATAACTTCTACTTCAGAATATCAAATTTAAATATGGGTTACCATTTAAAAAGTAAAAGCAATGAAAATCAATACGACAGAAGAAAAAGCTATTATAATAATAATATTATTTTACATGTTGTATTATATAATATAATACTTACATAATATAAAAGGAACGTACTTCAAACTATTGTAAAAAATTATATATATTGTTAAGTATTCAAAAGATAATCTGGAAAACGAATGAATTTTTCTTTTGGTATCTACGACATTGCCACGACTGCTGCCCATTGCTTCGACATAATAATAAATACGACAAATAAGTACAAATTCACGGTATTTCTATGTAGCTCGGGTTCTGAAGTAAGTTTTGCTGTTTTAACTTTTAGTCGATGCCATCTTATACATTCGTATCGTATGTTTGTAAATACAATCAGGAGAATATACAAAAAATATACTGTTTATATTTATAATAAAGGTATTTACAATAATAGATATTTTGATATACTGTCTATAGGTATTTCGGAAAATAATAATCTTTTACATTTTTCATGTTAAATTCAAGGTTTTCATCTCACAAGGATCAATATTTTAGTATACGTTTAGGTATACGTGACAGGCGCTGGACGAGTAATTTCAACATCGGTATGAGAAGGAACTCGTTCAAAAGGAATGGATTCCTGTAACGACTTCTTTTTGTAGGAACGAAGCTTGGAACTGCTTCCTTCAAAAATAAAAGAAAAAGGAAATGAACGAATTCTTTATTTTGAGGAACTTGAACGAAAAACACAGTTCCTTGAAATTTTAAAACACATTTTAAACTTTAATACTGTTTTCTTTGTTTTTACGCGTTAACTCATAAGAAGGTATTTTTAGTCGATTCATGACTAATGACATGAAGTACCTATGGACGATGGATCCCTGTCCCCTACACACACCAGCACCACAGCCAATATTTTAGGAAGTTAGAATTAGAAATGTACCTATCATAAATTCATAATTTATAATATAATATTAATATAGGACCTAATATGTGTTGTATTAAATATTATTTAATTTATTATCGGCATATTGATGCCGGTAGAATATTATCGTCATAATAATAATAATATGTGTTAAAGATATAAATAGATTTTGGTGTTTTCTGAATGATTATTACTTATTTGTTATTTGTTATTTCTATGTTGTATGTAGACATTATCACATATTACATAATAATTTAATTTAATATTAGGCATTACGTAACATATTTGGTCGCGTTGACAAAAGTTGTCACATGCAGTTGTTATAGTTGCCAGGTTGCCTGCTGTTAATAATTTAATATCACGGATTATTTAAGTCCGTGGACTCCAATAGGTACTTTTAGATAGGTTACCGTTACTATGAATTTAATTTTTATTTCTTATTTATATCTAACAGTATTATACTTAAGCCTTTTTAGAATTTAATACACTTCTTCCGTCTAGTGCTCCTGTAGAGCGACTTTTCTCGACAGGTTCCAATGTGATGACTCAAAAAAGGCACAAATTGAGTGACTCGCTATTTGAAAAATTAGTGTTACTAAAACAAAACAAAGTGTAAAACTGTAAAGTTTAGATAATTTAATAACTATCTGTATTCATAATATATTATTTTCATTTTCAAATCATTTGTTAAAATAATAATAATTATTATTAATTATTTCATTTATTCTTATTAATATTTTATATTACTTAGTATACTTTATATTTATTAATAATTATATATTATTATATTATTTAAATAATTTATTATACTTAAAAGTTGAAAGTACTTATAGGAGAAATAAAAAGTATAAGCATATTACAAACTAAATCTATATAATTAATAATTATACATTTTCAATTTGTTGAATACCTTACCTATTAATTAAATTATTTAGTAGGTATCTATTCACTATTCAGCTCCTGCTTAGTTTCATATTTTAAGTTCTAATTCAATGATCCTTGCAGTTGTTTTTACATTATAAATAACAAGGTATGACTATGACTCTGAAGCCGAGAAAAAACTAGGACACTAGGTTAACAATGGAACGAGTTCTTTTTTTAGAGGAACTATACATTTGGAATGAGTTCCTTTATTGAATAAGGAACGAAGATCTGGAACGAGTTGATATTTTAACAAATGGACAGGGAACGGAATGAGATCCTTTTAAAAAGGAACTTTACCATCACTGTTCAATATTGACATTCGCGTTTTTAATAGTATTTGCTGTGTGATAACTAGATGAATTATACTTTATAAGTAAATTGCAAATAATATCATCGACATTAAATATTTGAAACGTCTTAAATAAATAATGTTTTCCAATTTTTAATGGATTTATATACGGTATAAGAATATTACGCCTAGGTAATGAGTAGCAACCTAATAATATAGTTTTTAAATTAACAATCTTATTGATCGAATGCATCCAATGGTCTTTAATTACTTTATTTAATCATCGATACGTAGATAATAATATATGTGTACATTTTATAAGTTTATACGATACTAAAAAATTGATTCTTAATAATATGGCTACTAGATTATTTTCATTTTTAAAATAAAAAATATTTTATAATAATATATAGTTATAATAATGTTAATATTCCATAATTAATAAAGGTATTTAGATCGATAACTAGGTATAGACTATAGACATTAAAATGTTGATTACATAGGTGTTAATTAAAAGCTTCTGAAATTAATTTTGAATAACTATATGGCTCTAAGTTGTATCAGCACAAATTTACGTATTGATATGATTCAAATCGAATGGAAGTTTTAATATACAACAACCTTTTTCTTAAAAATTATTCTCAATTGCTGACTTTTATTTTAGATTCTGAACGAAGTGATGAATGTATTGATGTGTGTTTTTTTTTTATGTCTGTGAACAGCATAACTAGTTGAAATAATGCTTCAATTTCAAACTTTGGGGGTGGTTTCCGATGTAAAAGTGAATATCCTTTGGTGCATTATACAGGTCAAAAGTAAACATTTTCCAAAAGTTTTCAAAAAAAAATCGAGAAAAAAAAAAAAAAAAATGACAGAAAAGCGGGAATTTTTACGCAAAACCAGTTTTCGACCAAATCGATATTATTATATGGTTGTAATTCAAAAACTAATCACTGTAAATACTTGAAATTTTCACCAAATGTTTATGTTAGTGATCTATATATACAGTTTAATTTTCAGAAATGTTTGACTTTTTTGAGTTATTTATAGACCACTGAAATTTTCGATTTTTTTGAGAATTTTTTTTTGAAGTGCCGGTAAAAAAATATTGGACGACCAAAAAAACTTGAAAATTTAATACAAGGTTCCTTATGAGTTGTTCTAATTGTAGCTAAAAAAAATTAAAAATCGTAAATCACAATTTTTTTTATAAGCTTTTATAGTTCAAAATTTTACGAAATCTGTCGAAAACGCGAAAATTTGCAAGTAATTTTGAAGTTGAAAAATCATAAAATTTTTTGCGTTTATAACTAAGGATTAAAAATACAACACTAAGTTCTCCATAAGTTTTCCTTCAAGTAGCTATAGAGAAAACTCGAAGTATCATTATAGAAAAAATTTTAAGTGCGTTTGAATTTTAAATTTTTACGAAATAGCGTAACGATAACGATTTATCCTGAAACGATTTTAAATATTTGTTATTATTCAAAAAGTATAAGTCCTAGATACTTGAAAATTTTACCAGTTATTAGGATTGGTATTTTCTTTACATGATTAAATTTTCAAAATATTTTGACTTTTTTTGAGATATTTATAGACGACTGAAATTTTCAATTTGTCTGAAAATTTTTTTTTGAAGTGTCGATAAAATTTTTTTGGCCCTATCAAAATACTTGAAAATTTAATACAAAGTTCCTCATAAGTTATTCTTAAAGTGATTAAAAAATTATAAAAATACATAGGCACAATTTTTTTTATAAGCGTTTATAGTTCAAATTTTTACGAAATCTGTCGAAAATGTGAAAATTTGCAAGTAATTTTGAAGCTGAAAAATCATAAAATTTTTTGTGTTTATAATTAAAGATTAAGAATACATCACTAAGTTTTCCATAAGTTTTACTTCAAGTAGCTATAGAGAAAACTCGAAGCGTCATTATAGGAAAAATTTTAATTGCGTTTGAATTTTAAATTTTTACGAAATAGCGTAACGATAACGATTTATCCTGAAACGATTTTAAATATTTGTTATTATTCAAAAAGTATGAGTCCTAGATACTTGAAAATTTTACCGGTTATTAAGATTGGCATTTTCTTTACATGATTTAATTTTCAAAATATTTTGACTTTTTTTGAGATATTTATAACTAATTTTGAAGCTGAAAAATCATAAAATTTTTTTTGTTTATAACTAAGATTTGAGAATTTAATACAAGGCTCATAATATATTTTTACAATTGCAGTTGAAAAATAAAATAAATGTATAGCCACAATTTTTTTTTTACATGTATTCAAATTTTAATTTTGACAACATACGTAAAAATCACAAAAATTCGTAAATTATTTTTTCCTAGAAATTCATAAAAATTTTCCTTTTATACCTAAGATTTGAAAATTTAATACAAGGCTCCTAAAATAGTTTTACAATAGCATTTGAAAAATAAAAGAAATATATAGTCACACATTTTTTTTATAAGCATTTATAGTTCAAATTTTGACTAAATACATAAAAATTACGGCAATGTTCAAATCATCTTAGATCGAATTTCATAAAAAATTTTCCTTTTATACCTAAGATTTGAAAATTTAATACAAGGCTCCTAAAATATTTTTACAATAGCAGTTGAAAAATACAAGAAATGTATAGTCACATTTTTTTTTACAAGCATTTAAATTTTAATTTTGACAACATATACGTAAAAATCACGTAAATTCGCAAATTATTATAAGCTAGAAATCCATAAAAAATTTTCTTTTTAAATGTAAGATTTGAAAATTTAATGAAAGATTCCTTACAAATTTTTCAATCTTTATCACAAAAAAAATGTCCACCGGAATTTCAAATTAAATTTTTATTAGCATTTGAATTTCAAATATTGACAAAAATTCGTCAAAACCATGAATATTTGCAAATTATTTTGTAGTTCAAAATTCATATAATATTATTTGTATTTATATCTAAGGTTATAAAATTTAACACCAAGTTTTCCACAAGTTTTGCTTCAAATAGCTATAGAGAAAATTTGAAGCGTCATTATAGGAAAAATGTTTTAGCGTTCAAGTTTTAAACTTTTATGAAATCGCGTAATGATAACGATTTATCTTCAAACCAGGTATTCGTATATATAAGGTATTATGAATTATGATAACTACATTAATTGATTAACAATGTCTTATGCAAAATGCGTCTTAATTGAAAAATAAAATATTTGTTTCAAAATAGAATATTATATGACAATATTTAAATATAATATATCCTATACTGACAAATCATCTCCGTTCAGAATCGTTTTTCGTATACAATGATACCTATCATTACATTCAAATTTAATCCCATCCATTACAGTAACCTACTGTACAGCAGAGCGACATCCACGACTTACCCGCTTTTTTTTATTTTTTAAATTTTTAAATAAACACAAATCAAAAATTTAAAGGTAACCCATGCATCATTATTTACGTCAAATTTGTTATCTATAAATTATAATATAGAACACTGGATCTTATTATCTAACTTAATAAACAAAGGAGTTATCAATTATCATAAATAATAGCCTGTTACATAGACTCGGCAACATGGCAAGCATTCTGAGTTTTGTGATTTCGGTTCTTGATCAAAAAAACTTAATCAACAAAATGTATCCTGAAATTTCTCATCTTTTCAATAAATCTAATGAATGGCACCGTGAACGTGCAATTTCGGCTCATAAAAACGACACCGTCAACATTATAAACGTAAAAGTTCTTTCCATGTTCGAAGCTGATAAAAAAACTATATTTCTATAGATACACTTACTAATAATATTGTTTATAAAAAAATATTGGTTAATCGGTAGTTATGTAGCATTTTCCCAAAACAATAAAAATTACTTTTCAAAAAATGTAGTTTTTTTTTAAATTTAGTATAAAACGCGAGGTATGAGTTTTATTAGTTGTTAGCCTATTTCAATTTAGATATTATGTTGTATTCATCGCTTTCTTCTATCATATATTTTATTTTAATGCACATGCGTAAGCTAAATTTTTATATGCATCAGACAGAGATAGTTGTCATCTGCACATGCCGCAGTGGTGTATTGTAGGGTATACGGCGTATACCCACGTATATATCTTAAAAAAATTGTTATTGAATTACCAATTGTTTTATAGTTATAATCGTTAGAAAAAATGTATAAGATCATTTTTTTTTACCGCATACATGTCAAACAGAACTAAATTATGTGATAAAAAGTAAGTTCTAACTCCATCTTATCCTATATATGGCGTAATATGTCTAATAATTTTTTTTTTTTTTTTTTTTTTTTTTTTTTAGGGGGGGGTAGATAAATCAATTTAAATATAAAGACACGGTGGTATACCCCACGACCCACCATAAGTTAATTTTAGGTTTGGCGAGACATTTTTTTTTTTTAGAGAGAGAGGATTAAGCTCCCCATCCCTCTCCCCTCAATATACGTCTATGTTCTGAGCGTATACCCTAGAAAAAAATAACGAATACATAACTGCGACATGCGTGTTAGCATTATCAGAATGAAAAATTCGACGAAAGAAAGCGGCTATCACTTACAATATAAATCACTATTTTTTCCCCGGACAACGCCGGGTAATTCAGCTATCTATTTATATGTATAAAAATAAACTGCTAGAAAAATCAAGGATTTTGTATTAATTGATTATATTAATTCACCGTTAGTGGAATTAAGTAGAAATGGGAACTTGGCATAACTTTAATACTTTAGAGTTAAATCATACACTTACGCACAAACAGCACCAAGTCCGCGATCTACCTGCGGTAGATCGCCTACCTGATAATATTATACTTCTGCAAATCAGAATTTTTATTCCAGGTAACGGAAAAGTTAAGATAAGTTTTGAACACCATACACCGATTATTAAATAACGAATTGAACAAAGTTTGAGTTATATAAATTTAGTACATATAACGGGCAACGAAGTACACGGGATCAGCTAGTAGTTGTATAAAAAAAATATTTAAAACATTAAAGATATGTAGCCAACCTGGCTGAACTTATAAAACAAAATATTTGCCAAAAATTTGGTGTTAACATTATTTGTTGTGTTTTTCTTGAGCCATTCACTTGCTTTTGAAAGCCATATAGGTACTTGCTGCACCTTTAATATCTTTGGCCGAAGTTTGGTTGAATATTGAAGAAGACTCGGTTGCTTCTAAAATAAATGAATGCATTAAATTATAAATGATTTCCAAATAATACTTAAGTATCGTATCATGCATATTAACAATTCCAGTTATCCGTTTCAGAGATGAAAGCATCATATTATTCAACTTCAATACTTTGCCTTACGCACACATATAATATTATAAAACCTCTTCATACATGAAAATAAATTAGGGTGACCATATTTAAAAAAAAAAATACAGGACAAAATTAATAATAATTTAATTTTTTTTATTAACACTTAATATACATATATTATATTAACGATTATCAACAAGTCGACAACACTCAACGATTGTTGGAACCAAACTAATAGCAATAGCTATTCGCTATAATAACGATAACCGTATTTTCAGTGATATAATTAGATAGAATCGAAAGCATTTAGTCCGATAACGGTCAATCTGATAACTCCGATAAGCTCCTTTAACTCGTAGACATACCCCATACTGATAAATTCAGACAATCACAAGATTACAATTATAATCATTATTCATTTTTTTCGTATGTTTCGTTTTCAAATTCATTAATTTTGTTTGATCTAAAAAACAGGACAAAAAACGTCCTGAATGAAGTTTGTCAGAACAACAGGACACAACGCTGAAATGAAGGACAATCCTGTAAAAAACAGGACGTATGGTCACCCTAAAATAAATATATTTCACTTTTTACTATTAAATTATTAAAATGTAGGTATTAATTATCTGTTATAACAATTAAAAAAAAAAAATTAAGATCATCTTTATTTAACAATAGCTATTTTATTTTTTTAGTATTTTTATTCTTAAAAAAGTAATTAATAATAAGTGTTTAATTTAGTAAGTTATTATGTTAGTTAAAATATAGTTTATAGTAACCTAACTATTATAATTTTCTTAGAAATAAAATTATCACAAAAATATGTTTATTTTCTATGATTGTTATATAATGAATATTAAATATTATAATTAATTAATTCAATATTATTTACAAGTTGTTTTAATTTTAAAGCCTACTATACAGTTAGTAAAAATTATAATTTATTCTTACTTTGTAAGCTAAGAAAATAAAATTGTTTTGTTGAAAGGTATTTTGTTTCCTTTGTGCCCTGTGTAGCTGTATGACTTAAGTTAAGACAAGTGAAAGCACAACTATAATAATAATAGAATAATAATTGATTTTGTTACCAAAGGTAAGAAACCTTTGAAAATGTGTTTTTTAGAAATATTTTGAGTTTTCCTACTATGCTATACAAAATTGTATGTATATAAAAGATATTATAATATAATATAATTATACTATAAAAAGATTACTTATAAAAATTATGTTATTTTTTAATTTAAAATGGATATAAATATAAATAAATATGACGTTTCCTTCATAAAGTTTATAAACATCAGTTGTTTAAATTTGTATAACTACAACTATATGGTTATCTGTACCAGTGTGGTTATTATCACTTGGTTTTTCTGCGATATGAAGTATAATAAATAAATGATGGCACCACATTATAGCCCTTAGGGGTACCTACATTTGTTTGACATAGGCCTCTACTGTAGTCATTCATAATTGTGATTGAATCTTACTGAGTAAGCCAAACCAATAATATCAATAGTGGCATATAACAATAATAATGTTGGCCTTGTGAGTTCGGCGGTCATATAGCCGAACAAGAGGATCATAAAGGTCCAAACGTAATAAATTAATGTTATTCCTGTCAACAAAATATAATACCTACAAGGGGTAGGTTATGATTGGCCAAGATTCTGACATGAAAAAAGGGTACCTAGGCAGGCACCTATTCATTTTAAAATTGCATAAGTACCTATATTTTATCCCGTAGGTTACCTACTGACCACCATTTGATACAATAATGTCTTATCGCTAACAAGATAATGTCAATACACAATAATAATAATAAAAAAAATATCATAATATTAAATATAAAACTTTTCCGATGATGAACGACACGTTTACTGTGACAATCGGACTCGCAAGATCGCTATATTAAACTTCCAGCAATATCTTGTACCTATATAAAATATTATTTGTGTATCATTTTTTATGTCATTTATCATCGACACGCGACATCGAAGGAAGCTATTGAATGGATATTTACGCATGTTTTAATGTTTCATTGTGTCATGTTGAAAATGACCTATTTCATTTGTGTTTTTCAAAAATAAATTATAAAGTAGATATAATATCATAATATTTTTTACATTGTTAAGATATTTTATAGCGTATAGCCGTATAGGTATACCACGCTTTTAAGGGTTTTTTTTTTTTTTTTGATTCATGATACGTACTCAAGTACCAACACCTATCCCTGCAGCTTATACTACTTACTGAAAATTGTATTATTAGATTATAAAATTTATATGGTTGTTAGAATTGATGATCATTAAATTTGTACATAATGTAATTACATAACATTAGATATTGTTCGTTTTTAGTGAGAAAACAACAACTGTTTACTAAATTGACTTGATCGTTATTTTCTTAAGTACGCGAATGACATAAAATTACGATTAAATAATATATACCTTGCGAGCTATTGTGTTATATTATGTACCAAACCAATAAAGATGGGTACTCTGTTTAGTGTTCATAAAAGTCTGTATTGGATATTACTTATGGAACTAGCATATTCTCAAACTAAAAAAAAAAAAAAAATGTTTGGCCATTCATTAAAATTCGTTAATATAATATTCCTAATTTGTGTAAGCATCAAAAATTAACTTTTAGCTATTATCTTCTCGAGTAAAATTATTAACTAACGATACTATAATAATAATTGTGTTATTGTTTTATTAGTTACCCATCAATAAAATGCACAACCTATCCAACAGTAGTTTTAAATATACCTACTTTATAACTTCTCTCTCTTAAAATTTCCGTTTGCAATGCCTGAAGTACTTTGCTGCTCACGTCCACGTGAGTGTAATAATCGTTAAACTTAAGATTTCCGTATTTATACTTTATTAATCATATAGGTATATAATATGTACCTAACACATTTAAGCATATGTTATACAAATTTAAATTACTTCTACGATAAAAATTATTAGGTATTATTATTATATTAAATATGAATTCTACGAATAAACCGCATGGGTAGGTATAAAATATAGAACAGCTGCTCTCGTCCTCGTCAACAATATAAATTTTATCCATATGTGAAATCAATCTAAATAAACAATATTATAGGTGTTCTCAAAAGGTTATTATATTTTCCCATGGTGCGTGCAGCGCGTATAAATGAAAATAGATCAAAAACAAACGGAATAATCATTTCGTTCTATTCCATTATTATTATTATTATTGTATTTTTATGAGTTTACGAAAACGATCACTGTTGAACCCACACACACACACACACACACACACACACACACACATTGCGTCCTAATATCACACACGCATACACGCACAAGTGCCACTCTGCTACTCGTGTTCTTGGCGTGTATGCATACGGTGGGGTGCGAAGAGAGGTATAGCTATCGATCCGAAATTGGTTACCATGGTGACCCTTTGAACAAATCATCACCGCTGGCGGACAGCCTCCTCCTCCATCGCCGCACGCTTCGAATCAGCAGTGTGTGCCTACCTCGATGTTTGCAGCGGACCACGGTTACACCGCCGTGGCGTAGGGTCGCGTTTTGCGATTTTCGATCTGGCTAGATTATTATTGTAATTATTATTAGGAGTAGTAAAATTGTAGTATAATTTAATAATATTATATCCTGACGAGCGGTGGGCTGTAGAGTGTGGGGGAAATTAAAATTCCATCCCACGACGTTTTACGTCATTCCAACAATTCTTGTACCTGCTAACTACAACCCAACTACATTAACGACAACTTTTTTTTTTAAAGTACGTTGCCAACATACCACCAATGTATATTATAAATCAGAGCTCTTACTCCTTATGTATGACGTATAAACAGTTTATAGTACACTCGTAACGAACGATGCGATTATAGTAGCCGCCGTCCGATATGCGACTCTGAACGCGAACAATACCCGTACCTACTTACTACTTAACAACGACAATAACAATAATAATAATAATAAAAATAATAATAATAAAAATAATAATAATAATAATAATAATAATAATAATAATAATAATAATAATAATAACAATAATAACAATAATAATAATAATAATAATAATAATAATAATAATAATAATAATAATAATAATAATAATAATAATAATAATAATAGTAATAATAATAATAATAATAATAATAATAATAATAATAATAATAATAATAATAATAATAATAATAATAATAATAATAATAATAATAATAATTAATAATAATAATAATAATAATAATATTAATAATAATAATAATAATAATAATAATAATAATAGTAATAATAATAATAATAATAGTAATAATAATAATGACAATAAAAGAAAATAGCTGTTCACACCTACTCATACGGTTGGAATGCAGTGCACGGTATGGAGGTGTAGGTGGCATACGTATCGTCATGCTCAGTTCACCCGAACTCGTGTTGTTATATTGTTATTATAATAATATTATTATTTAACTCAGAACAGCAGTGATCAATTGTCATGTTTCGAAAACAATTTATGTTCCCAGTTAATCAACACAGCTGCAATAGTATATTATTGTATAATAAAATAATATTATTTTACGCTTATGGTGAATCGCAATTTTAAGGCGTATTTGTAGGGGAAAAATGTACGAGGTAGAACGCGATATGATCGCAGTATCGTACTATGTCCGGGCAGTTAATTATATTATAATAATGTTATTAAAATAAATCCTACGAAATTCATTTCAAAATTCTAATTAAATGACAAAAGATGCATAGAATATTTTTGAAAATAATTAAAAACCAATATGAATTAAGTACAAGTGAAGAATAACTAAAAATCTAAATTTTAAAATATCTTGTTATTTATTAAAACATTTTCAACTTAACGTTGTTGTATAGTTTACCTATATATTTATATACTCTGAACTCTCGGACCACGAAAAATAGACATAATAATATAATACACTATTATAGCAATATAACGACTTCTTTTATTGTTGAATAATTGGGATTTTACTTATTTGTACATGTACATATCTTTAGAGAAAAAATACTTATGAAACAATCGAGTATAAACTACATAGGAAAATTAAGCAAGAACAATAAAACGTAAATATTAAATATGCATAAAAAATATAAAAATTTAGAAATATGCACTTATTTTTCTAAAATTCTATCATTGTTATACAATTTTTATAAATAGGGAGCGTATTATAAAAAAATATACAATGTCGATGTTTCTTAATTTAATATATTAATATATGTATAGTACAATATTATCAATAGGTATTGAATTACAATCGCTTTAGAATTAGAGTTTGTAATGTTATTTTAATATATTTATATCATAATCTGCATTCAATACATTTTGAATATTGTTTTAGAATTCAAAGTAGTAAATTTGATATTACTTCTAAATTTGAAAATAATCCTGAATTTAGTTTCTTAGCTTGGTATATTTTTCCAAAATGTTCCAAATGAATTTCTTTTAAGCTACTAATAAAGTTATAAGTTTGAAAAATTACCTCTTTTAAATAATATTTCACAGTTGGAAAAAACACTTAGGTACAAACGAAATGTGAAGTATAAAGCACATATTATCATTGCAATCTTAGTGGCTTTATTTATCCCCTCTACAAATCTAAAATAAACGACATCATAAATTAATCTAAATTTGCTGTAGTATTATAATGCCACAATGTTTCTTGTAGTACTGTTTTCTGTGAATATATTTTAAAAACTGCATATTATAAAATAAACAATAATGAAATATTTTCAAAAAAGTTTCTTGTTTTTTTCTCGATATTTTAACCAAACCCAACATAAAGGATAACACTAAAATTGCAGGAAATGTTTTAAGTTGTGTAAAGCATAATATTAATATTTGTATCAAATGCAAAAATGTGAACAAATTATGTGTAAAATAGGTATATAAACTGTATATATTAAAACGGCTATTATTTTCAAATATACCTTCACCAGTCTTTCACGTTAAGGAGCTTCACGACTTCTAGATTCTGAGAATTTACACATTTAATATTCAGACATAGCGCATTTGCCATGATGTTGTGTAAGTCGTTACTATCGTTAATAATCATTTTTAAGTGTAAGTTTATGACTTTTAGATGTTTTTTTTTTTTAGTTGTGCACAATTTCACTATAAATAATGTATTTGTTTAGATTGGATCGTTTAGTATATGGCTTGGAAACAGTTGTAAATTTTTTATTTTTTGTTGTTGTTTGGCATTTTAAGCCATGATAAATGCATTTTTTTTATGTTATTTATTTATACCATAGATTATTTTCTGTAATTTGTATATATTATAATATACTAAACATTTCTTAAATTCTAGATGTAAAAAAAAATTTTAAAAATCATATATTTTTGTTTTTAAATTTTCAGCGCAAAGGTTTCTTGTAGGTAATATTATATATTATGGGTAAATATTACAGTTGTGTCACATTTCATTCGAAATCGCAAATATGAAACTTTTCTATTAAATATCTATACACAAAAAAAAAAAAAAATATATATACAGAAGCCAGTAGTAGCCATATTTCATATGAATAATATAAACAACACAAGTTTTTCAGTTTTTAAGCCATGTGTATTTGTACGTCATATTTTATTGTTTTAAAGGCACACATTGATATTTCTTAGGATTTTTGTACATATGTGTTTAAATATTTTAGATTTTTATAAATCATTATTGCATTTATATCTTCATTCTTAACAAATGTGTGAGTATCTATACAGAATAAATAGTTTTTCATTCTACATACGATAATCATGAGGTATTGAGGTCCCTTTAGTCAGCCATGTTTTTAGGATAAAAATGTAGGAAAATTAATATAACAGTGTTTTGGTGACGCCTGTGTTTGACATGTACCTACATTATTGACTATTTGAATGAGTTGAATCTTGAAATGTTGTGGTTTGTATGTATATATGGTTTATTTTTCAACGGTCTGCACACAAAAGTACGCTTGTCAGTGAATACATTTTATATTATATTTATAGTTACTTTTTTTTAACCACTCTAAGTGGTATAAAAAACGATATCGTCCGACTAAAATATAAATACAAATACAAAAAACACCGTTTTCATGTTCAATGTTATTTCAGTTGAAAAAATAAACAATTGCTTCGATTTGAACATGATAAAAATACTCGAATAAAAATCTGTTTTCAAAATCAAAATGTTTCTGTTCATTTCGTCGGGAGAGTTTAGATTTTAATTTTAGATTTTGAGCGAAGCGATAAATATATTGATTTTACAATAATGTTGGGTGTGTTTTATTTGTGTCTGTGTACACGATAAATTGTCGAAATGATGCTTCGATTTTCAATTTTAGTAGCTTTTCCAGTTAGAAAGTGAATCTAGTTGGTACATTGAGGAGGTCAAATTTTAAAATTCCCCGTAGTTTTCAAAAGCACTGGGAAAAAAAAAAAAAAAAAAATGAAGGAAAACGGGAATTTTTGAGAAAATTGTGTAACTCTAAAACAAACTATCGTACACACATGAAATTTCCATTGAATGTTTATACTGGCATTTTCTATACTTGATAACATATTTGAAATATTTCAAATCTTTTTAAGTTATTTATAAAAAATGTCTACCGGAAAGTCAAATAAAATTTTTATCAGCATTTGAATTACAACATCGGATATTCATTCAATTTCTCTTGTACCAATATTCTTATTTTGTTGTAATTTGAATTTGATTTAATTCATTTGGAATTTATTTAATTTTTTTTTAAATAACAATACAATAATTTATATAGTATAAAATATTTTAGACTGACAAACCGTCTCCGCTCAGAATCGTTTTTCGTATTCAATGATATCATTGAATTCAAATTTAATACCATCCATTACAGTAACCCACTTATAAACTACTGTACAGCTGAGCAATATCCACTTACCCGCTTTTTGTATAATGACTTGCAAGCCTCTTTTTCATTAATATTTTATGAAACCAAAATTTCCCATACTTACATAATAAACAAAACATAATATATACATTTTTTGTATACCGAAAGATCACTACTAATTCCATGACGAAATGGAATGTTAAACGTATAATATTACAATTATTAGCGCACCACACACACATAAATTGTTTGTGAAAACAGTTTCACTGAAAATAAAATGACCCAGAACACATTGAATAGCCTTAGTTAAAAAGTCAAATACGATACGAGAAACAATATCTTCTGTGTTGTAGCGTTTTATTTGTTTGGTTTCATTAATATAGAAATGTTATTTAAATTTTAAAAACGGATTTTACAGCAAAAATAACTTTCTAAATATTTATGATATTAAAACAATAAAACTATACGACACAGCAAATATTTGCTTATTGGTTGAGTACAAATTTGTTTCCTGGCCTATAACAATTTAACCATGTGTGGTTCTTTTTTGCACAAATCCGTTTTTTATAGAATATTATAATTACACAGAAACCACCATTGATACAATATGGACAGTGATGGTTGATTATTAATAAACCATTTCTATAATTTTACCTACTTTAAGATAGTATTTAAACTAAATATATTTATATAATTTATCTAAGGAGTTTAATGTGGTCAATTTTCATAACTTTTCAAGAACAATTTATATCTATATTTTAAAGTCCAATTGTATAAATAATTAATCTCATGTCAATATATTAAATGTTGATTAGGTAAGTGAAATTATAATTATGATAACTCAAATTGACTGTCGCTGCTTCCAGTACAGTTTTAGAACAATTTCATACTTTTAAAAATTCATAATACAATATTAAGTATGTGGTTATAAAAATATTTACCATATCAACTTCATTTTTATAGAAAGGCAAGAATTTTTCTCCCCGCTTTTTGTAATGTCTTTGATTATTTTGATAACCTATGTATTATCTTGAAAACCTTCCAGTCATTAAATTACTGAAACAAAATCTTTATTGTTTGCTTTTTTTATGCTTTATTCTTTCAATTAGATTGAACATCACTGTTTTTAATTATTTATAGTAAACCATATTTCTGAATAAATCAATGAATAAATAAATAAAATATGTATTATTTTAATGTGGGTATACATTTTATGAACGCAAAAACTTTTTTACATTGATGAAAGAAATCGTCCAAGTGTAAACTTCCAATATTATAATTCAAATATTTTGATCAAAATAATTTTTTCTTTCGACCAGTGTACATTATAAAGTAAAAATATGTACATATTAATAAAACATATTTATTTATTTTATCGTTTTATTTTTTTTTTTTTCACAATAATAAGTTTTAATAAATTTTAATAATGGTACACTTTATATTATATTGTTTCAAAAACTTTTAAAATTAATTTGAAATTCTTCTAAAATTACATTATGAAAATAAACAGTAGAAAAAATATCATGTTATTCCTGATATTGCAGCCTACAATGTAATCGTGGCAAACATTCGATATCATTAATGCCAAGAGAGCAGGCGAAGTCAATAGTTCAGTATTTATATTTTAAGTATAATACAATTATTTTTAACATCAACACCACATATTTTGTACATATATAATATATATTATATACATTATACATATATACATTATAATTGTTTAAAATTATAAATATTGAATTAATAATTTATATGAATTATTCATTATTAAGTAAAATATTATAACAAAGGCACAGAAACTAAAATAGGTATTTATTTTATTCAAGAGATCCGACAAAAATACGCCTATCTGAGCACCGCCTTTACAACGCTGAAAATTTAAAAAAGTTTGAACGTGCTTATCGTAGAAACTACTGGTTCGAATTTAAAAATAATTTTTTTGCCGGATTGTCCATTTATCGAGAAAGAATATAGGCTATATTATATTTTTAGAAAGTCCACAGGTTAAGTAGGAACTTAAGAATTTTTAAGAAATGTATGAATTTGCTATTTAAAAAGCTGTAAAACTATTGTCACGTATCAAAAATTGTATAGGTATCTGGTTATGTATTATATTATATATTACTAGATGACCCCCCTGTATTTCGTTACTCAATAAAAATATCAACTCTATACAATTTAAAATGTGTGTTTAATTCGTTGTTTAATACCCGGCTAGTCATGTACACAACTTTCCTTGATAAATTCTCGTAGATTAGTTATCTTAATCTCCATTAAAGATTTTTAACACGATCATATAAAATACGAGACTAAAATATTATATTCAATCATATTATTTTCTCGCATTTTTAGTTTGTAAAGATAAAAAAATTTTAAAAATTAATACTGGTTATCAATTCGTAATTCAGAGTTCACTTGACTATCAAACATATACTCGTCGAATGAAAACAAACAAAAGCTCCAAGAACCGAACACAACATCCCAGAATTTCTACACCAATCACTAGGTCCAAACGTATCGGCCATCAAACTTCATAAAAAAAACTGAAATTGAAAATTTATTGTAAACGAGTAATATAAAATAATATGTAAAAAAAACTACTTGTGTAAAAATTATGGAAAAACAATGTATAGGTACAATGTCAGCTAATGGCCACCGCGGCCGAGGCTCATTTCTAATAAAAAAAAAAATATCGTAATTGAAATCGAAAAAAACTGGTATTCTCAGGAAATTTTTTTCTCATGTCAAGACCACTTTGTTTTTTTTTTTTTTATTGAACGTTACAGCTTCGGCAGCATAGGCCATTAGCTTTGAGTTTTATACAATTATATACTTATAAATATTTACATAGAATAGGAAGAAAAAAAACAGTTTATACAATATTAGTGACTTATTACTATTAATTATTATATGCTCCACTTTGTTTTGTACTATTATTTATGGATACAGATTACACTAGCATACAATTATAGACAGTATTATTTATCTTGTATAAGGTTTAAGTTATGTATTATTGAAATTTAACAGTATCATTTAAACATATATTCTAAATTTCTAAATATATACATTTTGCAACAATATTTTTTAAATTTCTGCTCTTTATCATTATTAATTGTGCCGTTATCACACTTGCAATTTTATGTACCTTAGAGTACCCATTGGTAGTGAAAGGGATAAGTTGCTATGTTTGTTGTTTGTCGTTGAAGTGGTCTTAGGTAGGTATCTTTATTTATTTATCTATTAATTATACAGATAGGCCCTTTTGACAATAAATATTCCAAAAATGTGATGACAGAAGACGAAATAATAATATTATACAATTACAATTACTTATAAGATCGATATTATACATGATTTGAATGACATTTTTAACATTTTGACCTCTATAAAACAAAAGAATTCTACATTTAATTTTAATTTTCGACATTATGTGTCTTTTTTCATATCTTTATCATACATGATTGCAGTATCATTATTTATTTGCGATATGCATTTTACAAGTTTGAAATTATAATTTACATTTACATTCGCAATTTGCATTTATATCTACATTTAATTTTATATACATAATAATATGTATACGATATATTATGTGTAATAAGCTAATAAATCTATTTTATATCTTATTTTCACAAACATTTACCAGCATTATCACAGAATAAATTTATTACGTGGTATTATCTCAACAGATTATGAAATATTTAAATATCAATTTTATTAATATTATCATTCTTTTTTTAAAAACATTTTTGATTTTGGCACAGAATAAATATTATTTATATCGATACAAAAAAAATGTATAAACAAACTATTATAGTTCATAAAAATAATTAGTACCTAGTTGAATTATAGTCATAACAATAATAAATAATAATTCGGAAAATAAATATAATTGTTTAGTAATAAAATATATTATGCATAATAGGTATGGTGTATGTACCATTTTTTAAATGTACGTATCTCTTATTTCAAGTGTCAAAGTTGTCAAATAAAAACATAAAAAAGTGTTGAAAATTATATTGTAAGATAGTAATACAACTAACCTACAATATCTTAGACTCGTTTATCATCTAACTTACTACGCACCTGTCACTGATTTACATAAAAAAAAGTTTCAGACCTCTGTAGTAGAGCAATAACATTTTCCTTATTAATATTTTATAAATAACTGTATTACATAATTTCATGAAAGTATACAGTATAGTATTTGATAATCTCATCTATTACCAATATTAGAATCCTACTATGAAAAATAACAATATAAATAATGTTTATTCTGTCCCAAAATCAAAAATGTTGTGAAGATAAGAATAATAGTATTAATAATATTGATATTTAAATATTTTATAATCTCATGAGATTATACCACATAATAATTTTATTCTGCGATAATCCTAATAAATAATTGTGAAGATAAGAAATGCAATTGATAAGAGCATAAAGCTTATATATACACAAGTGCGTGTAACATACCTAGCAAATTTTACGCTCAGCAAATTACGTTTAGCTCTGTTAGTTTAAAATGTAGAGAGAGTAACATTATTATCTATATTATAGGATTTTTATTATATTTAATTTTAAAGCGAGTTATGAGTATTTTAAAATTGTAAATTGTTTGTACACCTTAAAATACGCATATAGTTTGCTTTAAAATTAAAATATAATAAAAAGCCTCTGCGATATCCTAGCTAATAATGTTACCGTTAATTTTTATTAGAGGTCGATTCATTCTAAATTAGCTAAACGTGATTTTCTGAGCGTAAAATTTGATATACTACGCACTTGTAAGACGGAGAAAACACAAGTGGGTGTGTTTTATTATTTTATGATATTATGCATTTACATTTTTTGATAGTTTAAGTTTTTCCTTTACAAGTATTAGTTGTTGTATCAATGATGATAATTTATTAACCAGGTAGCTACATTGATCAACGAGAATTTTATTTTTAATTTTAATTTAATTTTTTTTTAATTATCCCGCGGCAACTAAGGCCATTGGGAAGGGGGTAGTACTGTAGGTTCTTATGGAACTGTAGGTTGGTTTTACACGTGGGTGAAAGTTTTGGCAGAATTTCTATTGGGGCACCCGTAGGTTTCTGCCATTCCCCGTAGTGGGGGATGGCGGAACTTGTTCTCCGGACTCCGTGACTTGCCCGCAGAAAAATGCCGCCCGATGGTCGAGGATATATAATATATTTCATACACATTTAAGGTTCATCTATTTTGATAAAATTTTACAGATTTTTAAATTGTTTATACAAGGTTGCGCATTTTTTATAAAGAACTATGCCAGCTGATCAGTCATTTGCTTATTTTTAACAATAGTACCCATTAAATTTTTTTTTCGTCTTAATTAGATTTATTGCACGGTTCACTATGGAAATGTATTGGTAGAGTGTTAGCATAAATTATTAGCCTTCAATAATAAATCATTGTAAAGGCACGGAGGACGATTCTCAATAATAGAGATTTTCTGCCAGTATTATATCTGAGGATATTTTATTATACACATTTGTTAGAACTATTAGTTATTTATTTTTCTATTAGTTATAAGATATTTTGTTTATGAACATATATTTAATAGTAATGACAAATTTCAATAATACTTATACAACTTATAAGTTAATAACATTTATAGTCCATGGATTGGTGTAAATAATTAGGTACATGGTATAAATAGCTAAAAATTAAAATTAAAATCATGAAAATAATAATATGTGTTTCAATAACCTTAAAGTCCCTACAAAAATTATTTATTCAATTAAAACTGTTGCGTTTATGATTATCCATCAATTAACTCCCAATATAAAAATTTCTCAAAAAAATAAATGTGGCATTTTTTTTTCATATGGCGCTATGTCGGAGAGTAGGCCCAAAGGCCTAGTGGTAATTTATATAATTCTTAATGTGAAAATATTGGCTGAATTTATGAATTTTAGATTCTGAACGAAGTGAAGAATGTATTGATTTTACAATGATGTGTGTTTTTTTTTTTTTTTTGTGTCTGTGTACAGCATAACTAGTCGAAATAATGCTTCGATTTCAAACTTTAGGGGTGGTTTCCGATGTAAAAGTAAAGATCCTTGGTGCATTATAGAGGTCAAAAATAAACATTTTCCAACAGTTTTCAAAAAAATCGAGAAAAACAAAAAAGAAAAAAATGACAGAAAAACGGGAATTTTTAAGCAAAACCCGTTTTCGACCAAATCGATATTTTTATATGGTTGTTATTCAAAAACTAATCACTGTAAATACTTGAAATTTTCACCAATATAGGAAATTATATTTTTTCCATTATAGGAAAAAATTTAAGTGCGTTTGAATTTTAAATTTTTACGAAATAGCGTACCGATAACGATTTATCCTGAAACGATTTTAAATATTTGTTATTATTCAAAAAGTATAATTCCTAGATACTTGAAAATTTTTACCAGTTATTAGGATTGGCATTTTCTTTACATGATTTAATTTTCAAAATATTTTGACTTTTTTTGAGATATTTATAGACGACTGAAAGTGTCGATAAAAACTTTTTGGCCCAATAAAAATACTTGAAAATTTAATACAAAGTTCCTCATAGATTATTCTTATAGTGATTAAAAAATTATAAGAATACATAGGCACAATTTTTTTTTTATAAGCGTTTATAGTTCAAATTTTTACGAAATCTGTCGAAAATGCGAAAATTTGCAACTAATTTTGAAGCTGAAAAATCATAAAATTTTTTTTGTTTATAACTAAGATTTGAGAATTTAATACAAGGCTCATAATATATTTTTACAATTGCAGTTGAAAAATAAAATAAATGTATAGCCACAATTTTTTTTTTACATGTATTCAAATTTTAATTTTGACAACATACGTAAAAATCACAAAAATTCGTAAATTATTTTATCCTAGAAATTCATAAAAATTTTCCTTTTATACCTAAGATTTGAAAATTTAATACAAGGCTCCTAAAATAGTTTTACAATAGCATTTGAAAAATAAAAGAAATATATAGTCACAAATTTTTTTTATAAGCATTCAAATTTTGAATTTTGACAAAATACGTTAACATCCCAAAAATTTGCAAATTGTTTTAAGCTAGAAATTCATGAAAAATTTTCTTTTTAAACCTAAGATTTGAAAATTTAATACAAGGCTCCTTACAAGTTTTTCAATCTTTATCACAAAAAAAAATGTCCACCGGAAATTCAAATTAAATTTTTATTAACATTTGAATTTCAAATATTGACAAAAATTCGTCAAAACCATGAATATTTGCAAATTATTTTGTAGTTCAAAATTCATAATATTGTTTGTATTTATATCTAAGGTTATACAATTTAACACCAAGTTTTCTATAAGTTTTGCTTCAAATAGCTATAGAGAAAATTTGAAGCGTCATTATAGGAAAAATGTTTTGAGCGTTTGAGTTTTAAATTTTTATGAAATCGCGTAATGATAACGATTTATCCTCAAACCAGGTATTCGTATATCTATGATAATATAAGGTATTATGAATTATGATAACTATATGATAACTATACTAATTGATTAACCGTGCCTTATGCAAAATGCGTCTTAATTGAAAAATAAAATATTTGTTTCAAAATAGAATATATGACAATATTTAAATATAATATATCCTAGATTGACAAATCATCTCCGTTCAGAATCGTTTTTCGTATACAATGATACCTATCATTGCATTCAAATTTAATCCCATCCATTACAGTAACCTACTGTACAGCAGAGCGACATCCACGACTTACCCGCTTTTTTAATTATGAAATAACTAACATATTTTCACGATTTTGTAGACTTGTCGAAATTCTAATCTAAAACGTTAATAAAAAATCCCTTACGTGATACCGATATAATAATACGGTGTACCTAGCTGTGATTCATGCTATAATTCAATATTTTATATAATATTACGGATATTTCTTTGGCGTTGACCTTGTGATTGTTATTCTACTCAAACATATCTGACTAAGGTTTCATAATTATTATTTGTATTGGTGAATATGTTTGGTTGACATGTTTTCGAGGGGGAGCATAGTCTGGCACAAATCCCGACTACTATTTACATCATGGTTCATAGATGTAAATTCAATTCAATTTTTGGAAAGAAGTATTCCCCAGAAACCCCTATGCCACCATCTACATATGATCAATATTTATAAATAATATCTAACAAAATAAATAATATTTATAGATAAATGCTTATTAGGTTTTTTTTTTAATTTCGATAAGGATAAAATTCAAAGTCTATGCAACAATTATTTTATTTTATTTCCGTTTTTCATAATTTATTTTTTTAATATTATATCACGAAATCTGTGTAATATTATTTCATAAGCTTATCCTTTGACACTTTCATAAACAAAATATTTATGAAAGTGTCAAAGGATAAGTATGATCGATAGTAGTCAATTAACTGGTGTTTATATATATATATATTTAATTTGGTATTTTGTTTGGTCTTCATCAAATTAAGTACAAGTATATGACATATCAAACTTTGTTTAATTCGAAAATCTGGATTGATAACTAGATTTAGAAGCGCTTAATAAGGTTGATGTGATTATATTTTTACTTATCTTTTCTAACAACATGACTAAGCGGTTCCTTCGTTTATACAAACCTATACCTAAATAGTTGAGAATACTGTTGCCATTTTTTATAGGCTGCATACGAACTGAGTCCCAGTATAACCTTTTTTGACGAATTGAGTCCCGGGTTGTTTTATGGTATATACCAATTATTATTGAGTCCAGTGAAATTTTAGGTATAATACTAATTTAGTCCATGTTTTAATACTAACTGAGTCCCGTCAAACTAAAAAAAAAAAAAAAAATTCCTTCCCATTTTTACAGACTTAGGACTATCTGTAGCAAAAAATTCTACAGGTATGGTTATAAATGTTTTTTTTTTTTTAAATATTTTATAATATAAATATATAATAACGTAGGGTTATAATACAGTATGAATAATTAATTGTGTATAATTTAATAAATGATAGATACATGATATGAATGAAATGTATGTATAGTATTATATACGTATATTGTACGTCATTCATTTTGACGCCCGGCACGGCTGTGCGGCATAATTTCCGCTTTGTATGGACTCGGACGGTTGATTTTATATTTTACTCAAAATAATCCTCGCACTCAATTCGTATACTATTAGTTTCCTAACCCCGGACTCAATTAGTATATATCTCGTTTGCACCCGGAACTCAATTAGTATATAATTTTTTTCCCCTTCAGGTATATGGACTCAATTGAAGGGTCCAGTGCAACAACCGGGTATGTTCACTTTTTCAAAAAAAAATTTTATCGTGGTTTCTTTATGAGAAAATAAATCTATACAATTCGGTGTAACAAACCGGTATGTCCGATTATTAGTTACGGAGATATAAGCAAAATGGACTTACCCGGTTATTTCATTTCAGAGCAAGAACTTGGTATGTCCGGACATACAAGGTTTTTGCTCCGAAATTAATTATGTTGGTTATACTGATAAATGATAAAAATCAATTTTATGAGCAAGAACCTGGTAAGTCCATAAATTTATCCTATTATAAGGTCATAACTTTTTTTGTGTTATTATAATTGTAATTTTAATTCATATTATTGATTCATAATAATGAATGCTATATTTTTTCAAAATAAATATAAAAAATACCACACATATTAACGATATAATAAATTGTATATCTTACTAAAAATGAAAAAAACCAAATTTCATAGCAAGAAACCTGGTAAGTCCATAAATTTATCTTATTTATAGGTCATAAAATTTTTTGAGTTAATATAATTATAATTTAAATACATAATATCAATAAAGAAAAAGTAATGCTAAATGTTTTCTATATAAACATAAAGTGTATGACAAATATTAAAGAATTTAAATGTTTTTTTCTTCTCCTGAACAATTTCCATAAGTGGACATACCAGGTTGTTGCACTGGACCCTTCAATTGGTATACAGCGATTTTATATAATAGTCTTTATCTTATAAATTATATCAATATAGAAAACAGTAAAACAGTCCAATAGTAATCTAGCCAGTACTTACTAGGTAGGTACACTATACATATTATGATATTTTTTTATAGTTACGAAATAAGTTATCCAACACCCTATCGTAAAATATTATATCATAATATGTGCTCTAGTGTTATGAATATGCGTTATATTATGCTACAATATGATTTAAACTGATGAAGTTTAATTTCCGTTTAATATTATGATATTTTCACTTTTATTAGATATGATATTTAGATATATCTATACCACTTTAAGAACCTATAAAATATTATCAAATCGTATATTTTAATAAAAAAAACCTTCAGAGGTCTAGATAAATGTTTGATTATAAAAAATATAATATATTTTTTTCATTGCAGCATTTCATAAATGCCTACGCCTTTTCTATTTTCAGTAAACAAATAATTTGCATAGGTAACATGAATAATTTATTGTATACTTACTCTAATCACACGGACCTGTCTAATATAATATACGTTTTAAGTTTTAATGAAAACCATCGAAACAGTCCTGAATATCTGATTTCAATAAATATTCTAAAAGGCCACAAAACATCAATGCCGTAACTAGGTTTTGTGGGGACCTGATGCGAAAAACGCAGTTGTGAGGCCACTGTTGTACTTGTATTACAGACTACAGTATAATGAAAAAAAGCTAGTGTCGCAATTAACCTTTGGTAGACTCCTAATGCAAGACAACATTTATTTTATTGCTTCCAATTTTTAAAGCAGTGTAGGAGTTATGTTGGTTATATTAAGTTCATCATATTTTTAAACACATCTCCAACAATACATCAGTTATCAGTAGTCAAGTAGTCAAGTTAATAAAATGCAATTAATTTATTCAACAAAATGTAATAGGTAAATTCATTTTTCTCGATTATAACACAATATTACATTCAAATTTAAGTAACAAGAAAAACAATCAATATGACGTATTATATACAATGATTTTATTTTAAAAAGTTTTTCTTTCTAGACTTCATATTTGCAAATTAATTTATTAATTTGCAAATATTAAGTTCATTTGTCTTTGATTTTTCAATATTAAGAATACTTATGCCGATTAAGCTCTCTTGTGAAATTAAATTCCAAAGATAGTTATTCAATAGTTTTAATTTGGAAAATGACCTTTCGATCGTAGCGACAGTAACTGAGAGTCTTAAATATATAATACGATCAGTAAGAATTTCACTGGTATAAAGAGATGAAAGATCTTTGTGATTTGCAAATAACACTCAAATTTTAAGTACCTATAGAAGTTGATAGTCAATATTATTAAAGCACTGTTTTCGTTTAAAATTATTTATATACTGCAATACATCTACCTATATACTTGAAATGTTTAAAATGTTCTATATTATAATAGACAGTGTTAGCATAAAATGTGTGTAAAAATAACCATGAATCATTCTAACGAAGTTTTACTCGACACCACGCCACGCATAATAATTTTAATTTAATAATATTATCGAATATAAATTAATTATTAAATCAATTTTTACTAGTCAATTTGTTTTTTTGTAAAAAAAATAACAATTTTTTTCTTACTTTCTTTTTCCCTATTTTATTCAATCTTTGATTCTTCAATGTTATATTTTAAATATGTATGCACGTCGTATGCTGGTAGAATAATATTTCAATATTTTTATATTTTGTTGGAATAACAGTAAATACTTGAACTCGGCGTCACATATTATGTACGCCACAATGTCGATTATATTATTTCGATAACAAGGTTGTTGAAGATTTCTGTTTTCGACATGCGTTTAGGTTATAGGTTATAAAACAGACTTATACCACATACGTCGTATTCTCATATATATAGTACTAAACCATTCATGCATCACATCGCAACGTGAGAATACAAAATGTATTTTGCGAAGCGTTAAGGAGTACTTTGGTCTGTGAGACGTGTCGACAATAATAATATTGCTTTAGAATAAGCTGATAAAATTATTAACGTTATAATAATTATGCATTTGAATCGGTTAAAAAAACGATATTAGTTATGTTTTTGAAACAGACAAAATATTATTATTGTTGAATTATTGTTTTTCATTTATAAGAAACAATCTATGTAACGTAGGTACACATATAATATGCTTGTTGTGCTATAAGTTGATGCGCTAAGGTTAAATGAAAATATAATTATAGGAGTTGCTTAAAAAGCCACCCATTGTCAACACTTAACTAGATTTTTTTTCAAAAATTTTAAGTATAGTTTTGAATTAAACTTTTGTTACTGTTACTGCTTATAAAATAATAATAAAAAAGTTATTTTAATAAATAACCATAAAGGTATCAGTTATGAGTTACTTGATACTACATAATCGATGCTTAAAATTCCACTAGATACTTAACTAAATACTAGAAACTTTATTTATTAAAAAATTAGATAGTGAGAAATCTTGAAATACATTTTTTTTAGTATACAAAAGAATATAAAGGCATTTTATGAGACAGTAAAAACAAAATGTAAATTAGTTCTTTTTCCTGGTTATTGTTATTACAATCAAGACCCTACAATATTTGAGTATTGAGTGTTAAAGTTTATGATTAACTCCAAAAGGTTACAGCAACTCGTAAATATATATATAAATATATAAAACATTATAACGTGGCTGAAGTAACGGATTATATTAGCTGTTATTACCTTATAGAAATAACTATTAACGAATCGTTGAATGGAGTGAATAGGTTTGTAGTGTAAATATAATATTAATCTAAATATTTTAAATATTGCATTGTATCAAGTAAACAAAATATACGTACATAGTATGATTAAAGTGGTGAACATTTTAAAGTTCATAAAAATAATATTTATGAAAAAATTGTTAACTTTTTTTACTTACGATATGATGTATGTATTATCGAAATTCTTAAAATACTTTATGAAAAACTTAGGTATACAGTGACAAAATATCGAATTTTCGCATGATTTATTATATTATCCGTACTGCGTTTCACCTACTATAAACAATTACAAACATGCTGGTATTTACTTAAACTTCGGGAACACAATATAATAAATAGATATTATAGGTGTTCTGTTAAATTGTTATGCTTTGAGTTTAAGTAAAATACAAATTACTGAAAAATAAAATATAATAATTTTTATAAAATAATAGGTTGCTTACTTCCTGCAATACTTATAATTAATTATCTTTAGTAACAATACAACGATATGTAAAGTAGACATTTCCGATAATCATACTTAAAATTTTAAAAGTTACAATTGAAAGAAAATTAAAAACCTAAACGAATTTTCTAAAAATGTATCTATAATATAAAAACACAAAAACTTATTAAATAGAAAAACTACCTAAGAATGTGTAATGTGTATATATTACTGACCTAAATACTTAAAATAAAAAAAAAAACGCTCTAAAAACTCTTTTAAAGTTAGTAAAATTATTTATTTAATTTCAAATAAAAAATTTCAATTTTTAAATTTACGTGGTTTTTATTTAAACTTGAATACAGTCGTATGTTTTTGAAACAAATTTTAAGCTTGTGAAGTATTGTCTCCAAAAAAGATGTGAAAATCATCAACATTCCGCTTTTTAATATAATATAAGATTATTTTCATGTTTATATCTAATGGAAATTTTGAATATTAAAATTAAAATTTCAAGGTTCAGACAAGTATATCTATTAAATTGCAGTTCATATGCAATTCATTAAAAGTTACGGTTACCTATCCTAGCTATCAAATACCTTACTTCAAATCACTAAACAAAAATTAATTCGTTGATCTCCTCGCATGTAGGTACCTATAATAATAATAATAATATGAACATACTATAGATATTCTTAATGCCCACCCTTTTTGTAATATCGTGTTTGGTATCATATTTTTGTAACGGTTTTATTTACGACCATAACTTATAACTGTTACACGTGAAAGCCGGATATACGAATTATTTTCATTTACCAGTTACCATCATAATGAACTGAGAAATTTACAGATTACGATTATTATGGATCAAGAAAACACGTTATTATACTCAGTATTATATCTAATATAACGTGTGTAGTTGATTGCAAGGTTACAAAATGTGTACATTTTGACACGATAATAAAGCAGTAGGAGGATTATATTTTCTTTCAAACTTAAAGTACCTATAATAATACAGTTCAATATGTTTTTTTTAAAACTTAGTTTCACAAATTTCGTCATGTTTTAAGTAGGAATGTATAAACAATCATTGCTTTTTTTTACTTATTAAAGGAAATATATAGTTATAGCCTCTAACGAGCATAAACTTTTTTCATTGAAATATTAATTATAAAATTGTTTATGCGTTATTTTTTTATTTTATAAAAATAAACATTCAAACACAAACACAAACATAATTAATTAATAGCGCGTACTTCAAAAACTAATTACGTAGAAAATATCATAGTTTAAATTAAAAATAAATATTACCCTTTTATTCATATTTCTTTTTTTAAAGACATCTGGAGATTATTTTTGTTGGAAGAATATTAATTCGTTCATCAGTGTTTAAATAACTGTTTAATTTTAAACACAATTTCGCATATTGTTATCGTTGCTTAAATAAATGCAAATAATAGTAAAAGTAAAAAATTGTTTGATGAAGATGCAATAATGGATTTTAAATTAACTATAGATTTCACCCATCGAGCTGTAATCAGGTATCACGACGTTTTTCGAGAAAATATGTTTTCTTCATTTTTAGCATTTGAAAGCAAATAATCAATAACTAATTAACGCACTAAAAAATGTTTATGCTCAGAATTTACGTTTCATTTTCATTTTTTCATTTTGATTACTAACTAGTGATGAATAAACTTTAAATTTGTTAAAACTTTATTTAAATTGCTTTTTTCAAACTTTAATCTTAATAGAAATTTGATGCTATATAATCACACATAATCACACAAGATTATAAAATATCACAAAAGAGAAATAAAATTAGTGTATACATAAACAGTGTATAATTATCCAAAAATAAATTTAATTTAAGTTTCCATAAACACGATCACTAAATAATAAACAAATGCCAGCTAGATTGCGAGTCATGTGGAACATGAATATCGGGCAAACACATATTATGCATCGAATGCAAAAAAAACGTTGACAACAGAGATAATACACAAACATACCAATGCAACTAATTGGACTCCCAGATCATAGACGAATTCGTCCAATCAAGAAACTAACATCAATCAAAACAATTGAATATTAGAAATTAATAATTAATGAATATATAATGTATTTAGCGTACTAGATTTGCTGCGTGGTAGGTAAGTTTTAGGAATATTTGGTTAAGTAGACTACTTAAACGGATTTGTTAAATTTTAATTTTAATCAGACTATCAGGCGTTCATTCCGATCCTTAAAAATGTTATCACACAAAGAACGATCATCTAAGACGAATTAAATTATAATAATATGTATATAAAAAAGCTTAAATGAATAAAAAATATTTAAAAATTTAATGTCTGTAGCAAACTAGCAAATACTTTAATATAATGGTATTCGGTGAAATAGTTTGAAGCCTCCTCTATGATTTTTTTCATTTTATGCAACAACAATATACATAAATTGGGTAGGTACGTGAAGTTGGCACTACAAAGTACTCAAAACTTTTCAAAAACATTCCAACAATTCCTACTCGGACTTGTTGGACGTTGTTGGACATTTGTTGGAATTTGTTGGAAAAGTTTAGAAAAGTTACGAGTCTTTGAAGTTTGTAGTGCCAAGTACATGTCCAACACTACAAAGTACTCAAAACTTTTCGAAAACATTCCAACAACTTCTACTCGGACTTGTTGGACGTTGTTGGACATTTGTTGGAATTTGTTGGAAAAGTTTAGAAAAGTTACGAGACTTTGAAGTTTGTAGTGCCAAGTACATGTCCAACACTACAAAGTACTCAAAACTTTTCGAAAACATTCCAACAACTCCTACTCGGACTTGTTGGACGTTGTTAGACATTTGTTGGAATTTGTTGGAAAAGTTTAGAAAAGTTACGAGACTTTGAAGTTTGTAGTGCCAAGTACACGACCAACACTATACAAAGTGATCAAAACTTTTCGAAAACATTCCAATAACTTCCACTAGGACTTGTTGGACGTTGTTGGACATTTGTTGGAATTTGTCGGACAATATTAAAAGCCCTACAATATAAACAAAATATAGTGTTGGAATTTGGCATCACATATAACACTTATAAATAAAAAAAAATCATATCAAATTAATTTTGGTGCTCGCACTCCCAGTGACTTTTAGAAATCGTCCAACAAACCTATTTTAGTCTATTGAAAAATAAAAAATTTCTCAAACTACCATATATACTAACCATATACCTACTATTGACCATTTAACTATATCTCTAATTAATTTTGAAGTACAAACTCCCAATGATTTATTATTTTTCCTGTGAACCATTGGTACGTAAAAACTGGAGCTAGCTCTGGCGTATGGTATAGGAGTCGAACGGACCTCGTCCATACAAAAAACGATTCTGATGGGAGACAGCCTAGGGTTTTATCATAATATTATACTTTTATACAAACAATTTATAGTTCTGATAATGGGTATGTATTTATTTAAAATATCTATAAAAAAATTTGCTCAGATGTACTTATTTCCGATATTTTTTATTGACAGTTGACTCTCTGCCGAGTGGGAATCCTTAGGTATCGACTGAATAAAAAAATAATTTTTGATGTGTTTTTTTTTTTTTGTGTGTGTCTGTGTACAGCATAACTACTCGAAATAATGCTTCAATTTCAAACTTTTGGGGGAGTTTTCTGATGTAAAAGTGAATATCCTTGGTGCATTAAAGACGTCAAAAGTAAACATTTTCCAACAGTTTTCAAAAAAATCGAGAAAAACAAAAAAAAAAAAATGACAGAAAAACGGGAATTTTTAAGCAAAACCAGTTTTTGACCAAATAGGTTTTCTCATTTGGTTGTTATTCAAAAACGAATAATTGTAGATGCATGAAAATTGTACTGAATGTTTATATTTTCATTTTCCCATACACCATAAAATTTTGAAAACATTTTGATTTTTGTTTTGAGCTGTTTACAGACATTTTCAGTTTTCTATTTTTTTTTTTTTTTATAATTGTCAATAAAATTTTATTTGGTCGGCCAAAAAGTCTGAAAATTTAATACAAGGTTCCAGATATATTGATAGCATAGCAGTTGAAAAATATTGAAAATACATAGGCTCAGTTTTTTTTTTATAAGCATTTAAATTTCAAATTTTGACAACATTTATCAAAATCTCGAAAATTATAAATCATTGTAATTAAAAAATTATAAAATGTTAGGTTTTTATAACTAAGGGTTGGAAATTTAAAACAAAGATCCTCATAAATAATTCATATTGTAACCGAAAAGTCTAAAAAATGTGTAATTCAATTTTTTTTTTAAATATTGTTGTTCATATACCTAGACTGACATATCACCTCCATTCAGAATCGTTTTTCTTATACAATGATATTATATTTTATTATATTACAACTTATTTTATAATTTAAATTTGTTGTTTAGTATATAGTAATATTTATCTTAAAACATTCAATTAATAAAAATATTTTGAAAAAGCCAGGGGGGCAAATGCCCCAGCTTGCCCTTCCCTGCGGGCGCCTATGAATATACAGGTTGAATTTTTCTATCAAACAACACTCATTATTTAAAAATGTATTGACTTCTTTCAAATTTTATTTTTTCAAAATTGTAGATTTACACTCTTCTTGAATTGTTTATTTTTTTTATATTTTTCACCCTTATATTTATTAGATAAGCCACTATCAACTTTTGATTTTCAAATGGTAACCTATACTTAAAATTTTATAAATTAATAAAGCTATTTTTTTTATTAATTATTACGTTAAAATTTCGAATTTAGCGCTAGTAGTTTATGAGTTATAGGTATTTAAAGTTTAGATCGGCAAAGTGGAGTGGTAACCACGCAAAATGTTTGTCCATTGCTCCGTTTGTCTAAAATTTAAATACTTATAACTCATAAATAACTCGTCCTAAATTCGATTTTTATGTATCAAAATTTTTAGAAAAATATTCTGCTTTGGAACGTGAAATTAAAAAACTATGTTGCCATTCAAAAAAGTAAAAAACTTAAAAAATTATAAGGAAAAAAAATATTTAAAAATATAATTTTTTAATAAAAGCGTTGGTTTTTAACAACTTGAAATTATGTAAAAAAATATTTTGAAAAAAGTCAATACTTTTTTAAATAATAAGTGTTGTTTGATAAAAGAATCACCCTGTATATATACTTGATTTAACAATAATAATACTTGAAGTAAGAATTTGATATGGATAGTTCTTTAATAAATGTATTTAAATTATTTATAGACATAATTTTAGGGAAGTAAAAACAATTCTACCTATTAGTTTAATGTAGCACTAATACATTTTATCAGTGATATCGATAAAATATGGTTATTTGGGAGTGCGAGCACCAAAATTAATTTGATATGATTTTTTTTATTTATAAGTGTTATATGTGATGCCAAGTTCCAACACTATATTTTGTTTATATTGTAGGGCTTTTAATATTGTCCGACAAATTCCAACAAATGTCCAACAACGTCCAACAAGTCCTAGTGGAAGTTATTGGAATGTTTTCGAAAAGTTTTGATCACTTTGTATAGTGTTGGTCGTGTACTTGGCACTACAAACTTCAAAGTCTCGTAACTTTTCTAAACTTTTCCAACAAATTCCAACAAATGTCTAAAAACGTCCAACAAGTCCGAGTAGGAGTTGTTGGAATGTTTTCGAAAAGTTTTGAGTACTTTGTAGTGTTGGACATGTACTTGGCACTACAAACTTCAAAGTCTCGTAACTTTTCTAAACTTTTCCAACAAATGTCCAACAACGTCCAACAAGTCCGAGTAGGAGTTGTTGGAATGTTTTCGAAAAGTTTTGAGTACTTTGTAGTGTTGGACATGTACTTGGCACTACAAACTTCAAAGTCTCGTAACTTTTCTAAACTTTTCCAACAAATTCCAACAAATGTCCAACAACGTCCAACAAGTCCGAGTAGGAGTTGTTGGAGTGTTTTCGAAAAGTTTTGAGTACTTTGTAGTGTTGGACATGTACTTGGCACTACAAACTTCAAAGACTCGTAACTTTTCTAAACTTTTCCAACAAATTCCAACAAATGTCCAACAACGTCCAACAAGTCCGAGTAGGAATTGTTGGAATGTTTTTGAAAAGTTTTGAGTACTTTGTAGTGCCAACTTCACGTACCTAAATTGGGTTTGTCAAATACTGATGTTGTACTTGAGTAAATATTTTTGTTTTCCTATGGTTATTTTGTTAGTTTTTCACAATTATTAAGAAATGTTCTAGGAATTTTATTTCCCCATTAACGAACCAACTAGATTGAAAATGTAGCCAAAAACCACCCTCAATGTTTAGGATCGAAAATTCTTTTGATCCAAAATGTGACGAGGAACACAAACAAAAAACACACTTCATTGTAAAACTAATAAATTCCTTGAAAGGCTCAAAATCAAAAGTGTCAACTATGTATAGCAATAAAAAAAAGTTAGTAGAAAGTAAAAATAAGCTCGTTAGTTATGTTTATAAAAATACAAGTTAACAGGCGTTAAATTAACACATGCATAAAAATGTTTATTTAGATCGTAGTGTATTTATATAATATGTAATATGTATTTGTCAATGATTCGTAAATTCAATAGTGTGAGATGAATGGGAGTGAAATAAAAATCATAAATTATGTTCAGTCGATTTAAACATATAGTAATATAGTTATCATTTTATCAATAAGGATGTTGACTCCGTCTTAAAAATGCACAACAAAATTTACGTTCATACAAATACATTTTACTCTGTTAATTTTAACATTAGAACACATTGATTTATCATTAAGTTCAAAACTAAACTACTCATTATTAAAGGCTCCACAACGGTTTTTTTTTTGTACATTTGAAAATACATAAACCGAAGCGCCTAGAACGAACTACACACTTTAATCATATATTGAATATATGATAAGTATCACTAAGATAAGATTAAGTTACGTTATTTTAAATAACAAAAAATTAATGCATTACGCAAGTATGATGTCTATAGTGGGAACGTTGTGATTATTTTTAGTTATTTTTATGCCAGTCTCATTAAAATGAAACCAATGTAAATAATTATAAAACATGTGCAAAATAAATTTTAATTTAATTTTTATGATGTCATATTAAAAATTAAGCAATGGGAAAATATTTTAGAAAATCAAAAAACGTTGACACAAAAAGAAACAAAATAATTCTGACTGCAAATAATTTTAATTTACTACTCGAATCGTTACAATTTTAAACAATGAGGAACATAATATTTAATAAAAAATTTTCCATACGTCGACTAGCACCAGAAATTAACGACTACATGTTTGTGGAAAAACCTACAGTGAATATAAAAATAATGCTAGATCAATTCTAGTAAAACATTCTCAAATTATTTACGGCATAGGTATACAATTCTGATTAATCGATCAAATATGACCTCATGTAGAAAAAAAAATTTATTTCAGAGCTAAATGACTTATTAAAAATAAATATTTCTAATCATAAAATATGAATAAATACCGGTTGAAAAAATATTGTTATTTTTTGTAAAAATATAATCATATGTACTGGTTGAAGTTAGATAATATATACATTTTATTATAGACAAAACATTTAAAACTGATTTTTATCATAGCTCACACAACACATTCGTAAATAAATGTCATAAATAAAAAAAATCATAGAAATTGTTAACGTCTTGTTGACATCTAACAGAAAAATATTTAATGAGCGATTATTTGAAGATTTAATTTATGTTGTGATAATTATGACTGTAATTTTCTATCAAATTATGATATAAAATACTAAATGACATCCGTGTTTTTGGTACCGTCAACTGTCAGCTTTCATCGATAGCTGTTTAAACTGTTTATGTCATATAAACTAAGCTTATGTCATATACATAGGAATGTACTATGTCGATTAGATAATATCGGGAAAATTCTGATAGAACCCTCTACAGCAATGTACCGAAATGGCCTACATAAGACGCCGTGTTATAATTTATATGTATTTTGTAATTAGTAATTATTATTAAAATATCACAACAAAACAACTAGTGATATCGAACATACTATCTTTATCAATATTAAAAAAATTTTGTATATATAAAATTTTAAATAAATGAAAATTTATCAGAAATATGCATTATATTATTACATTTTTCCTGTGAGTTTCTACTCATAGCTCAAGAGTTTTTTTTTTATCAGGAATTTTGTAATTACTAAAATAGATTAAAAAACATGACCTACTTGTTTAAGCCAACATAAGTCAATATTAAGTTATAATCAATGTAATCAATTTCGGAAAGGTAAAATAAATATGCTTATTAAAGTGTACAGTTGGTTTTCAATTTTGAAATGGCATAATGTTGTATGATATATACGTACGATTTTTTTTTTTAAATGCATGTTAGTGTGTTACCATTTAAATACTAAATTTAACAAATAAATGATTAGTTTTTCAATCAATTTTTATGCTCTAAAATGTGTTGTTACTATAATATATTCTGCTTTAGATTAATAACAATTATAGTGATATATTTTGCAACCCGTAACATACAATCTGGTAGTATTATATTACATTAAAATATTAAATTGAAAAATGATATTTAATAATTAAAATATATTGAATATATTATTCCTCAAATATTCTTATACAATTTTTTAAAAATATAGTTTAATATAAAGTAGGTACATATATGTTTATTAGATTATAAAAAAAATAATGTATTATGGTAATATGATATATAAAAGAATTCATAATTATATCAATAAATACAATAACTACAATGAATATTGTATAGTTGTTTAACATGTTTGTATCATGAATAAATCAAAAAACTTTATCTTAGTAGGAATATTTGCAAATATACATCAGTCATATTATATCAGTAAATAGTTAATTATTTCAATCATTATATTGGTTTTAATTTGTTAAAAAAAAAAAAAAACTATTCACAAAACATAACATTAAATTAAAATTATGGCTTATGGCTAATTATAATAAATCCGTTGAGATTAATCATGGCGGGTATTATATTCTTATTACTATAATACAGCTGACTCCAACATGGTAAGCTGAATTTATAAATTTTCACAGTCGTAACCGAGATAATCTGCATAGTGGACAGTATACGCATATGCGCATTCATCCTAATAGGTTTTTCAAAACCCTTCCAGTAACTCAATAAGGTGTGATTGATTATTTGAAAATATCTATAAAATTGTATTAAACATGATGACCTTACTGTATACGATATACGATATACAATTTTTGGTGACCATCGATACCGTCTTCGTTGTTTAATTAATAACAGTTTAAAAATTTAACGTTTACTTACCCGGCGTATAGAAATCATCTAAACGCGTAAATTAACAGACAGCTTTCAAATTCGTTAAAGTTTAATTACTATTTCACTACATATTACTTAAATTCATTAGTATATTTATAGTACCTATTAAAGCTGAACTGATGCGTTCGTGCATGAATATACATGTACGTTGCTTGTAGTTTTGTGTAATCAACACAAATTATCATTTGCATTTTTTGTAGTAAGTAATTTATACGAAATTATTATATTATATTAAAATAGTTAAATTTATTATTATAAGGTATTAAGGTAGATATTTCCACCACCTTAAAAATCCTCATTTAATACCCTAGAAGATATTAAGTACCTATAGAGTAAGGCATTAATTTTATTACTTCCCATTACTAGCTCAATAAATACATTTATAATTATTGAATAATATGTTGGTTATATACTATATCATAATTAAGTATATAGGTAACGTACTAACGCGTAATTTAAATTACATAATTAGGATGGTTATTGAATTATTGAAAGATAATTTTATTCGGTATGCACTTGAAACATAGTGTAATATAATATTTATTTATATATATATATATATATATATATATGTATATTTGCATGGCTGGTTGTATAAAATTTTAACGAAAGATCAATTGAAAAAATAACAACTCCAAATATGTTTAAATTTAATTTGTTACCAACAAAAGAAATAGGATTGTATGATTCAAATAATTTGTAAAGATAAATAATTAATAAATATTCATAAATTCACATATTTATATATATATATATATATTCATATATTATACAAATATTATTATAACGTATTAATTTAATGATAGGCAGTTAGTTATTACTTATTAAATACAGATTTTAGGAAGTTTAGAAATATCTTGCTCTAAGATTTAACTTAAATAACTTAATTCAACGCTAATATGGAATCAAATTTATCAGTAAACCATTATGGACATTTAATTAGGTACCAATGTAACAAGAAAAACATTAGTAAATAAAACATTAAAAAGTCTTAATTTTTTAAAATATATTTAGGTGATTTTGTTATTATTGTATCTTGATATAAATCTAAATAATGACTTAAAAGATTATAAATTTAAGTTTAGATATATTTAATTTTGGTACATACTAACGTAGTTATAAAAATAATAAGAAAAAATTAACTGTTTTAATTATATATCATATGAATAATTAATTTGTTATTAGGTGCCTATTTGTTATTGTAATATTAATTCTAAAAATTATACATTATAAACTTCATTATATTTTATTAAAAGTAGGTACCTACTTATTATTATATTATATTTTCACTAAGTCAGAGGTTTTCCTACTGGTTAGCCTCACTCCTCACGTTATATTTTCATCAGGTTGTATCATATTTTACTAAAATTATTTATAGAATGTAAATATTAAAAATAAATTGTAAATAAACTTAAGAAAAAAACTATATTTCAATTCAATTTTACTAAATATTTGATGAACGCAAGCATATACATTATCTTTTTTTTTATTTAATAGGACAAAGAAAAAATGAAAACCATCAAAAATAAATATAAATATACAGTTATAAATGACTGTAGTAAAGATCTAAAATACACAAGTTTGGTTTCAAATGGTAAAATGTTTTCATAAATATGTAATAGTATATTTTTTTTATAATTATATTTAATATTTTTATATTATTTTCGAACCATTGAATATTTGTAATTCTTTGTAATAAATTGAAAATCTGCTCAAATGTCATAACGAATGAACGAAAAATCTTCCACGCAAACAAAATAACAGACTGGAATCTCTTTAGGAGTACTTTAGTACTCATCTCAAAAAAACTATCACTATTTCAGTGAAGCTAAAACCTCAAAATGCATTAGAGAAAAAATTAGCTAATGATGCCGATGAAGCAGAAAAAACGGCAACACTCATAATTTCAGAAGGAAATAATCAGACGATCACTTACCAGATCGAAATTGGAGAATTAGTTTAACAAAAACGTAGGAATAAAATATAGGCATAGGACGTGACATCCAACGGATAGAGCCAAATAAAACTACATTAGTAAAATGCTACATGATAAAACCAACGAAACGAAAAACAAAGTATTCAATTTTTTTCTGCCTTATCTGCAACAGATAATACTAATTACTCAACGTGGAAAGGTACAATACGAATTAAATAAACTTCGTGCATGTATACCACCTTTTGGTAAAGTAGATGGTATTTGTAGCGACCTAAGTCCAGATTTATTCCCAATACCTTAAGTGTATATTTCAACCAAATGATATCGCTTCCGAAGTTGATATGATACAATGTCAACCACTCGCGACACTAAATGAAAATATTCGGTATTTCAAAGCTCTAGAAGCCACACCAATTGATCCATTTATCTGTAGACTGCAATAGACTGCGACTGAACACGTACAGAGTACAGACCTCAATCAAATACTTAAATCTCTAATTAAATAAGAAGATTTAAAATTAAGATCAAAAGTGACGAATCAGGGCACTTAAATTATACACTACGTAAAACCGAAAATCTCACAAAAAGATTCAGCCAAATACTAAGACAAAAAAATTTAGACAAAAATACAAAATATTGTTGAAAAAACCTTAGCTGCACCCCAATGCAACTGCAAAACCACTTATTGACAACTCGTAATACATTAGGCGCCTCAAACGACTGAAGCAATTTATTATGACTTAGTTTAAGCTACTTAGATTAAGAAAAGGGGCTGTATTGTATCTCATTGGAGGTACAACCTCAAACATGTCCATGTATAATTTATATTTAAACAATTATTATTATAAATATTACTAATAAATTAACATATTGTTTTAATTGTCAATGAATTATACCTGTATTTTTTACGGACATTTTGACGTTTAAATAAAGATGACACAGGCAGTTAAAAATAAATAAAATAAACTGATAGTTGTTTTCGTTATTATTATATAGATAACTCAAGTCCAATATCAAGGCCTTATATTTACAATTGTCCAATTGGAAAATATAATGACTCTTATTATTTTGATCATAATAATAGTATGATTATTGTGTCTCCAAAAAAAGGAAAATTAATACATTGTTTGTCAGGGAATATCAATAAAACTAAAAATTTGATATTAAATACGGATGGCATTAAAGAAAATAAATGTATTTCACAACAATTGAATTCAACAAAAGGTATAATATAAATATATATCTAATAATCGTAAACTTTTATATTTTTAAATGTAGATGATAGATAATTTTTCATGTGATAATTAGGTTATCAAATACCTATTTATTTCCAACCCATTATGTTTAAAACATTACAAATTAATTATTTTTCAGGTTTGCCAAATAAGACACAACACATTGAAAATAGTAATAATTCTTCTAGTATCGTTATTAAAGACAATGGAATGAGTAATAGTGGTATGTAACTTTTGTATACTTATTATAAATGCTTAAGAATATTTACTTACAATATATTTTAGAAAGTCACATTCGGGTTATCATACTATTATGAAAAAATATAATTATAATTACACATTAGGCTAGTATATTATATAATGTCCTCTATGCTGGTACAAAATAATCCACCTTGTAATAATATCTAATATTATTATTGATGGCAATATTTTTTAATATATTCTATTAAGAACATTTAGGAGTGGACATAAAGTATTTAATATTTATATATATATATATATATTTATTTATATCAACTTGATCCACTCCACATAACTATACTTTAAATAGGTACATAAAACTAGAGCCAGGATTTTCATGCGAAATTCATTATTTTTAAGAAGTCCTAGGCCATACTTTTCAAGTACGAACACCGTCTCACTCAAGGTGTTATATCAGGTATAGGTTACCTCCATATAATTAGTTAAAGATTAAAAAAAGAAAGAAACTGGTACTCAATAATACTTTTTTTAATTGTTTTTTAATACATTTTTTTCAATATAAGCATAATTAATATTGATAAGTTCAATTAATTTCAAATTTCTTAAGTAGTTATTTAATTATTTGTATTATACTCATCTATATTATTTAAGATTTTCAAAATCTGGTCCTGGATTCATTAAAAGAAATGAAGTATGCGATGTCAAATTTGAAATCAGAATTAAACCTTCAAAATGAAACAATTAATAGATTTGATGCATTTTTTAAGAATGCATTAGAAGAAACGATTGATTCTGAAATCACTAATAAATCTTTAATGGCACTCGATGACATATTTCCATTGAAATCTGAAGAAGAACTACAAAAATTTGAAGAACAAATTAAATCCGATAAAATATTTAGAAATAATGTGGTAATATGACATTTATTTTTCTTAGCTATTTAGTGAAAATTGGTTTATACTTGTTTATGATTATTAAAATACCTAATATGCATAATATTACGTAATGTCTAATAGTAACATATTATAACTATGTAACACAAATTAGGTTATTATTTTCTGTCTCTAATAAGAGTACACTGAGTCTTCCGCATACGATGGAGGTGTCGAGTGTCACACTTATGAGAGCTTCGCTTTATTGTTCTAATTAACTTGTCACCTAGTTTGCATTTTACTAAAATTCACACCATAAAGCAATTTGTCAACCATCTGCAATCGTTTTGGACAAGAAAGCTGACGACGAAGTCAATGAAATCTGATTTAATCGATTTTTATAATCGCTTTTGGTTACGTTTATTTGAAACAGATAATAATATTAATTTCATAATTTATTTTACTGCTACAAAATTATCATCCAGAATTAATTTAAATGATCAGTAGCTATTAAAAATTCCATAGGAATAATTAAACTAGGTAATTAAAACCAAAACCAATTTTTTTTTAAACATTGTTTTAAAGTAAGTTGGTAAAGTTATTATGGAATAACTTAAGTAAATTTACTACTCGCCTTAGATCTTAGAAATTAATTAAATAATTAATATTTATAACATAAAATATATAATGCAATTACTTTGAGACTTTAATTTAATGTATTTATTATCTAGACATCTAGTGTTTTTAGGTAAATATAAAAATAGATGCTTATACTTAGAATTGGGGTGTGCTTAAATTATATAATTACTAATTAGTAATAATACATCAATTGAAGAGGTCTAATTTGTTTCACAGATATCAAGATTATCGATGCTGAATAATATCGACGATATTGGTAATAGTGTTAAGCGGATAATGTACAAAATGTTTTCCAACAAAGTTGCTTCTCGATTTTCATTACACGGAAACAAAAATAAAAAAAAATTTTCAAATCATCCGACATACCATTTATTAATTGGTAAATTGAAATGTATAATCAATATAATATTTATATAAATATATAATGCTCACGGCCAAAAAATTGTAAATATCAAATAATGGGATCATTTTAGTTAATTACTAATATCTAATTAATTTAGTTTTAAAAAAAGATAAACAATTAAAAGTGATTACAAAAGAATTCACATTATTATAGGAACCAATATCGCCTATCTATTTCTATTTTTCCTATTATGTTTTTATTTTGTGACAACATTTAAAAATATGTTGTACTATTGTGACACAACAAAGTCAGATAATCAGATAATACCTATTAAAACCTTGTGTCTTGTTTCACTTTTACTAAGATTTAACTAATTATTAATGAACACCGTATACATAACAAAATATGACACCTCTTCATATTATAATATACATTTTAGTATGAGAATTTTTTTTAAACTACAATTTTTCTAATAGTTGTAATACTATATGTTTTAGATATCATACGACCTAACGACAGTAAATTGAAAAAAATGAATACGTCGTTGGCCATTTGGTTGTCACTATCGAAGTTTCGTATTGAGTGCGCTAATACAGAAAATAATTTGAAATTTATATACTGTAATCAAAATAATAATTAATCCAGTTGTATATAGGTAGTGTATTCAAAGTCATATTAAGTTGTTAACTAAATATAATATAACAATGTAAAAACATTGGATTTGATGCACGTGACGATTTTTTTTTTATAGACTTATTCTAATTTCTATTTGCTGTATAATAATTAGCATTTAATATTAGAGATTCATTAGGCACGCCCGCAAGAAGGAAGGTTAGAAAGTCCATTTTGTTGTTTCTATAATATTATTATAGTTCAGTGGTTGAAAACGCTCATTGTATTTTTATGTGGGTCACGAATAAAATATACAATTTGAATAAAAACTAATCGAACTAATAAGATAGTATAGAACCGAAACTGCAGAGGATTATTGTTTGTTTGTAGGTACCTAAGTACTTTGTTATATTAATAAATCTAACAATTGAACTAAATTTGATATGACGTTAAGCAGAGCACGATATGTGTTGTTTTACAACGATATCATGATATATAATATTTATTTATACTATACTATAAAATAACAAAAACACTTTTGATACAAATTGTATTTGGTTGTAATTTTGACATTTATAATTTATTCGTTTTAAAATTGTGATCGTATAATGGCCATAATGATTTTAAGTTAAAATCTCAAAAAAAATAACTTCATTCATAATTGCTAAAGACAAACAATGAAAATACAAATCACGACATTTTTTTCGGTGCACCGCAACTGCGTATGCATCGTGGCTATTTTATAATATATCATCTAAACTCCACTCACAATGTTTATTTTTATGTCTTAACTCCACACGTAAGATTTTTAACACTCTAAATCAAACTAGTTAAATGAAATAAATTTTTAAATCTAAGTAGTAATAACTAAAAACTAATAATCACGATGATTATTTGATGTAAAATGGCAACTAATATTTAAAACTATACATGCTTAGAATTATTTTTAAGCCGACTTTAATTTATTCGGTTATTTTTCTCATTATGCGTTGCATAATTATATATTATGTGCTATAAGGTGAGATTTTTGTTAAAAACAATTCTCACATTAAAATTATATCCATTCGGTATGTGTTTGAAAGTAATAGATGGTATGTTATAAGATTAGTTAAAAAAATATATATGTATATATATTTTTACAAATTTCATGTGAAATAACTTCTGCCCCATATTTATTTAAATATATGTGATTTAGTTAGAGTTTTTACTAAGATATTCTTACAAATTTTGTGTTAAAAAAATAAAATCACATTTGTCCGGTATGTGTTCAGTTGTGTATTTCTAAAGAAAACCTTTGATTATAACTTATGCAAACTCCGCATAAAAATTACTTCTTTTCTGACATTTTCTGAGTATTATCAAAAGATTAATTGAAATAAGCAATTAATAAAATATTATTTTTCTTAAATATTATATGGAAGGGTGGTCACAACGAAGCTCGTGAGCCACATGTGGCTCCCGAGTAAGTCTCTTATGGCTCTTAACAATAAGCTTAGAGTAAAATTTATCCGGTAACATAAAAAGCACTTATTAAAAGTGAAATCCCATTTCTTAATGTGTACCTACCTGAACAATAAAATATGTTCTGTGTGGCTTAAAAAACGAATGTTCCTTTATTTGCTATAAAATTAAAAATGTATTTTCATTTTATAAACATAGGTAGGTTAACCTATTACCTATCATAACAATGTGGCTCACTTTGAAATAGCTTCATACATTTGTGGCTTTTTTTATTTAAGGCTAGTGGCCACCCCTATTATGTGGGATAAAAACCATTCAAATATCACCGTATTGTAACAAATTAAATGTTTATTACAAATCATACACTAATATTTCACTTTTTAAGAGAGTATATGTATATTATATTATAATAGTTTTTGTTTCATATGATGCTTGATATAATTCTACGCACCGTTAATTGTGCACACTCTGCTAAATATCAAAAATATTTTAGTAAAATAGACTGTGTACATACAGGAATTTCATAATTTTATACAATTCGACTTATTTTTTGTACATAAACGCTGTTGAGTTTTGGTCGTGAAAGTGACAGTATAATTCCAAAGGAAAAAATTTGTAAAAAATAAGTTTCTGTAACTGTTACTTACTATTAAAAAAAATATATATTATAAGATTCGTTATAACTTATAACTAATGACTCAATATCTATGCCGAGTACCCAATTACGTTTAAATAATAAATGTAATGACTTAATAACAATTAGTGGTATATACAGCATGTATATATTATATATTGCATATTAAAACTAAATTTAAATCTTACCATTCAAAAATAAAAATAAAATATTACCATTTATTTATTCCCATTTTCTTTGCAATACGCATTCTAAAAATATAATCATATTTACTGTGATTTTACATTTATTGATAATTATATTCACCCAGAAATACTGTACATACTTTTATGTGAAATGCCATATGAAAGTAGTGTTATCCGAAATGCCTATCCATAACGCCGTGTGATCATTATATTTTGTTACTATTGAATTGTACTCAACAATATATCAAAGCATAATACGATTATGAAATGCTGGGAACATAAATCCACAATTAGGATACCAATGTCAATACAAAATAAGGGAAAAGTCACTTTGTGAACATACGATGAGAATAACTCAAGAAAAGCATCAAAGTTAGTTGTTAATACCTATTATTATAATATTATACAGTGTTTTTTTTTTAAACAAGACTGAGAAATAATGTGACAATGGTTATTGAATTTTACACCACCTATTTCATTAAAAGCACTTCGTTTGGTTTGACATTTTGTCTTACAAAAGCCGCTTATGCTTAAAAATTAACATTAAATGCTTATGAACTTGATCGACAGTAAAACAATATTATTTCTTCCTATGCCAGAATAATATAAAAAAAGATTTCCTTATTATTCGTCATAAATTATTTATTTTTTTTAATTTTAAAAGAAAAAATTTCTGGTATTTTTTTATCATGTGAGTTTTAATGCTCACGGAAACAAATGCAGATTGTAACCATGTGATTTTTTACGAACATCAAAATAATATGATTGTTTGATTATAAATAAGAAACAAGAATATAATATAAAATATAAACTATATAATGATTCTTTATTGAATTCCACAAAATGTTTGTTTTTTGTTTAAATGTATAGTTTAAAAGTTAAAATAAATAATAATGATATTTTCAAGTTTGTTTTTAAACTTTATATAAAACAGCTATATCTAAAATTCACATAGATTTTTTTTATTATTTACATATTATTATATGATTCTCAATGTATACTTGCTATAATATTTATTTTATAAATGAATGTAAATAACCTAACCAATGGATGGCTGTTTGGAAGTTGTATTATATTATACTGAAAGAATATCAATCAATAGCTAAAATATAAAATATCTCCTTCATTTAATAAAAATGTAAAAAGTTGCTACTATTTATTTTGTTATTTGTATTATATTAGCATAAGATTTTTAATAATTTAAAATTCACATAAAATATGACTGTTACTCGTTAATACTTATTTTTGTAAATTAAGGATTAAATTAAACCAAGCATTAAACTAGCACATTATTTAACATATAAAGATAAAAAAAAAAATACATAAAAAGAAATGTGAATTAACATCTAATAAACTTAAATAAAATTTTTTTATTCAATTGCTTATTCATTTTAAATATTATAAATTAATACAAAGTGTGAGTTAATGGTGAATTTATTGAACAATAAGATAACTCATAAATTATAAATACCTATACCTATAAGCTTGCTATTATTTTTTGAATTAGATAGTGTTTCGTAATAAAAAATTAGTAGGACAACTAAATATACTGAAATAAAATAATATACTTATTATTGTTACGGAACAAACAGAGTTAAAAAAATAGAATTTATAATAATGTAGTTAAGACTAGAAATTAAATTGAAATTTTGACGAATTTTATCGGTTATAAGTGTTAGAACTAGCTTAGGAAATTCGATTAAATTTGAAATATAACACCTATTTGATGAAGACTTGACGTTCAATGCTCGAACATAATAATCGTATCATATTCTAATTATTCTAGGTGTCTATGGTACACACGGGAATACAGTATAACATAGTTTCTGATTTCTACGATCCGTGAGATCATTTTTCGGACATTTACCTATGTTGTCCTCCTGGTAATAAATAGAATAATCATTCGATTACGATAATTTACGAAAAAGCATGGCCATTCGCCTCTGGTTTATAATCGCGTATATACGCACTATTATATTATATTAATATATTATATCAAGTATGCTAAATCGTCCCCTAGAATCGTCTTGAGTTTCTTCAATATATCAGTCCTCTGAAACTATATACATGTATAATTATTTTATACATAAATAGAATAATATATCATGAAAGTAGCAAGACGTTTTATAGTGTAAATAATGTATAGTCGCAGAGATAACTCGATAAAAATAGTTTTCTAGAAAATATTGAAGAATACAATGTTCACATTACAATGATCGATGTTTTATTTTTGTGCTTTATGTAAAATAATCTTTTTACTCTAATAGATGATATTCAATGGTCTAAAATGTTATGTAAGGTATAAATTTTATACTTAATGTTTATTCAATACATTTATTTGAAATCAATCGAGGACTTTATTAATAGTATCAAAGAGATAATTTTTGGAAAGTTTTTCAAAATAAGAAAGTAATAGTAAAAACACAATTTTGAATGAATAATATGTTTGTAGAAACTGATTAATTTATATAATTTTTGGGCATTTTGATATTAATGGATTTTATTATAAACGGTGTATGCAACAGTTATCTTCCAGATAAAGATAGTTTTGTTATAAATATTTATAGCAAAATGTCTATTATGATCTAGGTACATACTTATATATTTTTAACATAAAATATCATAATGTGATTCTGTATATTAAGCTTTTGCGGTCGAATTATTGTGTTTAACACTATTTTCTTTTCATATTATAACTCCAAAATAATATACATTAAATACCGTTTGAAAAAAACGACATTTGACAATTGAAAAATGTAAAATTATTCTAATCTTCTTTTGCCAATTCCATTATCATACATTGAACACTAAAATAATGAAGTTTTATTTTATTTAAAACAGAACATTCTTTCGTTTGTTTTTTTCGCTGAATAATCACGAACACGAAATAATCACCGCAGGTTTGTTATGTATGTGTCATACACCTCTGATGAGAAATTATACCTTAAATGTTGCCTGTTTCATGAACTATAGGCAATAATAATTATTAATTATAGATTTAGCATATTTAGAATATTTTTAAATAAAATATCATGATGAGTTTGCATGCGTATCAGTAAAGAAAGCGACGGAAGCAAGGATCCCTCATTTATAGATATATATTTATCTGACATATGTCACTCCGTAGACGTTTTATACCATAGAAAATTATGTATCAGTTCAGTGTAAGTTTAAATTCAAAAAGTTTACTATTTTATTATATATATATAGATACGCGCTACTTGAAAAGTAATTAACAAAGTTGTGAGATAATGACCTAAAGCGATATAATGTGCCTGACAGGCCTTTGTGCCACGCCTGTCAAATCATTTCTTAAAATGCTAATATATATACAAGGCATATTTGTTATATTTTATTATGCATTTTATAGTCAGTAAAGTAAGTTCTAACATTGCAAATCATTATAACGAATCGTGATGTCAACTAGTTATACATTAAAGATCTGCAGCTTTAAGTTTCTAAAATATTTAAAAAAATGTTTAGTTTCTTTTTATTTTATTTATATGCATTTATATGATGGTATAAAGTGAATCTAGTTTGTAAAAAAAAAAAAATACCAATAGGTAGATCAGACAATGAATGAGGCAAAAAAGGGTGAAAATAAGTAATCGACTTGCTGTATAGTCCTAAAAGTCGATTGCATTGAGTAGATCACTGTAATGGATGTTTTAAATTTGAATTCAATTGTAAATGATTACACATAAAAATAATTTTGATAATCAGGACGGTCTGTCAGCACCATTATCATATAAATATTATTAAAGAAATAAAAAAATAAACCGCGATAACATACAAATAATCTATACATTTTTGAAATGTAAACAACTATATATAATAATATATCATGTAAAATTTTCTAAGCCTAAGAAAAATATTTTTAAATTACAACAAAATAACTAAAATTGTTGTTCTATGTAATTAAATTGACTCAAGAGTTGGTATCTAGTAACATATTATAGTAGTGTTAAACGAGGCTTGTGCGTGATACATTAACTTAGGGTGGTCCAACCTTTTGTAGTTGGTAGCCCTAAACAATTATGATATTATGATACATACACATTGTAGTCCTCTCATTGCAAAAAAAAAATAATATTTTTGTTCATTTTTTATTGTATAACATATTTATTTATAACATTTATTAATATTGTATAATACGTAAATATTGTCACATTACAGATTAGTATTATATCTATAATTATGATGATTAAGTTAGGTTCTTAAATATATTTAGAATTTAGAATTTTAATGATATTATTTTAATATTTCAATTATTTTTCAAAAGCCAATTTTTAATACCAATCGAACACGTTGTTCATCTGATGCATGATATTATTATTATTATTATTATTAGTGGGCTGTATGATAGACTTCCAATGATTCCTAATACCTTATTGTTGTTTATTTCTGATTGCATTTCTACACATTTTAAAATTTTTAAATATATTTACTACAAATTTATGTGTTTTAAAAAAAGGGGGAGGAGTTGCAAAAAAAATAATTGACGGTCACGGATTGGACCTCGCTCCAATAATGAATAACATATACGACCAACCTATACGGAATGATTTATCAATAAATTCATATTTAACACATCCAATATACTGAGATTCTGCTCATTATGACGAGTTGTCTGGTAACATAGTTTAGATATGATTTACCAGTTTTTTTTTCGTGAATAAGTACAAATCTTTTTTATTAATTTAGTAATCACCCATTAGCGACTAACGACACCTTTGTCTATGATTTATAATTTCATTAATAAGTCACGGCAACAATTTATTTGATTTGAAATTCTACAACAATCTTCCACAAGGTGATTGGAACGCTAACACCTAATTAGATACTTGTTGCGTTTGTCCACGTTTTAATAATGATTTATCAATTTTTTACCACGAAAATTACATTGGGTAGGAACACGAACAAATATTATGACATTATAGCGTTATAGTTTTATTTTTTTGTTATTTTCACACTAGGTATATAGAATATTATATTATGTACGTGTAGCTGAATAACGTTCAGGATAAAATATGATTATTTTTCTTTTCTTTTCTTCAGCTGTTGTATAATATAAATACCGTTGCTTTCAAACATTTTGAAAAATAAAAATGTTGCTGCAAGTTGCCACCATCAATATAGTACCCACTCCATTTTTCACTGCAGACAAAAACATGACAGAATATAAACAGTTTTTCTTTTTAGCGGCACGCTTGTCGAACAGAAAATTGAACAGTGAAAAACAAACATGAATAAATAATGTAATTTCAAAAGTAAGTGTATAGATTCAGCTTTCAGGACACATTACATACGTAGCTTATATCTACGTAATATCATATATTACGTGCCACACGTCTGTATCAGTTTGTGCACGATATTATGATACATCGTAGCATAGGTACCTTAACATTGTGAATGAACAACGTGGATTAAAATATTCTGATTTGGTTTCTTGGAAAATGCATGAAAATAAAAATAAACCACGGTCGCCAAAACTACCGATTAATTATTAATAATATTATCATTTTAAAAAAATTACCTAAATTAATATCAAACTTATTTATCACAAAAAATATTGCATTCGCTTGGAACATATTATACAAGGGAGCGAAAACTACATATATTTAATTCAAGACCAATTTAATTTCACGCTTTAAAGGTGAATACAGATATATAATACACATGAAGCGAACAATATTTAAATAATTATTAGTTTCTCATACTACCTATCAAACAAATCTGCATAAACATATTTCCATATGATTGATGTTTGAACCTAAAATATAAAAATTTATTGAAGTCCCTGTATAAATCATTGAATTACATATTTAAAAATGTATGAGTTTTCAATACCATATCAACATAAATTAAATAATAGAATCTATATTATAAATGGATGACCTAACTTTATAATGTTATAAGTACCTATAGGTTTAAAATAAAATCTGAAATAATACTGTAGTGTTCACAGGTCATAAGGCATTAATGATTATACTAGTATTAATAAATATTATGAATAAAACATATATAACGTTTATATAATTCAATTATGTGTAATATTATTAATTTTTAAGAAACATACATTAATAAAGCCTTGTAAAGTAATTTGATTCTATGTGATATATCCGTAATATGAAATATTTACCTATTTAAAAATTATTCATTTACATTATATTATGTTAATTTTACAAGATACCTGAAGCGAAAATGGTATAGAGGCTTGTTATTTATTTATTTAGCGTATGATTTGGGGGGGGAGGGGGGGTTACATGCATTAGAGTTTTAATATGGTAAATATTAGTAATTAGTAGTATGGGTAATATTAATAAGGTAACAACAAGGTATTAGAGATCTGGTTCAAGTTCCTCCAGCCATTTAATAAATGAGGGTGGGGTTGTGAGGCAGTCGATTCTGGGACCTCGATAGGCGTAGAGGCTTGTTAGGCTTATAAGTTGGTAAATACTAAATAATAACAAAAATAATAATAAGCAAATAAGAAGTGTCCCCACTGCAGGCGATCAATATACATGTACTCTAACACTAAAATATATTAACGTCTCATCACATATTTTTACGAATTGTAAAATGTATACTTGTAAAATTAAAAATTAAAACCATATTTTATATTATTAGTATTGAATGTATAATATATAAATAATGATATTTTACGCACTAATTCAAATATTCAATGTATTATACTACCACATGATTTACGGCAATTTTACGCATACCCAAACAGGTTAATAAGCTTGATATCTTTATAAAAAATTAGAGTATATTTACAATTATACTCTTAAGTATTGAATTAGACAGCATTATTTGTTTTCTTGACTTTGATCCTCTTGAGAAAATTTAACCTCAAATATTTGAGCTAATTTATACAATAAAATAAATAAATCCATAAAATCTACAAATAAATAATTATAAAAAGACTAATCGTGTAAGCATACCTTGCTAACTTATACATATAAATTTATAAGTTAGAACAAATCAACATAATTCAAAAATACTACTAATCTTTGCTGTAATCTGCAATCCTATCAAATTTTTGCATAAGTCGTGTTCAATCAGGGACATAGCGGAGCCAACAGTGTATAACAAAAGAATGTGTATTCCTAAAAATAGCTTGTAGTATTTAAGTATGTGAAAATAAGCACTTTTTACTTATATAATATCAATAGTTGCTAAAAAAAACTGTAATCTGTTGAATATGCATAAATGCTGCATTTCTTGAGTATATATATATATATACTTAATTGGTGGTAAAGTATTGCAGTATAATTTGTAAAACAATAATGTGCATCGAACCACATCTATCAGACATATACACCATTACAGTCATACGAGGAAGAGTGCATATATATTCAACACTCAAAGACGAGTTTATTATCTAAAATTCAATCAATAATATTCAATAATAAAATAATAAACTGATGAATACTGAGTAGGTGTTTTGTAGTCAACCAAGCTATCCGTGTTTATAATTTATATCATAATCCTTTCAGTCCCATATCTCCTCCCTTACCTTTACTTTCTTAATTTGTACTCGTTAATTCATTCTAATTCAAATTTTTTATTGCTGTTTCTTTATCTTACAAAAATTAATTGTATTATACTCTTGTGTGTTTTTTTTTTTAGATATTTATAAGCTTTTGACAAAGTTTGGCATGAATGATTAAAATTTAAACTTAAAAATGTTTCCTTTCTTTCTATTGATTAAGTCATACTTAACCGATAGATACTTTTAACTCATTAACATCGAGAATTACTAAAATTAAAGCTGGTGTTCAACAATGTGGTATCCTAGCTGACCAACCTTCCATGCAACAAACCATTGTATAGCAGATTATGCCGATGAAAAAGTCTATCTATAAATGAAGATCCATTAGCTGTCAAATTCACAAATGCATCTTAATAACTTGTATAAGGGGCATGAAAAATGTCTAGCCGAAATAAATCTATACATATAACTTTAACAATCAAATAAACATTAACAAAAACTACCCTAAATAACGTACCAATTCCTACGTCCAACACAGTCAGATACCTGAGGTCAATACTTGACAAAATATTGACTTGGCATTTTGAAGCAACAAACTAACTTTAAATAATCATAAGTGGATATTCAGACCTCTCTTAATTATAAATAAACGCTTCTTCTAAACACTAACCAATTAATCTATAATACTTTACTTGAATCGATCTGAACATATTATGATGGACATCATGATGATATTTGCTGGGATACATCAATCAATAAAATTTTACACTAATATAATTTAAAAGTTCTAAAATATATCACTCCGAAGATTATCCAATGCTTCACGCTATATATCTAATTTAACTCTTCATAACAATACACATATGCGAACAGTTGAAGAGGAAGTGCTTAACAACATATGCAGATTTAAAAAACAAAATTAAGGAACGTATACTTCTTAAATGGCAAACGCACTGGCTTAACCAGAACGCTTAACTAAGAAGAATAAAAAACACAATCTTCAGCTGGCCTAATCCCCCCCCCCCCCCAGATAGAAGGAATAAGACAATCATAAGCAGACTCCGCATCGGCCACATCCGTCTTACACATGAATACCTTATGAAAAAGAAAGAAAAACCACTGTACATTTCTTGTGGAACTGAACTAATAGTCTGCCACATAATCACTACGGAATGCCGCCAATTTACGGATGAACAGAGAAATTCAAACGTACCCATCACGTTGGACGTAGCTCTCGGACCGGACGTTACCACTATCGCATGAGTTCTCAAATTCTTAAAAAAAAAACCAATCTGTATAATAAAATCTAAAAAAAAATTTGCTGGTCAAATATTATGTTCAATAAAAAAAAAAGTTACTTAATAAATATTATTTCATATATTTCCTGTATAAAATATGACATATTTTGAGGAATTTATATGCGTTCACGGTATAATATAATCTGCATTGTAACTCAAAAAAAAAAAATCCGAATAAATATGTTCAGTAACCATAGGCTGCTAAATTATTCCTTATATTCACTTATAAATATATGTTAGTAGTGAGTACCTTCTTATATAATATATAATATATATATATATATAATACTGAAGTTTAAAGTTTAACATGTATAATAGTAGAGATTATACGAATATGTTTAGGGTTGAAACATTATCCGAGAATAAAATGCAATGCGAATTCATGGGAGTCATACAGAAATCGTTGGAATTAATTATAATTTACGAGTCAAAATTTTCATTGAAAAAACAACTAATATACTAGGTACTTAAAAATATAAAAATCAAAATTAGGTTTCGATAGTCAAGATACCTGTCCTTGTGGAATCGCTGGATCCCATTACAACTCTGATTTTGAAATAATAGATATATTTATGTACATCAAATAATATAGTTAGTGCTGACCATGCAGTTTATTAGAACAACGGTTTTATTTTGAAAACAATTTGCTCGTCTTAAAACACTAATGTTTGCAAAAGGATATTTCACTTACTTTAAATTGCGTGATATGTTATATATATATATATATATATATATATATATGTTATAATTTATAATGAAATGATTTTAAAATATTTTGTGAAATATTATTCTGAAATTCATTAAGATGTCCCCATCTATCTAAAATTGAATGTAGTCTAAATAGTATAAATACACGTGGAGCACATTATTTAGGACGATTTTGTGTTGACAAAAAACAAAAATAGAGAAAAAACGGAAGAACGTCAAAAATATCTTATTTTGGGGATATTCACAGTAGAGTTTTGTAATAGTGTTACTCTAACATTGCATAGGTTCTTTTCAGTCCTTCTATTTTTACGTATGTATACAACAAAGTATGTTAATAATAATATTTTGTCCACTGTAGTTTTATGAATATTAGATAAACATAAAAGAAAAGTCTTTTGGTAATATGCATCATGTATCCATATGGATTTTTAAAATATAAAATAAACAAAGAAAAACAAAATATGAATAAAACTTCTATTTTACTCCCCGGGGTTTAAAAAAAAAAAGATTGAATTTTGTAAATATTTTCGTACAAATAAATCTGCAGCATTAATCGCCCTTTGCAATTTGCAATAAGTACCTATTATATTATAACTATTGACTTACTAATAAGTTACAAAAATTATTCTGATTAAAGCTCAGAAACACAAACTCATTATGTGTTAGATGGTAAAATGAACAACAATATATAATTATATAATATGTTTCCAAACTATACACAGAATTAATAGTTCCATGCAAAAGTTTATATTTTTTCACTTTTTTTTTTTTTTGCCCTTCAATCTGTCAAAAATATTCCCAGAATATCAACTATTTTGTTTAGTATGAACACTTCAGTTAAAAAATTTTAATTTTCTTGTAGTAAAAATGTCTCCAGAAATCAATACTAAGTATTCAAACCTAAATAAAATTTAAACAGTGTTATATTGCCTCTGTAACATTGGAATTGATTTGTATTCAAGCAGGTATTATGTATTTTCTGCAAAACTCAATAATACAATTATCAAGACTTTATTATGAATTTAAATCAGTTAACAAAATCTTTTTACGCCACAAAATTGATAGGAATTGTATTAATTAATATGTCGTATCAACTACACGTTTGGGGTTATAAGAGTTATGCACTAACCAATGAACGTCTTACCTTCGTAAGCTCTATTAACTTTAGTGAGTTACGATGGAATACAATTCTGTTACGTTCGTTCGTTCTAAAGATGATGTACCCAATATTTGGTATACCGCTGCGCAATTTGATTTAATAAAAACACTCAAAGCGCGTACCTATAGGCTATAGGCACCTAAATCCCATGCGCTATTCAGTTTAAAAAGTAAAAGAAAGTCAAACGAGTACAATCAATTTGAACTCAATTCTTTTTACACGCTTTTATTTGTTTTTAAAAAACAAATGTATACAAATCACTAGGTTTACGCTCGCTCGCATACAACCGTCACTATTCACTAGGTACCTGCTGTGCGGTGTGAAGGTAAATTTTAAATAATAAAAATATATTGTAGCCTCAGAACAATTTGCTTCGCTGGTCTGATCTATTAATTTACTTGCTCAAATATATTTTCACCGTGTACAATTCAAATAATATTGTAATGTAGGTACATACATAATATTATAGGTACCTATATCGTGAAAATAACACTATATGACACGTCGTGTCTACACAACAAAATGTCCATAATATCTATTATCTATATAATATTGTGTGTGTAAAAGACAGAAACGGCCAATAATCATTTCAGAGTTCTTCAAATCCTCATAAATGTATGATATATTAAAATTTAAAAGATAATCTTCATTATTGTTTTACTGATAAGAACGATGGGAAAAAATTATAATAAAAATAATAATAATATAATATCGTCTATTATTTATATATATACATAATATCTATTTATCATTGCTATTATTATTATTATTGTATCCTGTGTGTACCAGGTATCTACTATTTATTGTTCAATTGAAGTAATTTTTTGATATATTTTTTTAAAGGCGCACCTTTTAGCCATGATTCAGAGTTGTATTCTGAATTCCGATTCCTTACATTATTTTCTAAATAAAATTGACAACAGCTTTTTTTGTTTTTTTTAGAATGGTCCACGCTCGCCTAAACTTTAATAAGCAATGGTTTTTTTTTTAACTTTGTGATAATACGCCCCGTAATAATATTATTACGTATAATATTATTATTTTATATTTATACTAAACATTTTTCAATTTTCATTATAATATGTCACCTGGTTGTGGTTTTGTGAGCCACAGGCTCACAGATAATACCCAAATATATCAATTATTAATAATTTTTAAACAAAATACTATTTTAGATTAGGCACCTACATCGCGTATCTATTTTGTATCTTAATACTTGTTGTACTGTTCGTATCTTTATTTGCACTTAAAATGTTACATTTTTTATGCAGATAGTTATAACCAATATTTATAAGTACCTATATTTTTACACTACTGCCATATTAAATTATTACACCTTAAAACATGATAGATACATAATATCTCTATATTTATATTATTCAGTACCTAACTAGACATAATTTTGAACGCAACCATTATAATAATAATATGTGTACGTGTTATTACAGTGAAGTGTTTTCAAATAGGTAAACCTTTGTACGTGGTGGATTTGTTTGCAAATTATTCGAATAAATATAAATAATTTATGAACAGTGCACACTATATGATGATATTATATACGTTAATTGATTCTACGTTGAGTTCTATACCCACAGACGAATTTGAATTTGAATAAAACTTTAACATCGTGTGCGCACGCATATTTTATTTTATTAGAAAATCGTATAGGTAATACTGCAATTTCTTCAAATTTTCTTCGTGTTTGTAATAATATCATCGACTTTCTATATCATTTATTATTGGTGCCGAGACTTAAATGCAAAATGTATTATTTTTTTTGGAAATCCCGGTGATGCTTTTCAATTGTTAAATCTGTTTCATACATCCGCAGAGAATTAAAAACTTAATTTTTTATTTTACATTTTTATAAAATTTATGCAATTTTGTTAATTTTTAGCGCAGTTGTAATTCAAAATATTAGCTCAATTAATATTGTTCTGACCATTTATCATTTGCTGATTATTCTGCTTAAGATTTCAAAACGCCAATAATAACATATTTATATGTATCTCAGATATGGATCTAACAACATTGTTTAGGGGGGAGGGGGTAAGTCATATTTTTCAGGAAACTTTGGATACTAGATGTTTTTATAATTGTTTTGTTATTGACAGTATACAATTTTTTGAGATACGGTCTTGAAAGCAAACATTACCTAGCCCTAAAGTCCATCCCCTGGAGCCGCTCATGATCTATCAACAGTAGGTATACGATTAATAGCTGATGATCACTGGTTTGAGTACCTATATCGACGCTCATCAGCCATTAATCGAAATATTGTTATGTTATTGAGTTATCTACTCATGATTCTTTTTGGATATTTAAATATATTTTACTTTAAGTGAAAATTGACTAATATATTCTTCATAAGTTTTTATATTATTGAAAATAAAAAAAATTGATCGCATTTCATAAAGGGACATTTTTTAAGCATTTCTGAAATTAAGATTTGACGAAATTTAATATTTAGTCGTAAGATAACGATGGTTTAAATTTCAAAATAATTATTTTAGAAACAATATACTGTTTCTTAAATTAACATTTGCTATGCTCGAGTTCTTGACAATATTACCCTCATATAATCGCTCAAAATATAAAATGAATGTATTAATTTAACAACCATGTTTATTTTTTATTTTGTTTTATTACCTATGTATTTTTTATATGTTGTATACAAGATAAGTAGTCGAAATAAAAAAAAAAATGTAAATAGTTAATAAATATGAAAAGAAATACCAATTTCTTCATAAATTGTTATAATATGTAGAATTTAAAAAAAAGTCGAGTGTAAGTTCACATTCGTTTTTTAAGAGCATATAAAGTTTTGATTTCAAAAAATTCGTAAAAATCATAAATATTTGCAAATTATATTTATTTAGAAATTCATACTAATTTTTAGATTCTGAGCGGAGCGATGAATGTATTGATTTTACCATGATGTGTGTTTTTTTTTTTTTGTGTGTCTTAATTCTTAATACTTTTCTAAATAATTGAGAAAAACAAACTAAAAATTAAGGGAAAAACGGGAAATTTTACGCACACTCATTTTTCGACAAAATCGATTTTGGTTTTTGATGTAACTTTAAAACAAATTACCATAGATACATGAAATTTTCACCTAATGCTTATATAAGTATATTCTATCCACCATGCAATTTTCAAAAAATTTTGACTTAAGTTGAACTATTCATAGGCATTTCAAATTTTCGATCATTATTAGTTTTTTTAAAATTAATATCGATAAAAATTTTTTTGTTAGGCAGAAAAGCTTGAAAATTTAATACAAGGCTCTTAACAAATTGTTACAATAGCAGTTGAAAAATAAATGGAATTCATAGTCACAATTCTTTTTTATAAGCATTCAAAGTTTGAATTTTGACAAAATACGTAAAAATCACGAAAATTCACAAATTATTTTATTCTAGAAATTCTTAAGAAATTTTCTTTTTAAATCTAAAATTTGAAAATTTAATACAAGATTCCTTAAAAGTTTTTCAATCTTTATTACAAATAAAAATTCCACCGGAAATTCAAATTAAATTTTTATGAGCATTTGAAATTTAAATTTTTACAACATTGGATTTTCACTTTTAGCGATTTCCTTATTTTGGTGTAACTCTAAAATAAATTACCGCAGATACTTGAAATTTTGACTGGTTTATATAACCGTTTTATATATTTGATAAAATTTTCAAAATATTTAGATTTGTTTTGAGCTGTTTACTGTTCAGTTTTTTTTTATATAAATATCGATAAAAATTTATTTGTTCGGTAGAAAAGCTTGAAAATTTAATACAAGGCTTCTAACACATTGTAACAATAGAAGTTAAAAAATATTAAAAATTCGTAGGCACGATTTTTTTTTATAAGCATTTAAAGTTGAAATTTTGACTAAATACGTAAAAATTACGGCAATGTTCAAATTATCTTAGATAGAAATTCATTAAAGTTTTTCTTTTTAATTCTAAGATTTGAAAATTTAATACAAGGCTCCTAACATATTTTTACAATAGAAGTTGAAAAATAAAAGAAATACATAGTCACAATTTTTTTTTACAAGCATTCAAAGTTTGAATTTTGACAACATATGTAAAAATCACGAAAATTTGCAAATTATTTTAAACTAGAAATTCATAAAAAATTTTCTTTTTAAATCTAAGATTTGAAAATTTTTAATAATCTATAATATATCCTAGACAGATAAACCGTCTTCGCTCAGAATCGTTTTTTGTATACAATGATATAATATCATTGGATTCAAATTTAATTTCATCCATTAAAGTAACCCACTTGTAACCTACTGTACAGCAGAGCGACATACACGACTTACCCGCTTTTTTTCTTTTTATATCTGGGTTTTGAAAATCCAAAGTAAATTTTCTCATAAGTTAGTCTACATTTATCAAAAACAAAAATTGTCTTTCCGAATGTAAAATCAAATTTAAATGGGCATTTGAAGTTCAAATTTATACAAAATTGGATATTTATTTGATAACCGATTAATGTATTATGTCGTAATTGAAAAACATAATAACTGTAGATGATTTAAATTTAAGTAAATGTTTGTTTTATCATTTCCTGTAGGTACTTGATAAAATTTTCAAAATATTTTGACTCATTTTGAGCTGTTAACGATCAATTTCCAAATAATTTAGTTTTTTTTATATAAATATCAATAAAAACTCGTTGGGTAAAAAAATCTTGAAAAATTTAAATATGAATACAAAGCTTCTGATATATTGTAACAATAATAGTTGAATATTATAAACTTATCAGTATTTTTTAATTAGCATTTAAAATTCGAAATTAACTAATTATATTTTGTGGTTAAAAATTCATTTATTTTTATTTATTTTATTTATAAAATGTTTCAACACACATTGAGCTATTTCAAGTATATTAAAAATGTATAAAATGTTCCACATTTGTAGCTAAAGATTAAAAATTTAAAACATGGTAAATGGTGAATTTAATTAGTTAATTTTGTTTACAAATAATTTTTAAATTATTTACCTAAATATTAGTTTTTTTAAATATTAATTTTAGGTTAAAATTTTTATAAAACCACTTCTTTAAACCAAGAATAATAATAATGATTTTGTCGTAATTTAAAAATAATTTTCACGGTTACCTGAAACTATTAGAGTAGGTATATATTTCCAATATTGCATCTTGTGGCTTAGTTTTTTCAAATGAACGGAATCAGGCTTGACGTACTCTGGTAGTTCCCAATTTGCATATCATAGCTCGATTGTTTCTGAAGCTCGTTTCGCCATTTTTTTTTTTTTCATGCTTGGGGTGTTTAACTACCAATCGATCTTTTTTTGGGAGTCATAACTACATAGAAATGGCGTTATTTTAACAAAACAAAAACACATAATGTCAATAAAAACTTGTAATGCCATAGAAGCACGTGCAATGAAAAAAAAATAAAAATAAATTTAAGGATAATAATTTTTATCGCACCAATAGCAACCCTTTATAAATAAACAGAAATTTCCATCGTAAATTTCAAAATGTCTGTTTGAGCACCTCCCGGGGTTGGACCTATCACTTTTTAACTTAGCCCATCTTTTGCCCAAAGGTATAATATATCTCTGTCCCAAATGTCGTCGCAAACGGTCTAACCATTTAGGAATGTATAAAAGACAAACAGATAGCCAGACAGAAATCAATTTTTAAATGCATAGATTTGTTATCATATATTATATATTTTTCCATATTGATAGAGATATTGACAAATTCAGCGAATTAAATTATTATAGATTTTTGATTAAAATTGAAGAATTAAAAATTATAGAATATCATAATATAGTGTAATCATAGAATTGTTTACTCAGCTTTTGTCATACGTGATATTTTTGATTTTTATCCGATCGATTATTAAACTCTGAAAACTATGCATATATTTACCAACAAACTACATCACTCAAAGCCGAGAACGATAAACATCTCCTCCTTTCCCCAGACAGGACGAGGTTTGTATATATCCTACCTTAGGGCTTCCAGGTGGGAAAATTTTAAAATTCGTCATGACAGCATTATTTTCTTTTGACATTCTATTAAAAATTATATCCGTTTGCATAGCTATTTGAACGTGATGGCCTTAAAGTTGTATCGTATTAGGTGCTTCAGAAATCCTGAGTTGGTGGTATAAAATTACAGATATATAGACCATATAGTGGCCTTAGTGCGTAGCTATTGGTGACTCGTACATTGACTATTAAATAATAATACAAGTTTGCATTTTAATATTATGATTTTCCGAGTAATGCTCATTGTGTTATTACTACTTGCACCTAATTTAATTAAAAATTATCACGCAAAAGATATTATACAACTAAAAACATATCAAAGACTACTACTTAGATACTATTCAGTGTTACTTCAATTCATATTTTGGCCATAGGTGCCTATGGATACTATTATGCGCTGTAGGTAGTGCACAGAAAATAACGACTTTATGGTTAAAAATATGATAACATAATATGTATATGTTACGGTGAATGATGTAAACGTGGTAAAAGACGTCATTCCCCGGTAAATGACATAATTTACCTAAAAATTGGTAAACGTTGTAAATGCAGACATTCTCCGGTAATTGTCGTCAATCACCAGTTTAATTGGAGAATGATGTTTAAAAAAAATTTCAAAGCTTGATGTCGGTACAACTGTTCGTGTCCCAATATTAGATGTTGATAGAGCACGTGGTTCTCCGCGTAATTTACTTGCTGTTATTATTTCATGCGAAGATGACATGTATAAATTATGTAAGGTAATTTTAATTTGATAATGTTTATTTAATTTAAATTAAATAAATACCCGAATGTTTGAACCAGGTACAGAATATGGGGTGTTGAAACACAAATATACACGAGCACAAATTTCTCCGTGTAAAGAAAAATTTCTAGAGCTAGATGAAGCCATGAAAAAAATTAAAGACAGGGAAATAACATTAAGAGAAGCTGCAGCAGGACATGGAATGCTGGTCATCAAGGATTTAATCGATGCAACTGCAAAACTGGTTGTGGTACTAAAAAAATTGATTGCAGTGCAGCAGAAATGTTGTGCAATTCAAAATGTCATGTTAACCAAAATTGTACAAATAAAAATTGTATTAATAATAAATCATTATTATAAATAGTACCTACCTATAGTAAAAAAATCAGTGTATTATTTGAGATTTATCATCATTTACCACTAGTTTTGGTAAATTACATCAATGACCGGTGAAAGATGTACATTTGAATTTAAAATTTGGTTTTTTACATCATTTACCTACATAATCGAATCAATTTGGTAAAAGACGTCATTCACCGGAGAATGACGACATTCACCAATATTCATCTTTTACCGTAACATATATATATATATATATATATACCTACCAATATTTTCCCCACAGATTGTTTACTTGTTGAATTACGATGTTAATACCTGCTTATATATAATATATATATTATGTTGTGTTTCATTCCTGTATTGCGTTACGGTTGATTGGAATTAAATTTGTCATCTCCGGTTATATCGAATTTCCTCCATAAAGTGTAAAACGAAATGTGGGATCGAATTTTACTGTGACTCTGTGAAGTACGATATTATATATATGGCATGGTAGTTTTTTCCGTTTCTAATAAAATGTTTCATCTGGAATTGAATGAAGTGCCCATATATATATATATATATATATATATATATATATATATATATATATCGATTCTTTTAACATTTGTGGCGTATTGCGTTTAAATTCATTCATTTCTATCTTCCATAAATACATAATATATCGAGGAAAAATGATAGATGTTTTTAGCCGGTGTATATAAATAGGTACTTTTGTTTGAGTGAAAAAAAAAAAATAAACATATTCAATCACAAATAATAATACCTCATAACTTAGGTTTATTATATAAATATTGTTACATAATTATATATACAATTATTGTGTTGATTTAAAGCCAATAATGAAGTTCAGTGCCTCTATTAATTAGTTTAAGTGATTTTTTTTTTATTTAAGCGGGCTTTCTACTCTACGCTGAAGTTCAGTAAAGCGTGTAAAAAATAACAAAAGTCAACTTTAACGCGAGTAAAAAGTATAATAATATAGAGTTTAATCTTGCGGCCTTGTTTTATTATTTAAAATAATTATGTCGAACCAACTCGTAAATCTTAATACATCGCGAAATACAAAGACATAAATAAAAAAGTCAAAAAATAATAAACCATGTACCGGTTTCAATACAAAGGATATAAAATATGTCTCTTTTTTTTTTAACTTAAGAAAACCTGTGAGTATTAAACGTAGGTAAGGGAGTGGACGTGAAAAGAATAAAAATGGAAATCATAAATTCTATTGTAAACAGTTCTGAATTCAATATCATATTATATGTATAAATAATACGGTTTGTACCTACTTCGAACTATGTACATTATACCTGTGTCGAAAAGAGAAAATATAAATTTTTATTTTTTTAAACAGCATATATATTTTTTATTTGTCTTTGGAGTTAAAACTGCCGGCATATCAACATGTAGGGCTGTATAATAAAATCAAGACTTTTGGATCAAAGTTTTATTTTAACGATGTTGATCGTGCGGCACGGTCTGATTTCCTAAACCACTTAATGCAATATTACTCAATTACCTAGCTACAATAGTTACTGATATGCATAGTTTTTCGAGACTTTGATCCACGAATATGAATAATAATTATAATAATATAATTTAGTTAAAGTTGTTTGTAATTAATATGACTAATATTTATATCAGTAAAAAAAACATTTCTATGAATAATTATATAATCACACACAATACAAATAATTAATAGTAATAACTAAGTGCATCGTTATTCGTTTTTCGTTAATCGTTAAGAGCAGCTTACATATGCTTTATAAGCCATATTATTTTTATTTTGGGTAAAGCCGTATGCAAACAGTTGGGCACTGTGTTGTAGTGATGACACATCGAAAAAAAGACGTTCAATCAACGGTGCTTTATTTTGTTTCCTGATTTTTACTCTTCCGCGTCCTTTTTGTTTTAGATTAAAAACGGAGTTATTGTAGGTCTCGTGCAACGATGCGGTGCCTTTTCTTCGAGTTTATTACGTTTTATCTGGCAGTAAAAAGCTTAACGATTTCCATTCAGCCCCTCTATAAATTGGAAATTGAACACATACGGTACTTTAAATGCATAGCTTTTCGATAAAACGTAACAGAAAACTTTACAGCGAAGTAAGCGTATTAAACAATTGTTAATAAACGTATCAAACATTTTCAAACCGATTTTCACTTAAAACCATTTATTATTGCTTTACGTTTTTTTTCCATGCTGACTTATCGGTTTTCGTAATCAGAAATGATTAATACACTGTGAACTATAACAAATATTATCAAATCATTAAACTGCGTATAATAATATAAGAAACTCAAAATGTCAAAATAATAAAAGTTTTGAATAATGTAATAAAATAACAATAATCAATAATTATAATAAAATATGCAATAATGATATATTTTATTTATAACTGATTAAAAAATTGTTCATTTTATAATAATTTAAAAAAATCGAAATATATAATATTATTATTGTATAACTGGTACAAAATATAATGCAATTATAAACACACAGTTTTACTTTATTTTACACTATTATAAAATTTATAAAATTACACAATACAAAATTTGCAAATACTAAATTATTTGTAAAATAAAAATCACTTATTAGTTATATAAATGTAAATTATTAATTATTCTAATTTATTATTATTATTTAGTAATAGTAAACAAAACCATTATGCAGAGTTCACTAAACATAGTAATAGCTACATACTACTGATTATTTACAATAATTATTAATTAATGTGATTATTATTAATATTGAAAAATATATTACATGACGTTGTTCTTACCATACAATATAATAAGTCATTTATGACTATATTTATACTTTACTAACATGGTGTTCAAAGTTATTAAAATATATACATTTTTGTTTATAAAAGTCAGCTTAAAATTCTAGTATAGCGCGTCGTGTTATAGGTATTGAGAAAATACCAGATCAACTTTTAAAATCCCTGTAAATGTATTTACAAAAATAATTATGTAAATAAATGATATAAAATATTCGAACTATTCGAACTATTATAGTATACCTACCTATCTAAAACGTAATTAACAAAAATCTTAAATTAAACTTTTTGAGTACAAGCGACTTGCATAATAATATAGTTATAATATTATAGCAAAAGGAACAATACAAAAGTCTATAATGCAGGATATGGCATTATATACTCCACAGTGACACGCTGTTCGTCAGGCTGCAGGTAATCATCGACGTCCAACAGTTCTTCTGAAGGCATTTTTCTCAAGCTGAGATGGTCGACGATCACTGGCAAGGTGGGTGGTCTGGGCAACGGACTATCCAGTTCTGGTCGTTTGGTGACATTTTTCAATCGTTCGTATATGTCAACGAACCGCAAACGTTCTTTGGGATCACTTTTCCAACATCCGTTCATCAAAACACATATAACCGGAGGGCAGTTAATCGGTATGTCCAACAACACGCCATCGTGGATCAACTTTAAAACCTGAAAAATCACAAAATTAGTCAATGCTTGGCAAGTTGGATACGAAACAAAAACATCCTGCAACTTAAACAAATATCAGTAAGACATACCCCCAAAATATTATATAATTCCTATTTTTAAGTAATTACAATTTATTACGTAATACGTAATATATAGAACCATTTTTTAAACATGCTCACCTCATTTCTATGCTTAGATTATGCGTATTTTCAAATTTGATTTTTGTAATTTTTAAACGTAGTAATCGTGATATTTTTCAATACTTAAATAAGTTTGTTCAAACAATTTCCTGTATGTTTTAATACAAATTGATGAATCAGATGATTTTTCTGAGGACATTGCCGTATTGTAATTGAAACTTGAAAGAAAATTTTCTGAGTTCTTCTACTTTAAAGTTTAAAATATACTAAGGATCTAGCTTAAAAGTTAAAAAGATTTATCAACATCTGTCTTGAATATTATTAGGTGCAAATGTGTAATATTAATCAATAAGCATTTTAAAGTATTAAAAAATGATTTGAGTATACTTGAATGATTAGTAATTTTTATTACATTTTAGATTTTGAACGAAGTGATAAATGTATTGATTTTACAATGATGTGTGTTTTTTTTTTTGTAAAAAGTAAACATTTTCCAACAGTTTTCAAAAATTCGAGAAAAACAAAAGAAAAATGACAGAAAAACGGGAATTTTTACGCAAAACCAATTTTCGACCAAATCGATTTTTTATATGGTTGTAATTCAAACAATCATCACTGTAAATACTTGAAATTTACACCAAATGTTTATGTCAGTGTTATCTATATACAGTTTAATTTTCAAAAAATGTTGACTTTTTTGCGATATTTATAGACCACTGAAATTTTCGATTTTTATGAGAATTTTTTTTTTTTTGAAGTGTCAGTAAAGAAACTTAAACCAAAAAAGCTTGAAAATTCAATAAATGGTTCATTATGAGTTGTTCTTATTGTAGCTAAAAGAAATTAAAAATCGTTAGTCACAATTTTTTTTTATAAGCGTTTATAGTTCAAATTTTTACGAAATCTGTCGAAAACGCGAAAATGTGCAAGTAATTTTGAAGTTGAAAAATCATAAAATTTTTTGTGTTTATAACTAAGGATTAAAAATACAACATTAAGTTTTCCTTCAAGTAGCTATAGAGAAAACTCGAAGCATCATTATAGCAAAAATGTTAAGTGCGTTTGAATTTTAAATTTTTACGAAATAGCGAGACGATAACGATTTATCCTCTAACGATTTTAAACATTTGTTATTATTCAAAAAGTATAAGTCGTAGATAATTGAAAATTTTACCAGTTATTTAGATTAGCATTTTCTTTACATGATTTTAATTTTAAAATATTTAGACTTTTTTTTAGATATTTATTAATGACAACTGAAATTTTCAATTTTTTGAAAATTTTTTTGTGAAGTGTCGATAAAATATTTTTTGCCCTATCAAAATACTTAAAAATTTAATACAAAGTTTCTCATAAGTTTTTCTTATAGCGATTAAAAAATTATAAGAAAACAAAGACACAATTTTTTTTTATTAGCATTTGAAGTTCAAATATTGACAAAAATTCATCAAAACCATGAATATTTTTTTTTTATGTCTGTCATCATGTTTTAGAGCATTAAAAGTGCTTCAATTTTTGATTTCAGTACCTCGTGGCTAGTTCAATTAGAAAGTGAATCTAGTTGGTACTTTGGAAGGGTCAAAACTGAAAAATTCTCAATATTTTTCTAAATAATCGGGATAAACAAACTAAAAATTAAAGGAAAACAGGAAATTTTACTTAAGGTCAGTTTTCGACAAAATCGATTTTGATTTTTGATTTAACTTTAAAACAAATGACTATATATGAAATTTTCACTGAATGTTTATATAAGTATATTCTATCCACCATGAAATTTTTGACTTAAGTTTAACTATAGGTATATTCAATATTCGATCATTATTAGATTTTTTTAAATTAATTTCGATAAAAATTATTTTTTGGGTAGAAAATCTTGAAAATTTAATACAAGGCTCTTAACATATTGTTACAATATCAGTTGAAAAATAAAAGAAATTCATAGACACAATTTTTTTTTTATAAGCATTAAAATTTTGAATTTTGACAAAATACGTAAAATCACAAAAATTCGCAAATTGTTTTAAGCTAGATATTCATAAAAAATTTTCTTTTTAAATCTAAGATTTGAAAATTTAATACAAGATTCCTTACAAATTTGTCAATCTTTATCATAAAAAAAATGCCCACCGGAAATTCAAATTAAATTTTTATTAGCATTTGAATTCAAATATCTACAAAAATTCTTCAAAACCATGAATATTTGCAAATTATTTTGTAGTTCAAAATTCATAATATTGTTTATTTTTATATCTAAGATTGTAAAATTCAACATTAAGTTTTCCATAAGTTTTGCTTCAAATAGCTATAGAGAAAATTTGAAGCGTCATTATAGGAAAAATGTTTTGAGCGTTTGAGTTTTAAATTTTTATGAAATCGCGTAATGATAACGATTTATCCTCAAACCAGGTATATGTATATCTATGATAATATAAGGTATTATGAATTATGATAACTACATGCAATGTTTTTGGAAAAATTGATCTATAACCTAATCCTAGTGCAATACATGTAGGTTGTTTGATTTTGAATTTTCTTGACATATTTTATTTACGTCGTTTAGAAAAAATGTACAGATAAATGAGGTAGATATCGTAAAATACCGATAACACATGGTAGATTTTCCATTTTGCTTGTTAGAGGTTAGTGATATAACATTATTTCTTCATCGTTATAAGTAATATATTAAAGCATACCGGTATTATAGTTGCGTTTTTAATAAATTAATTATGTGTATTTGTTTATGATTGATATTTGAATTGATGGTTTCATTTTTTTATTTTATTTGCGTTTAGAATAATAAGTTGAATACGTTTATTATTATTTTATTTTTTATACGATATTCAGAATGCCCATTTCAGTATTTCACGTGTAATATAGTATAATATAATCATATTATTGTTGTGAATATTGAACAACGGTAAGGTTCCATTTGCGCCTAACTAACGCCTTACGAGTATGTTCATACACCTAATTCTCGACATCTTAAAAAGATTTCAACTTGGTCGGGAGCGAAACTAAGCAATTGGACTTTAAGTACTTTACTATTTTGTTTGTTTATTTAGTCGAAATTGGTTTCTATGCGTAATTTATTATTATCATAGCAATATTATAATATGTTTAAAAATCGAATTTATATAAAATCCTAATCGTTAATATTGCTCACTTCGTCATTTGAATAACCGTAATATGGTTGTTTTCCCAGCGAATAAATTTCCCATAGCACGACACCGAATGACCACACGTCCGATTCTAATGTGAATTTTCCATAGACGACGCTCTCCGGTGACATCCACCTCACGGGAAGCAATCGGGATCCTCCAACCTGAAAGCGACGAAATCAATATATTAATGTTGTTTTCTTCGCGTGGTTAGAGTGTTCCGTACTTTGTAATAGTCACAGGTGTAAATGTCTCGGCTCATTCCAAAATCAGCGATTTTCACTGTCAAGTTGTTACCGACTAGACAATTTCTACAAGCCAAGTCTCTGTGAACGAACCGCTGACTCGCCAAGTATTTCATGCCCGCCGATATTTGTAAGGATATCACCAACAACGCATCCTAAAATTACACGGTTTTTATATACACATATAAATATATATTATAAATATCTACAATATTAACGTATATGGGAATTAAAAATTTTTAATTCATTCAAACTTAACTCTTTCGATACCTACCACAGTACAATCATATTTCAATTATTATTTGTTGATCAACCAACCATCAAGACTATGTTTAGAGGTCACCTAATATTTTATAATATTCTAAACCGTTATAGAGCAGTAATATTATTATTAATAATACTAATATTACCATTATCAATATTATTTGAAATAGATTTTTTTAATCTATATATGTTAATATTGAAATATTAACAACTTCCACAGAAAATTGTTATAAAACTATCTATACAATGTATCACTTTTAAAACTATTATATTTGAATACTGTATTTGAATTGGGCACATACCGATGTACAACATTTTAGATTTTTTTTCTTTTGAGGTATTTATAGGTACTAAAATAGCACATAGATATTAACAATGATTAAAAGCTTTCAAACATAATTTACGAAATTTTTCACACTTACTTTATCCAAATTCGGTAAATGTGCTGAATAATTTGTAAATTGATCACTGCTGTTTCTCAGAACTTCGGTTAAATCTCCATATGCCATGAACTCGAATATCATCCATGGTGAACATTTGTCCTCTAAACGAACAAAATATATACATTAACATATTAATTAAATTTTTAATTAATATGATATACATATTTATAATTTATACTATTATAGAAAACTATAACTATAACTTAAACTATAACTTTTTATAATATAAATTACATAAATGTTTAACATATTATTATTAATATGTATTTTTTATTTCACATTGCGCTGTAATTCAAACGGAAATAAATTTTAATCAGCTACAAGTACAATACAATATTAATACAATATTGTTTTTTATTGGTAAATATTCACAATGGAAACATTGATACAATTTAAAAAATATCCTCTATTAGATTACGTATACTTCATTGATTTATTTGAGCTATTATTATTTATTTAATGCTCGCAAATCAGTTTGTCTGACGCAAACGATTAAACTGTTTCGGTATCTAATAAAACAGTAGATGCAGTAATTAAGTAAACTAAATAGACATGGGAAAATCAATAACAAATCAAACATATTTTAGTTTTAAAAAAAAAAAGTTCGTGAAATAATTATAATGAAACTTTATGATATAAACTTTATTTTAAATAAACATAAAGTATAAACATATCAAGAAAACGTTGCATGATTTATGACGTCGATAATTAATTGATTTTAATCTATCATTTTATACTATACATCTTTCTGAAAGAACTTAAATTCTATATTTTATGAATTTAGAAAAAATAAATAAACATAACTTATAGTCACACAAAATACTTAGTTTCTATTTATTTTCTATTCTAACTCTAAGACATTAATTATAGAATTATTTATTTTTATTTTCAATATATATATATATATATAAAACATTTAAAAACGTTCAGGTTAGAAAAACCAACAACATTATTTGTGGAATTTATCGTTTTTACCAACGGATGTGTTAGATTTTGTCCGGTACCTATAGGTACTATTACTTGTATGAATATGTAATTTTTCAATTGGTTTATGGAAAGTTCGCAAATATTGGATGAATAAATCTTTGTAGCTATTATATTGCTTTAAAATTTTAAATTATTATCTAAGTCTTCTATTCAATGAAATTTACTATAATATATTAATATCCAATCATATAATTACTATTATTTAAGTAATTACATCGTTTTGAAATATAAAGAACATTTAATTGCACCATACATCTCGAATTTTTGACAAACACAATAACAATTTTTGATTAATATCCAAAATGGGAGTTTAAGTTCGGGTGCACATATGTATATTTTAGGTACCTATATTTAACATGTATAACACATGAAGACTCGATAGGAAGTAAATTGTTTTCACTCTGAATTCTTATTTTCCGTACATATTTAAACTTTTAATAATCTTAATATATTATAAGTAATTTGTAATTGAAGGAAGGTTTTTCAATACTCAACATCAGCCACACTCAATCAACTGTCCAAAAAAGCTTAAAATAAAAAGTCATACTATTTTAAAAGTGATATCATAAATCATAAGCTGTAAAACATAATAACTGTATGTATCTTTATTTCGAATTATTTTATTTGTATCTGTTTTTTTGAATCATCTCTTCCTTTATTCCAAATCATTCTAAATAATTAAAGTACATAACAATATGTACATAGTGAGGCACACTATTTTCTTGAAGAAAAACTCAAATATGACTGCCATACAAATATATTATGTGTATATATATAAATATTGTGTGTGTGTACTACTCCGGAATTTAATCTAACAGTGTGCAGAAATCTAGATTAATTAAATGATAATAATCTCAAACTAACAAAAAATATGCATGATTATTATTTAAAAATGTTTATAAGTTGTAACAGTCGGTACAAAACAATAAGCTTGACGTACTGCAGCTTTGTATAATGCTTTGTTCTGCAACGTACTCATACAATGAATTTAAATTTTAAATGTAGTGTTAAAGGATAGCAAAGGGGTGGCGGTTGAGGAAAGTGACATCATCTTTAAGTTCTTAGTTTTTCAAGTACTTTATATTATATTCCTCAATAATATTATAAAGTAGAATTCCCAACTTCAAATGTATTCAACTATACGGCTTTAAATAATAACGCTTTTGACAGTGTGATTATTAGGTAGCTATAAGGTTTTTACATTTTTGTGATAAATAAATAAGTAGGTACGAATAACCCATTAAAAAGTGAATAGCCATACGAAATTCCCCAGGGTAGCAAATTGTACGGCAACTCTGCTTTGATCCTAATATATGATGTATATGTGATATTAATTAAAACGCATCGACATCAATCACGGACATTATATAATTAAATATGTATGGTGGATGTAAACGTAAACGACCTCTCTATATGTCGAAAATACACAAAGGGATATTATACTGTTAAAATTATTATTATTACTATCGTAATGTTTAATATCAGATGTTGTATTTTAATATTGTTGTTAATGTAAAGCGTAATATTACCTTGGGGACAAACTCCAATCAATGTCAAGATATTTGGATGTCTGAAATAAGTCATTATCTCTACTTCCCTCATAAAGTCTTCTTGGGCTTCCAAATTGGTGTGATCCTTCAAAACTTTTATGGCTACTGTTTCATATTTGCCATCGGTATGTTGGAGGATGCCTGGAACATAATTACATATTTATTTTTTTACTTACATATTATTTACTACATGTACAAAAATGATAAAATTTAGTGTGAGGATGTATTAATACTAAAGGGTGAGTATTGTTTAGAGTTCAATATTAGACAATTGTCTAGATAATAATTAATTTCGATCATTTTTAAGAATCTAATGCTGAGTTTCATAATCAGTAACTAAACATTTAATGAGTCATTAGCTCGTAGTGAGCTAATTGATCCCTTACACACGATTTAATAGGCCACGGTTGGTCCGTTAATTTAGTTGAATTGTCATGCATCTCAGCAATTCCGCATAACTATTCTAAAATGTTATTTTTATATTTTCCGTCGTATTCGATAAATGTGAAGCTCACTGGTTTGATTTTCGTGCATGGCATTGTATCATCTTAATGTCTCTTATACAATAACGTGAAATGTGCATAAAATCCAATTGCACAGAAACATTACAAACATAATATGAGAAATATATCAAAATTTTATATAATTATGACGTAGAACATAGACGTATCATATTATAATACAGTAGGTATATATATACAGTACCTATATTATAGTATGATAAGCCAAGATATATCAAAATTTCAAAAAATTTTTAAGATATAGGTACAGTGTTAGTTTATTATTATTATAATTTCATGTTTAAGACAAACGTCATACTTTTATAATACCTGATTATGATTCTTAATTTTTGTTATATATATTTTTTTAAGTTTGAGTAAATAGTTGTTCTTGGCTTTTGCAGAGCAACGATGGATCCGAGATCAGTTTTGAGACTTATCTTGATTAATATTATACATTTTATTTCATTTTGGTAAGTACCTATAGTTAAGTTATAGGTACCTATAGCTTTAATAAAAAATATCCTTATCTATGTCAGTCTTAACATTTGAACAAATTGTACATTCTCCAAAATTTTTTTTGGATATTTTTAATATTCTTTGTTTAATACATTGTTATAAATTTAAAATGAAAAATTAATTTTTATATTTTGAGTATAATCTAAAAAAAAGAGTTAACATTAATTAGACGCGCTTAATATTACATTTATACAGGATTTTTTTTAGATTGATATGACTTTTATTATTTTTATACAAATAATAGGTCCTGAAAATATAGAATAATGACGTGTCACATTACCTTTGTAAACTTTTCCGAAAAATCCTTGTCCTATTTCCTCCATTGAAGATATACAACTTTTACTCAGATACGGTATTAGTATAGTGTCTTTGGCGACGGGTGACGGCGCAGCGTATTGCGGATTCAGCGCGAAACTGTCTTCCTGGATCACTCCTCTTATCAGGGACACCACAGGTGACTAAACAGACACGTAATGGATATTATATCATGGATGATTTTTTAGTATATTCCGGGTGTATGCTGATTGCTGAATACACGTCGATAAATTATATTATAATATAAACACATAGATAATATTAATTTTGCGTGCTTACAGAAGTATAACCAGATATTTTCAGAGGTAAATCGTGATAACATATAATCATGATTAGAATATGTCGAATTAAATTTACTATTTGATATTAATACTCAAATATTTAAAATTGCTTAATTATTCACCTCTCACGTGGTTGAGATTCTGTAACGCTTACCTACAGTATTACGTGTTACATCCGTGGTTGAAATATCATGCATGGTTAATGCATATTTTACATACCTCTTCTCCATAAAATCAAAAACGTCAGCGTATAAAGAGAGCCAATAATGATTGAGTATAATAATATTTGGTTTGCAAAATGTGTACCTATACCTATATGATATCCCATTGAGCGCATATTTCGTATTTAATCATTGACGTATTTAAGATTTTTTCAAAGGGGAGGTTACACGTTAACAAATATTTAATCTCCCTAAGGTGAGGGGGTAGTTCAATGACCATCGACATTCCAATATTATAAATAAATAACGAATAAGACGCCAATGGGGGATATATCCCCCATATCCCCTCGTAAATACGCAACTGTATCTGATAGTTCAGCGATTCTCAAACTGTGTACTAGCTAGGATCACCGCAAACTTTTTCTAAGGGAACCACGGTCTACGGCTCATAATAAATAATTAAAAATGTATAGAATTTTTTTCTTTTGTCCCGTCTTTCGTGGTATTCACAACAGGGCACCGTGGCTATGAGCTAGGATTGGTCAAAATAAGGGCACCGTGTGAAAAAAAGTTTGGGAACCGCTGTGTTAATTAAGAACAATCCTAACCAAGGTATGTGCAATAACTTGCATATATATAACAACCATGATTGTATCGTAATATTATAGTTGTACCGCGAATACTGTCGATGCTTACAATGTTGTTGGCTGCCTTTGACTTGCAACAGCCTTTCGACGCACGACTCCACCATATGGTCAGTATCAACACCACTGAAATGAACGCTGCTATTCCCATCGCCAATAGCATGAGCACGTTTACACGAATAATATTACCCAATATGTTGACGTCCATGTTCTGTTTCACCTGCAAAAAAACGAAGTCCATACACGTGAATGGTAGTAAAATATTGTCATCGACAATGATAATAATAAGGTACTTCCGGTAGCGTATTTTCAGATTTTTTGTGGGAGTGTCTAAAAAGTAAGTAAGTTTTTAATATACCAAAAAATTCAAACGAGTTATGAATTAATAATTATTTTATACCTTTTTTCCAGGGAATCCACCCCCCTCTCACCAGAAAAAACACAACTGGGTATGCGGTGCTTGTTTTTTTTCTCGCAAAAAAATAATTTCCTGAAAACTTAATTATTAAATATACTATTTTTGCCATTACTCGTAAATAGGTACCTAGGTATATCGATGGCATACCTCATAAGTATAAAATATTATAACATACTCATATTTAATATAAACTTTAAAAAATACATTTTATGCATATGATAGTTTTAATAATATTTACAAAGAGAATTTTGACGCACTCATAAAAATAAAAATATTATTATATTGTCAATAGTAGATTTTCCCTTGATATATGTATTTTCACTAACGTTTTTTTCTCCCAATTTCTCATATATTTGCTAACGCCACACACAATTTGTGACAAAAGTCATTTGAATTATTTTTCATATGAGAACTGATTTTACATGGTGACATATATTTGAACTTTTTGCCTATTTTTGTTTCAAATTGAAATCTCAAACTACACTTTACCAACGTGTTACTACGAAATACTTATTGTTTTACTATAAAAATATATAATATTACATTTGTAATTTAATTCTGTCCAAAACATATTTTATGGTATACTCTACCTAATATAGATATTAAAATCAACGGTCTATAAAGTAACATTACAATCAAGCTTTATTCATAGAATTAATCTAATGACCGTAGAACATCCACTGTTTTTTTCTGCGTACACTGAGATGGTATTAAAGTTGATAATTTCTGATTAATTGCACTCACTACTATAAAATATCATTTTATACATATCATAAATATATATATATTATATTATATACAATAATGCGTATTCTGACAGTATGGTATTATTCGAGTATGACGTACTGTCTGAACCCAATAAAAACAATATATTTTTCATTTAAAATTTTCTTAACACTATATTATACTCGTAATAAACAAAATAATATATAAAATAATTATTTTCAAAGTGGAATTCAATTGTATGAAGAGAACCGAATTAAGAGTCAGTCGGGTATTAAGAACTGCTGCAGTGTTTTTTTTTTTTTTAATTATCCACTATTGTTATGACTTAAAATCATGTAAAATTAATATTTTCATAAACATCAAGTATTTTTCGATTACATGAATTAGTTTTGAACTTTAAAATAATATATGCATTGTATGGTAATCAATAATTATTTTATATCACTTCAACTGTTTTTCCCTTTTAGTAAGGGTGAACGATTGAATTAAATAATTTATTTTGCAAATATTTTTTCATACACATATTATATGGAATATGGATACTACCTAGGTACATCAGCAAATCAGTGAATTTGTGCGATACCGGTTTAACTATAAATTAAAAAACAGAGAAGGTAAGCTAGACACATATTCCTCAGCCCCCCCATGGAAAAAACCAAAATTTTCAATTTTTTTTCCACAAACGTTTGTGCACTATTTGAACGAATTTGTGTGCGAAACCCGTTATACCCAAAAAATCGGATTTTTCGTTTTTGACATCGATCACTAATAGCAACCATTTATAAATAAACTGGCATTTTCATCGTAAATCTCAAAATATCTGTTTGGGAACCTCCAGGGGTTGGGCTTATCACTTTTTAACTTTGCCTATCTTTTGCCCATAGGCCTAATATATATATCAGTACCAAATTTCGTCCCAATCCATCCAGTCATTTAGGAATGTATAAAGGACAGACAGATAGACTGACACTCATTTATATATATATATGTAATATAATAGATACGACAAAAACAAAAATCTGATTTTTCGGGTACAACGGGTTTCGTACAAATTCAATCTAATGGTGCACTAATGTTTGGCTGAAAACAATTTTGAACATTTTAAAAGAGGGACTGTAGAAATGTTCATGTATAATTACGCATGCACAAACATTTTCTAAAATATTCGTATCTAAAAACATGTCTCTGTAAGATATAAAACATATATACCTACATATATAGGTAGGTGTACTTATGTTTTATAGAAGATAATTAGAGCGTGTATTTATGTGATGCAAAAACCTGAAAAATATAATATTATGCACTAAAAATATGTAAATATTATGTTTTTTTGAAATATTATATTGTACAATCATAAATTCACATTTTTTATTTGTTTCAAGTTTAAACTTTGTAAAATTCTACAAAGTCACGAACATTTTCGCAAATTATTTTATAATTAAAAATTAATACTATTTCCCATTTTTTGAAGTCAAGACATGAAGATACAATACAAGTTTTTTAGTAAAAATTGTTTTTACAGGAAATTGCAAAACTCAAAAATAGAAATGCAAAATGTTTATGATAGGTGTTATACATTTTAACGGAATATATATAAGTATATAACTCACAATATTTTAACATTGCTGTTATTTGATAAATATTATTTATTAAGAATTACATGATACTTTTCTCCACTAATCACTACATATTTTATTTGTTTTTACTCAACGTCATAAAATATTGAAAATATATTGATTAATTTTCAGTTAGATATTTGCAACAAGCCTATTTACACCGGTCTAAAATGGCTTACAAGTTAATAACAGCTAGGTACCTATTAATTTTATATAATTAGAGATTATTTTTGGTGAAACATAGTTGAATCTACCGTTAAATCTATCATTAATATAAAAATAAATTACTATAATAAAAGTTTATAAATTTATAAATATGTAGTAAAATATCCTTAGAAATATAAACTGACAGTCTCCTCTCTGAATCATTTTTTATTATGCAATAGTTTATCATTGAAATTCCTGCAATAAAACACATCCATTACTTACTCACATACAATATACACCTAACATACAAGTTACTACCTATATATACCTATATAGCCAGTGTCGGCGTTAAGATATAAGATGCCCTGGTCAAAATATGCTAATAATATTCTAGTCACAAGTTACTATATTTATTGTACTTAAGTACTTGAAATATAAATTATATATATTTCCAGTTTTCAGTTATTATAACATAAAAAATATTTGTGTCTCTATTCTCAGCTTATTTCGTTTTTCCTCCTTGGTGTATATTATTATTAAACAAATAAATACGAAAATTTTGACGAATTCACGATCGAAATTTCTACTCAGACAAAATAATAGAAATTACTATTTCCTTATTAACTTCATCAGTCATAGCCACCTTTTGGAAAACAGTCTACAATTTTCATTTTAACGTATTAAGACATGTTTATCTACATAATTTTTCGGTGATAATATTATTCATAGTTTATGAGTTAGGCAATAACATTATTATATTTCGAATGAAACGGTCGGTGACACCTTTGAATTAGTGAAGGTTTGTAACATCTTAAAAATGCACGCAGAAATGACTATTTATAACTTTTTAATAATGATTAAGAAACATGATATACTTTTCAATTCAGAAAAATATATTACCATGCGTTTTTAGTCTTAAGTTCTTATTTTTTATTTTTAGCAAAGATGGGTTGTATAACATGCTAAGAAAAGTATAAAACAAAAAGTGCAAGTCGTTAACTGTAAGTTTCTTATAAGAGTACAAGGCCCCAGGCTAGTGCCCTACTCTCCCCCATAGTCCCATCAGTCATCAGTTCATCACTCATCACGCCATAACGGCACTGTATACAGCAGAGCGAGTTCCCTCATTTTTTTTTTTACTTTGAAGATGATATTTTTTTTTTTTGAAGTAGTTCGATATTGCCTACAAAACACCTAAATATGCACTAAAATATTAAATATCATGCATATAAAATCGTAAAAAAGGGGCTTAAAACATCAAAAGGTCCAAATATGCATAAAAATGAACTAAACAAGTTTCAAATTTATAGTATAAATTGCATATCAAATGATGTGCTTACTAAACATAATATACAATAAACTAGAAAAAATAAGTATGCATGCAAATAAATTACAAATCCACACTATATATATATTGAAAAATATCGACTTCACAACTATAACACTGTCATGATTTCTGTCAGAAATTTGAAATAAAATGGATCGATATTCTATAATAAGCGTATTGCCATATTATTATACCTAGTAATAGTATTCTTTGAAAAACATACTTAAAACAATGTACCAGAAAAAATGTTTTTGCCATTGTGGCGAATGTGGATATAACATTAGGTAGGTGGTTTTAATGAATCAATAATCTTAATTTCAAAAATGTTTTTCGTTGGCTTCATAATGTATTTTATATTTACGTATGTTAAAACAGTCATAATATGTTATGCTCACCGGAGGAAATGATGTCGTTTGGTTTAATGTGGTCTTAATTGGCTGACTGGTGGTCGTGAACGGATGCACCACTGTTTCTAATGATTTGTGTTCATTTTTGTTGATGCTTAAGTTCACAAATGATTTTGGGGCCACCGGCACTATATTTGCAACAAACTACAGTAAGAATCGACATAAAACAATTGAATTAAAAAAAATATAAATATTACCGGTCTTTCTCGTTAGACATTTCAAGTCTTCGGTGGGCTCGCTCAAGTCTTGAGGACATATACATATGTACCATTCCTTGTCCAATTGTCGACAAGCCGCTTCAAATCCACATGGTCTTTTTTGAACGCAAGATCCTAATCGCCGGTTGCTTCCCGCTGAAATGTGATGCACATCATTAGGTAGGTATACAATATATCTGTGAAAGTATTAACTAATACTAAAGGTGACTTTCCACTGCTCCGTAAACCGTGATTTCCGGAAAATTCAGTTACCTATGTGATTGGCTAAATCTAGTGGTTACTGAGCAGTATACCACAATGCTTACTAGTAAATACCTCGTTATATTGCATATACTAGAAAGTAGAATCCAATCCTACTCATGTCAAATATTTACAATTATGAGGTTACTGGTAATGAAAATATAATACCGTAAAACGGGTAATATATTTATTTAAAAATAATTAAGTAGCTACGTCACGCAAAAAATAGTAGAGTACGATAATATGATAATATAGGATGAAGCGCAATATCTAGGCAATCACGTTTAAAAAAATAAATTTTAAAACTATAACACGTCATACCTATAGATTCGAGGAACATATTATAAAATTAACTTATTAACTTCAATTAAAACTCATGATTAAGACGTACCTATAAACAACAAAAATATAGTGACCCTTGTATTAGGTACAATGTTTTCTAAATAAAATCAAGCTAATGTTTATCGACCTAATTTTAAATTTTAACTCGTTAACTAGCTAGCCTTGGCCGTTGGGTACAATATTTTTAATGTACATTAATATGTTATTGTATGTATTATTCTAGGTGTGCGTAATCGTGAGAAAGCGCAAAGACACACACAGACCATATGTTTTGAGCCATACCTAAAGACATCAAAGGAACGCGACCGTGCACAGAGGACGCCGACGTATTTAAATGATAGTTTTACATTTTCTACAGAGACCTAAACGCTGCGTATAGACAGACAAGAGTCGGATTACCGACTGTAAATTTCAAAGTGGTCATAAAACGGTTGTTTACTTGTAATCACGTAACGTAAAAGTGAGGGTTAACGCATGATAATCATAATAATATTATATAATCGTCGAGGGTACGTATAAACGTTTAATTATCGTCGTCGTTAATTGTTATTGATATTTTTATCCACGTTTACCTATTTGGTATATTATTTACTTTAATTGAAATGGGTAGGTACACTTCGAACAGTGAGATTTCAAATAGTTCTACAAAAGCTATTCTATCGTATATTATTCGTTCGCACATACATAACAGAACGATCGATTATATTATTATGTTGTGGCTTGTGATCGCGAGAACAACCGAAACGTCTAACGGTGAGGTGTAATTGATTTATGTGTTGTTTTTTTCTCGAGGTCTATATTAAACGTATAAAATAATATTTAATATTAAAGGTTTTATCACTTGACAGACGATTGTAATTATTTTATTTGCAATATATAGTTTGACTTTCGCATAGAAATTTTTATTTAAAGTAACGACGTATTTTGTCAAGATTAACATGTCACATATACCACAATAATTAATGGTGCCGTTTTTCAAACGTTGGGCACAAGTCATAATAATAGCCACTGATTGACGAATACAATTTTTTTTACGGCATCGAAGGCACGTCGTACAATATTATATAAGATTTACTGTCATTATTTTTATACCACACATATATTTTTTCCTACTCAAATAATAATAATGTTATGTCACAGCTCTAATATATATATTAATGCTATAATAATACTATTATTGGAACGAGTACATTTTTATTTCGAATTTAACGGCGGCGACATCTTATTTTGTAAACCAATCTAATGAAATATAATATACGATGAACATTTTATTCCTGTGATTGTATTTGCACTCATAAAAGTTCAACATATTTTTATGAACTTATATTAAATTTATATTACATTTTATGCGAACGCCAAGCAACGAAAATACTATAAATATTAAATATACAAACTGGTAAACATTGATTCGATACAAATACTGATATAACGCATAAAAATAGAATAACCTTTAGACGTACCAAAACTGTAAATATTTGAGTGTTTTTTTAATAGACACTTGTTATAATGAAAATACGCGTGGTATCAGTGTTATGTATAGCGATAGCAGAATTTATTTTAATAGATACAAAAAAATTAACCCACTATGTAGTTATAAGTTATAACTTATAACGAAACCTAAACTATGCTATAAATATAGTTATTCGTCGAGGATCTTATTTAATATATTTGAGAGAGGGTATATGGACATTTAAATTATTGGTGGCTCACTTACAGACTAAAACATTAATAAACGTAAGTTATAGAAAATTTGCATATCATATTTTTTTTTTAATTTAGAACAATTTTTATTCTTATTGTTTTGAGGCAAAGTTCTTTAATAACCTTAATTGTACTTTTTTATACTTCTCGATGTCATCATAACAAGGTTGCATTAGGTAATAATTCATAATATTATCTTAATAAATAAATGCATTATTTATATCGTAAGTAATCGTAAAATAGTAAAAAAAAAATCGGGTAAGTGGGTATCGCTCTGCTGTACAATGGGGGTGGGGTGGACCTCTGACTAAGGTAGGTTAAATTTGAATGCAATGATAGGTATCATCGTATACGAAAAACAATTCTGAACGGAGACGGTTTATCTGTCTAGGATATATTACATGTAGATTATTAAACATTTTCAAATCTTAGATTTAAAAAGAAAATTTTTTATGAATTTCTAGCTTAAAATAATTTGCGAATTTTTGTGATTTTTACGTGTGTTGTCAAAATTTAAATTTAAATGCTTATAAAAAAAAATTGTGACTATATATTTCTCTTCTTTTTCAACTGCTATTGTAAATATATGTTAGGAGCCTTGCATTAAATTTTGAAATCTTAGATATAAAAGGAAAATACTTTATGAATTTCTAGTTTAAAATAATTTGCGAATTTTCGTGATTTTTATGTATTTTGTCAAAATTCAAACTTTGAATGCTTTTAAAAAAAAATTATTCATATATATTTCTTTTATTTTTCAACTGCTATTGTAAAAATATGATAGGAGCCTTGTATTAAATTTTAAAATCTTAGATCTAAAAAGAAAAACTTTTATGAATTTCTATCTAAGATAATTTGAAAATTGCCGTAATTTTTACGTCTTAAGTCAATATTTGAACTTAAAATGCTTATAAAAAAATTGTGCTTATGTATTCTTATAATTTTTTAATCACTATAAGGATAACTTATGAGGAACTTTGTATTAAATTTTCAAGTATATATTGATAGGGCCAAAAAAATTATATCGACACTTCAAAAACAAATTTTCAGAAAAATTGAAAATTTCAGTTGTCTATAAATATCTCAAAAAAAGTCAAAATATTTTAAAAATTAAATCATGTAAAGAAAATTCCAATCTAAATAACTGATAAAATTTTCAAGTATCTACGACTATTTAATTTACTATAATAAAAACATATTTAGTTATATTTATTATAATGTACCAGACATATATCTAGCAGCCCCGATTTTGGTATGCATGAAATTATGACAACAATAATGGAAATGTGTAATATTCACGAATTTTGGCAAAAGCCATAAATATATCAACCTTTTGACTAATGCAGCAAAAAAGTAAGCAGTTCGGTTTTATTTTTATTTATTTTTTGGTTTTTATGAGGCTGATGCTTTATAATTCTAAAGTTATCACATTTTTTATTTCCCCACATTACGAGCGGGTATAAACGTGTATATATTATACAATACTATAGGTGCATACATTATTGAGATAATTGCATGTACCTATCTATATTGTTACTAACTTACTGTTCTCGTTGACAACGGCTGTGATGCATATAATATATAATATATTGCCATTCCCGGCCTTTACTGCGAGTTCGATAACATCAAATATTAATTAATGTAAATACATTACGCTCACTAAATATCTTTTTTACACCCCATGAATAATTCACCAAGCGCGCATGGTCCATTTTACTCGAATTATAAGTTGATTTTTTAGACCTGATTAACTGAAAAAACTTAAGGTTTAGGTTCGATGGAATTTAATTTTGAAAAATATTTTTATTGCATCAAAAATATTTTTTCAAGTGAAATATCAATGAACGTAAAAAAGGTGCTTCTTCTGTAATTTTATTTTGACAATAATTAAAGCAACCATAACCAACTGTGTGACGGAGAGAGGGCCTGTTACCATACTCTGCTGGCTTGCGCCGTTTTACCGTCATCTCACAGAGTGGCACATGCTACCAATAATTATAGCAATTAACATGGTAGCAGTATAAAAAATCTATAAATTAGATCTAACTCTTTAAATGTAGCAAACTTGTCATTCTAATACTATTGTTCAGAACTTTTAATCTTAGACATATTTTAAAATACTTAGATTTATATTTTAACCAAAGATTGTCCTTTGGTATACAAACTTGTTTTAAATATAAGTAAATTACAATTTTTGTGTAAATTATTGTAATTATTGTTTGTAAACATTGTTTTGTGTGTTTTTATTTTATCTAAGTCAAAATTCTAGCAAATTGTTAATGATTTTCAAACATTATTCTTATACTAAATATAATAGTCATTATAATAATCTCTTGCAATGAAACATAAAATAAATATATATTTTTATTTATTAAGATTAAAATGTCTCAGCATATTACATGCTACTACAAATCAGATAATAAATTACAAATTACAAGATTATAATCTAATCTATCTATCTATTTCTAATTATAATTTCTAATATTAGTTTAACATATTGTGATAGGTGTATACATTTTAAAGTTAGTATTTGTGTTGGTAAATTATGGTTGATCTTCGTCTTCGCTTTGGTTTGGTATAAGAACATCTTGCGGTAGACCAGATTTTTCGATTTGATTTCTAGATTGTTAAACTATGCTCCATCGGATGTTTTGAGTTTTGCGTGAAAGTTTTGAAATTGTATTTTATCTAGTCTTGAAGAAGAGGAATTCCCGTGTCGTTGTGGATTTGTCTACTCGTCATGAACCATGGTGCTTTGAAACAAATTCTTAAAGATTTGTTTTGAAGGATTTGGATTTCGTTGATTTTTGAAGTTGAAGCTGATGCCCAGATTGGGAAGGAATAAGTGACCAGTGGTCGAATTATTGAGGTGTATAGTAAGATGGACGATTTCATTTAGAAGGTTGATTTTAAGTTAAAATAAATATAAAATTGAGTGTATTACAGTTTTACAGTAAGACAATTTGTACAAAATGTTAGCTTTCCTGAGAAAAACCTACTTACACAATGCAATTTTAATATTTTGTTAACGATAACTATAATATTAATGTTATTGGCAACCACACAAAATTAACGCCATATTAATTGTATAATTTTAGTTTTAGAAATCACTCATTATGTGTCGAACAAAAAAAATAATAACCTTTGCTGTTGATGTTGTTATGTTCAATAATTAAAAAAAAATGTGTGTACAAATTAAAAAATGTTAATCTATTATTTATAATATTGTCAAAGCATCATAACATCTATATCATTTAGTTGTATTATGACGCAGGAATATTAAATAGGGCTAGTATCTTAAGCCTATAAGTGCATAATATTTAATATATCAGAAACCTTGATTCCAATTGTTACATCTACTATACCTAAATACATTTTATAAAAAAAAATCACGTGCTTAACCAAAAAGGTTAGGTTAGACCTTACTTCTTAAATAATATAAAATTCTGAGTGCTTGAAAATACGGTCTTTAAATAAACTTTTATATCACAAATATTAGAATTTGAATAATTGATAATATTGAAGGAAGATAAATGAGGATGGAAATACTTAGTGAATAGCTAATAATGCGCTATGTAATGTCTCAAATGCGTATCGGTTGTTGTGTGCGTTTTCAGAATAGATGTGTTATATATTATGTATACATAATAAGAGATGAGCTTTTAAATTTTAATCCCGTCTCGTCAGTCGTCATCGTCATTTTGTGGGCTCTCGGAGATAGGTATAGTCTAATTAAATTTCAAAGTCATATAATATTTATGGTACAATAAACTGAGTAATTATTTTAACAACGAACCGCACTCATTATCTAGAAAAGTATTAAGTTATTTCACAGTTTATTCTTTAGTATAGTTTTAATTTATTACAAAACAACATTTTTACCAAGTACATTTTATCATTATAATTTTTAAAGTTTTCATTTTTTTGATACTTTTTTAATATTAACACTGTTCGCAGAATATTTTAACTAATATCTATAAGAATTTTTAACGATTAGTTAGTTTTTGGTATCATTATTTAAAGTTTGACGAGAGTACCTAGTTTTGTGTATCTCAAAGAACTTTTTATAAAGATAAATATATTAAAATTATATTTTTCTATAAACTTTTGTTTGGTAATGAGTTTAAATTATTTATGTAAAAAAAATATTTTCAAAAACTCTTAAACTTTTTAGATGACGAGTTTTCGATGTTAATAGAATCGCCCGATATATTTTGGATTTACCTTCATAACATAGGTAGGTATCAATAAAGATCAATTAGTTATCGTTTATTGTTTATGTATAATTATATTATCAACCAATCTCGATAATGACTTAAAACATAAAGGATGTTTCTGAAATGCATGAGGTCACTAACACATGCGTAGGTACTCGCTGTGGTGTCCAAATAAAGACTTTTTGAAAGTGTTTTTCTATTCAGGGTTGGACAGTATCTTAGATATAATTTTATGAAGTATCGAGTATCTTGTATCGTGACACATTTTTAATCAACGTATCTAGTAATTCATACAATAATTTATGATGCGATACAAGATACAATTCTAAATTTATTATCAAAATAATAATTAATATTTTTATTCAATATTGTAGGTTGGAAATAATTGTTCAACCCAGTACCGATAAATCATAAAATATAGTTATATATGTGATGTATATTGTATATAATATTATATATATATATAATAGATCTATGACACACGCACATTGGATGGGTCTTTACGTCTGTATACTCGTATACCTTATTAGATATCCGTAATTTTGTATAATAGTGTACCTAATAGTTACTACGTTATAGTGTATACCTTTCGCGATAAAGTAGGTGTTTTATTACTAATGTATTATTATTACTGAATAAGTGTCGATTTTTATTATTATATTTATTTGTCATTCTAATTACTTAATGAAGGCCCATCCCCACAATTTTTAAAAATCCATTACTTATTTCATTAAAATGTATCGAGTATCTATAGTATCGCGATACTCCAAAGTAAAGTATCTTGTATCTCGATACTTCTTTTTGAGTAGCTTACCCAACCCTGTTTCTATCTTCAAAATCTGTGTTTATTCAGGGTTATTAGAATATTGTCTTAAGTATAAATATAACTATACTCGATTCGTATTTTTCGCGAAATTCTCATATTATAAATGGGTAGGTACGTCACATCGTTTTTGCGTTTGTCGCACGTTTATCACGCTCGAGTGATCAACTAAAAAAAAGTGGAGCGACACATCAATTTTTATTAGAACACTACAAGATAAAAACAGCGGTGGTATTTGATTTTTGTCATTTAATAAACATGACTAATCAATACAGTGTTCTACATTATCAACTAATTAACACTAAATCATGAAATTATAACAAAACTAGGGTTAACAAATTTTTAAATAAATTTATAGCCATACATTTAAGTACACATAACATTTTTTTTTTAATCGACGACTTGAGCGTGAAAAACGCAAAAATAATATGACGCCTCGCTTTGTATGAGAATTTCGCAAAAAATACGACTCGAGTGTTTATTTTCACATTTAAGATAATATTCTTAAAATAACATGATAAATCCAGATTTTGAAGATAGAAAAAAAATTTTAAAAGATCTTTATAAGATCATCACAGCGAGTACCTACACATTTACACATATACTAATGACCTCATAAATTTCAGAAACACTGTATAAACAGTATTTTATGTATGTTTATTGTATATTGTAAGAGTAATACCTAATAAAAACACAATGTCGCAACTCGCAGTTGATTTTCAATTAAAAATCGATTACATTTTTTTAAATTCCTTGACGATATTTAATTAAATCTCTTCATCATCACCATATATAAGAAACGCTTTCAGGTTTTTCGATTATAAATTGTGAAAGGATTCTGCGAAATATATCAAAATTAAATAAAACAATTTGTGAAATAATTAGTGAACGCGTTATCAAAGCCCTTTCGCAACTGTCAAACATATTTTCACACTCATACTTTAATTATAAACATGTTCACTAGATATAGGTATTTTTTATTTTCTAATTTTTTCGTTAAACTATCGAATAATTATTAATCCATTTTATAGATTCATGTGCTCAATCACCTAACCTTAGATCAGATTATTTTAATTTAAAAATATGTTGTTCAAGCGCCCCATCGTAATATTACACGTACAATATTATATTTAGAAAACTCGGTGTCTTCACATATGAGTGCATGCCATTGAGGGAAGGTAATATATATCCACAAGGTATATGTGTGTGGACATAGCAGTTAATGTGGTCATGTCTTGTATGTTTTTTGTCGTTAATTCTAACACGTTTTTAATTTTATATTAAATGTATTTAAATTTTAATTGATTGATTATAACCACCGTTCCTCCTATGAAAACATTATTTACCATTCTCTTATTAGCTACGTTAAACTTTTAAACTTTGTTTAATATTTTGTTTCTATAAAGTCCCTACTAAAGCTTGCATGCATATGCACTCATATTCTGAGTCATTAAGCTTTTAAATACTAAATAATAATGATGATACTCTTCGTGATAATAGCTATTTAGAAAAAAAAAAATGTGAGCAATGACGATTTGAAAATTATAGTAATTAATATAATAAATGTATTATACAATGTATTGTATTATTTGTATAAATTTTGTCCGAATAGTTATAATAAGCATTAGAATAAATATTAGGCTAAAATTTGAATTGAAAAAATATAGTGATGGCATTCATGCTGAGATAAATATTAATATTGGTTATACATAATAGTAGGTACTAGATAGGTATGTATAATTAATGATAATACAAGTCATAGTAATTCAAGAATCTAAAATATGTGAATCATTCCTATAAAGTTTATAGTAAAAACAATAGTATTTAACCATTATCAATCTTCTACCGGATGTTTAAATTGATGGAGTTAAGAAATTCTGTACAGATTGGATGCAGTTGCGTTCCCAAGGTAGAGGTTGTTAGGGGTTATAACAATCACCATTGACCCAAATTCTTAAATCCCATGTTTGTGTGTTTGGTATCAGCACCACTATAAATTTAAATATATTATTAGCAGGGTCAGGATTTTGTAGTATTTGCATATATTTTTTATAAAGTTCTTAAGAGAAAACAGAATAATCTTGAAATTTGTTGCATAGCTCAGAGAACTGAAATTAAACATTTTACTTTGCATATTTTAAATGTTGAGATCTTTTAGACTTTAATGCTATATTATTAGACTCTGAGATATTTTAGTATTTTTTAATCAAAATTGTTCATATTCTTTGAAATAAATTTCAAACTACATACCTTTTTGAAGTACACTTATAGATTTATAATTACGTAAAATAGACCAACTAACACGGTCGCATATAATGTTATATTAGATGTTTGCAGGTATTCATTTTTAAGTTTTGATGGGAACCTTTTTTGTTACATTTTACGACTGCAATTATTATCAAAAAAGTATTAAAAGGGTGGGTTATATACAATGTTAACATAGCTAGTAAACTAGTGCACTAACCTAACCATACTATTTTTATATTTTTATTTAAACGTGTTGTGGCTATTTCTTGTTGCACCTTAACTTGTGTGCCAAACATTATTTTAAAATTCCAATTTTTGCATATTTTTAGCACAAATTTAGCAATACCTATTGAAACAATTATTTTATAGGTACTGCATATTTGTTCAATATTAAGTGCCACAAAATCCCAATCTTAATTATTACTTCTAACATACCCTCTAAATTCTAAATTTTGAATGTACAACGCAGTGAGTGGTAGCTGGGAATACATATATTATTAAGGTTCTGAGGGAATTTATCCCCCCTCCACCTCTTAATTACGGACCTGATGACAGCACACCACTAGTTTCGTTTACTTACTTAATTTGTTTTTGGAATCCAGCCAAAATAAGTTACAGCACTGCGTCGCTGTGCGACCATAGCAACATATAATGGTAAATAATAATTATTCTAATGCGATATTTTATCCTATGTGATTAGCACCACGTGGAAGTTAAGTTTATCAATTAACTTAGAATTGTCGTCATGTTGTATCTTGATGGCTTTCTCATCTAAAAATTACATACACGATAATTTTCTATTTTTCTGTCCACAATACCGTTTAATAGCTTCGTTGCATATTTTTTACAGTTATTATGTATTATGTAATTCACTATAATTGTATAAACAATTATTTTACAAGCGATACAAAAATACAAATAAAATTACTGAATATTTCACAGCAGAATGTTATCATAAAATACCACCTCTAAAACAAGGATTTTTATTTTAATAGTACGCCTTGATTGTGTATATAGTTATTAGTGTAAATTTTTTCTACCTACTTGTAGATTTTTAAATATAAAAATACCATCCATATAGTTGTAAGGTTAGATTAATTGTAATAGTTGGAAGTGCAGGGTCTACATTTTTCATATTCAACATGATAATATCATCGTTGGCATAAAGCGTAAGAAAAAGCTCTAAACAAGTAATGAAAAAACGGAAATTTTTACGCATAATCAGTTTTCGGCAAAATTGATTTTTTTTTTTTTTGCTGTAACTTAAAAACAAATGAATGTAAATACTTGAAATTTTCACAAAATGTTTATAATAGCGTTATCTGTTTATTATTAAATTATCAAAATATTAAGAAGTTTTTAAGCTATTTATAGACAGTTGAAGTTTTGGATTTTTCTAAGTTTTTTTTTTTGAAATACCTATTAAATAAATTTAGCATCCAAAAACTCTTTAAAATTGTATACAAGGTTTATTATAAGTTGTACTTATCTAAATAAAAAAAAATAGAAACCATTATTCACAATTTTTTTTTATAGGCATTTAAAGTTAAAATATTTACGAAATATTTTAAAATCACGAAAATTTGCATGGAATTAGGAAGTTGAAAATTCATAACATTGTTTTAATTTATACTTAAGGTTAAAAAATTCAACATAAGTTTCTCCATAATTTTTTTCTTCGAATAACTGTAAATGAAACTCGTCCAAAATCAAACTTGAAAATTAATTACTAGTATCAAAAAATAATATATTATAATTAAAATATATGTAATATAATATATCCTAGACTGACAAATTATCTCCGTTTCAAAATCATTTTTCGTAGGTATACAATGATACCTGTCATTGCATTCAAATTTAACACATCTATTATATTGACCTACTCTCCACACAATCTACTATACAGTAGAGCGATACCCACTTGCCCACTTTTATTTCATTTTTATTATTATTAATTTTTTGTCCTATTAGTTTTCTTTGTTCAAAAATAAATAATATGTGAATGAAATGTGAATGATCTGTGAATATTCTAATGTTTAGTAAATAGTGATTGATACTAATATATTTTTCAATTTTTTAAGCTAATCCCGGAAATCACCTAACCCTAATAGGTAATTAGTAATAACTGTTGTGATTTTTTTTTTTAATCAACATTTGTTAGTTTTATCTATATTAGCACGAACAAACATTTTCCGACAGTAATCACCTGACGGCCGAAGGTATGTAGGACGTAGGTGCCTTATACATGCGTGTAACATCATTATCTCACAAAGCATTGAACGCACAAGCGTGCCGAAAATTTAAAACAGAAAAAATACATAAAAAAACATAAAAAATATTCAACATGACGTGTGTGTGTGAATATTTATTTAATCTGTTTTGTAGGTATTTACCCTTAGCTCCAGACATTTGTTTCGGTTTATTAACGCCTCGACCGTCGGCGGCACGTCGATCATTGGACTCCACCCACTCCTATAACTCATGCAGTCACACACACGCACCCATGTACGCAAACACGTGGTGGAATCGTCTCAAGCACAAAGATTATTATTATTCATTACCCGACCCATTTTAATCGAAATCGTTTCGCCGTCTCAGCACGCCCTCGTCGCGATGGCCCTACCACTACAGGACCATAATATTATGGAATAATGGAACTTGAAAGTGAAGATCAGCCAAAGTAAAACTGATTTTTTCGAAATGAATTTTACTATATATGTTTGATATTTATTTTATGACATAGGGGAAATCTGGGCAAGACGGAACACCCAATATTTAAACTAAGATAAAATAAACAGTTAATAAATTATCATGTGAAAAATGTTTCTAATTCATTACAATCATCACGGCACACCTAAACATGCAAAAACAATTCTATTTTTTTTCCAAAATATTGTGGATTTTTTAACTGCCTTACTCAAAATACCTCATTTTACTCAGTTATAGAGAAAATGTTACTCAGTGTGTTCAAAATTAGAAATTTAACAAAACATTGTTTTTAATAAAACTGTTTAACATATAAATATGACATAAAATAAAATATTAAAACTCTCCTCAAACATTTTGTACTATTACTTAAGGTACCTATATACATTAGATAACTGTATATATGAATTCATTCAAATTAAAAGTTTAATCTTTAATATTTATAAAGTAACTATATAGTTTTCCCATCTGGCGTTGTTTTGGCAAAGATTTGTTTTTTTTTTTTAAATTTATATGTCATATTTGTTATGCTTTGTGTGCCTTCGAATTCAGTGCTTTTTTATGTAAGGTTTAAAGTCAAAAAACTGGTTTGAGCTTCCAGCACGATAAAGTACATTCGAACATAAACGATTGAGCATAGGATATTATATGTGACGTCGTCACATTCAAATTGCCGAAATTTTGTAATTTATTATATTCACGCATATATCTAACTTAAACGAGCCGTGAGCAATGAGCCGAGCCGAGCTTTTTTGACAATGTTACTCATTACCAAAATATTGATGTATAATTTTGATCATTATTGTCACTATAGAAACAATACAATTCGCTATTAAATTAATAAAAAATAGTAATAAGTAAAGTTTAAAAAAGCATTGTAATTCAAAATATCTATCTACATATACCTATATATGACATTATAATAAACATTAATATTTGAAAAAATCAAGTGAAATTTCCATTTACCAAATAATATAACAATAATTGTATTGAAGACTTGAAGACGCTTATCATATTTTGAATTATTATAATTATTTAAATAAATATTTTTTTTTGTTTAATATAGTTCAAAATTTAAAATGATAACATTGCGGAGTTCTTTATGCTCAATCATGTAGGTTTTCTTTTGTATTTCTATATTCTTTGATACGCTGACAAATTTGCTCAATCCGTGTCATAAAAAAAGTTTTTTTAGCAATTCAGTCACCTCAAGTAAACATCGATTTACGTGCAACTTAATCACCTAAATAGGCAATCCGTGAAAATATACAAGCAGCATATCAGGTAGACAATCCAGCTGCAGTGAATGATGGTACATAGTTCAATTTAAAATGTAACCCTCTAGGTAAGGAATCTATGCCAACTTTGCTCATTAAATACTCATAATGTCTATAATTATAAATAGTCAATTAGTAATCTGTAACTTATAAAAAATATTACCAATTAATAAATATTATGCATTTCTTAATCAGTATTCATCGTATTAATAATTATCCTTCTTCGAAAAACTTTTTGTTTTTCTTGTCAAATAATGCGTATTATGCGACGGAACTAAATAAAATATTCTCTGGATTATCAAACACACCTAGAACTTTAAAGGAACAATAATTGCATATTTAAGTTCATGCATTTTTTAGTTTTGTCATTTAGTTCAGAATTGAACAAATGCATCAAAACTGTGAAATTTTATATTATTTACTGAAAAAATGACACCACTTATGTGTATGTTTACAACACACATTTTCTAATTTAATAGTTAAATGTGGAATATGTCAGAAATCTTCTAAGAAACCACTTCCCAAAATTACATCGCAATCGGCTGAACGATTCAGGAAGGCATAAGAGCCATACAGATAGATAGATAATTTTATTTCTTACTGTGGATAATGTGTACTCCGAACGGTTTGGAAACATTTTCCATTTTAGTTGCATCACAATGTAATTAAAAGGTAATTTCCTTAGCTAAAAATGGTAATAACACTAGAACACTATTGCTAGAACTAAACAATGACACAGGAATAGTTATAGTGACTCACAATCTCAGTCCTGATGTAAACGAGATTAAAATCATTAAAAGAAGGTATCGTGGAAATTTGGTAAATCAATTACTTTCTTAAAGTTAAAAACTAAGATGAGAAACCAAATTTAAAAATTATCCTAATGACATTTTTTAATTTTACATATTGAAAAAATTAACAAATAATAATAAAAATTATCTACGTATTTATTATTTTAGAATTTTGTATTTTAGTGTTAAAATATATCTACAATATTATATATTATTATAATCGCGTAGACGTGTGCAGAGTTCCATTGGAAATAAAGTAAAATAAATAGTTAAAAACTATTTCCACAAAAATCGTAAAAATAATGACTACAGACTCATAATTAATATGATTTAAGCAGTCACTGATATTATATAATTAGTAAACATTTGAGGCAAATAGGTACCACATAAGCAAATTATTTAACAAGTTGGACAAATGTTGGAGAACGTAACATATTTTGTAATATATAACGATTATTATATCTTGATAAGACTGAGTGAAGTTAAAATTACCAAAAAATTAATAAACATGGTTATGCCACAAATAAAAAAAAATTTTGTATTTATGTACCGGTGTGCTATCATAAAATAGTTTCTAAATCCCTCAGTCTTTCATATACGATATACAAGGGGGGGAGGAATTCCTAGATTTTTAAATTATATTATTTCATAAAATATTATTATAGTGGACTTTAAATTTATGGTATAAAATATTAAAAAGTACAGCGTTATGTAATATTAGTGGACATAAATATGGCCATGTTAGTCAGATAAAACTGTCAGAAAATGTTTTATTATACTACTAAATGCTAACTTAGCAACCTAGTCGGTAGCTGACCGAAAACCATATTTTATATCACTGAATTCTTGTCTATTTATATTATTATAATATATCTTTATTAGCAAGTCAAAGTTGAGCAAGCTTTCAATTAGCTTACAAAATTATTTTTTATATTGATAATAGAAGAGCTATTGATGAACGTTGTATACATTTTTTTTCACTATATCAATTTATTTGCAAACGGAAAATCAAATATTTTTTTTTTTATTACACTACTACAAAATACCAGAAAATTCGTATAAGCAATCGGATTAATTTATTCCACTTATTGATCTCTTATATAAAAATACCGAAATGTAAAAAATATGTATCTATAATGTACCTAATAATCTCGTAAGTTGAGTCTCAAATAAAAATGCATAAATATCATTAACTAGGTATTAACTTTGTACACCTAAATATTCCAAATATTAGATTACCTGTCTGTGCATAACACCCACGTATTTTATTTAAACAAAAAATAAAAAAATAATTGAAAAGTATATAGTAAATAATAATGTATTAATAATCGACCTCCTTACCATCACGAGTGACGGCAGCAGCTACATTTTGTTTAAAATTACTCGAAAAGTTTGTGTCACTGCATAGTAGTTATAAACGCAGTTTGTAGTTATTAATAATATAGTCGCAGAATATGATGAAGAAGTTTCTGAAAACAACTAAGAGTTTTATTCTGAAAAACGGAACCCGTAACTCAACTTTTAACTTTTAAACTCGTTAGCGTCTTGTATCGATCACAGCTTCACACATCTTATTTAAACTGGGACTCGTAAGCTTTGATATGAGTTTCTAAGAACCAAATAAATAAACGAGAAACCAACACTTTCATACAGTTTACCTTTTTTTAAATATTTAAAAAAATATTATAATCATTATAATATTAATAATGTTAATAATTATAGACTTATATTTATAAATACATGAATTATATCAAAATATAGTAGGTATGTAATATTACTTATTGAGATCAAAATATAATTGCCTTTATTCAGATTATATATATATATATATATTTTTATTACTGATCTTAAGTCCGGCAACTATGACCATTAGCTGGTATATAATTATTATTATATTGATTAGGTATTGTTTTATTGTTTTTTCATTGGAATAAAAGGCTTCAACATCACAGGTCATTAGCCTAAAAGTAATTATAAGTTATTAATTTTATGGGGAAACATTTCTATAAAGGGGGGTTTAAAATATGTTATGTACATTTTTTTTTTTTTTAATTGCATTAATTTTGATAAACCTATATATATTTTGTGAAAAATGTAAAAATATTTTTGCAGTTCTCTTCTCCTAGTGCTGTTTTATTTTTTATTTATACTCAAATGTCTATTATAGTATTAGCATTGATGGATTTGAATTACCTGCCTATAATAGCATATGAATATTCATGAATATACAATATCTTTATTGTTTATATTGTATTTAATTCGTATTTTTTGTTAGAGAGAGAGAGGCTTCAACAGCTAAGGTTACTAGATGATTTTTTTTTTAAATATCAATTAAAAACAATTTTTTTTTAATATTTACAATTTGAATAGTAAAATTTATTTACAATACGGATTAACTAAGTTAGAATTTTATGACGAATTGGGCGACTTTTGAAGTTTGTTCATGTTTAGAATTTCGTTGAATTTGAATGTCATTTATTGTGTGGGAGGTTTGAGAGATGTGCGTGTTGATTCATAATTCATAATTATTACTCATTTATATGTGATATATGTGTAATATTAATATAACTAAGCCTCTCAAATGAGTTTTTTTTGGAAGGTACGTATTTAGACTAATATTTATCCATAAGAAACCAAATGAAATAATACATCGATAAAATAATATGTAATAATCGTGTTATAACCGTGTTGGAATATAATGTGTGGTAGAAGTGTGGATAAAATAAAATTACCAAACTGATTCTGAAATGTGCTCTCGGTGCACCCAAACTTGCCCTACAAACAGATAACAACTTATTATCGGCCGGGACCTTTATATATTATTATTGTTTGGTACAAGTTTAGTGGTTATACCACGGCCGATGGCGGCCATAGTGTAAATGCGTTTTTCTGGTTCACTCTCCTTTATCAAAATGATCTTTCACAGATTAGATATTACGTACAAGGCAGCCTCACACGTTGTTCATATTATACATATAATATGTATAAGTATATTCAACGTTATTATTGATAGGCACATTAGATAATAATATAATATAATATACACAAACAATATTCTACGACAGCAATATATTATATTATAATAATATATTGGTTTTGCTCTTTTGGACCCGTGCCGATTTGTATTCAACATTATACTTTATATTAATAATATATTGCATACCTATTTAACTACGTTGTGTCCATGCGCACGTTCAATAACAATAATATATCCCACCGACATCGTTTTTTTTCCCACATATTGCAATGGACTATAAACGCAACTACTGAAGCCACGAGTGCTCATTCCAAGTATAATAGTATAATTATGCTATACAGCCATTTAATATTACCAATATTATAATAATATAGACACTCCTCCACGTGGGTGGATAGGCCATTTTTGGCCTACCGGAAAATTTTAAAAACGGGCCTCCACATGAAAAAAATTTAATCATATATGATATTAAAGGGCCCCATTACCGAAATACGAAGGGGGGCCCACCGGGAAATGCCCGGTTACCTGGTAGGCCTATCCGCCTATGAGTCCTCCAACTGCTCCGCAGAAACATTCTCGAAATAATAGAAATAATAATATAACTTATAACACGTACTTTCTACCTAAAAGCATAAATTAAATTATTTTAATTTTTTGAAAATACTTTTATTCAAGAAATTGATTAATGCATTTCGTTGAGGGAACCACTGTATCAAAACATAATTGCACCCCCCTAGATAAGTCATCCTTCAGAATAGTGATCCAATTCTTTTCATTGATTTCATTATTTTTCAGTTCAAATCAAACACTATTTTTTGGCTTAAGACAAGCGTCTATTAAAATTGTACATCAAACGTGAACAAAACTTTTAAAATATTCAAAAAATATTAGCTTACCAAAAAAAAAAAATTATTATTACTATTATTATTATTATTCAAAAAAAATTTAGTATATTATTTTCCATGGTTTACACTTATTTAAATATATAACAGCCGAATAATAGTATAATTCATAAATATATTTTCCCTATTGACTATATATTGGTTTATTGCTTTATTAATGAATTTTATAAACAACACAAAATCTTAGAAAAAATCGTACTGAAATTTAAAAATGTGTGCTTTTACTATACATATTATTAAATAATTTCATATATCATATAATTGATCAGTTATTTATTTCTATTTTCATTATTTTACACACATAACTTTTATCATAATATCTATACCGTATCCGTATAGAAACACGCATTGCAGCATTCGTGATGTGGTGCAATAATATTATAGGCGCACTCTGCGCTGCTTTAGCCGCCAAGTGATGAGTTATAATCACAACTATGGATAAAAAGGCGCTAAACATTTGCCAAATAAGTAATAACTACACAATTATATTATATATTTTATGCCATAAAATATCTCAAAACATGCAATAATATTTCCAAAATGTTTAAAGAAGAATTTTATCGATATAAATCGAAAACAACCTATAAAAAGAAGACAATTTTGGAATGATCATAAACACCTAAAAAGGCTTATATAAATAAGATCAACAAAGTTGTTGTGAGAGAATATAGAATAATACAAAAATAGCAACTTTTCTAAAATAAAAACTTTAATTTTCCTGTTGATAAAACAATGTAATTTGATAATTATTATCTATATTTAATCGTATATGATTCTAAAAATATTAGATTTTTGACAAAGATTGTCTGTCAAATTCCCTGCAATTTTGACGTTTGACTTATATAAAAATGACCAAAAATGTAATTGAAATTTCTAAATTTTTAGTGACAATTTCAAGTCTTTAGCTATTTACGCATTATCAAATTACAACATCTTAACGAAATTGATTTAGGTAGTCAAAAACCAATCACTTTAATATTTCCGATTTTCAATGTTTTTTTTTTAATCAAATTACAATGAAAAGTTTTATCTTTTTCTTTTGTTTACCCACCACTGAACTAAATATAACTGAAGAAGATTGAGAAACTACTCTCAAAGCTTAAAATTGAAAACGGATGACAGATAACAGATAAGTATACAAAAAAAAAGAAATAACGAACATGCCATTACAAATCAAATACTAAAAACGCTCCCCTTATAAAATAATTGAAAAGATTATAATGCATTATAACACTATAAACTGTATTATATTATGATCTTCATTTAAATTTGAAAAATACAATTTCTATGAACAAAGATCAACATAGTTGTTGACAATTTTTTGGCATTAAAATATTATAAATTATAAGCATCTGTTAAAATATGCTAGAGTAAAAATTTTTGGAGAAAACATTTAGTTATATTATGCTTAAAATATATGAAAAATATCAGTTCGTATATATACAATAAAATTATGCTCTAGCAATATTATTTAAGACAATTTATGATCGCATTTTACTCATTCATTTTACAATGTACCTATATAGCAAAAATAAATTAACGTCACAATGCATTTAACTCACAGCACTGGTTGTAACGAAACGTAATAATAATGCGTACGCCTAAGTTTACTTTGTTATCACCAAATTTAAGACATTTAATTATATTTTAAGATATATACCCAATTACTGGCTCTTGAAATGGAAGTCTGTTCAGTCGAAATCATAACAAAATACACCTTACTCGTCACTTTTTTTCATGGCCCGTTCGTAATATTTTACGTAAATATCGCAATCCTTGTATACTGGCCATGCAATGTTCAAAAAAACTCGTCATATCTTTTTTCAACATTTTTAACTTCGGAACAACGTTATTGTAACTGCTGGATTTCCGGTCTAAGAGCTTATGATAGTAACAAACCTCAAAATCATGTTGATGAATATTTTATATCATTCCGCAACCGCAAGAAGGCCTATTCTGGTATCTTATGTACATTAATAACAATGTTACGACATCATATTATAACTTAATCTGCCTCGTACAATGTACATACACTAATAATTTAAATAAATTATAAAATATCCTTGGAAATAGAGGCTGACACCGCGCCGTATCTACTCCTAGAATTGTTTTTCATATGCAATGATTTATCGTTTATAAGCAAATGCAAATCCATTACAGTGAACTACTACTCAAGTACTATAAGTGCACTCAAAATATTTCATTCAGCAGAGCGGGCTATCTGCAGGTTATTTTTCAAGAGTATATTCAGCCTTAATTTGTCTGGCTAAAAAAGATTCGTGTAGCTCTGTCATAAATATTAATAATATGTCGAAAACCTAAGCTTTAAGTATAATCATCCCATCACAAATGTACGACAATGCACTATATTATATTACACAATAGAACGAGCTGCATATGATATATAGATATGGCTTATAATAGAATTATTATGGAAACTATCATTACTTATTATACTATTGCAATACTATGATATATTAGGCGTGTACGTATACAACCTCTATACGGTAGAGTAGAGCACACGCACGTATAATATTGTTTTTCATATTAAAATCGGGAGGTCAGATTGTCACGAACAATGAAGGACCATCCTCGTGACACTGCGTCAGCCACATTGTCCATTGATAATTATTGTTATATTTTATCAGAGCTACTATACAGTTATTGTCATCTGGGTGACGGAGATAATTTAGGAGTTTGTTAACATTACTTTTATAATAATATATAAATATTTATAGAAAATTTAAAAATGAAAAAATTAATTTAATTAAAGTGAATATGTTATAAAGCATATCATGTCAATTATTGGGGGGATAAATCAGACTATCGTAGCCCTACGTATGTATATAGAAATGTATGTCATCATTTGATTTCTGACGAGTGATCCCTATCTACGCACTGTTTAAGACTGGCCAAATTTATATATTTATAAAAAAAAATGAGAAGCATACAAAGGCATCAAAATCAAATACAATATTATGAATTTAGTATTTATAACATCATTTCTCCGCTGCAGACTTCGTCTCGTGTCCCACACTATGCTGATCGTCGTCACAGCCTCACAGGACCTAATACAGCCGTCACGATGACATTTAACTTAGATACTTAATACATTATTTAACATTTTATTATACATACATACGTATACGTGTATGTCTCTTATTCTTGAACCTACACGAATAAATGTCATTACACTATTCGTACAAGCCTATACGTATCCTAGGCTTTATGGTATTTTTACAGATCGTAATATTAATAATATGTGCTTTTGTGCATCGCCTCGAATTTCAACTGCACCAAGGGTGGAACACTAAAATATCAGTTTTTACGTGTAACATAGGAATAGGCAATGTTATTTTATATGTATTCGAATAAAGCTCCTGTTTTATAATCCAACCTGAAGCTTGAAAAAAATGTGTATGTATTAAATTGAATTTCAAATAAACACACAATAAAACAAATTTGGTAGGTAATTGATTTTTTAAAAATAACTTCATATGAAATCGAATATTGTAAGTACCTACATTACATAATATTGGACTTCATCTAAAACATTTTTAGTTTAAAATAGTTGATCATTTACTAATTAAAACGTTAACTAATTAGAAATTACTAAGTAACTATAAACTATAAAATATTTCTTATACAATATACTCGTGTATCATCACGTTATAATCACTGTTGATTTATGGATTTATCAGTTTTCGCCAGTTGAATCGGAAATTCCTGTTAGATTTGATGTAAAAACGAACAATTTATCGATTCATATGTTTGCTTATGGGCCGGAGTATGCATTGCGAGTAAAAGTAAATAAAATTCCATTAACTGTTTAAACTCATCCGAATTGTTATCAAAAATAATAGCCATAAAAATAGAACAATATAATAGAGTATTCATAGAATCAAACACTTTTTTAGTTCGGAAAAAGTATAAATTCATTTAAATAAGTACGAGCAGAATACAATTGAGAATGTTTAGGTACCTACATGTTGGGTGCTGCTATAATATATTGTTAAAATATATTCACATTTTATTTATTTTCCTTACGCTTGTACATTGTCATCATAACGATAGTATGAAATCAATAAAATAGGCAATAATCAATTATCTAATCGAACACAAAATCAACTTCTCTAAGCGCGATTTTCCAATAAAAAATGGTCAAAACTTTATTGAAAACTGATGCTTTTGCTAGTTTCAAATGACTCAACAGTTTTTTGTGGTTATAATGATGATATTGGGAATTGTTATAGAAATGCACGGAAAACGGATTATTAAAAGAAAGAAAAAAACGAATACTTCTAACCAAATAATCTTAAATGTGTCCAATTTACAGTAAAGTTATCAAAGTTACTACTGCTGTGTTCTATAATACAGATGACATTAAAAAAAATATATATATATATTATGTATATATTTATCCAACTTCGATATATTATAAAAACACAGCTATAGGATATTCAAAAGGTTGTCAGATGTAAGAATTGTGGTGTTTCTCGTATAGAGGATATTATGCGGTCTATCCGTATGGTAACCGTACATTATAGAGCTATTTGAAAACTGTCTAGATATCTCAACTCGTTCATTTCAAAGTCGTATGTGCGTCATGTTTCCCGTTTCCGTGCTGAGGATTATATATATAATGACTGTATGAAACGTATTTGCAGGGTCGTCTTTTAGAGGATTTATATATACAGAAAAGCAGAAATTCACATTATCAAAGAGCCATTTTAATGGAAAAGTAAATTGTTTCGTTTTTTATGTTATCTACAAAGTTCTTTTTCTCTGACATATAATATTAAATAACACTATATAATATTAACTATATTATTATGTACAACGACAAAACTCAGACCTAGTTATTATTATATTATATTAATATACGTACATTTTTTTTTAATTGTTAAAATATAACACAAAATGTTAACAAATAAAAACAATTAATAAGAATGGTAACAGAGAAAGTGTATGAATCACACGAATCACGTGAAAAATTCACCAAAAGAACTTTGGAAAATGTATTAATTTTTTTCTATTTTAGGAAACCGCAGTATGTTTTTAGTCGATGTGGTAATGTGAAAGGAGACATATTTTTATTAAAGAGGTTTATATTATGTGGTTGGTTAATGTTAAATGGAAACTGATATAGTGGTTTTTAGCAAGCTTGTTTACGATTTGAATTTTTAGACCTTTATGGAGGGCTACGTTTTGTATTTAATATGGAGCACCGGTGATAAGTTTTAGGGTAATCGAGTGAATTGTGAATAGGAATAATATTTGTGGGTTTAATTGGGTCCCAAATTTGGATACTGGCCTGATAATTATTTTGAATGGGGGACATACGATTGCGAACGTTTTTACCTGCCTTTTTCCGTACAGCGTTGCCAGATTCGTTGTTAGTAAATTATATTTATATTATATTAAATGGATGTTATATTATATATTATTTTAGGTCAGTTTCATAACCCCCACTCTCCAAAACACGCAATGTTTTCAGTTTTAAAACAAACACAGGCACAAACTTTTACAACAATAAATTCTATTAAAAACAAAGTACATAATCCTATGGCCAAAAAGATAAATCTAAAATTGAACTATCATTAAAAAATTTAAATGACTATAAAATTCATAAGAATAGAATTTTATATTTACAAAAAAACTAAAAATTCCCACCAAGGAAAACATTTAAACAAAAAAAAAATACAACAAAATTATTTTAAAAACTATTTTGATTTTTTAAAATTTATTTGTGTATTTATTGCTTGTTAAACATGACCTATTATTTCGTACCATTTTATTTCAGTTTGTATCGTAGTTATAATGTCACATTGTATTATTTATATATAATATTTAAATTTTGAAATATAAACTTGGCGACGTAGCCTAAAAAAACGTTTGCAATCTTTCGGGTTTCGGCTAAAAAAAAACAAATTCATTGATAAGCGACATTCATTCGCAATCGTGTTATACCTATTTTGTAAAGCAGTAATTTGTTTTTAAGATTCAAGTTATATCTAAGATTTATATAGAACTATTGAACTATAGAAGTCGAAGTAGATAGAGGCGATGGTTAAATGTTTTCGTTTTTACTTGGTGTGACTTGATCAAGTTAATATTTTATCCAGAGTGATACCTTAGTATAGGTACTTAGTTGACTGGTCAAGTGGAAATTGTCTGTTATTAAATTTAAGTGGAGACATTTCATTTTGTATATGGAAGAGCTCACTTGGGCAAATTTTTCGTCAATATATATTTTACATATATTTTATATATATATAATTATTGACCGACATTTCTGCAGTGCATTGTGCATGTTATTATACTTTTTTTTTGTATTAGTTGTTTATATTTTTCTAATACGCATCATCACAATAAATCGTGACATTTTATTTACATTTCATGTGTGAACACATAATATTATCCGTGAAACTTATCGCACTGGTATTTTCATCATGACGTGTTATGTATATAATTAATAATAATAATAATATTATTATACTTCCGGTGCTAAAAACTGCTGTTGTAATTTAAATACACGAAAGTATAATAGGTGTGCTGCCGTGCTGGTGTACAATAAATAAATAAATTGTTATAGGACTCCTCGATATTATATTATAGCTATATTTGTAGTTATAGAAAGGTATTACAGTTTTTCGCATTTATAAATTAAAATATACTAAAAATATTTTTACACACATACATTAATAATATAATTAATATATAATATAATATAATGTTTTGACAGTGAAGTGTGTGGGATTTTTAACGACAGTTAGGTACAGTTCAACTTACGTTAAGAAATATTATTTAAGTCCTTGATGAAGCAAAATTCTGTATTAAATTAATGTACGATTTATAATATGTTTCTCGTCGGAAACAGAACGTTTGTTTATAACATTTTTGTATCGGCTAATATTTTATTTTATTATGTCTAGTTGCTGCAGTAGCAGGCGTATGCCTATACAGATTTGTACATAATAATATTCCTGTTTACCTGCAATACCTTTAAATCATTTGGCTATTATTATTTTTCACCAATATTCAATGTTATAAGAATAATATAATAATTGTTTGTGTGGTTCATTTTTCAAACCTCAATGCAGCTCAAGTTAAATAAATATTGTTGCGAAGAACACTCGAATTGCGACCCTACCAATATAGTATATGACATGAATATATAAAATATATAACATCAACTTTTTTTCGTTCAAACTTTAACACAAAAACATCGAAGTCGGACGTTACTAATGTTAAAAAAATTTATATATTATATAGGTACATGTAAGTATACATTTCATCAATTTTATTTATATAGTTGTTTTTCTGTAAGTGAATTAACTTTTATTTGTTTGTTATTTACTGTTAAGTATATAAACGAGGATTTCAAAAAATTACTTCCTCCCCACCACAGTACAATTTTCTATTTCTGCAATCATACCAACCAAGTATATTACTTATTTTATTAATGCTATTAACTTTGGTATATAATTATTTGTCATATAATTACCATAATAAGCCTTCTAGATTTTATATATCTGACGTTGCATATTTTACATATAATATAGATAGGATTGTAATAAATATATAATTTTATGTTTTATTTTGTGAGACGTTTCTTTACGTTCCAAGCTAGAGAACAAAATATTTGGGAAGTAAAAAAAGGTCCAAAAGTATTATGCACGTGCTGTGAAGTTCGAAAATAACATTTATCAAAAGAAGTACGTTACCAAAAACTAAGATTTCAGTTTTGTCTTTTAAAAATGATTAAAATAATATTATGTATAATCGTATAAAATAATAATTAATAATAATATATAATAATTAAGCGCTGGATTTTAACGAAATCATTACCATCGTTTAAATTTTATATAGAAATACAACGCCCGTTAAGTTGCTTATTTTCAAAAATAAAAATCGTCACTTGAGTAACAAAAATTAAAATAGAGAGGTTACTTCACTAAAGAAGGTTCTATAATAATCCACTGCCGATTGATCAAGTATTCAATTAGGCACCTAACTAATTAATCACTAATTAGTGTAATTGCAGCTTTTTAGGGGAAAACTATTTTACTACCAATCAAATTAAAAACATTAACTTGATATACTAATCCAATACATTTTCGCGTCGAAAGAAAAATAGTTTTCCATCCGTTTATTAACAAATCATACATAACAATAAATTTATATAACTTACAAATATTCAATTGATTTTAAATCAAGTACCTAAGTCCTCATTGACATAATATTATTGCAATTTTTTTACGTTTTATAATCAATACATAATATAATTATATAATATTGCCGAGTACTGGATGTCAAAGTAAAAATAAAATATGCATTTTTATTATGCCATTCATAAGTAATGGGTTAGTATGGGTACGTATAATATAGCTTGTATATTGATCGTGTGTTTACACTGATTTCATTTCGTATTATAATTATTGTCCAACATTGTACGTTCTATCGTACTTACTCTTGTGGTGTACAACTTTTAGACATCAAACAGATAATAATATTAACTCTCAGTGTGTGTAATGTGTGATACTTTATTATACATTTATTGTAATAAGGAAAAATTATTAATTAATTAATAAAAAAAAAATTAATAAATAAGTAAATAAGGAATAAATCAATAGAAAAATATTTATTGTATTATTAATTAATTATAGACGCAGTTATAAAAATAAAATATATTTAATATTAATTTCATGTCAGTAGTGTAAATATAATAACTTTATTTTCTAAGGACATGAATAGTGACAATTATAACAGTATTTTAATAATAATGGAAATTTTAAAGCTTATAAAATATATTTAAATATCAATTATCTTATTTAAATATTTTAAGAGTGGTTTCATAATATTGTGGTTGGTTGTACCATAGTTCGCAAAATTATTTAGGAAATTCATTAGGATATTAATTAATTATTCTTGATCTAAAACTCATCGTATTTTAAAATTGAGAGTGATGTATGATATTTTGTAGAAATTCCAAAACTCTTTTCAAATATTACATATTTTATTGTTATAACTAAACTCTAAGGTATAAGAAAAGTAATTATTTACTTTTTTAAGCAGCTTAAACTGTAACTTTTTGAAAACCAATTTCTATACAATTGTATCGTTTATCATTGTTTCTCATGGGAAAGATGTCGTACTTCGTCTTACTGCAAATAATGTTGCAATTCAGAACAATATTCAATAGTTTCAAAAATATATTGCTAATACTACATATTTTAAGCTCGAAAAATTTAAAGAAACTGCAGATGTAACTATATAGTATTAGACAATCGATTTCTTTTTGTCTATACCTCAGGGACGTCATTTGGGCGTGGCAGGGTGTACAACGGCACCACTAACTTAAAAAATGTTAATAATAATTGGCCCGCTATCATACTCCAATGCACCGTTATAATTGATACGATTTAACTATAGTAAAAATATTACCAATATCCACTGCTTCGATTGAAAGATTTTTTTCATCTCTCAAAAGAGTAAAAACATATTTACGAGTCACCATTGGCGACGAAATATTAAATGATCTAATGATTATTGCGATTGAGAACGAAGAAGCAAGTATAATATTGATTTACAAGAGGCTGTAAATGTTTTTGCAGACATTAAAACACGTCGATATCCGCTTATTTAAATATTAAAATAATTAATATTTTGGTATTTTGGATGAATGATGTTTAATTTTGGAATTAAAGAGTATTTCTTTATTCATTATACCATATTTGTCTTATTTTTAAAATAATAGTAAAATGGCTTTAGCTCGTTGCTTTAATTGCTTATAATTTATAATCTTTTAATTATTTGAATTGCTAGTTATTTAAAAGCTGCATTAGTCGTTATAAATAATTTCAATTAGAATTCTAAAATGAATGGAAAGAATATTTACATAGGTTTGCATATATATATATTATATATATATATATATTAACAGCCTGGTGATAATATTAAAATTGACCTGCTTAAAAGTTCTCACACCTGGAAAAAAAACCTAAAATGACGGCTCTGCTCTACCTTGGAACATGATTACCTATATTTAAAAGTTTAAAACAATTCCTAAAAAATCTTGGCACAATAAAAATTTATTTTATTTTTCCAAAACTGTTCTACACACAATCTTATATCTAATGATAATCTATGAAAGGATATAATACGTGAATATCGACTATACTAGACATTTCTCATTATACCTATGCTAATGCTATGGCTGACGAAACAGGACGCACATCCTGCAGAAACATCGCGTTTTCCGTACTATTAAGTATCGATTCGTTTCAAAAATCTAAAAAATCTACAGCTTTAAACCTGCTTTAACAGCTTTGACCTATCGTCAGTGACAATGCGATTATTATGTTATACAATAAAAGTTATTATTTTTATAGATACATTTTAAATTGTATTCAAAACTATAATCGGTAATTGAATATCACGTTATTACTGATGATATAGTAAATTAATAAATTAAACGAGTTGTTTTTTGGTGAGGATGCGGAGAATCGGTTATACCCGTGCTCCCTCACCAGAACGTAAATGCCACTGATAACAATTAATACTTACACTATCTCTTCCAGAAGTGAGTGAAGCAAAATTAGTGGTCAACAATAAATTTCAGTGTCCTTATAAATTGTTTAATACGCATTAAATAGATGGTGCGGGTTAATACGGACATTTTTTTTGCAGCTGAAATAAATTGCTTTTACGATAACGGGTTTTATATTTAAAATTATATTTAGTTATAAATAAAATGGACTAGAATACATAAATTATGTGTTCGTCTTTTTATGCAAAACAATTATTATTTCACGCATCGGAGATCGTAATAGATAAGTAATAATGACCCATATCGTCATCGTGTATAATATTATCATAACTGAAAATGTTTGCTGATATAATATGTAGTTAATATGCTTATTGATCTCCTACAAATTATTAACATAGTTTAACTCTGATATTTGTTAATGTATTTGACATTAGTATTTAGAAGTTTAATCGAATTATTTGCTACATCAATAATATTGAATTTATTGATCACATTTTCAACTAATAGTGTTTTAATTGAATAAATATTTTTATGTATATCTCAATTATAAACAAAATGTATACAGAGTGACCTATATAACAATTATTTTTCAACTCTCGGATAACTTTTTTTAAATTATTTTTTAAACACATTAAGTATTATTTTCACATCATTGAAATCATTAATTTTAATGAATTATTCATGACCCTTTATAAATACTTAAAAGAAGGATTGATAGATTCGTGTTATAGGATCAATATCTAATAATAAAATTAAACAGAAAAATAAATCACCTCATAGTCTCCAATATAACGCTGGAAGACATTTTGTACATACCTAATAATGGTAAAATGAATAATAATTTTATGCATTTATATATTGTATTATTTTATTTAATCTGGTAAACTTAAATCTTAATCAATTATAATTTCCTTTTTCTATTTAAAATCTATAAAGTACATTAAATGAACATTCTTAAGATATTTATACTTAACCACGTAATTGGATTTTAAAATAATAATTAGATTTTAAAACGCATTAATAAATAAAAAATGGCATTTTAACTTGAATTAGTTATTTTGTACAAAAGCGTGTAATTTAAATTATCATAATATACAGGCGAATATTTACGTAAAGTTTTTTTTTTTTAATTGAACGTTACAGATTCGGCAGCATAGGCCATTAGCTTTGAGTTTTATACAATTATATACTTATAAATATTTACATAGAATAGGAATTACGTAAAGTTTGATTACGTTAATATAACAAGAAAAATATTACTTTTAAACAAATAGGTAGGTAATTTTATTTCGAGTAACACGCATTTATCAACGTAAGTACGAAAAATGACTGGACGTTGATTTGTTTGGTATCGTGCGAATGCACTAACTCGATTATTATTGGCGAAGGAGAACCATACATCACATTGAAGTAAAATGTATTTTTCGTTGCACGTCCGAACGACGCGTTGTTTCCGTTTTTAGACTTAGTATTCGTTTTAAAAATAAATAATAATTTTTTTTTTTTTTCATTATTATTAACATCGAAATACCCTTTGACGTACACAGTTGGTCCGTTTCACCCTCGACGGCGCGGCGCAGCGACGAAGGTCTAAAATGTAAATAGGTACCTATACAAATAACTATAGTACATATGACTATATATACATAATATTAACCAATATCATCCACGTTCGAGACGGTATAATATGAAAGACTACGTTCTACCTAACGTTTGTTTCTAATTTTCATACAAAACAGTTAAAGACCGTCCGTCATTTCGGTATATTTCTATGATACGTATACGTTATTATTGGGCTTATATACTATTAATTCCATGATATATTATTCTCGGCGTGCTATCGACATTTTCCCTTTCCGTAGTGGCCATAATAATGATTACCAACGAATAAATAAATATTGTAAACATAAGACATCAAACGGTTACAAGCTGATACGCGGAATAGCTATAAAGGTCTTAATAGTTTCCCTGCGGCCAAACTCTTTGAATAGTATAATATCGTTATCCATGTTTGTTGTTCCGTCTAGAATATATTAATTATATAATATACATATAATTTACTCATACAATATTGTGTTCACATGCCCTATATTTTAATAAATCCATTTTATTTGTATTAATATGAAAGATTTAACAAACACCATTAATGTTAGTTTATTGTTAATTTGAAAAAAAAACATATATATATATATATAACTATAAGTCTATAAATATTAAAAAGATTATCGTATACAGATTTTTCTCATTTATTGCCCGCTCTTTAAATTTCTCGATAAATTAAAAATCTAATTAAATAATGTTTATAGCTTAGGTTTTTTTTCCCAATATTTTAGTGCCCCACGGATAATGAAAATGAAATAATGGGGTAAAAGATAACTTAAAATTAATCAAAGTGTTGGAATAAACAATCGAAAAAGATTCTGACAATGATACATTACTAATTTATTTAAACATCGTTGGTAGGTATAGGTATTATAAGTACAAACGAATTAAAAAACATTTAAAAATCGCTCCGTTTTTTCCTTTGTCGATCGGTACATTACTGCAGAAAGCGCAGAGGAGGTGTGAGCAGTTTTTTTTTTAATTTACCCACCAGAATATTGTATTATTTTTTTAATTTAAGTTTTAATTTTCTACGCCTTTTTTTAAATAAGAATCTTAGAAGTATTTTAAAACGATTAATTAAAATCGTGTTGTGTTTGTGAGTAATGCGACGCAAACAACGGTCATTGTATTTTAAAACATCGTTTGTTTTTTTTTTTTAATATTATTTAATAATATGAAATTAAACGCAAACGAAATTTCATTCATACATAAGCAGCTAATTAATTCAATTGAATATATGTTTTTTGATATTCAGTGTAACTCAGTAGCGTACGTACCTATACTAATACTATATACATGGGAGACGAGAAGTAAAAATCTTCCCATGAAATTTTTATATTCCAGGATTCCTGCTACATTCACCATGCCCACACATTATTATAACTTCTAAATTTTGTTTGGCTTAGATGGTTGATATCAGTTGACACCACAATGGTTCGCATAAAAACGGTACATGTAATAATATACAACACACATCTTGATGTACATTTCAAAATACCATATTTTTCATAAGTATTTGCATGTTAAGGTGGAATATTTATTTATCATCATATTTTATTCAATCATTTAATTAATACCTATGAATTTGTAGTGATGAAATAATGATTATAAACAAGGCTCGGAACTTTAGGCATTTGCATATTTGTCTAGAAAGTGCATATTGAAATTCTGATTCGATGCAAATTCGATTCATTGTACGTATAATTTAAATACAAAATTTTTTGTTGCATAATTTTGCATATTTCGTTATTTATTGTACGAATACGCATATTTTAGGTCTAAGAACATTTTTATGTATATTTCATAGATTTAACGAAAACAATTTTTTTTTTTTTAGAAATTTATAGTTAAACAAAAAAATATTAGATATATGACAACCGAAATTCTAAATTTAATATAATTTGACAAAATAAATTAATTCATCAACGGCTATTACTGTATTGCTCCCAAGCACTCAACAATAATATTATCTCTATACTACTGAGAACTCGTAGGTAATAGTGACCGCCTGTATTTATTTTTATCAACATTGACCACTGCATTAATATTTTGTACCATGATATGAAATATATATTGTAAATCGTAGGTAATTTGTGAACAATTATGTTTACAATTTTGCATGTAAAATGTATTTCGTTCAATAAATTGCATATTTTCCATTTTTTTACTGCATATTATACCGCATATTTTGATGATTTAAACGCATATGTATGCGCATATTTGAGTAATTTTTAGCGTATAAAGTTCCGAGCCTTGATTATAAACAATAACGTAATTTGGAGAAAAGCTTAAAAAAAAACATTTTTATTATAATATCTGACATTTCACTTCATCAAAAAATTCCAAACGTGTGTCTGAAATAACTAAACCTTTTTTCGCTGAGTAATATATATAATATATATATATATATATATTTTTTTTTTCATAATAAGGTACATTACATTAAAAATATTCGGAATATCTTTATTTATTTATTCGTAATTCAAATAATTTTCCCTCGTTATACCTCATATTGCTAATTTTAAATTAAAAATTTAAATTGATTTAATAAAAGTGTTATACAATTGTTTATTTTCATTGTTTATACGTACCTATAAATTAATTTTTTTTTAATTATTGTAATTATACCTATACCTATAATTTAATTTATATAAATTTTAGGGTACCTATTTTTCAAACGTATATGATAGAGCAATATTAAGAACCCGTTTCATAAATTGTAAACCTCATGGAATTATTGCAAAACAATATTATCAAATACTTAAGATTGTTAGTTTTGACTAGATAGTATAATATCTACTTTTTTTGTATTTTTAATCATGTAAAATAATTGTCATTTTTTCTTAAAACTTAAGGACATGTCACATATAAATCTGGTTACGCTTACGACTGTGTAATATTTTTGAACATTTAATTTTTTTAAATAAATGCGGTAAGTATTAATTTATTATTTCCGATAAGGTAGCATATTAAGAATAATGATCTTTCTCTTGATTAGTTATAATGTACTATTCAAATAATAATAATTATAATTGTTTGTTAAGATACATCTTTATCTAGTAAGATTATAAGTTTTAAATTATACGATAACACAGAAGTTGGCATTTTCGACTTGAGTATACTAATTACTTTATAGAAATTGCAAATTAGAGATAGCTGATAATACATTTTAAAACAGTTCAACTTTGATAACATATATTATTAGAACTACAAGAATTATTATAGTATTGCTCGTAATATAAGATTATTAAATAATTACTCAGTATCTTAAACTATAACATAATCTAAACTAAAAGCAATTAAGCAATTGTTTGAGTTTCAAATATTAACAATAATCTTTTATTCTCTTACTATATTATTATATTCTCCTATAATATAATTCGTACGAATCTTGGGAGAAAAACAATAAAACTAAAACTAAAACAATTATACTCTTACTTTAAGAATACTTTTTCATTGGTACCTAAGTATAAATGGTGTTTCAAAAAAAAAAATAAAAATATTATTTAATAATCATACAAGCAAATTGTTATAAATTAAAGTTGTGATCACTCTTTATAAAAAAGTAGTGTAATTTTTTACAAGATGAATACATTTAAGTGTAAGAAATTCCCCATAAAATTATTACATTTTATTCAAAAAAACTGAGAATATTGAAACAATTTATGAGTTCGTTTATAATGTCTGAATGTCTGCTCGTTATAAATTGTCAAAACTTGAGGAATCATTAGTTTCATATTGTGTAACGCTTTAATGTACCTATATGACATTCTTATTTGCAAAGTTATTTAAATTTTAAAAGACATAGTAAAATATGGAAATAACAAAATCTAATGAGGGTAGGTATAGAGAAGATTCTGTACAATGGCCAATGTGTATATGACATTATCTGTAGTATTATATAATACTTTAAAACATCTCAGCAGAATATAGTTCTATACATGAGACGTACACAAAACTCTCACCGGTTCTGCTCAGTTATTCTGAGAACGGATCAATTTAAGTTCATACCTAATTCATAAAATCGTAAACTTACATTAATAACACAATATAACTTCATAAATATTATTGTAGACTATAAACTGTGATTATACTAAAACTATTGTTTTTTTTTATATATATGGGCATTATGATTTTAGTTTTCACACATTATAACGTTGTATTGATGTATATAATTATCATGAAATTACTATAGTAACTAATTGAATAATTTTATAATTTTATAATAATATGTACTCTGAAAATACAATAATACCTAGATAGATTTTTCACTAAAACATAAGACGATAAGCGTTGTATAATAATAATTTATACATTGAACCCTAGATGGCTAGATAATGTAATGTATGGTAAGTACAACAATAATTAGCCATCTTAAATTATTTTTAAAACATTTTATTGTAAATACTTATGTAATATTTATGATCATCAATGATAATAGAAACACATAAAATAACTAAATTAATTCGTATAACAGATTTGTATAAAATCGTATAATTACGTACTATCAATATAGATTTTCGTGACAAATAAATAAAATGATAATTTATTTCTGGGTATAATATCGAACACTTCTCGACAGATTCTAGCTAGCTGAGAGGAAATTAAATCAATTTGTATAGTTGAAATAAATGTTAACGACATTTTAAAATAGTGACTAAATTGGATGCGAAAAATGCCAAAGAAATTATCCTCTCTCAATATATCAACATTAAAATACTTCTCTCCGTCGTCAGCGTCACGCATCACAGCTATCAAAAAAACTACAAGCATTACAATTTAATCGGCATCCATTATAAAATATAAACGATCATCGTGTACGTTCTGTAGATACATTTATCAAAAATTCAAAACCATATGCGATCACAATGTTTCAAATGTTTACATTTTATTACTATTACTACCTACATGCGCGAAGCATCGCCGATTATAGCTACATAATAATATTATTACGATCAATCTAATGACCTTAGCAGTTGAAGACTTAATTTCAATAAAAAAAAATATTATTAATAATTTAAAGGAAACGGTTTTGTCGTTAACGAGTGTACCTATATCGGTTGTCCCGTTTCATCCACGTTGATTTCAGGGTCAAAATGAATAAAGAATGAATGAATGAAAGAATGAATGGGTAAAAGACGACTCTATTCATCGCGAGTAAAATGCGTGTGTACAGACCTATTATTCCTATACATAGTACATATTATTATATTATAGGTACAATACACGTGCCTCTAATATTGTTAATATAATATTATACAGTTAACCAACCGCAGCAGCTCGATGTTTGTAGGCTAAATATATTATAATGCTAGAATAATTGTGAAAACAATTATACTTATCTACCTCTAGTATAGGTACCTACTCTGAAATAATAACATATAAATTGAATTACTTTGAAATAACAGCAGTTGTACTGCCTTCATTAATTTTTAGTACTACACGGCAATAATATTTATTTACAATATTATTATATTACCTATCTCGAATATTATACAGTTGTGGTCTGATGTGGCACTACTGTGTTTGGCTTCAGTCACTAACGTGTTCTGAAGTCAAAAATCAGTCTATGTCACTAATTCCCAGATGGGTGACCTATAGAGTTTTTAGTGATAAACCCTCGCCACTTATTCACGTGTTATAACCACAACCGTACAATATCCTCCCTCGAAGTAACAAACGTACTAAACAATCCAAGCTAACGACCTCATATTTTGAAGCATTAATTCAATGAAAAAAATTTAAAAAAATATAATATTATATAGAATCCTCAATCTCGAACATTTTAATTTATTCCATATTTTGATCCGTAAATATAACAAGTTAAAAGAATTCTTCGAGTCGAAGCACCCAGTTATTATTATTATAAAGGAAATGGTTTCGTCGTTACCTCGACGTATATATCAGTTGTCCTTTTTCCTTCACGCCGATTTACGGGTCAAAACAAGAGAATACGTGAAAGACACTCCTATTCATCGCGAATAAAATTAGTGTGAACGAGACCTATTATTGTGTCTCTAATATAGTAACATTGTTATATAATGTGTATTATTATAACTAACCAAGTCGTCCGATTTGCAATACTTGCGGGCTAAAACTGTACTGCTAATACCCGAATACTCGTGAAAAAACAGTACAAACTCTGAATATAATAAATGCATATGATATATATGTATATATTATATATACATAGTATTGAAATATTTTGGAATAACAATCGGACTGCCATAATTTATTTCGAGTACTACTCGGCAATATAATAATATTATATCATGGAATCCGAAATATTTTAATGTTTTAAATTCACTTCATATTTGATCCATGGACCTAACAAACTGAAGGAATGAATTCGGCTCTTATATAGGTACCCATACTATTGTAAATTCAGATAAAATTCTGTTATCAGAATATAACGGCCAGTTAGTGAATATATAATATACATATTATATATCGTATTCGTATAATTATAAATAAAAAAAAAACCTTGCTGATGTGCTATCTATTCTTATATTGTCTAAGATTCGTATGTATAATATTAATTGATTTAATAAACAATCAGCAGTATAAAGAAAGTTTGGATCTGAAAATTACTGTAAAGATTGGAACGTTTATTCATATTATAACATAATATAACTGCACGTTAAAATTGTATTATTTAATAATAAACTCAATTAATTATTTATAGTTATATATAATACTATTATATTCTAGTAAATAAGATATTATAATATTATAAAATAGATTTATCTAAACGTTAAAAAAAAAAAAATGCGCAAAACACTCTTGGAAACAGTGTACAGAAATTCCCACAACTATCCTGCAAATAAGTAGTCCAATTATCGCGTCTGCCGAGCACCGTGCGGTATTATATAATTCAGAACGAGCAAGGTCTTTTTACAAATATATTATTATTGGAATGATATATCATATGCATTTGTGCAGAATGATATACCTACCGTATCATGGTACCTATATATTTTATTATGTAACATAATTTTGTTGGTATCAGCGGTAACAATATACAATATAGTATGGTCGTATAACAATTTATTATAATATGTATGCATCAGAGATATAACCTGTTCCATATTTTAATGTTCTCCGTTGGTTCGGTTCGTTGAAAATCCGTAAAAAATATTAAAAGTTCATCGTCTTCGTCGTCGTCGTCGTTTTGAAAACATAAAAACAACAACAGAGGGCAAGGGTTCACGGACCAGTGATAAGGCGCTGTTTTCCACTCCAATTCGAAAAATAACAATATTATACACAGATAAGAGCTGATATAGAAGAAGGATTAAAACGGTGAAGCAAGATCTGTTAATAATGAGACTCCGTAATAACGTCAGACTACAGTTGATATAATATTACTTATCATACGTTACCATTCCCCGTAACTAATCATTATTTATTGTTACAAGTAAAATGTAAGTTCATATAACTCGGCCACCTCGAATATATTATTATGAACGTTTTAAAACGGTTTTTTTTTAACGATTTTAATAATTACAATAATTGTATTCATCGCGCATAATATATATTATTATATTGTCAAAGAAACATTTTTCTCCAGCAGCATAGGTATAGTAATAACATAAGGCACGTAGGTACTAACACTGTTGTTTATCGATCACATCATTTAAATTGTTTTCCTATTGTACCAGTTTTTTCTTTCACCTTTTAAACACAATACAACATTTAAGTTGTTACATTATAGTTCTGCTCTGGCATATTGGTTGCGTTGACGGACAGTATATACAATACATCGCACTGTTACAATAACAACTATTTTATATCTACCAAGTTTGTGTAGAGTATAATATATAGGTACCTACCTACATAATATTAGGCCACAGGTAACACTTACTATAATGTGACCAATGTTTACCTATTTGTATCTAATTATGTTTGCACATTATAGTAAAGCTAAAACATCACGAAACTTTTCACTAAGTTAGGTTGGCCAGAAAAAACATATAGTACGTCAATATTAGGTATGATGGTTATGTAATGATGTTTTACGTTAAGTCTTAAATCATATATGATTAGATGAAATATTTTATTGATTATATTATGTACGATGTACCCATACCGTATCTACGTGTAATATGTATGTTGATTTCAATATGATTTGATACAAACATTTAGTATACGTATATAAGGTATACCTGATACGATAATTTGTTATAATAGGTACAAAATATTATTTCAATTCGATTAACTATAATACGACACAGTAGCGTATGCAGGATTTTAGTTCGGTTAGGGTTTTACATGGGTAAATAATATAAATAATAATAAACAATTTAAATAATTTGATTAACAGTATTTGTATAATATTATAACTAATAGCTAATTATAATTAATTAACAATTTAATTTATCTATATTCAAAATTGCTAAAAATGTATCGACTCTGCGTATTGAAGTACCTACATTATTTTTGTAAAATGAAAAAAATTCATGTAGGGTCAGAACCCAAGAACCCTACCACTGCGTACGCCACTGATATGGTGCACCTTCCTAACTAACTATTAAATCAGGCATTCGTGTGTGATTAGATTTAAGCCCATAAGAATAATAATAAACATTTAAAAATTGTTTTCACAATACATAACTAGACTACAAAATCGTTGAATTATAATATCTGATAATGGTCAGTTCAACATTTTGATTAACAGCAGTGAATAAAATAACATCTGAATTTGCCCACAGCGAGTTTACATTCGCCGTACGATAATATAGACATAACATAATAGTGTACCCGGCATTGAAATCAATAACGCCCTTAAAATATTAAATACCTATATTGTATAGGTACCGGAATTGATTTAATTTTGTTTGCAAAACTTTTCACGGTGCGCCTATCTATAATGCGATGTACATTCGGATCAAACAAATATTTGTCCGTTAAAATAAACAAAATATTTTAAAAAATTTAAAATAAATTACTATAAAAAATATTTAAATTTATATTATTTGTTTATAATTATTAAGAATATAATAGTAATAATAACAACAAAAAACACACGCACCAGGAACGAAAAATAAATAATTTGCGTATCTAATACAGTATACCTATTAATATTTTCAAAATAAAAATAATTTTTTATAGTGTGATTTAAAAAAAAACATTGTTGGTCACTAACCACGATTGGGACTAACCAATCGTAATACCAAAAACTAAACCGTACAATATTATTAATATTATACAAAAATTATCATTATGGTATTATTAATATATAGGTATATGACTGACCTGTCGTCGATCTTTTTTGGTGTCTGATCTGCATGGTGACAGGGTGTCGATTTCCTGGAACTCGAATGCGAAGTTACAATATCAAAACGATGCAGCGGCTACTGCAGGATCAGAAGTGTGATTTTACTTTTCACTCGCGCCACTGTATGGAAACAAATGGAACATGGACGCATTTCACTGAGCGCTCGGACACGGAGAATTGAACGGAGTAAAATTGACGAAATCGTAACGAATAACTGAGTTGAGAAATCAAATCAAAAAAGAAAAAAAAAATCGAAATAAAAAACAAAATTTGAAACGTTGAGCACTAGGTCGGTAGCGCGGCGTTTGCAGTTGCAGTGCGTCGCGGGCGAGATGACGTCGAACTGACCACGCGAAACGGTTTCTTTTCCTTCCTTTATCGTTTATTTATCGACGTATGATAATGTTAATGTTATTATTACGACGCGTTATCACGATTTAATTACCGTAGGCATATCAATAATATTTTATTTTATATACTATCCACGCGTATATAGGTATAGTAGACGCGCGGAATAATGATAGGTAGCGATGATAATATTATACATATATATTATATATTGATAGGTATATAATACGATGCGGTACGGATCACGGGCGGTGGGCACGGACAGTGAATCATAAGTGGCGATCGGTGGCGGTCTATCTCGCATGTGGGAGCCCGAGATCGATCATTGTAATGGCGTTTTTATATATCACTATGTGCGGTGTTGTCGTTCTTTTCGAGACGATTACAACTGTCATCGGGTGGGGGGTGGGGGGCGTGTGTACGCGATACCGCGTTTACAATACGCCGCCTTCGTCGTTACATTTTAATGTGTACCAATGTATACCATTTATCACCTCGCTGTTTCTACTACCACTTCCACTACCACCTCCGCTAACCACACTGCCACCGCCAACCCCACCTCCATCACCTGAGCATATTTCCGCCCCTGACCCAGCAACCCCTACTCAGAACCATTGCTGCTGCGCGTGTATTATCTGAATCACGAAACGTACCTACAACAGAAACGGACAACCAATAATTTAATGTGAATAGCAGGCTTTAATTTCAGAGTAATTGACCAGTCACCAATTACTTATATAAATGTAAAAACAATATCTATGTACTTTGTATGTAGGTAGCTTTTTTTTACAATATTTAAATTATTAACCAAATTATGAGTATGTAAAAATATTTAAAAGTGTTCGCAACATGCCTATTCTAAAAAAATTAAATTATCGCAAAAAGCCGATGTAAAGAGACCTGAATTAGTGAATTTTATTCTTACGTTAATACCTAGCTTATTATATTTATCATATACCTATTATTTTCATATGCCATTTTGAGTAACACACTATTTTCCTATATTTACAATATTGATTAAAAGTAATTCGCTTCCATGCACATATTTTAACCATTTCAATGACGATAGACGGCCAGAAAATATTAATTAGCGACCCAACTGGCTGCTGTACTGCAGCTCATACAACCTCATTGCAGCAATCATCATGAGCAACACCAACTTTGAGTTCGATGATAACGGTATATATAGGATTCAATACGCTATAACACCATAAACATTGACAAAAAATTGTTCTGCCAAACGCTAATTATTTCCAATGTTATACATTTGCAAGACGGGCAAACACATCACACGCGGCGGTATGTCATCTTTTCTTTTTAGTCGTCTTTTTACGTATAATATCGCACATCAGCCTCAAAACGTTTTGTTTAACGAAATGTTATATTTAACCTCCTCCACCAGGTTGTATGGCCATACAATATTGTTTATAATTACTGCAGAGACGTTCGGACGATATTATAGGAGTGTCTTGGGGTTGATTGTTTTATTACAACATTTTTTTCGCCCTACCCTCGTGTCTCCGAGTCCTCGTATATAAGCGTTCCGACTAATTAATAATCATAATATGTGTGTGTGTGTGTGCCCGGGCGGATCCGTGGAGCGTGTGATTGATGTATAATATGCTTCTAAATGAAAATTGTTGTACTCGTCTGTGAATATTTTCATTTTTCTCCCACCTGATTGTAAAAAATGCTTATAATATTATAATATAACGACCAAGGCCCAGTTATTATGTGCCATGAAGTCGTGTCTGATGAGTTTGGATAAGGAAAATATGATAAATTATTATAGTAGTATTATGATGGAATATATATATTGATATAATATGTTGTAATGAATGCTGTATTATACAGAAAAAACTTATATTATTTTCTCTAGAAGTCCTTTTGTTTTTATGAGGCCGTTCTTGGTATAGTAATTATTTTTATAATATATTTAAATGCGAATATTGTGATAAATCTGTTAACAGTTGATAATTGTTAAATATAGTAGACATAAAAAACGTCGGAAAAGTCGTTTAATTTAAGCTATTTATTCTAAACATTTGGTTTTCAAATAATGTGATGTATATAGGTATATTACAATATAATGGAGCTGACAATAAAAATAATTTAAAAAAATATTCAAATACAGGTAATTATTATTATTGTTATTTTATTTCTATGTAGGTAACCAAAACTTGAAAGGAATTTAAAAAATGTATATTAAAATACATTTTATTAGTTTGGGGTATGTACCTACATCTTTATTAAAATGAAAAATAAAATTATTATTTCTAAAAGTAAAATAATATACACAAAGCGTGTTTTATAGTATAAATAGAAGCCATAATAAATCGATATTTTCGGTAAATTACAAAACGTGAACGAATACGTATTTGAGGGATAAATCCGACTAAGAGATTTTATATTTTTATTATAAAAAAGCTCACAGGAATAAATAAGTAAATCTTAGGATTTCAAATATATATGTATATACTCGCAAAGGTCGAGGATACTGACATATTTTTTATAGAAACTTCAAATAAAAAAAAAAAACTAAGAAGAATATCGAAGAAAACATTTTTATTATTAAGAATTTCTCTACAACGGTACTAAAAACTAAATTAATTTAAAAATTTTTTAAATGCAACATTTTTTCATCAAATTGTTGTATATTTTTAATGTAGGTATAACGCAGATAATATCGGTATATTATTTATTATGTATAGGTATGTGTACTATTATTTACGAAAACAAAATATTTGTACGGAAGTCCTTGAACAACAACAACTACAACAACTATACAATTGCTGCTATAGTTATAAACTACAGTTTATAAATAAAAGTTTACATTTCGACGTAGATATTTTATCGGTCCCTCATTTTTCGAAAGTACCTACCTTATCTATACTTTGTGAAATAGGTATGCAATTTATAAATTCCAGAATTAATAAACGTGCGTATTTACAATGCACTCCGCTTAAAAAAAAAATCACGTTGACGTCGTTATGGCATCGTGTCATATTAAAAAGTAATTTAAGAATATCGCGAAAAAATTAAATCATCCATACTTCGGATATTTAAAGCAAAATCACATTCCTTAAATTATTTAACATTGTCATGCTGAATTATACGGGATCATCGTCGTCGTGTCGCTAAATTCCTAAACCTAGATAGTAATTTGTTTGATAACTGAAACGAAAGTCAGTCAAACAAATTATTTTATACGTTATGTTACGCGCAATTAAAGATTATAAAAAACTGATTTAAGTACATTTCTTTTATGGACACATTATAATATTATATACATGTATATTTGCATTGCTTTATTATTTGTTCATTCTACACTGAACCACAATAATGTCGACTACACATTTAATTAGATGGCATACATGCCTTTCACAACGAACACACACATTTTTGTAGGTTATAAGTCTGATTAAAAACGAATATAAAATCATACAGTGATCAGTATTAAAATGATCCTACACAAATGTGCAAGTTTTTTTGGACCCTCTATAAACCTGGATCTATTTTTAAAATGTTTACAACTTTTTATTGTTAAAATGAAATCTGTATGCATAATTGATAACGTTTTAAATAAAAACAAAGTTTTAAACCATTTGAAAATCTTAAAAATAAACATACACATTATTGTAAGTTCTTAACTTATTATTGCGATTAATTACTATAGTCATACTTATTGTAAATAGTTTAAGTATTTGAAATATTTTTAATTACATGTTTTATAATTCGATGAACGATTGAACTTTCCAAAATCTACTTTTGTTGTTTGGAGGACGTGTATTTATCTCAACAAAATGTAAATGTGTGCGTATAGCTGGAAACCTATATTATAATTGTCTTGTGATTGCAAAGATATGACATCCAGAGCGATACCTCTCCGGAAGTACATAAAAAATCAAGGATATTTAATAATTCCCATCAATGCCTGGACACTATAAAATACTTTTATTTCATTGGCAGTATTCTTGAATCCGTTATCCCTTTAGTGCTTATTGCATAGATACATAGCGCAGTTCCTTTGAAAAGTATATTATGTAAATATTTGTCTTCATAACTAATAGATGAGCCTAATTCAAAATCATTCTGAAAGAAATTAAATACATATATAATTTTTATAATTTTAGTTTATATAATCAATACATTTAAAATTAATATTATTTATTTTATAAACATGGTGTTTTTCCACATTTTGTTTTATCTTTAAATAATAAAATAATACCATGATAAATATAATGGAATTCAATTTTATCTATAATATAGATGTATTATAGGTATTATTTATATTTTAAAACATGTAAAAAATGTATAACATAGGAATATCGATCGTCGCAGTTGATGATTTTCTTTCTCAAAATTTTTCCTTCTTTACTCGCGAATTTCAGCGCACGTAATACGGCACTTTCAATTGCGCCGAATTCCGATTGTTCTAGGTTACCTAAAATATGTACATATTTTGCACTAGTAAATGTATTACAAATTAATTTGGTAAACATCGATTGCGTGCGCCAGGAAAATATAACACTAATTATAGGTACTATAATAGCTATACATTACTGCATGTACTGATGTACTACTATATTAGATATTTTATTTAAATTAAAAAGTACATAATAAATTTAATTAAATTATTAAGTCTTAAATACAATCAAACATATAAAATAAAGTATAATTTAAAAAAATAAAAATACATATTCTAGAATAAATTTTCAAAAAGTGTAATTGCAATTTCATTTATTGTATTGGTGACTTACCGATTTCACAAATTTAAACATATCAATAGAACTGTTCTTACGTCTTGAAATATGATCATCGATGTTTGTATTTTATATTTACTAATTTGTATCTTATTTTCTTTTTGAATACTATTCATTTTGATGTAGATATGTTTGTACTTGTATAAGTTTCAAAACTTCAAAAATTACAAAAATATTTGTGTGTGCCGAGTAAAAACATTTTCTGAGTGCGGTGAAACCGAAACCCAACCAATTAATGCGTATAACCTTTTTTGGATCTCAATATCATCCAGCGCAGTTGATGTATAACCTTTTTGAATGTTTGTGTAGGTTCGTTAATACCTATTACTAAAATCAATTAATCAGTCAGGACTGAAGATAGATAGCATAGATTTGCATACACAATTGTGCGTGTTAGTTGTAAAACATATGAAAACAAAAATTAATGCTCGCCATGAAAGGGATGTGACATTAAAAGTTTAATTACCTATTTACAAGAGTATAATATTTATATTATGTGTACTTATCGTGACTTATTAAAATGTTGTATATTATATATAAAATAAAACTAATTAAATTTTTCTAATTGAAAACTAGAGCTCGAACATTTTGTATAATTTGTAATTTGATATAAGTATACTAAGAAAAAACAAATACAATAATTATATTATTATACTGAGATTCATTTTCCTTATATTTAATTCTAAAAAAAATAAAAAATGATTACAATACGATATATCAATCGCCGCAGGTGTGTAATCAACAACAGAAATACGTCATAAAGCCACGTCCTGATAGAATAGTATTTTGATGTATTAATCAAATAAAATGTTGGTTTTAACAGATTATAATAATATTATATAAATTAGGTATTAAAACTGTTAATATAAAAATAATAAAAATGTATTATTCTGTCTATATACTGTTGTATCCCCTTTTATAATGCCGAATTGTCTTTGTACACGCATCATTACGTATGATCACAGTTATTATAGATATATGTTGTATATATTTTATTATTTTATATACCAAGAATAAGTAAATAACTTCAATTATAGAAATAAACTGGATTAAGTTAAGTTGATTTAAAAGTCAAAATTGTAACCATTAAAAGTTAAGGGTAATAAATTATTAACAACCTTTGTCCATATCAACAACTCAGACTCACTTATTTTTATAAAAATAATTTTTTATATAGTCATACAGAATCTGTAGCACGGATTATTATTTAAAATTGTTTGTTATAATTTAAAAGTTTAAACCTTATCTAATACTTCAGAGGTCGTGTAGCCGCATAGATTAATCATAGTAATAAAACCAACGAAAAAAGACATAATATTAATGGTATGTAATTTGTTTGGAAATTCTAAAATAAAAATAATAAAACATTTATAAAATATTATACATTCGCGTTTCTGTGTATATTCATTAATAATGACCATATGGCTGATAATATTGTATAGGTGATCAACAAAACTAAGTATTGAATTTTATCGAAAATTATCTTATCTTATCAAACTATCGATATTTTTAATGCCTCAAACCCAGTGCCGCAGTCTGTACAGTTAACATGTGTTGTCCCTTAGTTACTTATATATGCGTACGAGATATAGTAATATAACATCATAGGCGAAGATGTATGTGGTGGTTGGATTTTGGGTGGTCATCCCCTCGCCACCCGTACATCTGGCAGAAATGAAACCCCCTGGGCCCTGGCATTTCAGTACATCATATTATTTATTTCAAGTATTTCAATTACGTTTAAGATCGTAACAACTAACACTGTATAAATAATTGCATATTATGTATAAGCAGTATAAAATATAAAACCATTTTTATGAAAATATATATTCATGTTGTATTATAATATATCAATTCCTATCCTATATTAAGTGAATGATAATTTTCCGCAATCTGAAGAATCTTTAAAACGGAAACTTAATAAAGTATGTCATTATGTCAATAATATTATAAGATCGATTTAGTGCAGGTTTAAATTGTTTAGAAGTGTTCAATTGTTGACAAACGTAAAAAAATAATTTTGACGTATCAATATTATATATGACATAATATTATATTATAATAACAGCTAATAGTCCTAAATTACTTTTATAATGTTTAACAGGAGAATACGTTTAAAATTGTAATTACTAACCAATAATAAAATATGTTGTATAGTTTTAAAAAATGTCATTTTATGATCGTACTAAATTATTCTAGAATGATTACTCGCTACGTGAGTTTGTATTATTGTTATATGGTTGGTATAAAATGGTACACATGGTGCACATGGTAAACCATTGTTTTTATACGCACGGCTTATATACAAAAAAAAATGTATAAATATTAGAAATTTCAACTGATATTTAATAATATAATTATTATACTACGAATAATATTGTTAGTATACAGTATTTAAAATTGAAATTTTTCTATAGCTTAGTTATAGATAATTGGGATTAGCTGCAGTATGGCATATAAAATATTAATTTGCCCTAAAATAATTCTTGTATTATTTATGGTTTTTACATTTTTTTTTCTGATATTATTGATCCATTTTAAAATGTTACGTAATATACAATAACTGTATTATAACATGTGTTCGATTTCCGATGATTTTTGGTGCTGCAATAGGTTCTATAGGATATGATATAATACGTCGAAACTTATTATAAAGCAAAAAAAAATACAATATTTTATTATGCGGTGGTGGTGGTGGAGAAGGGGTGGTTAAATTTCCCTACGTCATTTAAAATTTGTTAAGATCCTTTTTACAAAGTTTTTTTTTCCTATAAATACAACACCGCTTGCGAGAAGTAGCGATGGCCATCCCTACGCACTCCACCGAATCCCGTGCGAAAAAAACTTTTAGTTGATTTATCTCTCCATATTTTCTCGTATGCAGCGCCGGCGCAAGACCGGGGCGAGCGGGGCACGTGTCCCGGGCCCCGTGCTTTCAGAGCCCCACTAGAAATTATTGTTGAAAATAAAAAGATTTATAATATTTAAAAATCTTTTGTAGAGTTCCATACAGGATTTTATTATCGTGTATAGTTGTATAATTTTAGGTTAGTGATGTCAGTGGTCGGTCTCCAAAATAAAATAGATTGTAGATGAGTTATAAATAAATCGAATTCAGAATTATTTTAAACCGCGATAACGATTTGTTACCTAATAAATTGCTGTAATAAAACACTAATAACCAGATGCATGCTACTAATACTGGGTGTCTGTGTGTTTCCATTATTATCGTGAGTAGCAATAGTATTATTTTAATTTTATTTTATCGTCATTTCACATTCATATTTCATATTATGAACAACTGATAGGCGAACATAGAACAAATCCTTGTTACACATCATCTTTAGGTCAGTAATGTTTTGTTGAATACATATTATAAATATACAGATAAATCATATTTTCGATACTTAATTCAGGATAATTCTAAATAATGGTAAATGTACCTAGCTACCTATTGCGTTATATTATGATATACCTTTATTATACCTATTTATAAAAAGTGTGTTGATATATTATGTTTTCTATACAGTTGTATTAATTCTAAAATTGTTCTATTTGAATTAATTAATTAATACTTACATTAATTTTTCAGAATACTTATTTATTTATAAGTGTTTACCTATTTTTAAATCATAAATTATAGTTATTTTTTTTTATATATAAAACATGATATAATACACATTATTTTTAATTTACTAATTATAAAGTAAAAAAAAAAAAACGGGTATGTTGGATACAAGAATAATTGTGAGATATAAAGGTGATGGCTAATTTTTACTGGTGATATTGGATAACTGTATTATACTGTTTTTTTTATTTTGATAATGTTGAGTAAGTTTATAATATAAAAGCGAATGACGCAAAATTAGTGTAAGTACATTAATTGTGTTAGTAATAATTCAAACTTTTATTTTTTTTTGTATATATACGCTTTATAAAACACTTGTAATCGCAAAAAAAATAATATGATAAGCTTGATGTAAGACACTAGTCAAAAATAAAAACTTCTTAGTTCAGTTCCTCAAATATAATCATTGACTATAAAAGTATATTTTGTATTTTGTACGTTTTAGCTTTCAACATTTTGTATATTGGGGCCCCTTCCAATGTACCTCGCCCTGGGCCCCGCAAAACCTAGCGCCGGCGCTGCTCGTATGCACAACAATTAATAACATAATATAATTTGGTACAAAAATAATTATTATATCGCACACTCCACAGTAGTCGTGATGATCCGCAGAGCGTTATTATTACTATTTATTAGTATCATTGAAATCAAAAGAAAAGTGTTGTTGCACGCAGCGAAAGAATGACGAAGTTTGGCTGACGAGATGTTAAATAATAATATTAGCGAACGGCGAAAAACAGTGATATTTACGAGTGTTGTACCACGCAAAACAAATCGAGTTTGCCGTCTACGTCATATTTTTATTATATCGTTATACGCACAGTTATTATATTATTATTATACCTACCTTATCCGCACGGACCGCTACGAGTTACGCTTTAACACTAAGCCTAGATTAGTGTTGTACATATATATACGGAATAGCTGCAGCGTGTGGAAACTTTAATCGTTAATATTGGTTTTTTTTTTTTCGAGACACGATTAAGTTTGCGACATTTCGAAATCGGGTACTTAGCTAGCTTACACTATTGTACTATAATTGTATCAATGTTATACCCATCTTTTTTCTAGTCAATATTATCAAAATAACGTTTCAAATACACAAAACAATATAGGTAGGTAGTAATAATAATGCGTATTATACAGAGTGGAGTGTACCGGTGAGGATTTACCCATTGCGATATCTCCCGAAATAATGGTGATATCGAATTTCTGGTTTTGTAGTAATACTCACAGGGATAAGAACTACAATTATTTCATAATATTTTAATGTGTTGGTGAAAAAGTTAAAAAACATGTTTTTATATTTAATTATTTCCAAAAAAGTTAAAGAAAGCCATTTTGTGAGTTTATTTTTCTGAAAATATTGACGTTTCAAAATTGTATTCTCATTAATTTTCTGATTTTTAATATTTTTTTTAGTTTCGAGAAAAATTGGGAATTATTTAACACTACCATAATGTTATCAAACATGTGACCCACCGCGCAGCGCGCATTCGCATACGGCCGGCCGAATGCTTTCCGTGTTCCTAATAGTTAGGTATACATTTTAAAATTTATAATCATATTTTATTTCTTCAAAACTATAAAAGTATTAAAAATCAGGAAATTCATGAAAATAAAATGTTGAAACGTCAATATTTTCAGAAAAATAAACTCTATGAAATGATTATCGTTAATTTTTTTGGAAATAATTAAATAAAAAAATATATTTTTACAAAATAAATTAAAAAATGAAATAATTGTAGTTCTTCCCCCTATGAATCTTTTTACAAAACCAGAATTTTGATACCTCCATTATTTCGTGAGATATCGCAATGGAAGTCCTCGTGGGACACCTTGTAATTTGTATATTACGCACCTCTCATTTTGATTTACAAAGTTGGAACGAATTTAGGAAACGTGTAAATGCACATTTTATGAATACAATATTACTTATTAGAATGACGTCTATGGAACGTATATAATATTATGTTTTTATAGTTTATGTTTATACTAGCTGTTATCTATGTGTTTTAGCCCTAAGATTACTATATAGAATTTCTATTGGGCTTGTTTCATTTCATTAAAATAAATTATAAATTCATTCAAATTTTCCAAACAAAATTGATTATTTCATATTTTGATTATTATTTCATATACACATAGGTAACATAAGATTGGCTTGTACAAAATATAAATTGTGTAAATGGTTTTTAATTTTTTTAAGATAAGTTCTAATAAAATATGATGCGATATGGTAATATGGTATTAGGTATATCATTATAGCACTTAATATTACTAACATATGCTTGATACACTTAGATTAGGGAGTTGCTGAAGCACTGATTTATTTTTCATAAGTTATTATTATTGCATAAAATAGAATTTATATATTTTAAAAAACGGTATTAGCTCATTTCCATAGGTACTCACTATTAACACCTAGCTGCTTTGAATATAATATTTTCATGCATATAATAATTATAATATTAGTTACCTATATTTGATTATTAATTAATATATTAATTTATGAACAATTATAAAATAAATATTACAAGTATTAATTATATTATATTCATAACAAGTCAGTTTCGATGGAAGGAAAATTGTATGTCTGGGAAACTTTAGCTCTGTAGCTAATATGTTTCTAATATAGTGGTATACCTATTATGGCAATTCCACGAACTATATAATATACGAACGGAGGAAAACAATTTCATAAACAATTTTCAGCATAATTTCATTCACCGTACCCTTGTATTCGCATTCTAAAATGTTTTTCGATAACTCAAGAAAATATTTCAATAATAAAATTATGTACATAGGAAACTTATGGAATGATTTCGAAGAATGCGAAACAAATGATTCACTTTCTAGTTTATGCGAAAAAGATGTCGGACTGAAATTTCAAGAAAGGAAAATGTAAACGACATTATTATTTAAATGGTATCTAGGTGTATAATGTTTTATATATTTTAATACTAAATTGAAAGTTTTTGTTTTTGAAAAGTTTAACGGGAGAAACTGCACCCAAATCATATGATTAGTCAGGTAGGTATTCTGTAATACTTGTGAAGCAGATAATATATTAAAAAATTTAAACTCCGTTGTAAAAAAATTAATTTTATTATATTCCTCGAAGATGTACCTACTTAAATTGCTGTTCCTATATATTTAAAAAAAATGGTATATTATGTATCTAACTATACCATAACGGAATACATATTCGAATGATACCATGATTAGTAGACAAACTTGCGTGACTTCATTAAAAGGTATACTCATTAATTTATTAATCCACCATTTCGTAATAAATTCGCAAGACGATAAAATTATACAAAATTAGTTTTGTGCAATATCTTCTATTTTTATCACTGCGTTCTCAACTTCCGCATATGTTGGTTATACTACGATTGTTTATAAGTTAAAGTAATGGTCTTAATATATTCCGAAAAATACTCACGTAATTTTTGGTAAATAATTAAAACTTTGGTGATAGGTTCAGACGGTTCAGTACCATCTGGGGTGGATCTGAACTTATTAAAGTTGGGATATTTATGAGGGGCATACACCACGGCGGCAGTCTTCAAAACTACACGTATCTATACCAGTTGTCCACAAACTACCAAGAGCAAAATTTGCCAGTTGTCCTATGCACGACCACATTACAATACCTGGTGGCGTAAAATAAGAGAGGTATACATGTGATGATGACACAATGCCGTAGTGGACGCGATTATAATATAGCATTAAACAATGAACATTTAAAAATTTTATAATAAAAGATTAAAGAATAAATACAATATTTTAAATGATAATAAAAATCGGCATACGTTATAATTAAAAAAAAAGTTTGATAAAAAAAATTTTCGCGTCTAACATTACCCATATTGGTAAAACTGCCATATTTGTTCTATGTACGATATTATATTTTTACGTTGGTCACTTAATGCGTGACCGTATTTATGCAATTTATTGAAAATATGTTCTTTAGCTTAATTATATATTTGGCCAAATGGATAAAAATTGAAAGAAAACTCAACTGCAGCCTTATACAGGTGATGAACAGTATACGTACTAAAATTAATATCATGGGACTTGAAAACGATGAATTAGTTTTTGTTCTACACGAGTTTTGTTGTTTAGTGTTATCGATACTTTCTCGCTTCTCACTTTTTTCATTTCTTTTCCAAAAATTAGAATATGAGATTTTTTGATTTCTGCTGTTTTAATATACATTTTTCACATTTAAAGATAATAAAATCGAAGTTGATCTCAAGTTACAAGTGTACAAACTTGATAACAAATCCAAAACTGTTTTCAGAATTTTTATTGCTTCACTATAGGTCAAGGGTGCCCGCAGAATATTTTAAAACTATTGTTAACTTATGCCACGCATATTAAAGACATTGTTAAAAAGCAAAAACAAAAAATGTTTGAAGACGTTTTACAATCATTTTTTATGCAACCAAGACGCATACAACTATTATTTGATAATTAATATAAATATAATTAATTTGTAACATCTATATTAACATGTATTCAAAAAATATTAATATTGTATTGTAAACCTACACATATAAGGGACTTAGTTGATGACATAATGTTGTTTTTTTTTCTATTAGGTTATGCTATTTTAGAATGTGAGACTAGAAATATATTAAAATTTAAAATAATCTTTTGATTTCGTTTTAGAATTTTGATCTTGCCCAGGATTTTATCCTGCGGGCGTACTTGCTATAGATCAATAGGTACCTACGTTATAATAACAAAACCAAGTATAAATTCCTATAGATATTGTGCGTGTGTTAGACAAAGGCATCAAATAAACACGCGCTCTCAATCCCCCTAAGACTAAAACACGCCACAAATAGGTTATCACAGAATATTAACTAAAATGATCTCTTTTCTATATAACATCAACGAATTACACATAAATATTAATATTTTTAATATTAAATAATTTAATGATATTTATAGATTAGAAAACGTTTGCTACATACATATAGATCATATAATACTTGTATATTCAGTATAAGGTCTACATATATCACGATAATTATTTATAATGATAACTGTAGTCGGTCAAACGTTTTATCTCCAGGCTATAAAATTGCTATAAAATAGTAAATACAATTTAGAAACCATGGTTATAAAAAAGCTATAACAAAAAGTTTTAAAAAAAATACAAAGCGAAAGTGATATCGCTACATAAACCACCATTATATTGAGATCACGACGTGAAGTATAGTTTAAAAAACCAATTATTGCATTTTAAATACACAATATAACATTATATAAAAGACATTTGAAATGCAAATGTCTTAAATATAATAAAAATAACATTATTATAGTTATTTTTAAAAATATTTGAATTATTAAATAGTATTATGTTATAATTAACATTATTATACAGGTACAAGCAGAGGAAATATTTGAGTATTGGTTTTCAATAAAGAGCTAGGTAACATATTACTTTTGAAATTTATAACTATTTCACCACCATTAGTTTTTATGATGATTCAAATTAATATAAGCTCAATAATTAGCCTGTACAAAACGCCAAATTCATTTTTTTTTAGAGAAATATTATTTTGTAGTTATTTTATCTGTTCTATAGCGTATTATAAGTATTTCAAGTATTTGGATTTAACGGTTGATATATTATATTATCTGTATTTGATATTTTGATCTGATAAAATTATTAAATTCAATTATTTGTAATTATTTGAATTGTTTTATTTAATCATTATTGAAACAACTTATAAAATGAAAAGTAATAATTTATGTTTTCGATAATATATTAATTGTATTTTAATTATTTATCTCGAAAACGATATTACGAAAATGGTAATATTTTGATTATATAAAATTAAAAAAAAGTCTAGCATAATTTTATACAATTTCAAGAAATACCATTTTAACACGATTGAATACAATATAGAAATTCTTTTATAAAATCATTTCGTTGAACAAATACTTGCTCAAATAATATTATTGAATTTGTATAATAATAAAAATTCTTTGTACCTATAAAGAACAATTTCATTTAAAATTTTTAATATTTAATTTTAGTCGATTGGCATTATAAATTAAATACACAATAAAATCGATTTGAGTTGAATGAAAAACTGCGTCATTAACATATTTCACGCCAAATACAATGAAAAAACACAAGTTACTAGATTCGTGGAGAAAAAGTCTGAACAAAAAAATGTTACATGGTAGAATAATTTGCTAACTTTTTATCATAAGTATATACTTTAAAAAAATCGGTAACAATTATTATAGTCATAATATATAATTTAATTTAATTTTAGAAAAAGTTTTGGTTTAAAATCATCTTGGGAAATCGAAAATAATCCATCAATCTATATTATGATGTGTTCTATTCCCTACTCAGCTCGAATCTCGAATTAGAACAATTATATAAAAGTATGTAACTATATAATTGCAGATATATTTATATTACATTATATATAAAACTTTCCAGCTTCCTTTTCAGCTAAATTTATCATAATTCTTGTGACTGATATAAAGTTAAAATCTTGTCTTAATCTAATTTTAACTTTTATAGTTAACCGCTCTTCTATACAGTAGGTAAAGCTAGTGTACCGAGGAGTTAAGAACGAGTCATTGACTAAGTCACTGAATTCAGTGATAAGTCATTGCTTTCGAAAAATGTTTCTTTTCAAAAACATAGTCAGTCATCTTATACTACTAAGTACCCAACTATATTTTATGATACATTTATATTTCTGTAATGATAGTATATATTTACTATTATTAATACAATCAGTTGAATTATTATTTAAAATAAGATTGAGTATAAGAGAGTAAACGGTAAAAAATTCTGAAAAACAGAAAAAAATAATTTAAAAATAATACTATTTAGTATTTATTAGATATATGTATCAATAATAATATTTAATTTACTATATTAAAATGGTACTCGGTAAAAAAGACCAAAGAAAAAAAGAACAATTTTTAAAAATTAAAAATTATATTATATTATTACAAAAAAAATTATTGATATAAATTTAATATCTAATCACATTTCATCTATTCTGTGATCTAATTATTATTATTTGTCACCGGTAACACAGCAAGCCTTTAAAGCTGATAAGTCAAATTGCTTATTAAATATTTAAATATCGTCATATTGACAAATCAATAATTTTTCATTAATCATTAATTTAAAAAAAAATATAGCAACATAGTGTAGAAACTAGTAACGATAGTTATGTTATACTAATAACTTAATATAACCTAAACTTGTGAATTATGATTTCTGAATAATGATAATTTTTTTACACAAATTATTTTAAATTGTATTAAGACAATAATAAATAAAAATAACTCTTAAAAGTTATTAAAATACGCACTAAAAAGTAAAAATGCATACTTGATGATTTTTAGTGCATATTTTGATTGCATATCAATAATTTTTTTTTGTGATAATATAATTTAATTTTTAATTTTTAAACATTGTTCTTTTTTTCCGTGGTCTTTTTTTCTGTTGTTGTTTTTTTCCGTGTTCTTTTTTCTTGTTCTTTTTTTCTGGGATTCATTAAAATTGGTTTGTAAAATATTAACAAAAAAATATTTTATGATTTATCATTATTATTACTATGTACATATAAGCCCCATGTAATTTACCATTATCGTTACTGCTTTTACGTAAACAATGTAATATATTTTGTAATATCAGTTCAACTGGTTCATTATCTACAGATCTTTGACATAGTTTTTATTTTGAAGACGGTGTTCCGTTAGTATTTCGTTTCCTTTTAGTTATTAGCCCAATATTATTTAATTCTATTTTTGCGATATCGACACTTATTTCCTGTCTCATAATTTTATCAATTACCTTAGATGGTTATGGCCCATCACGTGTTTGAATCTATTATTCCAGCTCTCTCAAATATTGTTTATTCGATGTTCACCATTTAATGTCAATTCGTGCACGTTCCATGTCGCTGGGTAGATACAACACTTTAATTCGACATAATTTTATACATTCTCCTGAACCAGTTTTTTTGTACGTACCCAAAGATGTATGTATAGTCAAAGTACTTCGGTAACTCAAAAGTTACAAAAGTTTTCAAATAAGTTCATACTTTCATAAATTTTGTTTAATGGTAAAAAAGCTAGTTCATTTAACATCCCGCAAAAATGACTAAAACCGTTGATATTTGTATACAATTACCGTAACCAAGATTTTGTATTTTTCGGTACGTATTTTGACACAAATGATAAAAACATCCACTTATTTATAATTCAAATTCGATTATTTCACGAGCAGTCTACATAGTCATTTACTCAAAGCCAATATATAACACTTTTGTATCAGAAAAAAAATTACGTTTCGTACATTTCTCGTATAAAATACTAAACATTTTTTCGTAAGTATTTTATGTTTTTCATTCTAATAAACAATAAACAGCGGTAAAAAATACATATCTTTTTTACTCTTATAGCATATAGTTGTGAAAATTTATAGGACTCGAAGAAAAGTTTCCATCACAAAACTAATCATTTGCATCAATGATATTATATCGCAATCTATCATCCAAAGAAAAAATAATTACTCGTTCATCAGAATCAGGCCCAGTATCAAACAATAAAAAACATTTATTTTTATGTAATATCCAGTCACCAGTTAGGTATACTTAACGATGATAGATGTCAAGATTTTTTTTTTATACATATTCGACCTTCACAATAATTATTACGCAATGTTCTTTTTACGGTGTTTTCTTTTGGCATGGATTTCAAAGCTTTTTTTGGCAAATTATTGACTACTTCCGCAAAAACTTGAGAAGGTGTATTTGTTGACATCTTAAATTGCTTTTTCATTTCTTCTTAAAAAAAAAAATAACTAAGTCTTAATAAAACATTTTTGTTTAATATTTTTTTACGAACTAATTTTATATTAATTTAGTAATAAATTTATATTTAAATAATTTTTTCTCGGACTTTTTTTCTAAATGGAGTTAGAGTGATTATGATCCTACGAAACACAAATTATTTCATGAGGGTGTCTTGGTCGTAAAAGTTTTGGAATCATTACCATATAGACAGTTAAAATTTCGGTCTACGAATAAAATTATTACCTACTTGCGTATTTAATTTTACTATTTACTCAATATTATTGTAAGAAGTTTTAATAAAACTATGTTTATTAAATTATTTCACTAAACGTCAAATTAATTTAGAGACTTATAACTCCTAATTATTACTACTTTGTCTTGTTTTAAATACTAAATTACTTTGTATATCCTTTTAAATATTAATGTAATATGTAAATATACTAATAGATAATGTACTGTTACATCCAATGGCCATAGACGCCGCGGATAGTTGTTTAATAAAAAAATAAATAAAAAATTTAGAGAACAAATGAATTGATATTTTTATTTTCATTACTATTTAAAACAAAATGTACTCGACAATTATTAAAATAAATTTACTTAAAATAAACTCTAATACTTAGTTTAACAAAAAATTAAAATTCCAATATGTATGGTGATCTATTATAACTGTTTGTTATGCCTTATGCATGACGGTAATGTATTTGTTATCCCCTTATAAATTATAAATGTTGTAAAATATTTATATAATTTTCATATTTTATTCTTAAAAATAATTTAGGGACTAATTATATAAAACGGCCAACAGGTTAGTCCGCGATCGCTGACCAGCGGACCGGGCCAGTACCTATATGCGCCTGATATATAATGAATTATAACATAACAGCACATTAATGATTAAACTAAAACTATATAACTATAATATCACCGGACAATTCATGTTTGGCGATACATACAAATTAAAGACTGAAATATTACTTAGTTTGATGTAGTAAAAGTGTACAGTCAGGGGCGTATTTAGGCACAGGCCCTATAGGCCCGGGCCTTGAGCGGCAACATTGGAGGGCGGCAAATTTTAACAATTTTTTTTTACAACATTAGAAAAAGTATTTTTCATTTGATGAAATCAAACTCAACTAATTTTTGTTCGCTCAAAATTAATCATACTAGTATATCTACATATATCTCAATGTATCTTTTTTAATATAATAAATTGTATATTTAAATACGTTTTAGAAATAATTGTAGGAAGGATGGTGGTGGGAGGAAAGCGGCGAATTGGAAAGTGCCTAGAGGCGGAAAAACCTTAAATACGCCACTGTGTACAGTAGGTAATGCAGTTTCATGTACGATATAATAAAGTATGAAAGGGGACTTAAGAATTTAAAAGTTTTGTAGTTGGATAAAACAAAAAATATTATAATAGTATAATAGAAAAGCATATAGATAAGAAATATGTAGCAAAATACGATTGAATTTTTTTTTTTTTGAAAAATATTTCGAATATATCGTATAGATTGTTAGAAAGTAAAGTTTGTGAATAATGTTTGTGTTTTAATATATTTTTGTAATAAAATGTTTTAAAATATGAAAATTGTAAATAATATAGTTGTCAATAATGTAATCTCAACCCAATGAAATTAAAATTTTGTAACCCAATGGCCTATGTCACCGAGGATATATTTCTTTTAATAAAAAATAAAAATAATATAAAATAAAATGTTCCCGTGAAGTATTGATTTTGGTAAAAAGTAAGTTATATGAAAACATTTTTTTTTAAATTATTAATTTGAGTATTATTATGATATACCTACACTATTTAACAATATAATATACATATTTTGGCTATGGTATAAAAAATGAACAATACGACAAACGAAAATAAATTTTTACCAACTTATTTCTTTTTTTTACAGACGATAAAAAAAGTAAAGAAAGTAAGTCAAATTTGCTTATAGATTGGAAATCGTATTAAACTGTAATAAACTGAATTTTACCTGATATACTTCACAAGCATTAGTTAGAAAATTAATGCTTTTACAGCAAATCATACTCGTAAGTCAACATAAGTTAATATTTTTAATAATATTTTAATATGATACATTGTGACTTATCTTTCAACAATAGGAATTTAATGTGTTTATAATACACTATAATAATAATACTAACAGTACTCTAATGAAAAGGCAAAGTTACGTTTTAAAACGTCTGTCAGTTCGGCGATTATTTCATATAACATTTAAACATATTGTGATCTGTCAAGAATAAATTAAAATTCGTTGTCAAAAACCTATTTCCATTCATTGTTTTTGTGTGTCATCGTTTGTCGGTTTGAAAATCTCTGACGGTTTTCGGAGTGGGTGGCATTGATTATCGACGTGTCCGAAGGGTGGAGGACGGATGTTATATATATATTTGTAAAGTATTTATATAATATCGTGTGCCGAGTGTTTTGAATTTAAACTGTTATTTACAGTTCGTCTACAGAGCATTTTAACATTGAGTGTTACACATTTCACACAAGCATTTGGTACGTGAGTATACATAAGTATTATTAACTTCGATCCGCTTTATAGTTTATACCTACCTATAATTAATCATCCTACGCCTTAATGTGCACTTTTTATTATGTCGCGAGTGAAATATTCTGTCGTTTTTTTATCCGACACTAGAAACATATACCTACCACCTTTTACATGACAATAAATCTTCATTTTTGTAACTTTTACAATGCCCGTGGTAAGTATTCAATCAGAATAATCAAATTAATCCCAACTACTCAGCACAATATTATTATTATTATTATGCAAAGCATTATAATGCTCGGCTCACTTTTATTATTTTATACAAGAAGCATTAATTTAAATTCAAATTTTTGGACATTTTAAATAACTTATAATTAAAAACCATAGTGTTAACACTGTTAACAATTATTTATTTTATTTTTCAACAGTGGCGTGTTGGCCGTTAGTTTGTTTAAACTATGTTTGCCCGATAATTTTATTGGGTGGAAGAGTAACTACTAGATTTATTGAGAAATTGTGGTACGAGACTAACGTCATCTGAATTTGATATTTAATAAGAATAATAATAGTTAAATTGTAAGTATTATATTAGGCAGATATATTAGGTAGTTAAGGTATGGTAGGTCACTCAAAAAAATAATTTCACGATAAAGTATTTCACTTGGCCACGCCATTGTTTTTCACCATATCTACTAAAAACTTAAACTTCTCTTTTTTCCAAATAAAAACCACCCTTATTACTTTAAATTATTAATCGGATGTTTTTTTTTTTTTTTTTTTATGATGGTGCATTATCGAATATATTAAATTGTTTGTAAATGCCCTTATAATAATAATTTCCATAAAACATTAAACAGTTATAACTTAAAATGTATTCTAAGTACAATGGAAAATGTTTTAAAATATAAATTAAAATTGAAATAAAAAAATTTCTTTAATGACGCTATTTAAATAGGATGCAGATGATCTAAAGGTTTATGGAAAATATTATGGTCTATGAGTAACGACTCTTAAAAATTTCACAGCAAACTTGAATAATTTCGTTGTATGTTTTGTGAATCACTCTAGATAATATAATAGTACAATAATAATCCATCACACTATCGCACATTTTCAATACGCAATCGAATACTGCAAGACACATTAAACTATTTGCACGTCTACATAATATTAGTTTAATCCGATAATCCATATTATAGGACAATTTAGATTATTGTTTCAGCCCTCAGACATAGGCACAATAGTTGTTATTTGCATTCCTGTGTTTGGCAACATAATCGTTTAGTTCTAAACTCGTATTATTGTAGAGGCTTCGTCATCGATACGCCGCCGTCGTGGAATTCGATTGTACGAATAAAACATAATATTATTATCATAAATCATCAAGGAAACAGGACGACGACTGTCCATCCAGACATAATAAGGTGAACCGCACATAATGACTATAATTTCCTTCTTTATACTATTATAATACGTTTTGGTTATCTTTAAATATATATATATCATTACAATTTCAATAAAACTACGTTTTATCTCTTTTATTATTTTTCAAAAACGTTGTCGTTAAGGGTCGTCCATCGACGTATTGTTTGCTGTATATATTGAGTCAAATAACAGAGAATTTTTAAATAAGGTTAATGCAAACACGGTGAGTGGGTACAATACAGTGCGATACCTACTCGACCCGTGTGCGGTCAGCTATTCAGCTACCTATTGTGTTGTATGGACATTATTATAATATTATATTTACATTATTTTCGGTAATTCAGGTGTCAGTTAAGAGATAATTGAATTTTGGATTAAAGGTATAATATGTTAAATGACTACAAAACACGCGAATTGAGAATTTCAAATATAATATACGAGTTAACGAGCACGGAGTAAAGAAACTATATTATATTATAGAACCACTAAATGGGATCTCATGTAGACCACTTCCGGCCAATAGTGAGCATAGCATTTTCGTAAATTTTCAAAAACGTTCTCTGGTAATGCAAAAAAAAAATATGACAATATTAGCAATATTACCTATAGTTAAACACAAGAGACGAAAAATTCGATATGTTAATTTTACAAAATAAATAGAATACAAATAAAATTCTAAACCATAATATTATTTTTATTATTATTATATAGGTTAGTGTTTTATTTAAAAAAGAGAAAACCCAAAATGTTCAAAAAATACTCCTATAGGCTATAACTGTTGGAATATCATTTTTAATTAAATAAAATATTGTTTGCAAAATATTGTCTCAGCTTTGATTTGTTTGCTTCTGACCAGTTGTTAGTTATTTTATCGTGAATATAATTCAACTTATAAATAACAACATTGGTTTAAAAAAGTAAAATGAATCATTATTAGATTCTGAGCGGAGCGATGAATGTATTGATTTTACCATGATGTGTGTTTTTTTTTTTTTTTGTGTCTGTCATCACGTTTTGGGGCAGTAAAAATGCTTCGAATTTTAACTTCAGTACCTCGTTCGATCAGAAAGTGAATCTAGTTGGTACTTTGGGGGGTCAAAAGTAAAAAATTCTTAATACTTTTCTAAATAATTGAGAAAAACAAACTAAAAATTAAGGGAAAAACGGGAAATTTTACTCACACTCATTTTTCGACAAAATCGATTTTGGTTTTTGATGTAACTTTAAAACAAATGACCATAGATACATGGAATTTTCACCTAATGTTTATATAAGTATATTCTATCCACCATGCAATTTTCAAATAATTTCGACTTAATTTGAACTATTCATAGGCATTTCAAATTTTCGATCATTATTAGTTTTTTTTAAATTAATATCGATAAAAATTTATTTGTTAGGCAGAAAAGCTTGAAAATTTAATACAAGGCTTTTAACATATTGTTACAATAGCAGTTGAAAAATAAAATAAATTCATAGTCACAATTTTTTTTTATAAGCATTCAAAGTTTGAATTTTGACAAACTACGTAAAAATCACGAAAATTCACAAATTATTTTAAGCTAGAAATTCATAAAAGATTTTCTTTTTAAATCTAAGATTTAAAAATTTAATACAAGATTCCTTACAAGTTTTTCAATCTTTATCACAAATAAAAAGTCCACCGGAAATTCAAATTAAATTTTTATGAGCATTTGAAATTTAAATTTTTACAACATTGGATTTTCACTTTTAGCGATTTCCTTATTTTAGTGTAACTCTAAAACAAATTACCACAGATACTTGAAATTTTGACTGAATGTTTATATAGGCGTGTTATATATTTGATAAAATTTTCAAAATATTTAGATTTGTTTTGAGCTGTTTACTGACATTTTAATTTTTCAACTTTATTAGTTTTTTTTTCTATAAATATCGATAAAAATTTATTTGTTCGGTAGAAAAGCTTGAAAATTTAATACAAGGCTTCTAACACATTGTAACAATAGAAGTTAAAAGATATTAAAAATTCGTAGGCACAATTTTTTTTTGTAAGCATTTAAAGTTAAAATTTTGACTAAATACGTAAAAATTACGGCAATGTTCAAATTATCTTAGATAGAAATTTATAAAAGTTTTCCTTTTTAATTTTAAGATTTGAAAATTTAATACAAGGCTCCTAACATATTTTTACAATAGAAGTTAAAAAATAAAGGAAATACATAGTCACAATTTTTTTTTATAAGCATTCAAAGTTTGAATTTTTACAACATATTATGTAAAAATCACGAAAATTCGTAAATTATTTTATGCTAGAAATTCATAAAAAATTTTCCTTTTATATCTAAGATTTGAAAATTTAATACAAGGCTCATTATAAATTTTTACAATAGCAATTGAAAAATAAAAGAAATATATAGTCACAATTTTTTTTTTTACAAGCATTCAAAGTTTGAATTTTGACAACATATGTAAAAATCACGAAAATTCGCGAATTATTTCAAACTAGAAATTCATAAAAAATTTTCTTTTTAAAACTAAGATTTGAAAATTTTTAATAATCTATAATATATCCTAGACAGATAAACCGTCTTCGCTCAGAATCGTTTTTCGTATACAATTATATAATATCATTGGATTCAAATTTAATTCCATCCATTACAGTAACCCACTTGTAACCTACTGTACAGCAGAGCGACATACACGACTTACCCGCTTTTTTTTTTTAAATTATAAATAAAGTATGACATAAAATTAACATGGATTAGTTGTAAAACTGAATAAAAAAAATTGAAAAATTAATTGAAATTTAAAAATAGAATTCACTATCATGTATTTGGCGAGATTTTCAGCAGTGAAGCTGACTCTATTGTCTGACAGAATGTTTTTATACATATTTAGAAATCATGCAATATAACCATTTAGTCCATACTGCGTATTCCGGATTTTCCGAATGATTAATTAAATTAAATTTTTTTATTACTATAATATAATAAACAAATGTCACAGCTAGAATAAATGAAAAAAATAATATAAAAAACAGAAAAAGCATTTAACAAAAGAAAACCAAAAGAAGCAAAAATAAATTGGTTTATTTGGAATGAGAGTTTATATATAAAAATAAAGCATTTACTTTAAAACCCTAGCCCTAAATATAACCATATAATTATTTCCGCATTTCCACTAAGGTTCATAAGTAATTTAAGTTAAAATCAATAAAATATGTATATATCACAGATAGGTATACAAATAAATAGTTCCAAATAGGTATGCAAAAAAAAAAAAACATTTTCTTATACTAAAAATGTATAAAAACTTCTTGATTTTTTTTTACACAATAGTGAGTATTAGTGTATTACATTATATTAGGTACGTAATAACTGTATCATATTATATTATTTTATATTAAAATAATTAACTCAAACAATAATACGTCATTGTGAATGGTGGCGTACGTACATCGTCAGGAGTTCTGATCATATCAAAAATTATATAAATTATATTGGTTGTTTCGTTAGCAATCATCTATTTACCTATGCTTTCTTTTCCTCAAAATATCTGTTGTTCTTGATACAGTGTGAAGTATTTACTTGTCAAGAAACTTTTGAAATTCAGTGATAGAAATTTTATTTTAAGGAAATATTAGCATTTCGCACATACATTAATGTTTTATATGGATTAACGATCTCTTAAAAAATACTTAGACAGTTAAATTGGCACGTAGGAATTTTAAATTTCCGTTGTTAAATTTGCAATTTCTAATGGATTTTGAGATTATATACATTATATTAAAAAAGAGCTTTGTCTTCAATTCCCTATCTCTAAACATAATTAATTATATAGTTGTTAAGTTAAAAAGTTAATTATTTAAACAGCTAAAATAAACAACTAACTAATACAACATATTAAATACCTACCTAATTATTAAAAATATAATTAATTAAAAATAAATAAATAGTTTTACCTATAATATATTTGTTGAATTATTATAATAATTTATAAATTATTAAAAATTATTATCATCAATCTATAAGATTTTATATAATATTTTAATTTTCATGTTTCCAATGGTTAAAAAATAAAGCCACTAGACTTTGTCTAGTATTTTTATGATTGCACACTAAACACTTCTAATAACATTATATTAAAATAAACTTATAGCATGACTAGACTTCAAGTATTTTAACGTTTGTTTGGAAAAAAATAAAAAGTTTTATTGTTTAAATACAATTAAATATTAATAGAAAACTGAAAAAAAAACTCTGGCCAGGGAAAAAACTTTAAATCCTTTCGAGAGTACATATTTTATAGTAATGATTATATTGAAATTTTTTTTTTCGATGCTTTATTTAAATTCTATTTCGAGAAAGCTTTTAGTCCCTTTTCAAGGGAAAAATACATCGTACATGGTACATTATTGTTAAACCAATACATATCTCACTTCAGTTCAAAATCTAAAATCATAATAACAAACAGAAAATATAAATCTAGTATTTTTAAAAATAAAATAATGAATATATAATTTACTATACATTTAACCAATATAAATCATTAAAACCAAATAAAATGAAATTATATCATAACGTTTTTAAGGTCAATAATAATAGGTACCTATATGAATATGGAAAATAATATTTATTGAAATTATGAGTGTGATATGTTTTTTTGGACTTGTTTAACTTTTGAAATTCTATTAATATAAATTAAAATAATAATATAGCCTAAGACTTTTTTTAAATCAGGATATGAATAGTGTACTTTTACGGCGTCACATATTTCGTGATATAAAAAAACAAAAATAAATTGGTTTTTGTTAGCAGGTTAAAATTATGTTTATTTTTTTTTTTTTTTGTAAGTACTCGCTTGCATCAGTGCACATTCTGATTGTTTAGCATATTCTTTTCGGGAGTTAGGTTAAAAAATACTATGAAACTAAGTATAAAGCTTTATTTTCCACACTAATCAATAATATTAAACACATTTTCAAATCGTATTAGTGCGTTGTATTATATTGCGTTATATTTAGATTATTTTTTGTATCAAATTAATTTACTTTTTCGTGTCGGTTTTCTAACATATTACAAGATATTATATTATACGATGACATATAATTATTTTTCTAATATTTTATATTTCATTGGTTGACAATAATTAAAAAATGACAATAATGAATCGACAAAAGAGGGCCTAACCGCTGCAGGTGTAACATCCCTCTTACCAGTTAACCGTTTAATGCAGTTGGTACATATTAGCTATCGACAACGAATTTGGAACTAAACTATTGCAAAGTTTGTGTATTTGCAGATTCGATGATTTAATTACATCTCCTCTCGCTAACCATCAAATAATTTCCGGCATTGTTTCGTGTACCGGGTAACGGATGTTGGGTATAGCTTTACTGAAATGGCTAATATATAGTGCAGAATAATATGAAACTCATTGCTTCCTTTGATGCATTCAAAGTTAACCACGTACAAAAAATTCATAAAATCTGCTTACAAAAGAGCTTTATACCACTATACCACAAATAGTGTTCCCTTTATTATGGCTGCTTTGGCTGCAGCTTGTCCAACATACAAAACCATTTGTTAAATTCTGTCATAATTAATAATTAATATTGTAGAAATTATTGTGATAATCTGTTCCGTGCTAGTGCATCTGTATATTATAAGTTCCATACAAACTTTACCAACGACGGTTTTAACTCTGTTTAGAGAATAATCTACGTATGCTAACTGCTGTAGCTGAAACTATTCCAAAGTTGGCATAATAGATACCAGTGGCGTAATTTCATCATGTTTGTGGGGAAGGATTGAAACATTCAACCTCTCCACCTACCGTTAAAAAATCACAATCACCTCTGAGCACAAATTAGTGATATAAATAAGAAACATGTATAAATGCATCATAAATCTTCAATAGATTATAACTTGAAAAGTAAGTTCGACTGACAAATTCTAATTACATAATTGTTCTTGATTTGGAAAATTGATTCTAAAAGTCACTTGAGAGCTTAACTGCATTGTTATTCCACGTGTATTTCAATACATCTGTGCAATAATGATTTGTGTTTATAATGAAATTTTATTATTATCATAGTTATCAATGTACTATAGGAGAGTTGGATTTTTATGTATATTTCTATAAACTATATTTACTATAGTTTATCTAACACCTATAAATAATAATATTTATAGCTAAATATAGTTTGACGGTAAAAAAAAAATGTACGACATCATAATCCCCAGCTCCCAAAGTGATTACGCCATTGGAAGGTATACCAATAATACCCATACCTACACACAGTTGTGGCTTGGCCAGGTCGGCAAGACGGCAGTTGCCGACTGGAACCCCTTAAAATGTATTGAACAAATATGTTCGTGGCTCCACGTCTTCCTAATTGTGCATAAACAGAGGAACTTTTTTTATTTAACCGAGCAAGTAATCTGTTCCCCGTCCTTCGATGTCTACACACCAATATACTCAGGAATATAGAGAGAAACATCATATATTGACTAAAATCATACAAATTAGGCAACAATTAAACACTATACTATCATTCAAAATTTTTAATGAAACTAATGTATGATAAAATATGGTTTTATCTCATCAGTGATGTATTTATAATTTGTCCATGAGATGAGATCATTTTTATAAGCCTATTATGGGCAAATAGGGGTCCAGACCCCTTGGACCCCCACCCACCATTGTAATAAATACATCTCTGTTCCTGACTAAGTTCATGCATTAATAACATATTATATTTCCAAATTAAAACTCTTTAGCAGTGGCGTATACTAGGGGTTTTCGAGTTTTTGCCCCCCCCCCACCATTGATATTCACCATCTCTCCCCCACAATTAATAAATTATGTACAGTTTATACGAAAACTGCAAAAAACTTATTTAAAAATTACTTAACCTCTCCCCCTACTATCTTAATAATTCTGTATACACCATTTTTCTTTAATCTAAACATTATAATATATTGTTTTCTCTAACATAAGTTTAGCTTAAAATAGATAAATAATTGAAAATTATATTTGTTAAAATCATTATATAGGTATATATATTTTTTTTTCATTCAATAAAAAAAAGTGGGCAAGTGGGTATCGCTCTGATGTATGGTAGAGATGGAGAGTGAGTAAGTCGCTATAATGGATGTATTAAATTTGAATACGATGATAGGTATCATTGTATACGAAAAAAGATTCTGAACAGAGATGATTTGTCAGTCTAGAATATATTATAATATTACCTATACTTAAATCATAATATATATATATATTTTTTTATAAAAGTAATTAATTTTCAAGTATGATTTTGAAAGAGTTTTTTTTTAATTATTTGAAAAAAAAGTTATGGATAACCTTGTGTTGGGTTTTTTAACTTTAAGTATAAATCATAACAATTTTATGAATTTTAATCTTCATAATTCCATTTAAATTTTCACAATTTTTACATATTTCGTAAACATTTGAATTTTAAATGCTTATAAACAAAATTCATGACTAATAATTTTTGATTTTTTCTAACTACGATAAGTACAACTTATAATAAACCTTGAATTAAATTTTAAAGATTTTTTGGACAGCCAAATTTTTTTTTATATGCATTTCAAACAAAAAATCTTTGAAAAATTGAAAATTCCAAGTGTCGAAAAATTTAATCATAAATAGATAACGTTAATACAAACATTTTGTGAAAATTTCAATTATTTACATTGATTCGTTTTTGAGTTACAGCAAAATAAAAAAATCGATTTTGTCGAAAACTGACTACGCGTAAAATTTCCCGTTTTTTCATTACTTGTTTTCTTGACGCATTTGAAAACTACTAGACATTTTTTACTTTTGACCCCCAAAATACCAACTAGATGAATTTTCCTTTTCAAAGAGCGGTAGAGAAGTCAAAAATCAAAGCATTATTTCTACTCCAAAATGTGATGACAGACACAAAAATAAAATAAAAACATACATCATTTTAAAATCAATACATTCCTCAATTCCTTCAGAATCTAAAATGCACCTACAACAAACCCGATTGTGTTATCGGACTTATCGGAGTTAATTATTTTTTAACCATATAATATTACAGCATTAAACAACGAACCTTCTATACGATAGCAGCGTGGATGATAACAATAGAATATTATTATTTTCGAAAAAAAAATAATTTAAAGATTTTATCATCTAAACTTAGGCATTGGTTTAAATCATCACCTACAAATTCGTTTACTCAAATTCTATTCATACATGCGATAAAATATAATGCAGTATTGGCATTGGTTTTTGTTCTTATGCTTGATAAATCAAAATAAAGTTATACTCGAGTTGCTCGAACACTTTTGATTTCGGAAAAAATTTAAGCCCGATAGTAAAATGACTGATTTTGAATAATGTCTAATTGATGCATTTCTTAATGTTTTTCTTGGTACACAAATGAGAGGCTATTTTTTCATTTTGGTCAATGTTTATGGCAAAAAATACAGAACCTTCCAGAAATATGTCAAAAACATATGAATGATGCAGACTTTGGCTTGAAAATAAAACAGCTAATGCTTTTAGCTATTTTTTCAGTGCCACATGTAGTGGATAAATTTGATAAATTAATGTCTCAACAAATTTTTGTAGGGTATTAAGAATTATTACTCCATTCTAATCGATTATTTTTAAGAGACGTGGATTGGGAGACTAACTCGAAGAAATATACGATGGCCTCCAATATTTGATTTGAAATTGTGGAACCAATACGATGGTAAACAAGGAGGTTTGCCAAAAACAAATAATAATATTAAAGGTTGGCATAGAGCATTCTCGGTTTTGTTAGCTCATCCTACTATCTAGTGACTTATTGGGGTTATTTAAAACGAACAACATTTAACTGAAGTAAAAATTAATCAACTTATCGCTGCACAGGAATCTCCGGTAAAAAATAAAAAATATTGAGATGTTGCTAGACGTATAGAAAATATTGTTTCTACATAATATGATGAATGTGATCTAGATGAGCACTTAATTGGAATCGATCATGATTTAGAACAACACAATTAAAATGGCATATGGTATTTTTTTGTATTGTTTTAAATTAATTTTGTGTATTATATAAGCCTAAAATCGTTGTATGGTAATTTTTTGTATTTTTCGTATTTTTAAAATTAATTTTATTATATGTATTATATAAATCTAACCTCGTATTTTTTAATATACAATATACGGACACAGAAATGTACGGTTTCAACATACCAATTAATGTTTTTATCAAGTTATATATTTACAATAAATACAAATAAACAAATAACCAAGGAAATATCTTATTTTTTGGTCATCTGATCGGTCTACTATAAAAAGACAGTAGACATTTTATGTTCGAATATTCAATTTTATCGAAATTCGAACTTAATTGCACTTACAAAATGTATATAAAAAGTTTAATTTTTTCTTTAATTTCCAATAAAAAAAAAGATTTGATTAAACTTGCAATTAATGCCTTCAAACCATATTTTTATTACAAATTAAAAAGGTTAATATGCATTTTTCACTACAATATAGTATAAAACCAATATTGCTCCTGTGAATTAAGACACATAATAATAATAATATTTTAATTTCTTTCGATTACTTTTTCACTGGGTTATCCGATACACATAAAATACACATGAATCATAAGGTCTATACAGGATACTGCGTAAACATGGCGTACATCACATATACACATGCATTCACATATATCAATTATTGGTTTAGCTATTGCAAGTTTTCGAGCAGTGACGATTCAATTACACGACCCAAGAGCAAAATATCTGTTTGGTTCAGGGATGTATTTTTGAGAGGTGATGAGGGGGTATACCATCGACCCAGCTAGCAAATTTGTTAGGGACTTAGGAGTTACAGCATACACCGTTCACAACCTACACGTCACAAACATTGACTATTGTCATTCGTCGATAAACAGACATGAACATTTTCTTATCGTATTGTAACTTTATACAAACTATAATTTAATAGTTGTTACTTTACTTGGTAAAATATTTAAATCGATTTCGCTATTGAAAATAATAGGCATTATATTATAATTCACATTAAATTGCTTTGTGACTCTTGAGTTATTATTTATTAAAAAAAAAATATTAAAAGTAAATAAATATAATATGGTAATTAATATTTAATTATAAAAATAATACAAAGAAAAAATAAGTAGTAAAAATATATCCGTTTAAGTTTTATTTAAAAATAAAGTATTAAGCCTTTAAAACCTTTGAGGATTTATGTTGTTTTTATTTTTTTTCATAAACGAATCGATTTTTTTTTCAAAGTTAAATTGCCTTTTTTATTTATTTTAATAAGTAACTTACCTGTTGAAGATTAAAAAATGAAAAATAATATATATATATATATATATATATATATATATACATATAATATGTATATTGATTTTCATAATATAACTAACAACTTAGCAAAACTTACTCCACTCATAATATCAATTTTCTTTTAAAAAAAAATGTAATATCCAACTTTCACTGAAGTTGTTTTAACAAAAAATGTATCGAGGACTAACAATTGTTATTTGCGGAACATTAATATGAACATGTTTATAATTTTTGATAAATTATCTAAATTGTATACGTTTTCTCTATAATATGACTTTAAAAATGCGTTGTCTGTTTTTTTGTTATTTTTATTTAAAGTAATCCATTCTGGTTTGATTTATTCTGTGTTTGTGTAAATACAACGGGCATCCACATTAATACACTTTCGGCGCATATAATCGTGGAAATATCAAAAATGACTAACGCAAGAGTGACGGCCAAAATCGATCGGTTCGCGCATAGAACACAATATTTGGTTATAATGTAATAATGTTATTACAAAGATACGACTGAAAACGGTGTGATGTATTAGGTAATGTATTTATAAGCTTCGTTATACCAAACATGCAGAGTATATAGGTACATATAACCCATGAACCAAAACACTGATTGAAATGTCACATAATGTGATCGAAGAGTTATACACTCTGAATTTTTTAATGTATTGATATGTGATATGACGTTATAAATTAAAATCTAGTAAAACAATTTCAGAAAATATTTCATTTCAAAAACAGAGTAGAAACGTATGATTGAAACAATTGAGTGCAGTAGGTAGTCATAAAATCATAAATTATATAATATAGAGATGTAGGTAGGTAACATAAAAAAAAAAAAAAAAGTAAATATGTGAATGATTATAAAAAAAAAAAAATAGATAATCCCACAAATGGAATTTTTTTTTGCTGTATATCCGGTGGCTAAATTAACAGTCGGATAAAGTAACTAAGAATTTGAGTTTTAGCATTTCGCAATTTCGCTTAATATTACATTGTCACCCTAATTGTTCACACAAAATGATGATAATAGTCACACGCCTACTAATATAATATATCAACAAATCGCTACCAACCGTTTTCAATTATACATAATATATTATAATATAATATATAGCTTCACCGATACGGATGAAACGATGACTATTAAGGAATGAAAAACGTGTGCGTTTCTTCATTGGCGTGATGGGATAAAGACATCTTTATAAGTGTACAAGTTATTATTAGAAAAATAAAATGGTTAATAAATATTAATTAGTAAAAATGTGCAAAGTACATTTTTAGCATAATGCAATTAATTGTTATTGGAAATTTATGTGTTACATATACAACTTTCATAATTATTTCTTCGGGGGAAACTATACTTCAAAAAATATCAAAAAACATCATGACTTTTGCAAACTTTACCTTTACTTAATTAGGGTTTAAAATATTGATTTTCAAACGAAGCTCGAAACGAAGCTTTTTTCATTATTTTTATAAGAGCGGTTTTAATACAGGGGGAATTTAATAAAGACAGTATATATATATATATATATATTATAAGTCTCGGTGACTTACGTAGATATATTTCCAAAATATCTGATGGATCGTAAAGACATATTCTTAGACATGAGCTCCAGCTAAAATTGACGTAGGCTACAATAATTTAAGGCGAAACCAGCTATTGTATACACAGACATACATAGGGCGCTAAATAATGTTGTACAGAACTACAGACGGAACGCGTGGCAATCCGTCACGGTCAACCGTTGGCCGGTAAATCATATATCTGTATGTGCAGCTATTACCCATAATTAATTATAAGAAACGGTTTGGGTCCACTGCCGCCAAATCTGTGTCGTTAAGGCTTTACAACCCCTATAATCGCGTCCGCGTCCTCAAAACTACGCGAATTCCTTATGTATAATTATAATAATATGGGTAGGCAACCATCTAAGGGTTGTTATTATATCCGGGCTATACGTATTATATAGATACCTACGCGAGAAACGACGATGGCGATCGTGGTGTGGTCAGAAGGTAAATGATAGTAATATAATACAGATTACATAGGTTATGAGGCGGAAAGACTAAGTAATCTAGTAGAACGTAACAATATCACGATTCAAGATTACATGTAAAAGTATATAATACAGATATGTATCATCAAAATACTAATTTATTATTTAAACGCACCTCTCGCAACTATTTTAGAATAAATTATTTGTACAATTACGTAAATACATTGTTATCGTTTGTAACGAACACTATTAGAGATTACATAAATAATGACTTAGACTTTCTACCTCATTAGGTACCTACTTACTGTATAATGCATAAGTATCGCCCTAAAACGACGCACTTCACAGTCGAGTCTAGCGTATGTATTTAGCTTGGTATTGGCTGATTGTTCAAAGGGATCGAACAAGTTCAGACAAGTGGAGTAACGCACCACAAATTTCACGATTACCATCATTATTATCTATAACCTTTCCCGTCTGTAAATGAATTCATGTATGTGTATAATACATATTTCAATATTTTTGGTATTAATTTAGCACATTAGGATTTCGAGAAGAGTATTCTACTACCTACGTAGGGTAACAATAAAAAAAAATCAGTGTCGCCGCATCGGCTACATTTGTTGTACAAATATTTTAAATACTTCAAGCCATCAGCTATTATGTTACGAAATATATACATATTATGTTCATCTAATCCCTAAAGTAAGTGCGTTCGATCAAATGCATCACTCTATCAGTAGTGCGTTGTGTGTAAACACATACATTGTACTCAATAACATATAAAATAGAATTATTGTAATACTATCATTGTGTTATGCCTTAGTGACAAGAAGCGGACGACCAAACTAAGCACTTATACTTATATCTCCAATAGGTATGATGTAAAATATTAGAAAAAAATATGATTTTAGTTGTACAAATACTGTGTGTACTCTACACTCAATCTACTCAACTAAAAAGCACGATGTAAAGAGTTGTAGAAGGAATAGAAATTTTACGAGTGTTTGCGGGTGTAACAGTACAAGTAAGTTTTTAAAATATTGTGCAGAAAAAAAAGTTATACCTCTTTCAATTATAATAATATAGTAAACGCACAGCACTAATTTACTGTTGATATTAACAAATATTAAATATCAATTTAAACATCAAAATTAAACCTTCGACGAACACTTTCACAACTTCTCATTACCTATTTTATTGGTTTTTAAATTATACTATTCAATTTGTTGTTGACGCAGTGTTGGACATCAGAACATCGAACATCACAAAAATACATTTTAATGAGTATAATAATATAATTTAGTAATCACGCAACAACCTTATATATATATTGGTAGTGCCATTGTACCAAATCTTCTGTGAGTTTCTTTGTAGAAGAGTCAGAACATTTTTTTAAAAATAAAACTAAAACTTAAAATCATATACATACTTCCCCATAAAAGCGTTGTGGACGATTAACCTGGAGTAAACGTAAAATAGTATTTTATTACACCAACACAATAGTGTGATACCTTCGATCTTTGAAATAGCTAAATTTGTTCTTCGGTTGTCATCACTCGCTGTTTTGTTTATATACGACAATTTATTTACTTCCACGGTGATCCTCAGTTTCGTGATCGAGTTTTCGATAAAACTTTTTTCTTTTGTTAGATATAGTTACTTCCCAGGGACGGCTTAAAAGTTCGACTTGTTTAGGGAATGAGAACTGGATCCGATTAGTTTATACCTACTCTGATTAAGTTAAAGGTCATTCATCGATTTCGACAGTTTTCTTATTCCCGTAACGAGAAACTTCCTCAAGAATAATTACGGAAGCCTATTATTATATAATGTAATAAAGTTACATCAGCCTCGTGGGGGAGGGGGAAAGGGGAACGACGCGTGTGAAAACATGATCAACAATTATAAATATTAATTATAATTAACTAATTATTTTGATGAACGTAGGCGTGTGCACGGGGGGTGCAGGGCATGCAACTGCACCCCCAGCGAGTTCAGCTTAGAAATGGATGGATAGATAAAAATAATATTTTTTAAGTTTATGTTTTTTTTCAAACCCGCGGTCACACGACTCACACGAGAGTGCTGGTAATTGGTATTACGATTTAGGGATTGGGGTACAAAACACGATTAATCGTTTTCTGTTATCGTGTTGTGATAGCCGATAGATAGTACTGATAGTAGCTATCATAAAGCAGCTATACTAAAAGTTATTTATAACTTCTGAATTGCTGCTGTGAATTGTGATTATACGACAATGACTGTTGTTGTTTACGATAAGATATAATAATCCTTGGCAGTGTAGTGCAAAATAATAATTTTATAGTATGTCGTGTATTCGCGTGTGTGATAAATTTGTAGATTTAATTTTATTGATTTAATATATTATTATATTAACTATAAATATTAAATACGTTTAGCAGGTCAATAGTATATTACTATACTACTAATAGTATATTTTAAAATGTTACGAAAAACAAAGTCAACAACCTTGTATACCTTTTTTAAGCCTTCGTCGCCAAAACAAACAAAAACTGGTAAGTTATATTTGAACTTATATCAGAATTAAAAATTTAAACTTCAAATTAAAATACCTGCTTACTATTTTTTATGTTTTTGTACTAAGAAATCATTATTTTATCTTAATAAATCAAATGTTATAATCATTTTTAATGCCTTAAATTCTGCAAATAAAATATCAATGTTACTTGGTGCAAGTTAAAAAAACAAGTATAGCTAAAAATTATTTCATTTTCATTTTAGATGTAAATGAAAAAAAATCTGCTTATTAATGACACTAATGACTCTGAAAATTATTCATTGACTTCAGGTAAGAATTATCAAATAATATTTCATTAGATTTGCTTACAGCTTAGATAAAAGTTAATTTTATTTTTATTTTCATAGAATTGTTCATGCATTATTAAATATTTATTTAGATTATATATACAAAATATGAACGTTTAGGAAATTAATAATACTACATTTGATCCTAATTTATTTTATTTGAACTTACATCAGGGTTAAAATTTAAACTTCAATTTAAAATACCTGCTTACTTTTTTTTATGTTTTTGTGCTAAAAAAATCATTATTTTATCTTTTAATAAATCAAATGTTATAATCATTTTTAATGCCTTAAATTCTGCAAATAAAATATCAATGTTACTTGGTGCAAGTTAAAAAAACAAGTATAGCATCACAAATCAATCCAGACGATATAATTGATGAATTCAAGTCTATGTACCCAGGTACATGTCGTCTTGAACTATATAATTATAGTTATTATATAATTACGATTACTGTATTGAATTATAATTAAATTATATAATGTATACAATTATTATTAATTTTTTTTTTTTATTAATCCTGACCCGAATTGTTATGTGGCTAGGTAACATACTGAAATGTTCAATCTATTTTTACTATGCACCCTCAGCAAAAATGTCCTGCGCACGCCTATGTTGATGAATATAGTTTTTGCATTAAAATATATGGCTTATGTTAGTTGTATACAATCTCAAAATGAGTAGGTTGGTAGTAACATTTCAATTGAATTTCTATCGCTTGATTTCTGTCACATTTTATAAAGAATAATTTAAATATTTTTTGGAGTGTATTCATAATTTCGTATAGAACGTGTTCAACCATATTTAAATAATATTGTTATTGTAATAATACTGTAATCATGCACGACAATTGAGTTTATAAATAACGTCATACAACTCCATCACTTAATATGACTTTCCCTAATGTTGAAATATTGCTCTTAACATTTTTGTTTGTATGCCATGAACTAACGCGAGGGGTGAAAGATCTTTCACTGTAATCAAGAGAGTTAAAAATTATTGGTGCTTGGTAAATTGAGTCCCGGGAAAAACAGGTAGTAGGTAAGTTGCGTCCCGGGAAAAATTTGGTAGTAAGTAAATATTTTGACTTATGTTAAGCTATTTATATAAGGATATAACTAGACCTATATTATGTACTTGATAAAAACATCATTGATATTGATTTAATAAACTCAAATCGGGTAATAACATTACTGGTGTATTTGGTCATTTGCTCATTTAGGTTTTGTTCCATGTCGAAGGTACGATTTTACAATAAAGCGATCGACTTTTATTGACTGTGAGTGTTTTGGTATTGTTAAGAGTGTATTATTATTTTATCGTTAGGGAAAAAAATAATTATATAATTAATAAAAAATACAATAAAAATGCATGTTGCTATTTTCAAAATCATATACATGCTGTCAATGAATGTCCACCTACAAATCACAAATAAAAATTCTATAGTACCTACATAATTTTAAATTTTAAATAAATATAAATCGTTTTTCCCTGGGACTCAAATTACCTAGGCACTACATTATCATTTCCGGGACTCAACTTACCTACTACTTATTTTTCCCCGGGATTCAATTTACCGAGTTAGGGTCATTTGGGATTCAATTTACCAATCCCGAAAATTATTTACGTTCATCTTTGGCAAATGAAAAAACATCGGAATTATCTATTTTAAGCTTTGAAGATGAAATTGTCCGAAGCATAGATTGGACTGATATTGTTAAAAAGTTTGCAAAACTTAAAGCTAGGAAAAAATTATTTTCATAACCCAAGTGAGTTTTATACATAATGTTCAAATATTGGAAATATTTGAAAATATTATATCTATCTGTTATAAAAATTTTTAAACATTATTATAATTATTAAAATCAATTAGTTGTTCTTATAAACAAAAAATATATTATTTACTTTGAATATTTTTGTTAGTATATTATAAATAAATCATAATTATTATGTTGAATTTTATGGATACAAAGATTTTTTTATAATTTGTAGATACTAAAATGTATCTACTCAGAATAATGATATCAGTGTCAACTTCAAAAAATCATAAAAACAGAAGGTAAATAAATTTATGTGAATAAGATTACGAAAATAGTAATAAAAAAATAAGCAGGAACCTTTAATTAATAAGTATTAAACATATCTAAGGTAAGAGGTTAATTAAAAATGTGAAATAAATATTTTTTTTGTAGAAGGGAGAGGGGTGTCAAATATTGTTGCCCTAGCGCGTTATTGGTGTTTAGGACGCCACTGGCCACCCCGTGCCGCATATTAATGATGTTATATTATTATATAGGCTATGATATTTTACACGTTTACTGTATACCGTAACCATGTATATATTTTATAATATCCGTGATGATGCTTTTAATGTTTCTAAAAATGCTGTTTTATAATGTGGTTTCTGTTTTTGATTTAATTTCTCATTTCGTGGTATAACATATTATTATGAAATTCCATGAATTCAAAAACTGTGAAAGAAACTTTCCCCACGTTTACTCGTTACACACACTCATTTATGGAACATACTCATTATTCATCAACACACCATTACTCCGAAAAAGGTATAACATCAACCACAAGTACCTGCATGCAACACGCACAATTTTTTTTTTATTATTATTTTACTAAGCTTCTATTTTGTGTAATTATATAATTCTATTTATATAATATTATTTGAACAAATAAATACCTACAATAATGAATAATAATATTTATTTAAAAGTTGTACTCAAGTCTCTTTCTAATTTTTATAACATAGTATATTATTATTAAAATCGAATTATTAATATTACAAAACATACATTACATTTTAACATTTTAAAATGCTCAAAACTAGCTTCAAAATGAAAATTACATTACAAACCTTGGTTCATCATAGGATCATTATAGGATCATATGATCGTTAAATAGTAAAATTAAATCTTCTGAACTTGTTTCGCAAATATGTGCTTTAAAATATCTCCAGTCCAATCAAATAAGGTTTTAAGCTTCAGTCTGATGAATTAGCATCCATCTGATTTATCTTTATTATTTATTTACTTAATTATAATTTATAGCATACCCGCCTCGGCTCCACCCAAGCGTGAGTGTGTACAAGTAGTAATCACTATTAGGAGTAGGTTGCAAATAAATCTAGAATACGCAGAAATTATTCGAAATTTTTTTTATTAATGCACTGTATTCTAAGCTAAAAAAAATGTTCGCTTTATAAAAAAAAAAAATGAAATTTGTGTATACACAATATTTTTATTTTATCCATCGTTAGCAGTAAAATGAATTGATTCACGGGATTCCCAGTTCTGGAGAAAGATACGTGTGGCTGACCGTGTGAAAAACAATCTTCGCGCAGATCAACTCCTACACATGTAAATGTCTGCCCTTGCGACTTATTTATGATGACTGCGAAAAAAACTAACTGGAATTTGCACTCTTTTGAACTCAATCATCAAGCCTGAAGGAATCAAAGGAATTCTTGGAATAAAAGCAAGCTCCCCGGCGGCTGAACGCGTAAGAATTGTAGCTTCGATCACATTATTACGCAAAGCCGCGGTAACTTGCGACCGCGTTCCGTTGCACAATATGGGAGGGTTAAGATTTCGAAACAACATAATCGGAGTTTCTATTTTCAATCGCAACTTGTACCGTGAAAATCCTGGGGATCTGATCTAATAAATTAAGAAATTCGGTTGGAAAATTTTTTGCTTCAGCAGCTGGCACCGGTTCTAAAACAAGATTTTCTCTCAGTGTGCACAGGGACACATCTCTAAAATGGAGTCATTTGATACATCAGAGAACTGTTTAGTGGCGTGAGAATAGCACTTTCGCAGAATCAAGTATACGGCTTTTGCAGTAAGTTTAGGATGTCGGGATTTACGCTTGATATTTAAGTCTCAACCAATCACACAATTTTTCCGACTTAAGTATCTATAGTGATGTATCCATCTTCATTCTGATAGGTACCATCGCCGATTTTTAAAAGTTGGGCTGGAAAGGCAGAGTTACTGCCTCCGAGGTGCGCTCTCTAATAATATAATAATATATTTTTTAATTTTTTATAATTGTCTATTTTTAAAACATATTTACTTGAAAACTTATAAAACTTATTTAAGAACTAATTCCATACTAATATTTTAGTACAAGCGAAACATTATATACCAAAGAACTAGTCTATTCGAGTGGTTTTTGCTAACTAAACAGACACGCTAGTATAATAAATTACAATATTAGTACCTAATGCCTATAAGCCTATGATACTAAAATTGTTGAAATAATATGATATATTTTACTTCCCGGAACAATTATTCCTATCTACTCACCGATAAAACACACATAAAAGAAAAAAAGGTCGGGTTACAGATAGCTGAAAACCTGCGGACCGCCGCGCCGTGCCGCACAATATGTATGATAATTTATATAGGTATACAATTTAAACGTTTATTTTAATTAATAATAATTAATTATTGATTAACTTAATGAGACTAAATGTATGCCTAAAACCTTCTCAGTGATGTCCTCTTTAATTTTAAAAAAAAACTGCACGACGAATGAATAAGTAGCTTTGGAGTTTATCCCGAACATACAAACAAACGCTATCATTTTATATATTAGTATATGACTTATTGAATACAGGGCATGTCCAATTAAATTGTATAGTGTAATAATAGAGAAAAATTACAAATATTAGTATATAAAGAACGAACGGGCAATAATTTAATGCTAAGTACTAAGGAATTGTGGGTCCTTATTGGCCAGTTTCATCATACAATATAATGATTTGTTAGTAAGTTACAGCGGTTAAAAGTTATTTGGAAAGGAAAAGAGTATCTGGAATAGAAACTTAGAATTCTGAAATCAAGTTTATATAGGAGGGCAGGAGAATCGACATCGCTATTTATAAGTTTAGAAAGAAACGTATGATTAGTCTGTTTCTTCCTCTCTGCACATAGGGTAGACAAATGGAGACACTGCAACACAGGTTGATACTCGTGAGGTGCGCACTGATTGCGAAAACGGCAAATTTCGCAAATTTCAGCTCTTTCCAATTAACTGCTACCATAAAATATGTACGGAGCCCAAATAATTAACCCATATTCCAACACAGACCAGACGAAAGAGCAATATCTTGAGATAACTGGATAATTTAAATTCATCCGAAATTTTTTTTACAAAACCAAGAAGCTTTAAAGCCTGACTAGTAAAATTTTCAATATGAGTACAAAAAGTAACACCAGAAATTACACTAATTGATCTAGAACAGAGACCATTGATCTTGACAAGATCTCTCCTCTCAGACGAACAGGAACCAAACCAATATAGGGGCTATAGGTATAATAATAATAGGGGTTTACCAAACCCAAGCTATAAACTTATAAATAATGTGAAAAATCTTCATCGATATAATGTACGTGAAAAAATTTATCAGAGGTAAATGTAACCAGAAACGACCTTTTGTAAATACCTATCTCACTTTTCATTTATTGCACGATAAAAAGTTTTAAAAAAACAAAAATTATAGACAAGATAATTATCTACAAAAAAATTGATTATCATGTATTCTGCAGAGTTATAATTTTTACTTCATATGAGGTACATAAAGTGCACATTTTCAAAGAAAATTTGATTAAAATAATACTAAAAGCACTAGGTTATGAGCATCGCTTCATTTTGTTTTTTTCATATTGACCCGGAAACAACTATTTTTAAAAAAAACAACAAAACAAACCGATTCTAAGTATGATCACGCGCGTGGTCGCTAGTCATAGGCTGTATTGTGGTGTCTTAGAACACAATAGATGCTGCTCGTGGTAATATCACAATGGATACAGAATTATTAATATTTTTTCCAAAAATAGGTAACAAATAACTGTTATATTTTTAGAAAATATCTATAGTAGGATATTTTTAATATATACAGTCTAACAGTGATTTTACTACACGTCATGAAGTATTTTCAAATTATAATATTCTTACTAAGTATATTATATTGTACATTCATATGTATTATTGTTATTTTTTTCTGTTATGTTTATTTTAATTTGTACAATCCGTAAAAATTATTTTTACAATAAGCACAATAGATGGAGAGATTGGTTGACTTGATTGAAGAAACTATTCAATAATAGTACTTTGTGGCGTGAGAGTGTGGGACTAGTCGACTTCACATAATAACTAAAAAATAACTAACTTTTTTAAAATTATTTTTCTACAAGTTTGGGTAAATGCCAAAAAATCCAATCTTAAGGAATTACAAACCGTTAAAAACAAAATACTATGCTCTGTCATCAATGTCCCATTTTATATTTTTAATTTCGCCCTCCATTCTGAAATAAAAAATAAAAACCGTTCATGAAAAAGCTAAAATGTACTATAAAATGTTTTTTCATCAAACTGCATTCTCACGCTAACCCTCTAATATCTGGCCTAGTCACTCACTCGATTCCTGGAAATTCATCACGTCGTCTAAAAAGAAATTTATGCAGAAATCTTCTTAACCAGTAACGAAGAAATAATAATTTATTTTTATTTTCATTTTTACAATTTATATTACAATCTGTTACTAATTAAAACAATTAGTAAAATAGATGAAAGAGTATATGGTTTGAATGAAAACAGATTAAAGGAGCCTTTCATTAAAGGCACTTTGTCGACTATCTACTCATATTATAGATAATAGTTAATTGAATAAAAAAAAATATATATATATAATTATACAAAATTATATTTAAGTAAAAGGAAGTACAATTACTTGATGGTTTCTTCCCTCGCCCTATTCATGTTTTTCTTAAATTACATTTTAGCACATATTTTTATCATACCTTGGTGTGTAGATTCTCTAGTAAAAATTTAAAAAAAAAATTTCCTTATAGATTTTTAGGTCCCTAAATCCACATTGAACAATATCACTTGGGCTTCAAAATATTATAATTCATCACTTATCTTCCACTGTTCTACATTTAATTGTTTTCAAACCAAATTCGTACTCAATAATTAACTCGAAGTAGATTCTGGTGGGCGTCACCAATTGTATTTGGCAGAATCGATAATTTGACAGGCTTATTATTTCTATTAAATTTACTAAAAGTTAAGTATCTGTCATTATTGATGGAAAACTCTATATTGTTGAGGCACTATAGATCGCTAAAATAAATTGCATTCCATAATTGAAAATATGATATTTTCAATTATGGAATATTTTAAATATTTTCAATGCAGAAATCTTCTGTTTCTAATACTTTGGCTAAACTTTGAGGATCTGAACTTTTTCAAATAATTTAATACTTTTAAAACTTTTACCTTCTATTTTCCTTTAGTCAAAATATAAACGTTGTATCACATCCATTGATGGAACACTAAAATCATATGGCATGTCTACTATTTTTGTAATGGTTGACGCTTGTAGATAAATATTTGTTGTCTCGAATTTTCCTTTGTCTATAGTTTACGAAAAATGTTTTGATTACAGAGTGCGTGCTTAGTATAACCAAGATGGCTACATCTTCTTCGATCATCGCTGTTTCTATTATTTGTTCGTCAGCATCATCCTAAGTTTGGTTTAATATTATAATGATAGTATTTTCTAATTTTCTAATTTTTGCATCAGTTTAGAATAATTATAAATTTATAAACTTGTTTTTAAGCAAAGGATTTAAAATAAAGATTCATGTTTTAAAGGAGCTTATATCGTTTCATTGAAAATAAACTTTTAAAAGATATCAGACCGTCGAAACTGACAACTGTTATATTGCCTTTATATTCTTATTATATGCGACCGCATGTATGTGTTTTGTTAACAAAATAAAAAAAGGAACCGGCTTGAATCAACAATATACATATTTTATACACAATATAGCAAAATTCAGGTTGATGCTACTTTTACTTAAGATAAAGATTTTTTTAAGTGTGATTTGACTGGGTAGCAGCGTTTAATCCAATCCAGTGTTTCTTTTTACGTCCCATATACCACAACTAATTATTTAGAAAATAAGCCATAAGTAGATAATGACAAACTCCAACATATGCAGACACAAATTTTCAAACTTAAATTTTTATTTTTGTTGACTTTTATGATTATTCAAATACTGTTTAGATTATCCATATTCCTATTTTACTAATGCTAATAATTAACTACATAAAATGTATTAACCATACTATTATTGATATTTAATGAGTTAGAAATTATAGATTTCATACTTAATATGTTAAAAAGGATCAAGCCCGTTAAAATAATAATAAATTTACATGAGGTATGGGATCCCATTTAATATGGACTTACCTTTAAAATTGATAATAATCAAAATTCAGCCTTAATATTAAAAACATAACAGCATGAAATGTATTATTCTGAATTTACAATTTGGTACTTACCTATTTTACGCGTTAGTAAGATAGTGACAACCCAGCATATCCGGCCATTGGTTTTAAGGTATATTATGTTTTATAATATAAATAATATAGATACCAAACTATCCTACTAAATATTAATGAAATAATCCTTCTAAGCAAAAATGATGTCATTCAATTTGACTAATGATTAATATCTATATAAAAACAACTAATTTGTAATAACAAATTATACAACTATTTCTAAGAGCCAATTTTGTACGGAAAATCAATGTTTTGGTATCGTAAAATTATGTTATTATGATTTCTTCAACTGCATTAATAAATTACAGCTAAGCGATAAAAGTTTTTGATTTGCAACGATGTGAAATTTCATTGTTTGTGTTTATAATCATCTTTGGAGCAACAACAATCAGGATTATTATAGGTGTCTAATGTAAAAGATTTCCAAAATTTTTTTAATAATCAAAAGAAACAAACAAAAAAAAAAAAAATAAGAAAAACAGGAATTATTATACAGAACAAGTTTTCGACAAAATTGATTTCTTGTTGTTGCAATTAAAAAGTAAAGAACTGTAAAGATTTGATTTTAATTTTTTATTCTTTATTTGATTTATATATGACATCACTTTTAAAACAGCTTGGAAATTTTTTACATGGTTCCTCGTGAGGTATTGTCTTTCATACCATTTAGCCATGTTTCTAGTCAGTAGTTTAATGTTATGTAAATATATTGGTAGCCATTTTGTTTCACTTCATAGTTTTTATTTGATTTTTTTCGTGAGTAAAAAATAGCAAAAACTATAATTCAAGATAATATAATACAACGAAAAAAATGATTTTAGTTATTTTATTGTAACTCAAAAAATAATATCATTGGGAAATTAAACATTTTTGTCATAGCATATATACTATTATTTACTAATCATTTTGAATAATTAAACAATAAAAATATAAAAATAAACTACGAAATAAGAAAATAAGAAAATGTGAATAATAAATCTTGGTTAAAATAGTATTTACTTCAAACACATTTATAGCTTGCTAAAAAAATTCCAACAAATATTTCAACGAAATTGAAATCTGAGCCCTAATTATTATAATAACGGATTTATAACAATTATTCTGGACAGCTAATTTTGTTTGCCTCTCAGAAACTACGTGGCCGTTTAGACGATCGTTATATCATAATATACTACCACAGTAATTTTCAAATAAAACTTAAGTGTTTCCGTGGTATAATAATATCGCTATAAAAATTATTACCATCGTTTTTATACGCGCGTTAAAGCATCACAACGATAATATTACTCCTGAAAATTGGGGGATGATGCGACTTTATGTGCACCCAAGTGAAATGTGTCGTGCAAAAATAAAAATCATCACAACGAATAAAGTGGATGATAATATTAATATTATTATCGCCACGATTATAAAGATTATTGCTTGATATTCATACCTATATTTGGAGACTTGTAATTTATGTCTAAAAATATATACGTCATCGGTGTGTAAACACAATTATACGCTACTGAGCTGGATTAAGTTGATCGGTGGCCTTCGGGTGGAGTATAATACTGTGAGGCGGCATTAATTAAATAAACGTTGGACGCAAAAATCTGTCTTATCAAGATTCTAGAAGAGTACTCATTATTTTTATCGATTAATGAACATTATGATTTACATTAAAACGACTAAGGTACTGCAAATGACTTATCTAATATTTGTATAGATGTTGACAATTTAATTGGAAATAGTAAAAGAGAAAAAGTAGGTAAACGATATTAATATGCTTTACTGCTGTTCAAGTCAAGTGAATGTCATCATCAAGAGTGTACAATTATGGGCGCATTAATTTTAATCTTCGAACGAGAATTTATTTGAAGTTTATAGAGAAATATCAGAAAATGTCAAATTCCTATAAACTATAATTATAATATCATATATATTTTAGATGAAGAGGATCGGTTAATGAAAGTTTTTGAGGAGTTTGATTTAGGCAATTTTCAAATTGCAAGCATTTGTGTTTTGTAATTAATGTATGCGTAATAAAATAAGTGATGATTAGTGTATCGCGTGCTTAGAACCAAAATGGGTTTAATTGATGTTTTTGAAAATCCAATTTTTAACACTCTCAGGTCTAATGGCCCAGGTCAACTTTGTCACCATCGCCTGCAATGCCATCAGCTCCTCTCTTTTGTCTCTTTATTTTATAAGGGTGTCAGCTAGCACCACTGTAACTCTCTGTTTGCGCTATATTGTCTATTTAATGTAATATATTGCATAGTAGAAGGTTCAGTTCCTTACAAAATATAAAATCATGGTATAAAACTATAATTTATAATTTTCCTTCTTGTAAACCGTTTAATTTTGCGAATGTACAACAGAGATAAAATTACTTTTCTACTTCGTTACTCCGGTTTAGGGTTTATATGGAAAATAAGCAATTATAACTAATATTTACGTAAATACATCAAACAAAAGTTTAGACGTTACTTTGAAACTAAATTAAAATTATTTTCGTTCGTTGTAACTAATAAAAAGTATACACAAGAAGTATAAGTACCTACGCTGTTTAACCGTCACTTGAGATATAATTTGAAATAACTTTGCCATGGTAAATTAAATATTTAAATATTACATGGATTTATAACGCTATTCAGTATAATCACGCACAAAATATAGGAATTATGCGTTGAAAGTTCTTGAGTAATTTTCTATGTACCTCTTGACAATGGATCAATTAGGTATACAAATTATAAAAAGCATCTGGTACACCGGCTAATAAGGTAGAAACCAATAACAAAATTTAAATTAATATTAGTGAATGTTGTTTTTAAAGTTAATTTGATTAAACTTCAAACTTTGATTTGATCTATAGTTTCATAGATAAGCCCATATTTTTCACTTTTGGCACGAGGAGATAATTGAAATATTTCTTATATAAAAACCACATATTTTTACAAAGAAAAAAAAATGTTAAGACTTATTTGCTATTATAAGTCTTCGAATCGCTGTACAATAGCGCCTAATACATCTCATACATGTAACATTGAACACAGTTCATCATTTATTAATTTCCATTCATTCATTTTTTATTGAATACAGAATAAATTTATTGTACTAAAATTAACTTGATAATTCAATAAGAAAAATCTACAAAATATAGATACCTATACACGTCCAAATAAAACACAACACTATCAAAATTCAAATTAACTTTCGTTAAGGAACCCACCAAATATTTTCAAATATTTTTTTTTAGTGGCTTTAACAAAGATTTTTGGAAATAACTTATCACAAATATATAAATTTAAGCTTTTAATAATTTCAAGTAATAACATGATGCTATAGGTATGAAAGAAATGGGATTAGTTACACAAGCACGCACCAAATCCAATTATTGTGTATAATATATAATATACCTATCTATTTTATCTAAGTATATTTTAAATTTATTTAATACATCATATTCATATGCTATAATAATGAATAATTATATTAAATTATTTTTACCCAACACCCATCAATTACCATTGTATTATATGCATTGTATACGTACCTACCTATATTATATTATGTTCATTTTCATTTTTCAATAAACATGAAACTTTTTTCTGTGGCCCTCTAAATATACATTATATTGTTAAAAATTTTAATTTTATAGGTATCTTAAATTGTAATAAATAAAACCGAATTATGACTATTGTATTTTAATGGTTATAACTAATAAGCTATGAGTTTATCTCACATTAATCTCAAGGTCTCACAAAATATTATCTTTTATGACCATAATGTTTATTCTTTTGCAATCAAGAATTAAATTTTTTTTTCTAATAATCAATTTTGTCTCCAAATTATTTAGTAAAGACGAACTCGCAATGTAAAACTAATATTTGTCGTTTTGCTATCCATAAATATATTAGCATTATTCCTTTGTTAAGATTGCATTTTTAATAACGTTAATTTTGTACGTAGCTCTCAATAAAAAACTGATAAAAATATGGCTCACGTAAATAAAAAGGTTGCCGACTTCTGCTCTCCTTGACTTAAGGCATAACGGTATTAATTTCACCAATAGGTTTACTTATAATGTATGGGCAATTGGAATTAATTGGCGGTTTTAATTGTTATATCCTCTAATGTTAAAGGTTTTGTTACATATGATTCCAGAGTAGCCATAGTAGTTAACTGGATGAGGTACTGATGTTATTCGAATTAGTTAAATTCATTGGCGGACTGGGAGAAAAACACAGCCCGGGAAAATCATAATTGTAGAGGCCCTCAATATACTAACGGCCTTTTAAATATATAATATATTTTTATAGGTACGTCTTGTGGATGCCTATATTCTGAGCGGAGCGATGAATGTATAGTTTTTACAATGATGTGTGTTTTTTAAATTTTTGTTTTTGTGTCTGTCATCACCTTTTAGGACAGTAAAAATACTTAGATTTTTTTCAACATTATTTTCTAATAGGAAAGTAGTGAATCTAGTTGGAAGTTTTTCCAGTAGTTTTCAAAAGTGCCGTGAAAAACAAAACAAAAGAAAAATTATTTTTATTTTTTTATGTAACTCTAAAACAAATGACCGCACGTAGATACATGCAATTTTGACTGAATGTTTATATTAGCTTTTTTTATACACCAAAACATTTTCAAAATATTTTGAACTGTTTTCGGCAATTTAAAATTTCGTGTTTTTTAATTTTTTTTCTATAAATATCAATAAAACTGTATTTGTTGTCCCAAAGTGCGTGAAAAGGTAATGAAAGGCTCCTCATATATTGTTACTATAGCAGTTGAAAAATATTAAAAATGCATAGGCACAAATTTTTTTTATAATCATTTAAAGTTTGAACTTTGACAACATGTATTAAAATCTTGAAAATTATCAATCATTGTAATTAAAAAATTATGAAATGTTCAGTTTTTATAACTAAGGATTAAAAATGTAAAATATAGATTCTCATAAATTGTTCTTATTATGGCCAACAAATCTAAAAAATATATAAACACAGTTATTTCTTACAGACATTTTAAATTAAAATTGTGAATTTTTATTTCTTTATTTTAAATAATATTAAATTTTTTAATTACATCTAGATTAGTATTCTTGCTCTACGATAAGAGGTATTACCTCAGTGTTTAGAGCAAAGCTAGTAAATGCATATGTTAACCATACACTATGTTTACATTTATCAACTACGAGCAATAAATAAATTTATTATTATTAAAATAAAATTTGGACGAAATTACATATTAAATCCAATAATATGGATTTTGATTATTTTGTTGTAATTTAAAAATAAATATTATTCGTGGATATAAGAAACTTTTAAGAATATATTGACATATTGTTGTATTTTATACACACAATGACATTTTAAAATGTATTTTTCGGGGGAAAAATGAATTTAACCTACTGTAGAAGATAAATATGCCTATTGCCAATATTGCTATAGTAATATTATAGACATACCGTCTCAAAATCTCGTTTTTCGTACACAATAATATTATATCATTGAATTCAAATTTAATACCATTCATTACAGTGACCTACTATTGTAACCTACTGTAAGCCTACTGTAAGCCTAGTCTGGCCGAACACAAGCCAGTCCCACATTTTAAAATACCTAATCAGAAATCTAGGTTTTTATGTTTAATAATATTTTTTTTTTTTTATTATTAGGAAAGAGCCCTCGGCAGCATAGGCCATTGGGCTTACAAAATATGAATAGCTTAAATTAAATATTTACAGTAAGAAACATAAACGAGAGAACTTAATTCTAGATTTTGGATTGAAGGTTTGCTGTTGTGATGAATTGGATGATGTCTGTTATGGCCTTGGGATGATTTTGAAGTATTTCGGAGAGTGATTCGGAAAGGTTTAGGCTTGATCGGATGTTGTGGTATGTGCGGCATTCGGTGAGTAAGTGTTTAATGGTAATTTGGACGCCGCATGTTGCGCATGTTGGAGGATCTTCTTTAGCCATTAAAAAACTGTGCGAAATTTGAGAGTGGCGGATTCTCAGTCTCGTTATGATGACTTCGAATTTTCTGGGTGTTTCGATGGGAAATGTCCAATTGTCTGTGTTGTGTTTTATTTGATTAAGTTTGGTGGAGTAAGATAACCATTGCTGGTGCCATCTTAGATGACATTTAATAATATTTTATATTACATACTTATTACTTATTATATAATATTTTAATTTATTATTTCACCATTATAATATTAATAGATATATATTTTATACCAGCAGCGGCCCACCGAGAAATTTCCCGGTATCCCGGTCGTCCAGTCGGCCACTGGCTTAATTTTGTGTGATTGGATTCTTAGCTTTTAGAAATATTCATTAAAATGAATTGCTTCGAGTTTCACACATCAGTGTCAATGGATACTGTAATATAGTTTAAGGTGGTAACGGAAGGTATCACTCACACCCTTATAATATTTATAAGAGTATAAAATACTTATAATGCTATAATATTATAATATATATAATATTTATAAATGCTTATAAAATTTTTACTATTATATATTAATATAATTGTAAAAAATGTCAGAAATGAAAGAAAAATTCGTTATACTGAGAAATGAATCAGAAAAAATTCAACGTGATAGGGCGATAGGTAAATTGATCGTAAACATATAGAGGACAAGATTTTGAAAGTGTGGAATGAAATTCCAAAAGATTATTCCACTTTAAAAATAGTAGCATATGCTGTTTTATCTATTTTTTCTTCAACTTATTCATGCAAGTCACTATTTTCAGAAATGAATTTTATAAAACCTGATATAAGAAACCGACTAACTGATGAGTACAGTGCCGCATGTACTTTATTAAACACATTGAAATTATTTTGACTCTTTTTAAGCTATTTATCGACATTTTACATTTTATTTATTTTTTCTGTGTTATAAACAATTTTTGATCTATAAAAAAAATTTGAATATTTAATAAAAGTACCTATTATTTGCTCAATAGTTTTTATTGAAGTCATCTAAAAATAAATAAAGATTCAAAGATGCAATATATTTTATAAGCATTAGAAGTTCGAATTTTGCCAAAATTAGATATTAAACGAAGAATAACGAGGATATATTGTTATTTTGTCTGTATACAAACATATTATTCATGTGGAATGATTTATAAATATTATATATTTTATTATACGAAAATATATTTTAAAAATATTTAGATTTATTGTTTATACGTGTTTCTTCCATGCACTATCTAAATTATCTAAATATATTTATTATACCTATACTGGTATAATAGAAATATGATATATCATTAAATTCAATCAATAATAGATCCATTACAGTTGCGGCACCAACGGTACCCACTTACCGAACATTTTTTAAATCCAGTTTTAATAAAAAATAGTGAAATTTATCAACCTCGTATATATGCAGTAGTAGTTAACTGAGACTACAGATTTAACATCATTATATATAATGATATTATATTAATTCACCTAATTTATATAAGGGGAATATCGCCTTTTAATGGTGAAATATAATATCGTCCATGCTCATTAAAATATAATCCATCTTAAAATGATTTATATCCCGGAAGTGAAAAATATGTTGAACAGTTGAAAATATTAAAAAGAAAAATTGTATACAATAAAAATTAAATCTATTCACGTCACTACATACATATATATATATATATATATACACACACACAGTCACCATTCAGTAATTATATATTATATTAATTTATATTTTATCAATTTATAGTTACGAAGATTCTTTGGCGTTTTACTTTTAACGCAATAAATTAAATTTTAACTTACCTACTTTTACTATTAGGTAGATAATGATGTTTTTAGTTTTCTCACATTTTACATTTTGTTTCAGACAAATAAAATAAAAAGATATTTACAGTTTCTTACTTATTTTACATATGTATTAAAAGGACGCAACACTCACATATTGTGTTGTCGCCGTCTTATAAGTGCGTAACATGGCAAAAACTGTTTCGCGCGAGAAAGAACCGTAAAAACTATAGTTGTAACTAAGGAACGAAATTTTCACCACATAAAAAGGAGAATTTTGTCTGTGCAATATCGTTTTATTTTTTCGATATAAAAACTACAAAAAAAGTTATTCATGCTCAAAAAACACAAAAATAATGTATTTTGAAACAAAAAGAACTTTTTTGTACATGACAAGTGATATCAACAAAATAAAAACGATAATTTTCCTTTTTATATGGTGAAAATTTTGTTTTTTAGCTATAACTGTAGCTTTTTCGGTTGTTTCCCATGAGAAACAGCTTTTGCTATGTTATGCAATTGTAAAACGGAGACAACACATCATGCGGGTGTGGCGTCCTCTTAATTATAAAGATATTTAACATTGGAAATTGGAATTATTATTTTGAAAAATGTTTATAACTTTTTATAGGTATAAATGTATAACTTATAACTATGGTCAGGATTTGCAAAGTGTATTTTTTTTTTTAGGTGATCTTAGACAATACTTTTCGAGGACAACATTTTTTTTCATTAAACAGAAACCTATTTCAAAAAAGTAAAATTGAACTTTACCATGCATATTTTTCCATGTTTAGATTTATTTTTACAATCAATTTGTTAGTTTTAATTCATAAAAGAGCCCAAAAAGATATGCGTGTTTGCAGTCAATATCATTGTCACCGTATTAATTGAGCAAATTAACTAATCAAAATATGTTCATAAAAATTCATTTCGAATTTTGTTTATTTTGTATAATCTAAATACAGATATTAAAAACAACAATCAACACTGAAAACTGTATTTATATCTACAGAGCTGATGGACTCTGGTTAAGTCCCAGGCCTCACGCATTTATATGACATTTTGGACCTCCTATTTTAAAATATTATACTTTGAGGCCTCGCCTAAAAAAAACTTTTCCAGGCCTCGCTCCTCATTAAGGTCGGCTCTGGGTAAGTACCTACATTATCTATTTAATATTATTAGTTTGTATGACATAACAATTAATTTTTTTTTTTTAATTTGGCGGTGGAGGGGAATCGCTAATATGTCCTCCTTTTGTATCCATGCCTTGTTTTAGCGAAATTAATAATGAGTTCTTCCGAGTTACAAAATATACCAAAGTTAATATTATAATAAATAATAATGGATACTACTTAATGCACATATTTTGTATTGTGTTCTCGTATTTTATTTTAAATAATTTCATATCAGCCTTTTCAGCTTTAACAATATTTTTTTTTATAAATAAATACTGTTTGATATTATCCATTGGTTGTCATGATTTCCATTAGGCAAAAGAGGACACTGGATCAATATTCAATATTATTAAAAAACATAACAGTAACATTTGAACTTAAAAACACATATCATACACGACATCTAGTGGTAGATTTATCAACTGATAATATTATTTTGTGACTCAAGAACAATTCGAAAGAGTATAAAATATGAAGTAATTGTGTAAATACTAAAACAGGGCATTGCAGATAATAGATAATATGCTAATCAGACATTTTGTGACTCATTTATGACTTATTTATAAATTAGTCAATGTAGTTTTTAGCATAATACCTACTTTAGGTATAACATGCTGTGTAATGTGTATGTCTTATGTATTAAATATTAATTGATTTTAGTGAAGTTTACAGTTTAAATATTTTATGCTTCTAATCTTGAACTAGATTAATTTCACGAAAACTATTTAGCACTTTTTAATATATTACCAAATAACAAATAATGATAATAATAATAATTTATTAGGTGAAGTTTTTTTGTAGTACAAAATTGCTTTAAATTTTAACTTATCCTTCATTTAGTCATTAAAATATTGTAGACGGAAAAAAAACCAAGGAAAAACCCAAAATTGTATACTTTGTTATAATATTATGTATTTATGTCATATGTCATTAGACATAAGTTTCAATTTTCTAATTAAACATTTTTAAGATCAATAGTCTAATTTATCAGGTATCTTTTGGTCAGATGATATATTCATACTTATGTCATGTAAATATGTAAATGTAATAAATAATAATTAATTAATTAAATACAGGAATAAAATAATAAAACAAAATATAAGAATTTATCGATATCTTATATTCTTATAAACTATGATATAAGAGATGGCAGTTAAGAAGTTTTCTATATCGCGTATACCATTATCAACCTTAGCATAATTTTAACAAATATTTCACTGACATCTTCTGAATGGTTCATTCTACAAGACAGCGTTGCATGATACGCTAAAAATTAGTTCAAACTATCTATGACACCGTTCATTATTAGAAAAATAAATTACTTTATTATAATTTCAGTAGAATTATTACATATAATATCCTTTGAATTGAAAACTAATTGTCGACTATATATAATCGTAATTCATATAAATACAATGAATTTAGATTCTGAACGAAGTGATGAATGTATTGATTTTACAATGATGTGTGTTTTTTTTTTTTTTGTGTCTGTGTACAGCATAACTAGTCGAAATAATGCTTCGATTTCAAACTTTGGGGGTGGTTTCCGATGTAAAAGTGAATATCCTTGGTGCATTATAGAGGTCAAAAGTAAACATTTTCCAACAGTTTTCAAAACAATCGAGAAAAACAAAAAAAAAATGACAGAAAAACGGGAATTTTTACGCAAAACCAGTTTTCGACCAAATTGATTTTTTTATATGGTTTTAATTCAAAAACTAATCACTGTAAATACTTGAAATTTTCACCAAATGTTTATGTTAGTGTTATATATATACAGTTTAATTTTCAACAAGTTTTGACTTTTTTAAAGTTATTTATAGACCACTGAAATTTTCGATTTTTTTGAGAATTTTTTTTTGAAGTATAGGTAAAAAAATGTTGGACGACCAAAAAAACTTGAAAATTAAATACAAGGTTCCTTATAAGTTGTTCTTATTGTAGCTAAAAAAAATTAAAAATCGTTAGTCACAATTTTTTTTTATAAGCGTTTATAGTTCAAATTTTTACGAAATCTGTCGAAAAAGCCAATATTCGCAAGTAATTTTGAAGTTGAAAAATCATAAAAATTTTTGTGTTAATAACTAAGAATTAAAAATACAACACTAAGTTTTCCATAAGTTTTCCTTCAAATTGCTATAGATAAAACTCGAAGCTTCATTATAGGAAAAATTTTAAGTGCGTTTGAATTTTAAATTTTTTCGAAATAGCGTAACCATAACCATATATCCTCAAACGATTTTAAACATTTGTTATTATTCAAAAAGTATAAGTCGTAGATACTTGAAAATTTTATCAGTTATTTAGATTGGCATATTCTTTACATGATTTAATTTTCAAAATATTTTAACTTTTTTTTAGGTATTTATAGACAATTGAAATTTTCAATTTTTCTGAAATTTTTTTTTTTGAAGTGTTGATACAATTTTTTTGGCCCTATCAAAATACTTGAAAATTTAATACAAAGTTCCTCATAAGTTATTCATATAGTGATTGAAAAATTACGAAAATACATAGGCACGATTTTTTTTTATTAGCATTTGAAGTTCAAATTTTGACTAAATACATAAAAATTACGGCAATGTTCAAATTATCTTAGATCGAAATTCATAAAAGTTTTTCTTTTTATACCTAAGATTTTAAAATTTTATACAAGGCTCCTAAAATACTTTTACAATAGCAGTTGAAAAATAAAACAAATGTATAGTCACCTTTTATTTTTACAAGCATTTTAATTTTAATTTTTACAACATACGTAAAAATCACGAAAATTCGCAAATTATTATAAGCTAGAAATTCATAAAAAAATTTCTATTTAATTCTAAGATTTGAGAATTTAATACAAGGCTCATAATATATTTTTACAATAGCAGTTGAAAAATAAAAGAAATATATAGCCACATTTTATGTGGCAAATATATAGCCACAAAAAAAAATGTCAACCGGAAATTCAAGTTAAATTTTTATTAGCATTTGAATTTCAAATATTGACAGAAATTCGTCAAAACCATGAATATTTGCAAATTATTTTGTAGTTCAAAATTCATAATATTGTTTGTATTTATATCTAAGGTTATAAAATTTAACACCAAGTTTTCCATAAGTTTTGCTTCAAATAGCTATAGAGAAAATTTGAAGCGTCATTATAGGAAAAATGTTTTGAGCGTTTGAGTTTTAAATTTTTATGAATTCGCGTAATGATAACGATTTATCCTCAAACCAGGTATTCGTATACATAAGGTATTATGAATTATGATAACTACATGGTAACTACACTAATCGATTAACCATGCCTTATGCAAAATGCGTCTTAATTGAAAAATAAAATATTTGTTTCAGAATAGAATATATGACATAGTTTAAATATAATATATCCTAGACTGACAAATCATCTCCATTCAGAATCGTTTTTCGTATACAATGATACCTATCATTGCATTCAAATTTAATCCCATCCATTACAGTAACCTACTGTACAGCAGAGCGACATCCACGACTTACCCGCTTTTTTTATTTAAATTTAACACGTAGTTTACAATAAAGAGGTACATTTGACAGCTTGACATCTATTATACAGCAGAGTGAGTTCCCCGGGTTTCAAATAATTAGGTAACTTAATAAAAATATTTACGACTATATTTCAAGTAAATATAAATATAAATTTTAAAGTATGTGATCTAGCTAGTACCTAATACCTTATTCGAAAAGAAAATTTTCTAAGCTTGCAATAAGTCTTAAAAACTGATGGTAATTTTGAATTATGAATTATGAATTTTAAATTTTAAATTGAGTTATAAATATTTTAGAGTTTAGTTTTGCTAACTTAATTAATCCATAAAAAAAAACAATTTTTTCTAAATCTTGTAGAAACTTAACAAAACTGTTTTAAAAAAATTAATTATAAAAATAATGTGACACTGTATAATATCTATATTAATATTATATCTATGTATACCTATTCTATACCTACATTATTATTAAAGCATTGTGATAGAATATTAGTAGGAATAGTATAATGGCTGTCTATAATAACTATAAGCAATCATAATATTTAAATTTACAATAAGAAAATAGAATACATTTTGTTCTATTATTTTATAATTTTATCAATTTAATAATTGAAAAGGTTGGTGCAAAAATAAGACAAATTTATTTCCATCAAAACTCCAGCTTAGATAATAGTTGATAAAGTAAAAAATATACAAATGGGCGCCAGTGCCGTATCTAGGCATTGGCAAGGCGTGCGGTGGCCAAGGGCGCAGTTTAAAATGATCGCACTATAGGGGCCCAACTTTTATACCATTTAAATACTAAAAATTCATTATAAATTTATAACATTGGTTGTCAAGGGCGCACATAAACCTAGTTACGGCACTGATGGGCGCATATCTTTGCAATAACGAGACAGTCCCAACAACTTGAATAATAAATATAGGTACTACTACAATGCATAAAATGAATGTATATAGATACTGTATGTTTTGATCAAAATGCAAAATAAGTAGTTGTAAAAATGACAAATTGTTTTTTTTTTTTAATTTTCCGCAAAGTAGAAAAATGGAATAGTCGGAGTTTTGCACAGATTCCTTTAATTATAAAACTATACAATATTTAAAATAATGTTCCTTTATTTAACCTGTTTAAATAATCCTATATAGATTAGCTATTATATTATTAAGAATTGCCACACCTGAGATTGTAATGCGTCATCTCAGCATTAATAAACTGTAAGCACTATTCACATAATATAAACGTATAACTATACAGCTGACATAACCTACACCCATCTATCGCCTACAGTATGATAGTAATATTACCTGTTGACTGTATTCTACAGGGCGATAAATAAATTACAATTTAAATATATAAATTTTCAACATGTATATTTAAAACGTCTACGCGAAACTATCGGTTTTTTGATGCTTTTAACAAAGAAGAAAACAATGGTAATATAATCATACTTTATGTTGTAAAGTACTTATTAGTTGGTATTACACTGTTTTTTTGCAGTACTTAACAGTAATTTGGAATTGGTTCTGGGGAAGGATATACGTTTATAGTTTTATACTATCTTCCTAGAAGGGGGCTAGGTCAGTTACACTCTTCTTGACCATTAAATTTAATAGATCATCATTTTATATTAATTTATCATCATAAATTAAATAATATAAATGCCAGATGGTATAATAATAGTTTTCAAAGATAATAAATGAATAAAGTAAACAATCAAATTAAATGTATTTTTCATAAATTAAAATGATTAGTCAGTTTTTCTTTTTCTTTTTTTCTCCAAATACCATCTAGTACGTCGTCGGCATTTAATTTGATGTCTCGACGCACTGATAACATCGTAAATCATTTCAAGCGTTCCTATTAAGGATTTAAGTTCAATTATGAATTAAAAATTCATAATTCATAATTTACAAAAATAATAATTATTGCCTGGCCCATTGTGTTTATGGGATAAGTTTTTACTCTTTTTAGAGTAGAAAAATGATTAATATCTTATACCTCAGAATAATATTAATAATATTATGTTTTCACTTTGTGTCTAGACCACGGTCATATTATTATTAGTATTTTTGTTTTTTATTTAATAGTGTTTTCCACCATACCACACTATCGCACCAAGTTGGCACTGGTACATTTCACTGATAATCGTTCTTGTGCGGGCTGGTTCAACTGTGCAAGTGTAGATGAAACATAAAATCTATACTTATCAGTTATCACTGATATATGTATAAAGATAGTAAAATATTTAATGGGTGTTGTGGTATTTATCATTGCACTGGATGTAAAAAACTGGCGTAATGCATTGAGGTGAAACATATAAAAGTCCACTCAGTGCACATTAATCTTGCCGATGGAACATAAAAATATATGCACCAGTGCAGTGTGGTGGAAAACACTATAAGTGAAAAATGATCTCAAAACTCATAAGCTGTAGATTTTATCAATGTTATCTTTTAATTATGAACTGTACAATTGTATTGAATATATTACAACTGTTGATACTATATTATATTAGACTATACCTACATAAATATTATGAGCTATCGTGTAGTTTTAAAATAAAAAATAAAAATTTCAACTTTGATAATTTCTATTAATTCTTATTTTAAAATTTTGAAATATCTTAAAGCCAAGTGCTTACGGGAATTTAACTATGGTTATTTAAAAAAAAAAAAAAAAGGCTCTAGGGGGCATATATCACTCATATATACCCTCTCCTATAATTACAGAATTGATACCTAATAAAGTATTAAATAATAATATATACCTATAGCTACTTTCTAGAATTTATTAACAAAAATTCTGCCTGTTCAATGGTAATATTTAAATAACAAAGCTTATCTCTTACAACAAATAGCAGTTGGAAATATCTTCCGGCCAAGGTGAGAAATTATACACAAATGGTCGGTTTCATGCGTATTGGCATAGCATATTATTAAGTCATTTCTGATGTCTGGATTTATAGCTGTCTAGTTTTTATGTTTGATATTATGCCTACATCATGTACAACTCGTTTTGCCTTGTATTAGTAAGTTATAGATTGGTATCTCTTTTTTGTGGATAAATTTAATCGCCAAATTATTTTATTGTGATTAGAATTAATTTTGGTGAATAAATATTATTAATATTATTATGGCAGCATCATTATATTGTTTCATTGTAATCATAGACCTTATATTATTAAACAATAACTGTGCATACCAACATTATTAGTGTAACAACATTTCAATGTGATGAAGACTGTATTGACGACAAACTACAATAATCTATACAGTATACGAGTACATCTATATATACTCATTGATTGTCTAGAAGTATAAGGACTATGTTTATAATAACTTGAAACAGAATAAACTTAACTAAACTTTGAACAAGTGACTTTTACAAAATGTTTAAATGATTAACATTTTTTTTTTGTATTTCCTTTTCCATAAAATATATTGATAGAAATTCTTTTACTCGATGAAAGTTTCAAAATTTAATACAAATTTCCGCATAAGACATAATGAATAAAAAATTAATTTTAACCTACTGTATTACTAATCATAAAATAAATTACTATAATAACAACATAAATACATTATGCCAGGTTGAAAAGTTGATTAATTTAATGGTTCAATAAAATGTGATAAACCAATCATCGTCCGTTTTGCATGTTTCTTTTTTTATAATATTAATATGTATTTCCAATAAACAATAATATACAGCTAGTAAGTGTACAATATTAATGTAAAAAAAAAAATTAAAAAAGTTAGTTTGTCACCTTCAAGTCAATACGATTAAGGCTGTTTACAGATTCGGAATAATAATATTATTTTAAAACGGTTTTTTTTTTTGCTAAAGTATCTGCCATATTTCTCAGTAGTGTAGTGACTGAGACGTAATTTCATGTGATTAACCGAGGTTGAAGTTTAAAAGGATATACCACTGGAAGTTTGGTTATCGGATTGTATAATAGTCATGCAGTGTGCTGTGGTTTCTATACGCACGTGCTATTAAATTGCATACTCAGAACGCCGTGAGCTTACTTGAATTGTGTAATGTTAAATTTATTTATTAATCACTGATTTAAAATTTTCAGGTTCGTGTTCTATTGGACTGCATAATGTTAAACTAAAAAGCAGTCTTAGCATTTTAAAAAAGTCGAGAAAAGGGATATCTAGGATATCTAGGATAATATTTGGACTTCGAATCTTACGGTGAAGGTCTTATGAACATTTTTATGTTACTTTAATTTTACTAGCCATTTTGTGTTCCATAGTTCTATTCAGAGATTAAATTTCAATGAGATTGTAATTTTTTTGAGGAAATTAATGGATGACTATAAATTTATGGAATAACTTTTTATCTCCACTGTCGGCGACAATAGTTATTTAGATGTAACTCTTTAACAATCAGCTTAAGATATATTAAGTTTGGTCAAGAACCTTCTATACAATTAAATAAGGTTGATTCATTTTTATCATTATTCTTAATATATAAGGATGAAATAATTAAAAATACATATACATATCTGTAACATGGTTAAAAAATAATTATTAATTCTTATTTGAATTAAAATAATAATCTATTATTGAATTTAAATTTAATATAATATAATTATAAACAATTTTCTTACAATCTATTACCTTTAAATTTAAAAAACTAAAAATATGTTATGTTATTGTTTCGCGTTCACTCGTATAAGTTTAATTCAATTTTGATTATGATTGTAATAGACTTAGGTATGTCACAGGAACTATATACATTTTGAATTTAAATCAATGTCAGCTGCAGTTTGAAGTACGGCTTGCACGAAAGCTGTTTATAAATGTACACGTCATATATACATGTGTGTGTGTGTGTGTGTGTGTGTGAGTGTGTATTATAATACATATTAAATATTGCCAACAAGATAATTCCTATTGCAGTGATCACTAAACGTGGTGATCAATTTACTCACAAGTCACGTGCCCCATAGCTGCGCACTGTCTACACTCATCTCTCAACTTTATCGTCATTCGGTCTGTAATATTCTAGAATGATTAATTTATTCACCATTAACAAACAAAACCATCGTTCAACAGACAACTTCATTACTTTTCACTTACAGCGTGATGGTTATAATTTATTCAAGGAAATTCCGGGCCACCTACTGGCTCGCAACTCTCGTATTAATTGTAGGCGGGAAATCACGTCAACACATGTATCTTACATATTATATGTAAAATTATATATGTGCACACTCTTTAGTGGTGGTTTGCAAATTTTGCGCTGGCAAACGAAAAGTTTTGAATTTCTCTAGCAGGAAGGTTGCAACAGACGTTTTAAACTATTAACTACATTACAGAACTATATAAAAGTAAACAGAGTAGGTAGTATGTTTTACTGTAACCACACAATCATTTTAGTTAGTTGTTGATTTAATATTTTATAAGATAATATTTAGTGTTATACCCCAGGTAAATATATATAAAACAAAAAAAAATTTTAATAGACATTTTCTTCAGTGAAATATTATTTTTACTATTTTTTATCTTTTTATTATTATTATATAGTAACTACATTCATTTTAAATTAATGGTCATATTTCAATATATATAATCCTATTTATATATTATGTACTTGTATCAGTGGCGTATTTGAAGAGAGGAGCGATGAATGAAAATGCTCCACATGGTACAATATTACTAATTAATATGTTTTTATATTGGAGTATAGTCAAACTATATATTGTATTATAATAGTATAACCTAACCTTATTTATCATTGTACAACTGTTTAATAGGTTACAATATTTTATTTACCTATCAACTCTATATATATAAGTTATGAGGTACAATACAAAATGGGCCAGTAGTGCCAGTATGGATAGATATATATTAGTATGTATATTTTTCAGTTTTAACACGGTTTTCTGTACAATTGGTATCGAGTGTTTATCGTAATTGAGTAAGTCACTGTAAAATAGTCTAATGTGTATGTTTATTAATTGTAAAATACGAAAAACGATTCTGAGCAAAAATTGTCTGTCAGCCTATATTACTAAATATAGTTTATTGAATTGCTAATACAGTCAATTATTTTACAATTAGTATAATAATACTACGCTTGATCAAATTAATTTTTTCAAAACATTTTCATAAAATTATACCATCATTTTTTGAATATTATACCTATTCAACTTAAAATTAGTTTCAATTACCAATATTTTACTGTTTTAAGTTAAACAAAGTGGTACATTTAAAAAGGTTAAGAAATACACTGAGCCCCTAATTTGAGGTTCAGAAAAACTAAAATCCTTCCATGTTCCCTTAAAACAGTACTAATTGTCAACTCGATCCGATTTGATGCCAGAAACCACTCTGGAAGTTTGAAGGCCAAAGTATTTTAAGTAAAAGCTGAGTGGTGAAAGACAAAATAATAATAAAAACACGTATAAATTTAAAATAGATAATCCATCGCTGCTCTCTGAACTTAATATTAAATTTAGATTATAATTAAAAATAAACAAAAACAATTAAATGGTGTCGAAAAAACTGCGAAACAATAGAGTTTTTTTTTCTGAAAATTAAATTTTATAAATGTATGCCTTTGGTTGGTAGTTATTTCGAGCAACAAAATATATTTTTTTCAAAAACACGATAAAGTATACATGGCGAAATATTTGTGTTGACAGTTAATTAATGAATCATTCTGTATTATTCTGTTCACGTGCGGTACACGTATGACGTGTTCGACTTTGTGTGCGTGTAAACAGGTAATGAACTTGCAAACACGTCAACGTCGACTAAATAGTACGCATCCGTTTCGTAAAACATTCCGTTCTACAGTACCTATACGGCTATACCTAACTATACTATCTATGTACACAATATGTTCTCCACAAAAGTGCAGTTAGGTATGAAGATGCATTGACGCGTGTGTTAACCAACTATGTAGTTTAAGTATACCTACTATAATCTATATTACTATGATAATAATATTATATTATTCCAATCGTATGAACGAAACCAGATATTTTTTTTTTTTTTGAGAATATTCGTACATATTACGTATATATACGAACGAAAAATACAAAAAAAAAAAGATAACATTTTGATATTATATATTATAATATCATAAATTATAAATATATTCCAACGATCTATCATTACAATCTTAAACATTTTAAGTAGTATATGCACCAAGCAATAAAACATCACATATAAGCAGCATAGGTGCCTACGGCGTACGTGAATTATATATTATAATTCATATAGGTAAGTATACGAAAATAATATGTTAAATTGTATTAAGGTGGCTGGAGCATGACATGTTTTAAAAGGAGCAAAATTTAGGTATTTCATATACCATTTATAATTATTGAGCTGTGTTACCGCGTGTGAAGTAAATGGTTGTTAGTGTGTGTAATGCATAAAAATCGTTATCGCGTTCTCGTACTAACCGTGTAGCTCACCATATTACTCACCACATTACGTATTCCCGGAACTATACAGCCTACGATAATAATTATTAGTACAGATACTTTTTTATGTTTCAATAATTTTTTTCATCCGAGTATTTTTAACAATCATTATGATCTAACTTATCTAACCCAGTTACTGCAATTTTTTCTACTAAATTTTAATTTAATACCTACTAATATGTTAGGGTCGATACGTTGTATAATAGGTATGATCATCATATAAATATATAATAATATGAGATATGTATATTATTCCATATCAATCTGAGATAATACACTGGTTTTTATACATTAACATTTTAAATATGTCTGTGATAATGATTAGTGATTCACTGATTATGCGCACAGCGTGGATACAATACAATTATTTTTGGATAGTTTTTACATAACTGATAAAACAAAATGTCAAAATACGCGGTTTATTAAATATTTATAGTAATAAAAGATAAAAATAATATTTTTCAGCTAATATTGTAATAAAATAATGCCTATATGATAAATATAATAATATTATCATTATATAAATTTAATTATTATATTGTACCTATCTACTATAATCTAGTACCTACCTATAACTCGTTAGACATATATTTTTATAAGACTATATAGATTAAATAGGTATAGTAATTTAATCAATGGTAAGACATTCTTAAATAAATGTACATCTAAAACTAGAACAAGAATATTTTATTTTAATTTGTCTTTTATGGACTGTTTCAACATAAAATCCATATACTACAATATGGCGGGCTGAGTCTATAGCTGCTATAATATACAGGATAATTCACTATGCTCACCCACTTTTTTTTCTTTAATAATAAAGTTACTCACAATCTGATTTTTAAAATCTTTAAATACACTCGAAGACCATATTTTCAAATTCTTGAGATTTTATGTACTACTTAAAGTGTGTCCGGTGACGATACAAACTTTTGTTTTTCAAATGAGAATCCCAATGTTTTACTATAAAGGTCTATTCACACACAGCAGTGACATGACAGTGCCGTGACCGTGCAGTGACCGTTCCGGGACTCCGCCTAATGAGAGTTATATTCACATGTATTGAAATCAAAATTCGAACAAGTAATTTTTGAATTACTTAACTTTGTGTTCTAAGGATAAAAAGTCTATGGTTTAGATTTATAAAATATGTGGTCAATGGTGGATTTGAAAATATTAGTTATTAATATTAATCTATCAATATAAATATTTTTTAAAAACGAAGTATCATTAATACAAGATCCAATAGTACCTACATTACCTACATGTGTTTTATACTTTTGCAAAATGATTTTTAAGGATTATTATTCTTAATACAAATATTTTAATAACTAAGAAACTACTCGTTTGAATTTTGATCTCGATACATCAAAATTATCCGTTAAATAATTTACGGAGAAAAAGGTGATGGTTTTCATTTGAAAATCAAAAGTTTGTTTTGCCACAGAATACTCTTCAAGTGGTTCAAAAATCTCAAGAATTTGAAAATATGGTCTTTGAGTACCTGCGTTTAAAAATTCCAAAAATCAGCAAAAAAATAACTTAATTATTAAAGAAAGAGGGGTTGAGCATGCTTAGTGAATCACCCTCTATATACATACATATCTACTCCACCCACCACAAAAGCAATGCACTGATAATATTTTAATTCTATTTATAATGCATGATGATTATTGTATATTCAATTCGATTTTATTCATTTGTTGGGTAAACTTCAAATTCTGAAATTCTGAAACTTATTTGGAAAATAACTTAATATTACTGATAATATTGGGATCTTAATCTTAATATGCACAGATATACCTATACCAATTTATCTATTATAACTTATATTTGTTATGAGAATAATAGATTTAGTCGTATACATAATTAGTATAATTACTAATTATAATTTTATCTTAATTGTATTATTTATATAATTATATTATATTATTTATATAATTATATTATTAAAATATGCTCTGTTTTTCTGTCTCTATTCATTAATAATTTTAAGGTATACCTAAACCATAGGTACATACGTTTGTACATATGTTTTTATTATTTTTTCTTTACACTATTACAATATTACATGAAAACACGAAGTACGTTCGTCAAAGAATTTTTATGAATTACGACTGTTCGTAATTTTTTCTAAATTTTGTATATTACACGCTTATTATTTATTCTAATTTGTTTTATTATTAATTTATTTAAGACTCGAAGGTACATTTAGCAAACTAAATGCAGAAAAAAATGTTACTAAAATTAAATTTAAACTTGAACTTACAGTTTGTTCGTAATAGCTATACAGGTCATTGAATAAAAAAAAAATAATATAATGCATTGACAACAGCCAATGGTAAGTGCTATAGGTACTTCTAACTATATATATCCAATTACATATTAATGAATATTTATCAATTTCACGTCCCGGGCATTTATTTATAAACTATATCAGTATGACAGTATTATCATGGGTTAAGTTCATTTAATACATGTCTATGTCACAAAAAATAATGAAGATATTATACGCTGTAATGTACATTTAATACTTATTTTGATAAAAATTATCCAATTCAATATTTTTTTTCTACTAATAATAAAAAATTTTTTTTTATAATTTCACGCAGTAACTTAAAAAAAAAAGCTTATTACAATACCTTATGGTGGATACACATAAGTAAATAGGTACCACAATACGCACAATTATTGTTTTTGTTTTGGTCTAATTAGCCATTTATATATAATTAAATATTATAATCATTCTATATAAACTTATGACTTTTATATAAGTGCTTACAATAACAAAATGTGTAAAAAATATGAATAAATAATGTAAACGGTGTTATTAGCTAGTTTATTTTACCCATCAGTAATGTTTAAAATTTAAATGACTAAAAAAACTACAAAGTAGGTATCTGATTTTCTAGAAATAATGTGTAATAATTGTATGCAATACCTTTAGAATAATACAATAATAACAATTATGTGCGTATATTCAATATAAAGACCAAAATTACAATCTTTATAAATTATAATATAATATTTTTATTTTTGATGAAATTTAACATAATATATTATTGTTTTCATGAAACAAACAAGAAAAACAGTAATATTTGAACGTTAAATTAAAAACAGTTTATATAAAATTTAAATCCCCTAAAAAATGTACAATCTTAAATATACTGGATAAACATGCTTTTTATATGTAAGTACTCGACAATAGAATTAAAACCTATAGTTATATTATATATTTATATGTCCATCTTAATTGTACATAATTGGTCATAATAATATATTATAATATATATAAGTAAATAACGTATAGTTGTTTTACATAAATGTTGTTTTAATATTTATTTTAATCTGAATATTGAAAAATATCAATTTAATAAAATAGCTAAATATTCTTAGTATACCTGTATAGAGAATGAGAATAATTTAGTATATTATAAAAAACAATTGTGTAAACGAGACTTTTATTTATCGAAATAAATGGGTGTCCATTTAATATTTACTTATACCCAATATACGAATATACCTAGTAATATTAGTAGGTAGTTACAATAGTTTCATAATAATAACATGTATATATACGTATTTTACGAGTCGGTACTTCTGTGTTTCGAAAAATTATCTTTTTAAATTCTATAAGTACAGATGCAAATACATCCATTAAGAAAGTAGACAACAACGAATATCTGTATACGTACAAATACTTATAGCTTTTTTCTTAACATACTTTTCAATTTTACTAATTTAATTGACAATTGTTCAAGTATGCGAGATAATTAATTATGCCATGATTATAAATTTAAAATATTGTGATATAACATTTAAAAACCATTAGAATTTTGCGCTACCTATAGGACTTACTATATATTAGGAAATGAAAAAACAAACATTTATGTAAATCTCAAGTATCTCAAGTTATTCATTTTTTAGTAACGAAATTCACATTATTTGTGTGTAAAAAATCATTTCATTAGAAATCAAGTGAATATCCATTGTTGTGGTTAGATATCAAAACTTTTCACGATCATAAAAGTTTAATTTGACCTTTCTGGTAGACATCTTTATAATAAAAGAAGACAAACTTAATTATCAGGAATCTTATATTACATTTTCAAATCTAAGGAAGAAAAAAAAATTATGAATTCCTAACTAAATAATTTGTAAATATTCATGATTTTTACGAAATTTATCAAATTCTAATATCAGACCTTCATAAAAAAGTATTGTATATTTACGTTCAACTTATTTTTAATTTGCACTCACAACAACTTACGAGAAACTTATTATTACATTTTCAAGATTTTTGACCAGGCGAGTGAACATTCTTTGTATCGACAATTACTACATTAATTTTTAAAAAAACTAACACAAATTGAACATTTAATATGCCTATAAATTATTCGACATGAGTAAAAAAAATTTAAGGATGTGTTGAAAAATAAAAATGTTGTGTACAATCTATGACAATTTTTTAAGAGTCACCCAAAACACCAAAATCTATTTTGTTGAAAACCTATTAAAACCCCCGTTTTCCTTCATTTTCCAAGAGCTTTTGAAAAAGAATGGGAATTTTATATTTCGACTTCCCAAAAGTATCAGCTAGATTCATTTTCCCACAGATACTGAAGTTTAAAATCAAAGCATTATTTCGACTGCTTATCATCACATGATACGTAACACAGACGAAAAAAATCATAATATTGCACTGATATTTTTACAACAATCTTGTAATTAGTTTTCGAAATTTTATTTTTTTAACTCAACGAAAAATATGAATTTCGATGTGAGATCAAACATTTTTAAAAAATAAATTTGACTTTTTAGTAAACTTTTTTATTTTGTTAAAGGGACTAACAAATATATATATGATTGATCATTAAATTCAAGTTTAAGACATCCATCCTAGTGACCTACTCAATGACGAGGTTCACTGGAAAGTCAAAACCTTCATACAATATCACTACCACGCCACAGTACGAATTATCTGGTTCTTTTTTTATTGCGGTAGGTATTGCATAGGTATAGGTTGACTGAATAAAGAACTTAGCTATTTTCTAAAACTGTTTTAATTTATTTGTTTGCGCTTTAAAAGTATGGTGAAATAATAGTTCACGATGAGTTAAAAATTGACTATGATGAATGATTAATTACTTAAATTGAGCACTATGAACAATTGTTATTACTATGTACCTACTATTTAGTTAGTGTTATAGTAAATCACCGAAATTATCTATTTAAAAACATATCCATTAAACTATGTATATAAATATACATTTTTTATTCAATTTTAATAATTGATCGTTATTAATAAATAACTAATTGAGTACAAATAGCTGTGTGGAGTTTTGCTTGAACATTACAATAAAGTTATTACATTTTATATAATTTGAACATAATTTTAGCCAATTTACTTATAATACGATGAGGTATATCTATTCAATAATTACAACTAATCTTCTTTGCAGAAATACAATAAATTATTATTATCATAAATTAATGAAAATGTACTTAAATCACAACACAGTTGCCAATTTACCATCATGCTAAAAGTAAAAACAAAAACAAAATTTATAGAATACCTAATACATAATATTTAAAATTTAAAATTAAAATCTTAAAAATGTTCACATTCTCATTTATCTACGACTCTGTCATTTAAGATTTAACTGTTGGTTTCTTGCCTTCCTTTATTGCTCAGGATACGCTTCTGCATGAGTGAAAAACATCGATATTGCTCACTTCGCAAAATGTGCCTACCTATATGAAGATAGCCAAATGATAGGAATCCCATGTACGTGTTCATAATAATATGTTTGATGATACATATACATTCTTATACATTTATAAACATAACAATTAGACTTTATAAGCATGCTTAATGTTAAAAATATAGATAACACATTGTGGATAACAAAAAATAAACATAAATTATTAAACATAGTTATTTTTAACATCGACCAAAATAATATGCTTTGATTAAAAAACATCGTAGATTTTAATACAGAGAGTAAAAACAACAGTTTCGACACACAGTTTAAAATTTTAAATCTTATATAAATAAATATAAAAATATTTAATAAAACAATAATAATTCAGAGTCAAAAATGGCATATTTATGTGATGCAAAGAATATTTCATATATTTATTGTGTTTAGTTTATGATTATATACATAAAACATAATACGATATAACATGTAACATTGTACAAGCTGCATGAAGAAATTTTAACGATAATTGGGCGGTTGGAACATAATAATAATATATAGTATGTAATAATATACTATTATTATTTATATTTTATAATTACTATTATATTTAAAGTGAAGGATCGTCATATTATGAAAATTCCGTGATAGTCGTAAGTCTAATTATTTGATAATTTATTTCCTTGTAATATAAAATAGTGATAGTAAAATTATCAGAATATTATTATTAAACAAAAAAATAAAAAATAGTTGCAGTTATTAATTGTAATTATGTTATGATGCGATAATTTTCGTGTTGATAAATAAATAATTAAGTCGCATGGTCAATAAAAATAAAATACTAAATATGATCCTACATTATTGCTGTGTCCATTAAATATATTATATAATTTTAAGTAACAAATATTTTTTTTTATCACATCGAAAAATATTTAAATTACTAGATAATTCCTAAATTTAAATTTATAAAATAATATTAATAATCTAGTAATACTTATAACTACCTCAATAACTTTAAATATAACTTATTTTTTTAATCAATTTAAAAAATATATTTGAAACACGTTTAGAGAAAAATATTTAAAAACAATTTTACATATCTACCAACTTATTATTATTATAATGTTGTACAGTAGGTATACACGTTTTATATTTCAAAATATAAAATACTAAAAAAACGTAATTATATTTAAATGAGGACTGAAAATCTGATAATTTTTAATTCACTCACCAAGTATTTAGTACCTATAGTACCTACCTACCTGCCCAAAGTCATCTGATTTTGAAGACCGATAATAGAAAATTTAGAAATTATAATACTATTTACAGAATTATATATTTTACATTTGAATAAGTACCTTATGAAAATATGTTCACGTATTTACTATTAATAATCTAATGTATTTTAAGAACCTACATTTCAACAATATTCTAATCGAGTATTCTTTAACATATTATATTATGTGTCTATGTATAGGTAGTATGTACATTGTACACTGATATATAATATACCCATTATCATTTAGGTAAATATTAAGCTCCATTTTTTTGTTTATATATCATAGTATACACACAAAGATATACATACCTACCTACTATTATATGATATATTATATTGCCGACGAGATAAATGGTTTATTTACTCTACAACTAGTGATTATTTTTTACAAATTCTCTCTCTATGGTCACAGCGCCGATATATGTAAACGATAAACCGTTCATTTAATTTATATTCTATGGGCAAATTCTATATATATTATAATATAATATTATATATATAATAGTGCAGAGATCTTAAACAGTTTAACATATTGTTTCTGTATGTCTATGACATAATTGTCTATATAGGATCAGGTTTCAGTGTATTAGCATCTTTTTTTAATGGACAGATTGATCAATACGTTTCAATGCACGGTTGCAATAAAAGGAACATTTCAGGGTATTATTTATTTTGCGTAAGTTTGGGATGAATAGATTTTCATTATTTTTTTTTCCAATCTATTTTACTGTCAATTAAACACTACCCATGTCCGCTTAACTCAAGTAATATTATTAGGTTACTTGTGTTAGTACCTATATACAATTTACATGTCCTAAAAAGTTTAAAATACCTAAGAAGTATCTTTTTATTGGTGTATAGTTCAGGTGCAAGCTTTCAAATAGTGTATTATTTTACCTATTAATTGAGTATTTAAGTACTTAAGCCATAATAATAGATACTGTGTTAAACTTAAAATCAATGATAAAACATTGTATATGATAAAAAACGATTCTGATCGAAGACGGTCCACCACCGGGCACCGATCAGTATTATGTCTATAGTGTTTACAAATAATTCACAATTTTGATTTTTTGTCAAAGTATTAAATTGAAAACCTAATTTATTTTTACGCTTAAAGTTTTTGTTAAATTTGTATAAGGAAATCTTATGAGAAATCTAAAATCTTGTACTAAATGTGCGCGTTTTTTACTTTGGTAAATATAAAAATTGTATAATGCATAAATCAAATAAAAAATTAAAAAAGTCGATAATTTCTTATGTTTATAAATAGCTCAAACAGAGTCCACAAATTTGTCATGTCTAGAAAATGTTTATACACCTTAAACCCTGAGTATAATAAATACTAATTTGTTGACATTTTAAGAATAATATGGATATTCCTTTAGGTGCTTTTTCAGTATTTCGTGTGGCCATGTGGTCACCATTGGATGTATTGAATGTTCAATCACTGGAAAACTAGGACGTTATATTATATTATATAATATATCGTAGATCATGGACCTACATCGTTTGCAACATACCTACAACTTATATTCCATCGTTGATGAAAACACAACGCGTTATTTTATAGTTTTATTCTAAAGCCAAATGAAGAAGTTGAACTAGTTGGCAGTTGTAACTTGTAACCGCGATACGACGCATTGGTTCAGTGGATCTCTGGTTTCCGTAATGATTTATGTCAAAACCACTATTTAGTACCATATAGTAGTATTTAATTTCCATTGTACATTGTGGTCGACATTGTTACTCGGCGATTTGAAATTATATTTCTCTCCGGCATGACCTAACTGTCCTAACAAACCATACATAAATAGGAATATAATTAGTATAATAATATAATAATAATAAGTATTACACCACCCAATTTGACCTATTTTTGTGTTCTAGACGTTTTGACGTTTTTCACCTTACAGTTCGTTATAAAGCGTCTAGCCGAAAATCATGAAATTTCAATTTTAAACTAGTTTAATATTATGTAGGTAATGGCAATTCTAGTTATTACATATATACATCGTCTATATTATTATGTTGTAGATACGTCGTACGTCAATATGTATATTATATACAGGTACGCGACTGTATAATAGGTACGATGAGGTACCTACCTAACTTATTCACGTTTTTACAAACCTAATATAAGAAACAGACAAAATATTGTTTTATTTATAATATATAATACCCGAGTGAATCATGGACATCGCATATTCCCATGAATAAATCAAATAGAAAACTAAGAAATACGTCGTATCTACCCTAATTTTATTAAAACGTTTATCGTTATAGGTTATATAATTTGTTCTATACGTCTTACACAAGTAAGCTATTTACAGTATGTTGGTATAGGCGTGTAGCTCACCCAACAAACTAATAGACAATTAATATAAAACAAAATTTGATATTATTGACAATATTATATTGTAATTTTGATGATATAATAGTTTTACGAATTTCGACGTATCAGTCTAACCTAAATTAAAATCGAATCGGTAGTTGAATTCGTTTTCACTGACAGAAAATATATACCAATAAAGATAATTTTAATTTGATACAAATTCAAATTAACGGGAAATATATTAAATGAAATTATCTTGAGAGAAAAATATTAAAACCATCTTTGTGAGAATACTATTCATTATACTTACAGTCATTAGTCGTTTCACAATTATTGCTATTTGGACAATGAAATTAAATAATATGTAACATAAACAACTATATCAATAATTTGAACGTAATTGGTTTCAAAATTAGATAAATCAGAATAATGTTTCCAAGCCAAATTGTTTCGATAACAATATGCTTATGTAAAAATACTTGATTTTAATAATCGTACATAATACACATGACTAATATTTTTAGATATTATTTATTCTGTGGACAGTGGACCCAATTATTTAAATGCGTATAATAACTGAAAATGAGTCTATACTTATAATGATTACTTATTCAAATATTATTCAATATGATAAAATATTTTTTTACTATATGCAATAAAGAATTGAAGAATGGTCGTTTGTATAACACTGGCTTAGCGGCTGATATGATATTCGTTTCAGTTTTTATTTAATGTTCGAGTACAATATTAATAATAATTCCATAAAGGGTTTAACTGTAGTTACTTATTAGTTATTTAAACATAGGAGTCGGCGTTGTTGTAAGAAGCATAATATTAGATTATTCTCTCGGAGATAAGGAACACACTACACACGTGTTTAAGATTAAAACGAAAAAAACTCAAGAAAATAATAATTGTGGTGGTACCTCATGCCTGTAATATATCATAATATTATGAATAAAGTGTTAGGTCTTAGGTATAAAATTCGCATTATGAGTAAATTTTTAATTTTAAATTTAAACCTTTTTGTTTGCTATATCCGCCTATAATGAAGTTTTGACAGTCTAATTTATTATATTATAACATCGTTTTATAATATTATGTGAATAGTTGAACTATCTTCACATATTACGTACTTGAAGGATCTAGTGCAACAATCAGTTAAGTCCACAAAATTGTTCAGTAGAAGAAAGACTGAAAATGCGTGTTATTTATCAATATTTGTGATAACTCATACATTTATATTTTAAACATGTAACTTTCCTTTTCATATTTCACTTATAGAATTATAGATATTATAACTTTTTTAGTAACTCATAGACAGTTATTATTACCTACTATACGTGCAATAGATGGCAAAATATATAAATTGAAAAGTATGAATTTACCTTATTTCTTTCTCATATGATTTTTTAAACGGAAAAGTCAAAATAAAACATTGATATTTTGTATCTTGTGATATATTATATTTTAGTTGTGGATGAAACAATTGGCATACCTGTTTATGCATTAAAAATGTGTATTCGAATTGCCTTTATATGATTCCAATTTTTTACAAATTATGATCATCGAATAGAATAAACATTAAATAGACTTACCTTATTTCTTACTCATAAATTAATAAGCATATTAAATAGAAACAATAAACTCTTTATGGTCTTATCAAAAATACTCATTTAATTAATTAAATAATAATATTACAGTCGTTCGATAATGATAAATTAATAAACAATTAACATTTTATTATCAATTAACATGTGGTTCAAAAACGTAATCAATTTCGGTGCAACAGCCAAGGATAATGTCCAGACATACCTATATCGACTGCACCGAAACGTCTAGATTATATTTCTTGTTCTAAAACCAGTAACCACAATCAAAACAATTTCTCAAAAACGTTGCACTGGGCACTTCATGTGGTACATTGTGTTCATATTTAAATGATGTACTTAATATTACTACATAATGGTAGTAAATGGTGAATAGTGAAAAATTAAAAATCAATAGGACAATTTAAATGTAAAATATTTGAATTTTAGAACTATAAAATAACCTGAATGAATTGTTTTAATGGATTCGAATTTCAAAATATTAATTTCAGTATAATATATATGTTTTAAAAACAAACAAATGATCAATTTTGGTCATAATTAATTTGTATCTGCACTATGTCAATAATAAGATATATTCTTATAAAGAAAAAATAGTAATTTTATAATCCATTATGTCCATCCATGTCAGTTATTATATATCTATAATCAACACGTATGGGTTTATGACAGACTACAGACTGTCTCTGTTCTAAATTATTTTTATCATAGATTTACAAAATGATTTATAATTTAATACAAATTCAATTTAAAAAAAATTGAACTACAATTAAAAAGGATTTTTCAATAATTATTAATTATTTGTTAAGTATTTAAAAATATGATTTCATATATTTGTAGGATTGTGGGGAATTACCAATTATTGTACCATATACAATAACATGAAAATATTTAAATTAATTTTAAGCAATTGCCTATTAAAAGTATTATGCCTATTTAATATTTATACAATGAACCCTTTCTCGCGGTTCATCTACGGTAAGTTATTATTAACTCAAAAGTCAATAACTTCTATAGTTAATAATACAATTTTAAAATATACACTATTACTACATTTATATGATGACGTAAAAATGGTTTAAAAAATGAAAACGTTAAAAGTTAAAACGCTCGCACTACAATGTAGCTTAAGAATTTCAAACTGATTTAATTCCAAATCGTTTTAACGCCATCATACATATAAACATAGTATATTATATAATAATTAAATATTAATAATTGTCTATCATTGGCAATATATTATATTATTGAATTTAAATTAAAAATATCCAATGGATATTATCCATTACACTTAACTTTTTTAATCATGTAAAATTTCATATGGAATTATTTTTTCAAGGTTTTTTCGGGATATAAATTTCTATGGTTATTTTTTTGTGGTAACACTGACAATCTAGTGGTCCATACGGTATAAAAGATCTATATACTCATATCAAAAAATAGTTACTAAAGTGGTAATTTGAAGAAAAATAATTGGTTTTTTAGAGAAACTATTTGAATCTAGATTTAATAAATAAAAGGACGTGTTAAACCAAAATATGTGTTTTTCATTATCTCCTAGGACGCAGGAAACAAGTTTTTTTTGTAAAATACAGGACGCCTGAGCACCCTAGCTAGTACGACTTTTATACTTACCTACCGAATTTAGAGATTAATAATCCGACATAATCTATTTTTGGAAACAAATTAGTAAATAAAACCAACAAACTGAGTATATGAGTAATAGTTGTATAATAGAGCATCAATGTTGAATGTATCATAAAGTATCGATTATATCTATTATATTAATAAACTGTTATAATCAACAAGTAAAAAACACACACAGATAAAACTGTATAAAAGAATATTTTACAAAGTTATAAAATTGTTCAATCAAATAAATAGCCAGTTATAAATTTCTCAACCTGAAACCGAGATCAGCAAACAGCAACCAGTAAATTAAACATCTTGATTAGAATACTTAAATCATTCGATAATAGTTAATAATGCATCATTACATCATATTACGATTAAATATTAATAAATTAATGAATCAACAAATAGGTAACGAAATACACACTAAGGATATTAGAATAGGTATTAGAATACAAGAATAATGTCAATCTATTTTTGACCGAGAAGAAGTTAAACAAAATTTAGTTTATACTGTTAAAGCCTGCACCATTGCGGGTACCTTTATATTCTTTATATATTACAGACTACAAAGTCGCTTTATAATTCGAAATTCAGGGGACTAAGCTTATAGAGGTTTTCGATTTACCAAGTGTTCGAATAATCAGGGGAAGATAATTAATACGAGTTATGGAATTTTTCGAATTAACTAGGTTCGAATTATCGAGTGACTACTGAATATTGGATTATATTAAATTATCGCAGTGCTGTAACAACTACTGTGTCTATAGTTTAGACTATCGGTAAATTGGTTCATAAGATTTAAACGTTTTTTGATTTTTGTAAATCATCACAAATGATTTTTGATGGTAGTATTCCGAGATGTTTTCTGACATGTATTTATTTGATTTTTCAATTGCTATTGTAAAAATATATTATGAGCCTTGTATTAAATTTTTAAATCTTAGATATAAAAGGAAAATTTTTTTATGAATTTCTAGCATAAAATAATTTACTAATTTTCGTGATTTTTACATAATATGTTGTCAAAATTTGAACTTTAAATGCTTATAAATAAAAATTATGACTATGTATTCCTTTTATTTTGCAACTGCTATTGTAAAAATATGTTAGGAACCTTGTATTAAATTTTCAAATCTTAGAATTAAAAAGAAAAACTTTTATGAATTTCTATCTAAGATAATTTGAACATTGCCGTAATTTTTACGTATGTGTAGTCAAAATTTCAACTTTAAATGCTTATAAAAAAAAATCGTGCCTACGAATTTTTAATATTTTTTAACTGCTATTGTTACAATGTGTTAGAAGCCTTGTATTAAATTTTCAAGCTTTTCTACCGAACAAATAAATTTTTATCGATATTTATATAAAAAAAAACTAAAAAGGTTGAAAAACTAAAATGTCAGTAAACAGCTCAAAACAAATCTAAATATTTTTAAATCTTTATCAAGTATATAAAATGCCTATATAAACATTCAGTGAAAATTTCAAGTATCTGCGGTCATTTGCTTTAGAGTTACACCAAAATAAGGAAATCGCTAAAAGTGAAAATCCAATGTTGTAAAAATTTAAATTTCAAATGCTCATAAAAATTTAAATTGAATTTCCTGTAGACTTTTCATTTGTGATAAAGATTGAAAAACTTGTAAGGAATCTTGTATTAAATTTTTAAATCTTAGATTTAAAAAGAAATTTTTTTATGAATTTCTAGCTTAAAATAATTTGTGAATTTTCGTGATTTTTACGTATTTTGTCAAAATTAAATCTTTAAATGCTTATAAAAAAGAATTGTGACTATGAATTTATTTTATTTTTTAACTTCTATTGTAACAATATGTTAAGGGCCTTGTATTAAATTTTCAAGCTTTTCTGCCCAACAAATAAATTTTTATCGATATTAATTTAAAAAAAAATAATAATGATCGAAAATTGCAAATATCTATGAATAGTTCAACTTAAGTCGAAATTTTTTGAAAATTTTATGGTGGATAGAAAATATATCAAAATATATACATTCGGTGAAAATTGCACGTATTTATAATGGTCATTTGTTTTAAAGTTACTTCAAAAACCAAAATCGATTTTGTCGGAAACTGTTTGTGAGTAAAATTTCCCGTTTTTCCCTTAATGTTTAGTTTGTTATTCTCGATTATTTAGAAAAGTATTAAGAATTTTTCATTTTTGACCCCCCAAAGTACCAACTAGATTCACTTTCTGATCGAACGAGGTACTGAAGTCAAAAACGGAAGCATTTTTACTGCCCCAAAACGTGATGACAGACACAAAAAAGAAATAAATAAAAAAATAAAAACACACATCATGGTAAAGTCAATACATTCATCGCTCCGCTCAGAATCTAAAAAATCGAAAAAAATCGAAAATTTAATATGTATATAAATAACTTAAAAAGATTTAAAATATTTTTAAAATTTTATCATGTATATTGAAAATGGCAGTAGAAATATTCAGTTTAAATTTCATGTGACTACACTTCTACAGTAATTTGTTTTTGAGTTACATCAATAATCTGGATTTGATTTTTTCAAAAATTAATTATTATTTTAATAACTTATATATCGTGTACACAGACACGAAAAAAAACACAACAATGTAAAATCAATATATACATCAGCTCATTGCTCCGCTCAGAATCTAAAATCAAATCAATGTATAATAAATCAATATAACTTTGAAAATACCTGTACTATCTATTAATATATGTGCATTATTTGTATTATATAGATAGGCATTTTAAACTATACACATTATACATATTTTATACTCAATTGTTTTTTTTTTTTACCTTGGATTATAATTTATAATTAAACACTTATTGTAATAATTTATCCTTCAAACACTAATTTTCATTTTTAATGATTTCTTTTTACATCTCCATATAACTGTTAAATGTTAAACGTTATAAATGTAAAACCATACAGCCATTACAGTCGTATGCATTACAAATTATAATAAAATGATTGCCATTTGCTTACACTAGGACTAGGTGATTCTTTTATCTTCAAACACCCATTATTTTAAAAATCATAAATGTTTCGAAAAAAAATAAATTACGCAATTTCAAGTCATTCAAAACAACGTTTTTATTAAAAAAAATATTTTGTTTTTCACTGTTTTGAATTGCGATTTACGAATTACAATAACATACAGTTTTAATTTCACTTTTGAAATTAAAATATTTTTTCTTAATATCGCAATTTAGGACGAGTATAATAGCTTATAAGTTATAATAATTATGTTGATTCATTTCTCAGCTAATCCAGATTTTAAATACTTATATAACTCATAATAATTAATAGGTACTTGTCCTCAATTCGATTTTTATATACCAAAAAAGGTACTCAGAAAAATATTTTGCCCTCGAAGATTAAATGTATAATTGTTGTAATAGGTACATGTTGTAATTTAAAAAAGTAAAAAACTTCAAAATTTATTTAAAAGTAATTTTCTAATAAAAACGCTGTTTTAAAACTTTTCGACACTTTGACAACACTTAATATTTTCAAAAATACTTATATTGAATTTGAATTAGTATCTCTTATTGTTATGTTAAATTAATCACCCAGTATATATGGGCATTTGGCACATTGCAACACACTTGACTAAAAATTGCTGACATCAGTTGGGTACAACGCTGCAGAGACAATAATAATATGTACTTTATATTTATATTTATCGTTATTATTACATATTGGATTTTAGAATATTACTTATTATTTATTTAATACTTCATAATATGCAATGTGCATTAGTTCAATTTCCGAATTTAATGAAAATTATCTTATTTTATAATTAGATGTTTTCCATTTGTGCAGTTTTAAGTTTTAAACACATGGCCAATATTATATTATCTTCTTCTAATCACGGTGACATAATACACCCATTGCATTGCGTATAAATTGTAGATATAGTATACATTTAATCAGATTTATTCATTTTTTTTTTTGTTGGCTACAAAGAAAACCTGTACAAAAATTAATTTAAAAGCATTGGGATTTCTTTTCCCAGTAGGTATAGCCGTATAGGTAATATTTAGAATATTTAGTATTTATTAGTACAGTTAGTTATCTAGTAGAATTGGGTAGTTTATTTTCCAAACATTTGGAAAAAAAATCGGCGAAATGGACAAGGGGATTAGGCGAGGTCAGCATTGTTGTGGAGCCAATGCGTGTAGGTAGAAATAAAAACGTTCACTCGGACTCCGGTGTGCCCGGTGCTCGTACAACATGAACATCGGAACGTGCTAATGATAAGCCCGGATACGGTGATGTACGCGCACGCGCACCGCCGTGCGGCAAAGCGTCCTGAACAGGCAGCAGGCAGCAGGCAGCTAGCGGCCTGTGGCGCTATGCGTGGTGTGAAAAACACGCATCGGCATCGCCGCCGAACAACGACGGGAGAGACATTCTCGCGCATGCGCACTAGCGCTGTATCACATTCGAGTCGTGTTTTGAACCGATCGCAACACATGTTTTATTTTTCCGCGTTCGAAATGTGATGTAGTCGGTGTGCCGTGTTGATAGAATAACATAATTATATTCTAATAAGAATCGGTTGTTGATTCTCTCCTCTCGCCCACTTCTTCCCACCCCCCTCGCTCTCTCTTCATTCCATTTAATTTGTTATTCCTTTTCGCTAATTACTCAATCATTATTATTATTCGTCGTCGTTTCGTTACCGTTTTCTTCCGATAGCAGGCCGCTCGCCCGCACGCCGACGGTCAACCAACACCCTCCCACCAGCACGCGAGCGAGCGCGCACGTTTCGTATATCGTTTTGTTCTACTCGCTGTTAATAATTTTGTTCAATTTCTCCTCGCTCCGGAGTCCGGACGATCCGTTTTAGCGCGAGCCCGCCCGTCCGCGCGCGCTTGTGTCTGTGTGTATGTGCGTCCCCGCATGACTGTACGTAATTGTCCGCGTGCGTGCGTGCCCGCATAATATTCAACAATAACGCACACACACTCCCGTGTTACTTGCATTGTGCACTATTATCGTTAATTATATCGTAATAATAATAATAATTATTATTATCGTTATTACTATTGTAATAATTCATAATATATGACACTCTCTCTTGTCCTGTTTTTAACACTCCGGTTCCGCCGGCCGCCGTCGACTCACGCGCTCGTCTCTCGCGTCGTCGTCGTCGTCGGTGTCGCCGTCTTTGCAGCCGTAGCATTGTTTGGAGTTGCTGTGCTAGCGCGAATTCACGAGCACCAGCTGTCCGGCGCCCCAACGACGGAACAGTCGGAAGCCGCCGCCGCCGCCGTAGTAGTATTGCAACGGCCGCAGTTCGTGATCCAGCCGAACCACGAGGTAGTTTACGCTGAGTTCTTCACGTCGGACTCCGACACGACATCGGACTGCGATTCGATATCCGAAGTCGACTGGTCATCTGACTCCGACGATCAGACGGCATAAGTCACATTGTTCTCGAGCCCTGTACACACAACTGTGCCGGTGCGACCATGTGCTAGAACGCCCCCCGTGTCTAGTCACAATCGTCTGGTGCGAAGCGCCTGCTGTGTGTTGCGTTCAATACCGATTCGCTAGAGAATTGAAATGTCTGTCAAGGACGGACCTATCGTCAAGATGGATGTAGACTGTCCATCGAGTCTCAAAAGATCCAACAGTGCGCCGATGATCAACGATATGAATGCTTCCATAGTTGGGTCACCATGCACTGCTCTGTCTAGGTACTGTTATATCCAGATGGTAACTCTATTGTCTTCAGTGTCTGACATTATAACTTTTTCGCTTTTAGTATTTGCCTTTCTTACAGTACCTATGTACAATGTACTTGCCTAATCTAATGAATTATTTACATAGATATTTTCAGTACTTAGCATCGTTAACTGAGTAAGATCTTTTACATATTTTTACTTATATCCTGTTTTGGTGTTGGAACATTATTATTATTCTAGTCCAACTACCTTTACAATGTGTATCAAATAATTTTCGAATAACTATGTAAACCATTTCAATAAATAAGTATCCATTAGAAAGTTTTTATAATCAAGCAATTAATGTAATGCAATATGATGTTCATACAACGTTGTACTAAATTGGATTCTCTTTTGTTTCAGAGAAAATACGTGTAACATATTTTTACGAAATGTACAAGTACAACCACGCTTTCGTAGATTTAGCACAAGTGGAAGCCCTCATAATGTAATGCCAAACGTAAGTCACTAATGGTTCTTCTGTCTACATAATATGCACTTATCTTTGTCTGTAGCTTATAAGGCAATCTTTCGAATTTTAATTTGAGCATTTAGGTACAAAATTAATTTTTTCTGACCAGAAACATTAATTTTAAGCTAATTGTAATGGTATTAATATAATATTCGATATTACTTTCAAATGACTAGGAAAATGAATAATGATATGTGTATATTAAGTTACCCATTTTTGATTTTAGTACGGTTTTTATTAATTTATAAATGTTAGGTACTATACTAGGTTTTATGGAATGAAAATAAAAATATCCTCTCATCAAATCGCCTTTTATATGTTAACACTTTAAACACATTTTTAGAAATAATAAAAATATATTTATTTATTCAAAATATTATATTAACATATTTAACTTAAATTATAAAAAAAACATTGAAATATTGAAATAAATTATTTTGTTTCAGACTTCGCCAAAATTAGTTCATAGAGTTAATCAGCTGCGACAGGAAGAAACAGTTGATTTGATTAATAGAGAAGTGGCCCATGAAAGAGAAATACACTCTGCAATGCAAATATCACAATCATGGGAAGATTTATCTATCATGATGGATTCACCAACAAAGGTAATTTAATAATGTAGCCAAACATACCTATTATATTATGATTTAATATAGCAGGTACTATTATACTCTATTCGCCGTAAGTTGACCCACTAGCTCGACGAAAACCGGTCGTAGCTGCGCAGACCACCACGTCTTCGGAGCGCTAGTGTTGATCGTTGCCACCGCACCTGGCGTATACGTAGTGATTTGATTATCTTCACGACGTATCGACACTATCTCCGCGAACGCGCGCTATTATATTGATATAATTCATAACAATTATTTTGTATAACATTCTGTATGCACGACGGCAGCTGACTACTACGACGAACACCGCCGATTGCCGAACACCACTGACCAATCACAAACCACCTGTCTCCGACGTGGGGGGTCTGAACGTTCCGGCGGCTCAGTATGCATGCGCGCAAGTGGGTCAACTTACGGCGAATAGAGTATAGGAACTTCAAAATATATTTTGAAATCCTGTATGTCAATGTATTATCCAATTTTGTCATGAAATAATCTGTACGCCTAAAAAAATGTATAAAACAGATAAGATACTTAATATAGATTGTATTTCATATAATTTATTTAACATATAAACAGACACGAGTCCTAAATTAAAATATGACAAACATTGTGTAAATATAAACATAGTACATACACAATTTGTATCATTCTTATTATATTCATGATTAAATATATAGTTAATATTTTAACAAATTATATAGGTAGTTAAGTTTAAAATAATATATTAAAAAAATACTTATGATAATAGCCAATTGATACCCACAAAAACTATTTAAATTAAATTGAGAAATATATCGAATATGTCAATACATCAAATTATAAAATTTCAATATTTGTGATCGTATTCTGACATTCCTATTACAATATTATGATTTATATTCACTGTTCGTAAAATTTTTTGGATAAAAATTATCTTATGATTATGATCAGTTAAAACATGAATGCATACTTGTGCTAATGAAAACGTTCAATAATCAATTAATATTTATTAAAAAACGATTTTACAATATGTTTACCATACTTTGATTCTTAAGTCACCAAAATATTATAAAAACATTTTAAAAACAATTTTTTTTTTAAAACTTAAATTTGTCCCTATACCTAATTAGAAACTGAAAATATAATGTGTATAATATTTCTTATTTTATAGCCGGATGAAGGACAGTTTGGTAAACAACCTGGTGGAATACATGTTAGACCTAATGTATATGATCCACTGCATTTAAATTTTTCAATGACTTCTGCTCCGTCATCACCATCACCAACCAGATCATTGAGACATTGTGTATCACCATCACTTTTTAAACCTAATTTATCGCCTAGTCCTACTCGTAAAACCTTTACATCCGGGTAATTATTTCTAAAATATTTTATATTTAATTATATTAGGTATATATTATTTATTATACTTTATTAATCATGTTTTATAATACTATTGTCATCGAATTTGAGCCACTTAAAATAAACTGACAACAATGTTATATTATTGTAATTTATATCAACACATTCGAGATGAATTACAAGCTAGGCGTGTTATACTACAATGTACAATGGATATGGAACATTTTTGCTCCCTTTGCCCCTCGAAGACAAACAGTTTTTAAATCCATCTATTATTAACAGCCAATAGGCGTTATGAATCAAATTCCACGTGGAGCAAATATTTTAATAATTTAATGTAAATAATTGATACAATATTTTCTATCGATATATTGCTAAATGAAAACAATGGTGTGAGTATATGATTTGTATATTAATTTTTAAAATTCAATAGTAGACATACGCTCGAGACGCGTGACTCGGCTTTCATGAGTAAAATATTGTAACGCATCAGTCGTGTGACTTGTCTCAAACGTAACTTTTAGAATATGACAGTCTGTCTTGAATGAGTTCACAGTAATTTTAATAATATAATCATTTTTATATACATCCAAAATATTAAACTGATAAATCTATATTGAACCATAAAGTTTCTTAAACTATATGAAATTTCAAGTTGTGCTATAAAATTCATAATTAAGTTTAAACATGTATTTATAAATACTGAATACTTATAATTTTTTTATGCATAATAAATTAATATGCTAGCAGATTTTAGATTTGATAATTTTTTACATAGTTTATGTTTTAGACGAAGCTTGAGTCCAATTTCAATGCGTCCTAGTACTTTAGGACCTGTTAAAAGGAAATGTGACATGGATGACTATGAACCAATTTCAAAGAAATGGGGATTGCTGATTACCAATAATAGGTATGTTATATAATTTTTATTCCACTTATTTATTAACAAAATCATTTTGCATCATAATATTAAATGCATTTTAATTTATTATTATTATATTATTACAGAATTAGTGCAACAATCAATAATTAAACAATAATTTAATTTGAATTTAAAACCCGATTTAAAACAATTTTATGTTTTTTTGTATGTTTATCCTTTTTATATAAGCAAAGATACAGTGCATCAACAAATAAGATCTGTACTGTACACATATTATTTAAATGTGGATTATTGTGCATAAAATATTTCATCTTAAAGCTAATGTTTTTTATATTATAATTTAAATTTCAGTTATTTATGGGTTATTTAAGTTAAAATTGTCTCTTAAAATTTAAACTGTATAGTACACAATTAATTGTATTCTTACATTATACAACTAGGAGAATACTATTAACATCGAGTTAATCTATATTTATTAAATAATAAATACATATCTAACATAGAAAAATTAAACGATAAGAATATTATTTTAATTTAAGTGTTTGTTTTGATTAAATTAACAAACAGATATCAAAGCAAATTTGTTGCTATACAGCGCATTTTTAGTCTCTATCTTGTGTGTAACATAGCATATCTATGCTCAGCAGATTATGTTAAGATTATTTCCCACCAATTATTTTACAAATTAGTCTAAATTGAGAAACTATTATGAAACTTGACGGTAAGAGTATTATCCGTGTTGTGGGTTTTTTTTTATGATGATTCAATTCTTAGTGAATTATAGGTTTTTTTTTAAATATATGTGTTATGCGAGGTATTATGTAATATATTGCAATCTTGTTAAAAAAATTGAATTATTGTAAAAACCCATATACAAATACATTTCATGTTCTCTAATTTCTTAATGTGATGTGTTGAACGTAAATTTGTTATGCTATTAATTTGAAAGAAACAAACAACAAGTGTCTGTATAACATTTCCTTAAATACTTGGCATAATAATTCAAAAATTAATGCATATCACATGATGATTGCCTTTATTATTTAATAAATTTCCCAGATAATTGTAATAAAATTTTAGTTTTTTGTACAAGTGATACCAAATACTCTTAAAAAAAATTTAAAGTTATTGTTTGTATTTATCTTTGTGATTGTTATGCTTTTATGTTAATCACGATTAATTTTGATTATTATTTATTATATATGGTTTTTATATATTTTAGGCCTGAACCAATGCAAGTGACCGGTATTGTTCCTACAACAATGAACGCAACTTTAGTTACAGATTCCATATGTAGTAGCAGTGGTGATTCTTCAAATAGTAATCATTCATTTTCCTTTAGACCATTGCAACCTTTAATGGATGAATCAAAAAGTAATTCCCAATAACTAAAATATTTTTGCAAGAAATAATATTATTTCATATTTTACTGTTGATTATTATAATTTTGGCTATTCTTATTTTATTATCACAGTGAAAATAATAATTATTACTTTATTATTTCTATTATTATTATTATTATTATTATTTTTATTTTTATTATTATTTCTATTATTATTATTATTATTATTACAATTATTATTATCATTACTATTATTATTATAATTAATACTATTCTTATTACCCTCATTATTATCATGACTGGATTTTATAAACGTCATAACAAATTGAAGATGATGTTATTAAAAATTATTTTTGACTAGTCCCCCTGTAAATAAGTTTGCATTTGATTAATATTGATTTTAACAAAATTGCATTATTTGATTGGTGTTCACTTGGAATTTTGTTGAAATCTTAATATATTATGATGCTAAAAATTTAGTTTTTTAATATTTTATTTTTATGTTTTAAAACTACCTCTATTGTATATTATTATTCATTATTATTGCTTGTTTAATCATATCCTAAAATATGCTAAGTTAAGCATTAAAAAAAAAAAAAAATTTTTATTACAAACGTCAAAACATATTGAAAATACTGTTATTATACATTTTTGTTAACTAGTCCAATGTACATAAGTTATCATTTAATTAATGTTGATTTTAACAAAATCCATTATTCTATTGATGTCAATTTGGAATTTTGTTTAAATCTAATTAATATATGATGTTTAGTGTTTACTATTTTATTTTGTACTTTATAAAACTACCTCTATCATATTATACATTATTATTCATTATTATGGCTGGGCTAATTTTGTCATAAGATATGGTAGTTAACAGTTAAGCATTAAAAAGATTTTTACTTTTAGTTGGTACATTATCTTTTTTATGTTCTGTTTTTTTTTTTTTTTTTTTTAACAAAAAAAATATAAATTGTTACAGCAAGACTGAAATGCCGTATTAAAATTATTGATATTGTATATTTGTGTTTGGTCTGTAATTTATATTTTGGTGATATAAAATCATTAAATAAAATTTTATTACTGAATTAAAATTGAAAATAAATTTACATTACAATTGCCAGTTATTGTTCAATGAAACATGATATTTTAATTTACCTCTAAAGCTATGCACTCGTTTAATTTGCCTGTAAAATATTTATGCTAATTTTGATTTTTACTAGGTAGTAATTTTATCTTTGGTATGATACAGCCGGGGTCATCAACACTTATAATCTGTATACAAATAATTATGATATTTATGAGTAATCCAAATTAATACATTATTGTGCTCCTTATATTGCATTTATTATGTTTTTTAATGTGAAAATAGTAATTCTTAAATCATGTCCTTTATGCATGATATTTTACGCGTATTATCTATTTTCTATAGTGTTTAATATAAGGTTAAACTATGTAATTTGTATGTATATTGATTAACTAGTGTATAATGTATTTTGTAATTTGAATGCGGTTAAAAATTTTACTAATTTTTACTAATTACTCAAGAACAAAGTCATATTCTTTATGGCTTTTGATATAAAACAAATATTATTGTCACTTTTGCTACATAATGGGAAAAAACTTCAATTAAGTTTATAAGTGATTTAAGATTAATGAATATTTTGATTCTTAGTAAGTTTTTTAGTCCTAAATTGGATAGCTTTCCGTTTATACGATGAAATATTTTAGAACAATTTTATTGTTAAGTTGATAATGTAGATCATTTTATGATGACTAAATTACAACTTTTCAAAAGATAAAAATCAAGTTATTTGAATTTTTTGAGAAAGAAATTGTGAATAGATGGCCCTACCTAATAAAATTACCTTCGGGAAAACTCAAGTTATGAATCTCATTAAAAATAAAAGATTAGATATTTAAAATAAAGACAACATACTTATTTACCAAATCCACCAATAACAATAATGTTTCATATGAATAGTTTTGTGCTGCACAATAAAATATAAGACAATTTAAGATGTATAATATGCTGTATGTAGCAGTAAGCTACTTGGAACCTATATCTGTTAATATTCACTTCTACAGTACGTCCATTTCTATGTAGCGGTTATTTTTCTGCATTCTTGGTGACCATATATAGAAGTTCCACTGTGTTATATTATATTTACTAATATGGATTATAAATTAATTCGTTTGATTATTGGAAGATAGTCACAGATTTCTGCATGGTCCATTTTTATATAGACCCAAACCAAACTGATACATTTTAACGAAGACTACAACTGGACTGAATAGTTTCATTTACAATGAATTAGGAAAACCATGACCGATCACTGTATAGATTTGAGTTGAAAGGGGGCTGCACCAATTTCTTTTTCAGATAAAAGGATCGAACTACATTGAAATACACTTGCTAAGACCAATAGCCAGACCGCATGGCTGCCCACTAGGTACAAATTACTTTCTGTATTCTTGTTTTTTTTTTTATAAAATTTTAGCACAATTTTTATTTTATTGAATTATGTGTTTTGGTTTCAAACATAACTTCACTGATACCATAAATTTAACATAATGTCTATATATGGTCCTAAATTTATTATCAAGTGTATGTGTACCTATATTATCTGTATAGATAAAAGTAACTGAATAAAATGGATATAACTACTACATAAATACTTGAAATTCTTATAAAAAAATGATAATACAATAATATATTATGTGTAAGAATATTTTTTTTTGTAATCATTGTTTGTATTATTTTCTTGAAATTATATTTCCATAAAAAATGTCCATATAATATTGCTTTCTCTTAGTCAAATTGTTTGAAAATATAATATGATATTCCTTATACGTTTTTATTGTTAAAATTTATAAATATTAAAAATACTGAGGTATAATTTTCTTTTATGAATGTTTGAAATTGAGGTTTTTAAAATCATGAAAAATTCTTAATTAAATTTATGAAATGTTCAACTTTTATAAGTGGAGATTCAAAAATTAATAAAAGGTTTCTCATAATAGCAGTTTTAGTTTCATTAGATTTAGTCATACTTTAGCCAATATATTTAAAAATCATATAACCATAGTTTTATTTATGGTAATTTTAAGTTCAAATTAGGAAAACATTGTAGATAATTTAACAAAAACTAATAATTGTAGTTTTTTTCTTTTGTAATTTAAAATTTAACATTTAAAATATATTAATTATGGTCCTTGAAATATTTAACATAATTTACTTATTAAACATCTAAATATTTTAAAAACAAAATTACACTTTAAAATTTAATGTTATTGGCATCAATTACTTCATAAATTAAATAAAAATACAGTAATTTAGTATTTAGATACTTTGTTATTATATTTACAATGTTTACAAGTACAAAAGTATAGAAGCTACATGAAATAAGGCAATCTGTTAAATTTATTTTATACTTTGTTTATTAGTTTTAATTTCTAAATGCCATTATTGTATAAGGTTTTGTATTATTTTAGACTATTTTTATTTACATTTTGTGGTGAACTAAGATTTTTCTTGAATAATTTTTTTTTTTTTTGTTCAACAAACTGTCAACTGTTTTCTACCATTTAATATCTCGTTATACACTTGATCTTCTATTAATAAAATTGTGGTTGTTTAAACTCATATTGTAAAACGACCAGAACGATTCATATGTTTCAATGATATTGAACATTCAACTATTTTGTACTACTTTTGTAATACAATTTTCTTGATAATTATTTTATATTTTAGATTCTGAACAAAATGATGAATGTATTGATTTTACAATGATGTGTGTGTTTATTTTTTTTTTTTTTGTGTCTGTGTACAGCATAACTAGTCGAAATAATGCTTCGATTTCAAACTTTGGGGGTGGTTTCCGATGTAAAATTGAAGATTCTTGGTGCATTATAGAGGTCATAAAAATTAAACATTTAGGTAAACATTTTCCAACAGTTTTCAAAAAAATCGAGAAAAACAAAAAAAAAAATGACAGAAAAACGTGAATTTTTACGCAAAAACAGTTCTCGACCAAATCGATTTTTTTATATGGATGTAGTTCAAAAACTAATCACTGCAAATACTTGAAATTTTCACCAAATGTTTATGTTAGTGTTATCTATATACAATTTAATTTTCAAAAAAATTTTTTTTAGTTAATTATAGACCACTGAAATTTTCAATTTTTTTGATACACGGTTCCTTATGAGTTGTTCTTTTTGTAGCTAAAAAGAATTAAAAATCGTAAGTTACAATTTTTTTTAATAAGCGTTTACAGTTTTACGAAATCTGTCGAAAACGGGAAAATTTGCAAGTAATTTTGAAGTTGAAAAATCATAAAAATTTTTCCGTTTATAACTAAGGATTAAAAATACAACACTAAGTTTTCCATAAGTTTCCCTTAAAGTAGCTATAGAGAAAACTCGAATCATCATTATAGGAAAAATTTTAAGTGCGTTTGAATTTTAAATTTTTACGAAATAGCGTAACAATAACGATTTATCCTCAAACGATTTTTAATATTTGTTATTATTCAAAAAGTATAAGTCGTAGATACTTGAAAATTTTATCAGTTATTTAGATTGGCATATTCTTTACATGATTTAATTTTCAAAATATTTTAACTTTTTTTAGGTATTTATAGACAATTGAAATTTTCAATTTTTCTGAAAAATTTTTTTTTTGAAGTGTTGATAAAATTTTTTGGCCCTATCAAAATACTTGAAAATTTAATACAAAGTTCCTCATAAGTTATTCATATAGTGATTGAAAAATTATAAAAATACATAGGCACGATTTTTTTTTTTATTAGCATTTGAAGTTCAAATTTTGACTAAATACATAAAAATTACGGCAATGTTCAAATTATCTTAGATTGAAATTCATAAAAAAATTTTTTTTTTAAACTAAGATTTAAAAATTTAATATAAGATTCCTTACAAGTTTTTCAATCTTTATCACAAAAAAATGTCCACCGGAAATGCAAATTAAATTTTTATAAGCATTTGAATTTCAAATATTGACAAAAATTCTTTAAAACCACGAATATTTGCGAATTATTTTGTAGTTCAAAATGCATAATATTGTTTGTATTTATATTATCTAAGGTTATAAAATTTAATACCAAGTTTTACATAAGTTTTGCTTCAAATAGCTATAGAGAAAATTTGAAGTGTCATTGTAGGAAAAATGTTTTGAGCGTTTGAGTTTTAAATTTTTATGAAATCGCGTAATGATAACGATTTATCCTCAAACCAGGTATTCGTATATCTATGATAATATAAGGTATTATGAATTATGATAACCAGATAACTACACTAATGTCACTAATTGATTAACCATGCCTTACGCAAAATGCGTCTTAATTCAAAAATAAAATATTTGTTTCAAAATAGAATATATGACAATATTTAAATATAATATATCCTAGACTGACAAATCATCTCCGTTCAGAATCGTTTTTCGTATACAATGATACCTATCATTGCATTCAAATTTAATCCCATCCATTACAGTAACCTACTGTACAGCTGAGCGACATCCACGACTTACCCGCTTTTTTTTAGATACATTTTCAAAAAATCAATTGTTATGTTCGAGCTAGGATTTTTTCTTCTATCATGCTTACTGTATTTTTTATATGTAATATTCCAACAATGCTATATTTTCAGTATTTTAGTTTTTTTTTATTATTATTTCATTTTCAATGGTAGGTACTTTCTATTTCTTTCAAAAACTAGTATACCAACTTTGCCGAATCGTAATTCGGCCATAAATTATATCGGATGTACCAATAGAGTTTCAATAATCCCAATTCGCTTACAAGTGACAGCAGGCCCGGATTGGACCGACGAGCTACCGAGAAAATCTCGGTGGGCCGCGTAAAAAATTATATTAACTATATTATCTATCTTATATTTTGCGTTTTTTTAAATAATATAACTGAAGTATACTAAGTAATTTAATGTAATGTACTTATTGAATAGGTAATTTGTAAATGTGCTTTAGAGAAACAATTATTATTTAAAGCACATATACTAAAAGTGTGATCATAAATAAATGTTTTTCGAATGGGCCGATACTTTGTTGAGGGCCGGTAGAAATTTAAAATCTCGTTGGGCCAAAAAGTCTCTATCCGGCGCTGAGTGACAGTAATTTTTTCAATAATGGATATTATGGCAGTGATAATATTACAGTATTTTGTTGATAAGTTCAATGTTTTAGTTTAGTGAATTCACTTTATTTTAGCCGTTTTTACTATGGAATTCAAAATTTAATAACCATTGAAATTGAATAGTGTTTATTAACAATTAAAAAATTAAAATAGAATGATTCAAAACAAAATTAAAAAACATATATTATACATTAATACGTAATAAATAACTTTATTTATTGAGTTGACAGAATACACTATAAAACTGAATATTTTAAATGTATCCAAAATTTTGGGGGTTCATGTATTTTGAAAAAACACTATAGGTTAGGTATTATTGAGTAATTTTAATCACCCAACAGAGTTAGATAATCGTGGTTTTCAAATAAATTATAAGTAAGTAAAAAATAATGTACATTTTCTCACAGGGGCGGAGTGGCCCACCGGGCAACCGGGACAATGCCGAAATTTTGCCGAAATTTCTCTCAACACTTCAATACCAAAAAAAGAATACGCAATCGTCTTCGACTCGATAGACAATACACCCCAGGTCGAATACATCATTGCAATTAGCAAATTAATACCTCCAAAAAACATAAAATTTGTCTCACGCATATCGAACAACAGTTTCTGTATATATTTCAATGACAAAAATACTGTTGACTTTCTCATTGATAATCACACCAATATCACACTAAACGACCAAAAGACAATTAAAATTAGACGATTAATCAACCCAGCTAAAAGAATCATAATCTCTAATGTCTCCCCAGCTATACCAAACGAAGACATCATATCTTATTTAAAATCACCCAACATGCAAATTGCATCTCCGATAACTCACATCAACGCAGGTTTCAACATCGCAGAACTGGCTCACATACTTAGCTTCAGACGTCAGGTTTACATAAATCCGGACGACTTTCAGAAACTTCCTAGCTCTCTCCTGATTAACCACGAAAATACCCCTCATAGAATTTTTCTGTCCGACGACACACTATTCTGTTATATATGCAAACTCAAAGGTCACACTTCGAAACAATGTAAAAATCCACCTCTTGAAGCTTATAACACCAAGATGCATGAAGCTCCAACTTATAACGAACCATATAGCAACCCTAATACCACTGATGATAAAACAAGAACAAACGAACCCATGTGTGATATCTTTGGTGACCAAAATGTTGACATTAAGTCGTTCAGCGCCACACGTACCTTAAGTCAATCATCCATCATTGATGACCCACTAGCGTGTGAAGATTCAACGGATGATAACACAGCAACAGCACCTATTACAACCAGCATGAAAAAAAGACCAGCACTCACCTCAACTTCCTCAAGTTTAACTATCGACTCTCCTCCGCCTAAATCTTCACCTCAAGACACAACCTCAAATGAAATTACCCCTTCTAATTCCAAATCAACCAAAACATCTCAACCATTGCAGCAACAAAAAAAATTAAACGCAACAAATCTGTTGAAAATCTTATAACACAACTTGATGAATTGCTTGAACCTGCTAAAACTAGATTCGAAGAAATTCCCAATAAAAAAATAAATTATGAACAGTTCAAATTCATAGTTTAAAACTCCATCGGCGTATCCAACCCAGATACAGTACTTAATAATTTCAACATAACAAGCTTTGAAATGATCGAATACATAGAGATCATTAAGTCTAAAATCAGAAACCAAGGTATAAAAAATAGATTAACCAGACTCTGTACTGCTCTCCTTGATAAAGCTCTCTCCTCTGAGTAGCATCAAGAATAGACTCACTCTTCGTACATACAACATATGTTCGTAAATTATCCACAATCTCAATTACTCAAAATATAAATTAAAATTAAAATAAATGCAATCTTTCACAAACAATATCATTCAGTGGAATCTGAATGGACTTTACAGGAATCTTGATGACATAAAATTAATAATCAATGCACACAAACCTATTGCGATATGTCTACAAGAAACAAATCTAAAATCTAATGATCCCCCTCCCAAGCTTAACAACTATAACAGTGTAATTAAAAACCGTCAAAACTACCTCAGAGCAAGCGGAGGAGTCTGCATTTTCATTAACAACAATATACCGTGAGAGGAAATACCAATCATCTCAAACCTGGAAGTAGTAGCAGTATCCATAACTCTCGAATCCAAAATCACCCTTTGTAACATATATATTCCCAATCTAACTCAATTCAAACTCGAAGACCTGACTTCCTTAATCGGTCAATTACCTCGCCCATTTATCTTAGTTGGAGACTTCAACAGCCATAACAGCTTATGGGGTTCTTACAAAACGGACCATAGGGGAAAAATTCTCGAACAGTTACTCATTCAAGACAACCTCCTAGTACTTCTTAATAATAACGAACAGACTAGAATTAATCCTAGCAACGGAAATCTATCAGCAATCTACCTCTCTTTCTCAACACCCACTATTGCCCAAAGAATTCAATGGCAAGTGCTCCCAGAAATTTACAACAGCGATCATATTCCTATTAACATACAAATCTTATCAAACGCTCATCAAAGCATTGACACTCCTTCCAGATGGAATCTAAAAAAGCCTGACTGGTCACTTTTCTCGATATATCTCGATTCTGTTATCAACGCTATCTGCCCATTTGACAACAATTCAAATATCGATGATATTGTCCTAGACTTTACTAGGTCCATAATAAGCTCGGCTGAAAAAACTATTGGATATTCAAATTAAAAAAAAAACAGGCCCCCGCGTACCGTGGTGGAATGACGACATCAAACAATGCGTAAAAAAAAAACCAAGCTCTTAAAACTTTCTTAACCTCAAAATCAACATAAGATCATATCAAACTGAAAGAATTGAGAGCCAAAACCCGATTTATGGTCAAAAACAGCAAAAAGAAACCTGGCAAAACTTCATAAACTCCATTAATGCAAAAACCGACCCTTCGTTAATGTGGGACAAGATTCGGAGTCTTCAAGGTCGCAAAAGGCATAACACTATTAATTTGGTACAAAACCATGAATTGATAACGGACTCGTTCACGATCGCTTCAAAGTTAGGTGAACATTTTAAAGAAAACTAGTAACTCAAATTACCACCCTGACTTGCGCAACCGCAATCTTACTGATCATAGAATACCTAGGAGTTTTAATGTTTCCCCCTCGGACATCACACAACTGCACCTAAACTCATCCATAGAGTTGGACGAACTTGTATTCGTACTAAGAAAATGCACAAGTAAAAGCCCCAGTCCCGACAACATTCCATTTATATTCATTCACAATTTCTCCATAAAAACTCTAAGAACATTACTCAAAATTTTCAACTGGATATGGGATAACAACGACTTCCCAAAATCATGGAGAAACAGTATCATCATTCCGATTAATAAACCAAATAAAAACAAATTTTCCCCAGAAGGATATAGACCCATTTCACTGCTGAATACGATGTGCAAACTCCTGGAAAAAATAGCAAATCTGAGACTTACGTGGTACTTGGAAAAAATTAATTATTTGGTCCCCGAACAAAGCGGGTTCAGAAAAGGCAAAGGAATAAACGACAGCTTATCACAAATCTATTTCGATATTCAAAACACTTTCCTCAACAAACAATACATGGGAATGGTAAGCCTGGACATATCGAAGGCGTATGATTCAACATGGAAACCCCTCATCACTCAGAACCTGAACAAAATCCTTAGTATCGGACAACTCTATAATTTTATTTGCAACTTTCTTGACACTCGAACATTTCAAGTCAAAATTAACAATATCTTATCAGAAGAATACGAACAACTAAATGGGGTACCTCAAGGGTCATCTCTATCCCCTACACTTTTTCTTATCGCCATCAACAGTATCACTAATAACTTAGAATCACCTGTTAAAGCCTCTTTATATGCTGATGATTTTAATTTTTATTGCAGTAGTCGCAACTTTGAAACAGTTAGAAATATGCTTCAGAGCACAACCAAAAACCTCATTGAATGGTCAAAAATTTCGGGCTTCAATTTCTCTCCAGAGAAATCTCAATGCATAGTTTTCACTAAAAAAAAAAAAAAACACTTCACTGATTTTAAACATGGGCCAACAACATATCAAAGAAAAAAATATTATCAAAATTTTAGGAGTTACCTTAGATACTAGATTAACATGGACACACCACATCATCAACCTAAAAGATTCCACTGCCCCTCGCTTAAACATAATAAAGGTGCTTGCTCATACTTCTTGGGGATCCAAAACAAATGCACTTATACAAATATATAAATCACTAATCTTGTCTAAATTGGATTTCGGTTCCTATAAATGGGGAAACTCAGAAAAAAAGTCACGAGAAAACTGGACGTAATACACAATGCGGGTCTTCGAATGGCCATTGGAGCATATCGGTCTAGCCCTATCCTAAGCATACTCAACCTCGCAGGAATACCTCCACTAGAAGTAAGAAGACTTCAGATAGCCCTCAAATACGAGGCAAAATTAGCATCTTCATAAACTCTAAACTTTACTCCTAATCTACAAAAATTATCATCATTATTGAAACATCACAATCTCCAGACCTCCGACATCCTCCCTTCACTTCAACTAACAACACCTCCTTGGATTCACTCAATAGCCGCCATCACTAATCTATCAGAATTTAAAAAAGACTCCACAAATAATCAAACGTATAAGCAGCAATATCTACAAATATTACATAACTTACCGGATGAAAGAATATATACAGATGCCTCAAAAAATGAAGTAGGGGTCGGAGCTTCAGTAATATGGAATAACATAAAGCTCATATACAAGCTACCTAATACAAGTTCTATTTTTACTGCAGAATCATTCGCAATTCTCAAAGCGATTCAATTAGCAATTGACTCAAACATCACAAAAGCAACAATTTTTTCAGATTCTCTCAGCGCGATAAATAACATAAAGAATTCACAAAACACCAATGAGTTAAACATAAAGGTTCAAAATCTGCTTCAACAAGGGAAAGAAAAAGGAAATACCATTCAACTTTGCTGGATACCGGGTCATTCTGGTATCATCGAAAATGAGATGGCCGATAAGGCAGCAAAAGACGCAATTACTAACCCCTTAGCATCAGTAGTTCAGCACGTGTCCAAGCAAGATATATCATCCTTAATTGTCCAGCATTGTACCAAGTTATGGCAGACAAACTGGAACTCCGCGCGCACTAAACTACACGAAATTTAACAAGATGTTTTCCCATGGCCTCATCCCACACACCTTCCTAGAAAATTTGAAGTTATACTAACAAGACTACGGATCGGCCACACCAAGATCACTCACAGTTATTTAATGAGTAAAAATGATCCCCCGATATGCACAACTTGCGGCACGTACCTATCAGTTAAACACATTATGACTGAATGTCTATCATATACCGATTCAAGATTGAAATCAAATCTTCCTGAACACCTGGCAGAATCACTCGGTCACAACAACTCTTCACTCGCAGTCACATTCAACTTCATCTCATTGGCAGAACTTCTAAACAAAATTTAAAAAAAACAAATGTACACTTATTCAAATTTAAATACTGTAAATTTTAGATGTAAATAACGGAATTCCATTGTTCCCAATGGCCGATGTCGCCGAGGGTTTATTCTTAATAAAAAAAAAAAAATAAATAAAAATAAAAATAAAAATAAAAGGCTCTTGTCTGTGATTGGGAAAAAGTGTGAAAAAATTAATTAATATTTCAAAGGTAGGTATTGACATATTGTAGTATGCAGAGTTGGGCAAAATAATATTATCTAGTTAATTATTTGAATTAGTATAATTTGGAATAAAAAAATATTCGAATAAACATATTTTTATAGTAAAATATTATATAAATAAAATTGTATTTAAATACCCCCTACTCTGGTAGTATGTTATTACTTTTAATTTAGGTAAATTTTTAAATTTTTGTCAATGCATAATATATTATGCTCATGCAAATAAGCTGATGGTATTACTTTTCTTATTTAAGAAGTAGATAACGCTGTCATTACTAACGAGTTGGGCAGTAATAATAATTTACTAAGCAAATTGTTATTGTAAAATATTATTTAATAAATTTCCTAAAACAAGAAGCTTAAGTGTTTTTATAATATATAAGTATAAAAAATAAATTTCTATAGTAATGATATATTTGTGTTAATATAAAATAATATCTGTGTTCAGTTATAAGATTACTTAGAAGGAGTTTTTTGGTTCAAATACTTGATATTATAATGAATAAACATTTTTATGGTTCATACCTACTACCTACTTTACAATAGAAGCTAGGAAGAATATAAAATGTGTATAATAATAAATTGATAATATCTTCTAGCAATATGTAGGCTAAATAAATTGTTTTATACTTCACCCAATCAAAAAAATGGTAAGCACACATCTAGCAGTAAGACAATAAATTGTAAGAAATTAAATTTGAAAAAAATGGCCTGAAAATATCTGTTTGCCCGGTAAGAATTGTTGGGCCACTCCGCCCCTGTTTTCTCATATCAGTTTATTTATACATGAACAATATAACTATTTACTTTTATTTTATCATATTTTTAATATGCCGGTGAATTTGGAATCAGCAATTCGGGAACATGTAAAGTCGGCCAATTAGGGTGTCAGGCAGAGCCCAATTTAGGAATTTTGGTGCCCGGCCGCCTGGGTCGAATTTCTAATGGGGCCCTTAATTATTACGTAAATTTTAAATTATCAACTTAAATTATAAATGTAGTCTTTATGCTATATAGATTTGTTATATTCGATTTATTTTATAAGATTATAAATCAATTATACCATAATAACTAATAAGGCTATAAGTAATTATTTACCTAATGACAATTAATATAAATAAAACGATAAAATTAAATATATAAATATAAATTAAGAAATGTTGGTACAGTTTTTAATTCAAACAAATGTTTACTGATATACATCATGTCATTACATATTTTGTTCGTTATACGGTATAACTTATACCGCGATATTTTCAAGGGACCGGTAGTTTTATTCGTTATATCAAGATTTTCGTTATATCGCGAGTTGACTGTACTCGCAATATTAAAGATTTCAAAGTAGTGAACTTCAGGCTAACTATTCTCATAGTAGAGGGAAAATTCTTCAAAATTGCATCATAATCTTATTAGGTGATTTTAATGCAAAAATTGGTAAAGAAGAGTGCATCAAAGCAACTGCTGGATCGAATAGTTTACATCAGCTATTAAATAACAATGGATTCAGACTAATCGAATTTACAGGAAGGGGTTTAAAAATAAAAAGTACATTATTCTCACATAAGGAAATACATAAACGTACCTGGAGGTCCCCAGATGGCAGATACACTAACTAAATTGATCATGCATTGATGACTACTCCGGTACACTCCGTACACCGAGTCTTCATATTATTTAATAACTTACGATTTGTGACAATATTTATACACGAAAATGTCTCTAAATAGTAAATATTGGTCTTAGGGGAGGATTTACCAATTCCCCCCCTTAAAGCTAAATCTTTTTTTTTATCCCTCTCAGAAATCATTTCTAAGCCACAGCGTAGACATAAGTGACTAGTGTAGAGAAAAAGACTAAACTTGAGCATGGGGGCCGGGGGAATATAAGTCGCTCAATAACTAATTGAGGTAGTTAGTCTAGTAGTACTGTAATTTCATAGATAATAAAATGGATAGGACATAATGGTCTTATTAGCGGTACTTAAATTTTACAATAGAGGCCAAGTAAGTATATCTATATCGATTATCGACTATCAATATAAAAGCATTGATAGAAAGGCCTAAATCGGCAATTGCCTTCGCCTCCAGGAACGCAGCCACAAATATATTTAACATAGTCGTGGCCTATCCATATCTTTGTTTTCTATGCGTAATTTGTAAATTCTTGACTCTTGTTAACTACTAAATAAAGCTAATAGTAAGGAGTCGCGCCTGTTTGTATTCGTCGTCGACTTCACAGCTGATTGTCGTCGTCAACCGGTACGGACGACACGCTATGGTGCGAACCGTTCGGCCGTCATCGAAAATCGCATTGGCGCATTGCACAATCACGCCCTAAAACGTCTAAAACTGTTTTGTTCTACGAAACTACTAATTTGGAATTGCCTACGGCCTAGACGGTTAGTCACTCAGTCAGTGGATGCGACTCGCAGATAATAATAATATGAGAACTTTTAATAATATCGTAATCTATGCTACGTGCATAGAATTACGTGCACGAATCTGAATATAATATTGACTTAAAAAACGATTTCGTCGTTATCATAATATAAACACAAATATTGTAATCAGTATCATAATAAATAATAGTGCTTATTTTATTATTTTAATGCGTGGCACGATTTATTATAATAAGTAAACATGACACTATAATAATCATTACGAATACGGTAAGCCGTAAACAGTTGGTAAGCAGCCACCTAGCTTGCGCATTGTGCAACAGCGAACAGTCGTGGTTGCGCGTAAAGTACTAAAGTGCGGTGTACCTGTGCATGCGTGTGTGTATGCATATTACTTATCTCTGTTTGTGTGTGTGTGTGTGTTTGTGTGTGTGTGTGTGTGTGTGTGTGTGTGTGTGTGTGTGTGCAAATACATATGTGTGCGCGCGCGCCTGTCGTGTTATCCTTATCTCGTTCGCGACCCAAAACGCACTCTCTCTAGTCTGCTTAAGCAACTTGCTATAGTTAAATTGGTTTGGAAAATTAACCCACGCACGCACGTACGCAATTATTACTACTGTCTTTGTCATTACGATTTACCATTATTGGTTATTAATTTATTATTTTAAGTTGTACACAGTGCAATTGTTCATACGACCGCCTCTACGTTATGTGTGTAGTACCTACATTAATCCGATCACGTTCGCCCGCATTCGTTGCATTGAGACAATAATCGATCGTGATTATTGATGGTCACCGTCGTCCGGTTGCTGAAATCTCCGGCGCTGCATCAACAGTGACATTGTCGTCGTACTTAGCGCTAACACTCATGGCGTCGTCGTGTCCGCCGCCGTAGTACGATCGGTAATCGTCGATAACGTCGGGAGAGACGTTTCGACTTTTTCCCTGCTGTTCTTCTCCGTATCACCCGATCGCTAGCCATATGCCGACGAGTACAGCGCAGTCCCAAATCGGAGCTAATATTATAATATTGTGTTGGAGTGCACTTGCTGCCACCGAGCTGTGCTGATTGACCGTCAATACACGGTAAGTGCCACTCCCCCTCGTCCATTCACCACGACTAAATTTACAGTATCACGACGTATATTTTTTTTTGTTTTTGGTCAAAATATTAGGTATATCATAATGTTTTGTTGTCTTCTCCCGTATCGTGTCACTCGAGTTTTGATATTAGTGTCTATCAGGCAACGACCACTGTTAGCTAGCTCTCTGTTATCGAATTGTTTGTCGTCTTCTTGACATATAAATAAAATTTCATATCACACTCTACACTATTTCCCTGTTTATTTGATTGGCTGACAAGCGTTTCGTTGGTCATCATAATTGTTTCTAGGTCAGGACGATTGATGAACATTTCGGATAATGCTGTTATATAACAGTGTGATAAACATATGGGCTTTTGTCCTAGGTCTTTGGGTCTTATCTTAATTACCTACATTTCAGAAGTATGAGATTCAAGTGCTAAAACCCCACCTGAACATAATCCATTTTTTCTTTTATCAGAAGGTCTTTCTTTTTTGTACCAAATGAGTGATTGTAAATTGTATCGAGTGAGTAAATCATAAGATGAATCACTTCTCGTTTGATGCATTAGGTGTCAATGTTAATTATTATTTTAATTGTGGTTGTCTAAAATAATTATGTCAGTTTGACTTAGGGTATAACTTATGTAAACTGTACTTAAACGATTTTATTAATTGCTAAATTTAGGTATTAATGAAGTAATGTGGATTCATTGTTAATAATTTGATTCATAATTAGTATCTTGTGATTTCTTTTGTGAGTGTCGGCATACTTAATATTTTGGAGATAACAAAATAAGTTTTTTTGATTGAGTATCTGGGCACTTGAGTTTCATGAGTCAAAAGGTAGGTAGATATTGACTATGGCATTATGTATATTAATTATAATAAATTGGTACACACCAATTGCTGCTATATTCTGCACCAGAAGAAAGCATTACTGTGATCAAGCCAGTACTCATGTGAATCTGTGCAATCTCCATTCAGCAACAGTTTGTTAATGTTTGGTATGTTTCACAACACTTGACGCTATAATTTATATATATATATAACCAATAATATTATGGCATAAAGTGGGGGGGGGGGGAATTGTGCCTTGGACCAGTCACTACCATCACTCTGGATGTATGAGACAATCTCTCTCTTGGTATGGAGTATAGTTTTGTATCCGGTGTTGTAGTAGCTAATTTTAATTACCTACGAAACAAAACTATGTTACTACTAAGCTTACAAGACTTATAGCAAACAATTTAAAGCAGTACCCATTTAAAAGATAAAAATTTAATTTTGTACCTACCACTGTTATATTGTTTAGCCCTCGTTCTATCTTTAATAATTATTTAAATTATATTTGGTCTCAACCTAAGTATAAAACGAATAAATTAAGGATTAATTTATGTTCCCCACATTGTTTTCTATACCTACTTTTTGAATAGGAATTTTTTTTCAGTTATACCTAATTAATATGTTTCATTTGTTTTGATAATCATAAACAGTACTATGAATTCAATTATTTTTTATTTCGATAAATTTTATTCTTAACTCAAAATTAGTGAGATATAAATTTACTTCATTATTACCATTATTATACAATTATTTCATTATTATCACCTTACTATTCTAAGTAAAAAATTTTATTTAGCATATTTTAGATGTTAATGCATACCAATATGTAAAAAAAATTATGAATTTGATGCTGTGCATTAATATATGTATATAATATACTTTATATTGTAGTATAATACCTTTTTTTTTCTAATTGAAACAAAATTTAATATATTTACAATCTGTATTTACAAGTTATAAATAAGTAAATTGGATGAGATTTGATTGTCGGGAAGGGGAAGTCACCCAGTGGTGGCATCCCTGCGGAAAGCGAAATTTTAAGCAGAGAGTAGGTCCCTGCACCAGTTCCTTTTCAGGCACATGGGTGGGTTACCTGCAATTTCTTTGGATGATAGTTGCTTAATTATAGGATTTGAGTGAGTACTGTATTTTGCGTGATTTTTTGTAGATGATCTTAGCGAGATTTTTTTAAGGTTGGAATGCAGATGTCTTTATGGAATGAATCATGCATTGGTGATATACCAAGGGGCACCTGATAATAATCGTAGACATTTAGACTGGAATGCCTGTATTGTTCTGACATTTGACGGTTTGGCTGAGCACCCAATTTGAATACCATAGTACCATATAGGTCTTAGAAGGGCCATATAAGGGCTATATATTGTTTTTAATGAGCTTTGAGCAGAGTAAGGGTGGAGGTGAAGTCTCTGATTGAGATCTTTACTCTTGTTTTATAAGTGAGGACCCCATGTAAGGCGTTTTTCAAGAATTAAACCCTAGTATTTGGTTTGCGTGGAAAATGAAATTTATGCATTACCAACAAAAGTTGGGTGACATTTCAAAAATCTAAGTGTAAAGGTAATTTGAGAGGATTTTGATGGATTGACTTGTATTTTCTAGTTGTGAACCAAGTGTTTAGCACAGTTAGGTGGTTTTGGATTTTTTAAGCAGCTTGGATGTGATCTTTGTTGATAACAAAAATAGCAGTATCATCCGTAAATGTACAAAGTAGAGTGTTTTCGTTTAGCGGTAGGTCGATGGTAAAGATATTGAATAGAAAAGTAGTTATGTCACTGTCTTGAGGAACACCAGCAGTTGCTATTTGAGAATTAGAAATGGTGCCGTTCATTTTTGTGACAAATGTTCTTTGTTTTAGATAAGATTTAATTAGTAGGTAATATGGAGCGGGCAAGAAGGATTTAAGATTGAAGAGTAGGCCTGGGTGCCAAACTCTGGCAAAAGCCTGTGCAATATCGAGGAAAATACCCATACGGACTTTTTTGCTCTCGAATGCTTCAAAATTTGATAGACAACTCTGTGAAGTTGGCGTATTGTGTGGGTTTGAACCCGAATTGAATGTCGTGAATTATTTTATTTTCTATGGTAATTTTTGAAATTCTTTAAAGGTGTAATTTTTTGAATAATTTTCCATCAACAGACAGAAGGCTTATAAAGTCGATAAGAGAATGGATTTTTGGGAGATTTGTCTGGTTTATGAATCAGTATAATTTGAGCATGTTTCCAGATAAATGGCATGTACAAAAGGCGGAGCATAGAGTTGAAAATATATGATAATAGGATTATTGTTTTGGGTGATAGTTGTTTTAAGAGCGAAACAGTTATGAAAGTATGACCAGGTGCTTTACCGTTTTTTAGATGTTTTATATAGAAAAGTACTTCATTTGGGTTTGTAGGTTTGGTAGGTAAAGAGACAGGTAGTGGGCTATCCAAGATCTTATATACTCTGGCTGAGTGCTGGGGATTAGTTTAGATAATGTTTGGTTAAATACTGTTGCAAGGTGTTTGGCAAAATCATTGAATTATTCAACATCTTCAGTGATTTTAGAGTTATCGGGGCGACGGAGTGTAGGAGAAGTGGGTTCAATGTGTCTAAGGATTTTTTGGTTGTTTTCCAAAGCTAACTATTTGTTGGATTTAGGTTTGAAATTTAAGTATCATAAGATTTATTTTTGTGATTTTGGAGTTGTTTTTTAAGTTTGTTGGGTAGGTTGTTATTAAAGATCTGCTTGTCGTTGGGATAAGTAATTGTGATTTGCCATTTAGAACGAGCCTTTCTTTTTTGTCTTAAAAGTTCATTTATGTGGTCTAGTAGTGGATATTTGTCCAGGATAGTGTTTGAAGTGGTTGAGTTGTTACTTGTACGTGATATAATACCTAGGTACCAAAAATTTAGATAGTTAGATACTTTTATTTTTATATATTATTAATCCCATTTTTAGTATTATTCTCGTGTTGTTTATTAAAAAACCCATAAACTGAAATGTTATTTAATTTTAATAAATACATTTTAAATTATTAGTCATATACAACGTTTATTTTAAAACGCTTGCACCCTTGCTTGTACTATATAGCTTGAGAATTTAAAACCGATTTAATTTCAAACCATTTTAAAGCCATCATATAAACATAGTTATGGTTTAGAATTATTTGTGTATATTTCTCTAATTTTGATTGTTTAAATATGTTTATTCATGGCCTTGATCATAATTTAAATGTAGATGTGAAGGTATTTGATAAACTAAGAGTTTTATTTTATCATATCCATTTGTTGTTTAAATCTAAATCTAATATTTATTATATTCTTTGATCTTCACATCCAAGAAGTGTTATATTGTTTTATTAATTTTTGGTATAAGTTAATTATCATCTGGATATAAGAAAAACTTAGCATCAGAAGGTACCCACACCGATTTTTATGTTGTATAAGTAAAAAATAACACTAACCTTACTTAATTTAGGTTATTAAAATACATTTTTTTACTAATGATATCAGCATTAATTTTATTTTTGGCATTTATTTTATTTTTATTTTTAATAATAACTTACATACCTAACTATTCAGTAGTATTTATAATAGAAACATTTAGCATTAAAATAAAAGAATAATAAAAAATATATAGGTACTTGAGTACAGCATAAAGTTTTGAAATAGTATTGCAATTTGGTAGTGCCCTTTTGATTTTGTCTTTTTAATAATTATTTAATACAATTATTTAAGATACAATCAATATTCAATCATGACAACTAGTTTCTTTTATTTTTTGTATTTTATAGTAGCTATGAAATAATAAACAAATTGTAGGTACCTAATATCAGTACTGCAACTAAGGTTTTTAGAGCCGGGGTGCAATACCAAATAATAGGGCCCTCTACTTTTGAAAATTTTACAAAAAATATTTGCATGAAAAATATATTTATATATGTAAACGTTAAACATCCATCACCATTTAAATTTCCTTTTAACTAAAAAAATACAAATTTACACTAGATAATAATGGTTAATACCTTTAAAATTATAAAAAAAATTTTCATATGTTTAAATATTATACATAATACATATATTTACACCATTATACAAAATAGTAAATACATTTAAAATTATAAAAATAATTACATATTTATAATATCAACATTACTTTAAAAAATTTTTTTTCCTGCTTTTTTGATTGGCAAAGTCAACAATTAATTTTTCTACATCAAGTTCTTCAGTGCGACCTTTTTCTATATTTAAAATACTTATGTTTGTTAGTTGATCTTGAGATATTGAGTTTCTTAAATAGTTTTTAATCAGTTTAAGTTTAGAAAACAATCGTTCGGCCGATGCAACAGTCACTGGTAAACTTAAAAATATAATACAACATGTAACAACTTCACTATACAACAGCGTTTCCCAAACCATGGGTCGCGAAATTTTTTTGATGGGTCGCGACTCGCGGTTACGATTACAGTTATTTTAGTCGTAAATTGATAAATAGTATAAATAACTATATTACAATAACTAGTATTGTAGAATAAATGACGTAAAGTTATTAAGATTATGGAATTTTTTTTATGTTATCGGTGAATGTGCTAATGACTAGTAACTAGTCGATATTCACACTACATTTTCTATTATACTAATTTTTTGTATTTTTTTATTATTTATTTTATTTATTTATTAATTAAGTTATTATTATTCAGTATATTGTATTCGTATTGTATTTTATAAAAAAACTCAATGATAAAATGGATTATAGTAAAAATCTTATTTATTTAAGGCATACTTTTTTTAAGGGGGGGGGGGGTCGCGTACCTAATAAAGATTAAATGTATGGGTCACCATTGCAAAAAGGTTGGAAAACGCTGATATACAATGATAATAGGTCGTTTTCTATTAAATATAAACATAATTCTGTAATTGTTTTCATATCAGTGTTTTTTATAAATTCCCCTGTAAATTCCTTTAAAGATTGAACTTGACTAGTTAAATCGGAAGTTACATCAGTTTTGTAAAACTAATTAAAATCATAGCATGATTTTACTATTTCTGCTTCATTTAATTTTATCATATTTGGTGGCAATAAAAAATTAAAAGTATTTGATACTATTTTAAGTCCTTTAAAACGATCTTCTAGTTGAAATAAAGCAATATCAACTAATGGTAAAAATACTGAAACATAAAATTTTTCTTCTGTAATATCCAATCTCCTGTCACCATCAACTTCACCAAATCGTTTTTTAAAATAAATTTTTCTTTTATTTTCATTCTGAAATTGTATTCCTCATTTTAGACACATATTTTTTGCTAATTCTACCAGTTCTTTATAATTATGTCTCATGTTTTTAATTGAATTAATACCAATTTGCAAAAACTCACTGGCTTGGTGGATACTGGTTTGTGAGCACTGTAACACCTTGGATACCACAGATAATGGTTTCAAAACATTTTCCCAAATAATTATAAGCCGGGTTATAAGCAAAACAAACTCATAAGATTTTATTTTTTTTTAAAGAGATTTTGCTCTATTTAATTCATCACTTTTTTTGCTAGTTAGTGAAATATTTGTCAACGATTTCAACACATTAATACAATTTTCTTTTAATGCATATACAGATGAATGTCTAGCTTCCCATCTTGTATTACAAATTTTTTTTACAACTTTTTTTTGTATTTGATTTGCTATATCATCTCCAAATGCTAATGATGCCCATCTAGGAGCACTTTGGCTGAAAAAAAAATATATTTTGACTATATCGAAAAATGTAGACATTTTTAATGGACTTTTGGCAACATCAGAAATTACTAGATTTAAGTTATGAGCAGTACAATGTACATATGAGGAACTAGGGACTATATCAGAAATCCTTTTTTGTACCACTGATTTAGCATCGGTCATAACTGAGGCTCTGTTGTAGACTTGTTCTCTACATTTTGTAACATCTAAATTATATTTTTTCAAAATATCAAGTATTAATTTAAAATGACCTTCTGCGCTATGATTCATCAATGCATAAAATCCTAAGAACAATTCCTTTATTTGCACATTATGTTCATTATAATTCACAACAATATACCTCAGTATCACAGAAATCTGGTCAATTTTGGCTATGTCTTGTGTTGAATCCACTATGATTGAGAAACACTGTGCCTTTTTTATTTCTTCACATATATTTTTTCTTAACTCAGCAGCCAATAATTCAATAGTTCCTTTTGTATCTTCCAACTTAAATATTTTATTTTTGATTCTTCAGTATATAAAAGTTTACTTAAAATAGGATCAAACTCTGCCATCAATTTAACTGTGCGTAAAAAATTGCCTTCAGAATTACTGTTAGCTTTTCCTTCATTTCCCCTCAATGCAGTATTTCCTGTGTTAAGGCATAATATTATTTTTATTAATCGTTTTAAAACTTCTCTCCAGAATTTTGCTTCTTCGGATATATGCTTTTCCAAGTTTTTATCTATAGTTTCATTTTTCAACCAAATGATTCGCAATTGTGTGGCTTCTACATGCTGTGTACAGTTTTCATGTTTGATAATTTTTTGGGTTAAATGTTGCCAGTCATTTATACCATTTATCCAATTTAATTGAAGTTTATGATTTTTTCGATCCGCAAACAACCAACAAGACTCACAATATACTTTTTTTAAAACTAATGAATAACACAGCCACATTCTAGGTACTTTAACACCGGCTTTATTAATCATATAATAATAGTCTTTGGAAAAGTGTCTGCTAGATTTCATAGTTTCATTTTCATCACTAAAAATGTTGTTTGAAGAAAAGTTTATTGAAGGTTTACAAGGACCATATGATAGAATTTGTTTTTTAAAATTAGAACTGATTGTGATATTTTAAAAATGTCCTCTATCTGTTGGAAACTCCAACTTTAAATCCAATTCATCAACTAATCATATGCAAATTAAAAAAATAAATAAATGTTAAATTTCTAGAATAAATAATAATAATAATAATTTTAACTTATTGACATATTTCCTTAAAAAAAAACCATCTGTACAACCAAATTATTGAAAAATGATCTAATAATTATTATTAGTAAAATATTACTCATAAAATATATTTATATCTTTATTTAAAATGATTTTCAGATATTCCATTGATTATATTTAAAAAAAACTACTGTCTAAAATAATTAACGACTGAATTTTAATTACTGTACCAATTTAAAGAATAATTATAATTTATATAAAATATAATAATACCATTAGGATCATCCATATCAATTTTGGTTTCAGACATTTCATCTTCTTTTTCAATGGAATCAATTGTATTAATTGTTTTCAATTCAATATCTTCATTTTTTGTAATACCTGAATATCAGAATAAACCAATTCATACTATATAAACTACAATCTAATAATCTATATATATTTTGAAATAAAATTGTTTAAAAAAAAAATGAAATTCTTCTCTCTAATTATAATATAAAATATTCCAGCATATTTATTATTATTTAAGCTGTAATAATAAATAAATAAATAAAATAATAATTTTGATTACCTACTACTTTTAATCATTAAATAATTTCTTTTCTATAAATTATCTAATAACCTATTCATAGTTCTATATAGGTTATTTTTTAAAATAAAATTGGAGAACCCTACACTGCATGACATTTTTTTTTTTTGCTAATTTTAATTTAATTTAATTTAACCCTAAAGGTTAACCCTAAAGCTTGCAAATCAAATCCTTTCCTTTGTCAAAATTATTACTTACCAGTATTACCATTATTATATATAGGTGATGCTGTTGTAGTATCTGAGATCACCTTTGGTACCATAAATCGATTTAACGATCCAGCCAACTTTTTTTCTTGCTCTTCTCTTTGTAGTTTTAATTTTCTTTTTGCATATTCACTCGGAAGAGCCATTTCAAAGTTAGGATAAATATATAAAATAAAATTTATAAAATATGTACCTATAAACTGTACGGGTACAAGTACTGTAGTGGTGAATATTAAAATTATTAACAATATTGGCAAGTGTACCGCACAACCGTATACACTGTAATCTATTTCTGTGTGCGAGCGTCCGACTATTCTATGAATCAACCTAATATCCCCGATCGACAGAATACTAAAAATAGACATACAACAGTCACTGCTAGATAAGATAAGATTAACTTGAAACGGTACCACCGTACTAGACACTAGTCTATATTATAATGTAATAGTATAGTTTTCAAAAGCAACCATTTCCTAATCCACGGTGGCTTATTAAATAATATAAACTATGACTATTCTGCTTTAACTGGTAACATGTTTGTTGCAAGTTGCAACAGAACATAATAACATATATTATAATATTATATATTTTATTCATAAACACATATTAATATATTATTATCTATATCAGTTTCTAATTTTCTATGTAATAATTTTAAGTATTTATCAATTAATTCTAAATTAAATTCTCTACTGAGGGTGCAATGCACCCTCTGCACCACCGGTAGTTGCGGCACTGCCTGATATAAATTTCATATTATTTACAATGATATATTATTATAGGCACTTAATCATAATAAATATTTTTTACTACCTATTCCAACTCTAGTCAAAGTTATGATGGAATATTATTATTCTTTTGTGAGAATCAACATTTTATATATTAAGTATTATACATAAATTTGTTTGTGAATTTATTACTTAAACTAAAATTTTGTATTTGATATTCATTTATTTGTGAAGTCATTAATAAAATTGAAACATTTATTTAAGGTGTATAGGTTACATAATAAAGATAAGCTATTTATGTACCAATAATATATTACTGGTATCTATTTATTTTTCATTGAGCATCTATTGAAACAAATACATTAATTACCCAAACTTAAAATTTAAATCAATTATTTCATTTAATTAGCAGTTTTTTTTTTGTATAATATGTATAAAAGATAAGATTATATTTGAATTGATATAAACTAAAAATTTTCACAACTTTTTGTTGTTGTTTTTTAATAGGTTAGCCAATAATTGTTTTGTAAGTCACTGTGAATCCAAAAAATATTATAGCCATGGGTACTATTGTAGAAAGTATGGCTAATTGTTCAATATCAACTCAGGACAGAGTAATTGCTCCTTCAAATCAAATTCAAATTTTTCAACTCATTGTAACAAGTAAGTTCAACATTTGTATTAGAAATATACCACCATCGGCACCATCTATAAATTGTTAATTTAATACTGTTTCACGAGGGATATAACCATTTTAAATATAGTCATAGTTAGAGCACCGATTTATATGCATTAAGACCAAACAAATAAGTGCGAAAAAATCTTATATGCACTAAACTGATAAAATATGTGTGAAAAATAAAAAATATGCATAAAAAAAAATAGCAAAAAATATAATTTTTGAACATTTAATTAGGTATATCAACATATTATTTAAAATTATGAAACCCTACTGTAAATATTTTTTTAAATTTTGTTCTAAAATAATGTCAATGGTGAATGGTCGCAATCGATATTTTCTTATCTTAGTATAATTATTATCTATTTTATTTCACTTACCATTGATTTAAGGTCTAAGATCTTTTGAAAAACCGTTTATACCTATCAATTAATTTTGATATTAATCAAAACTATTAAGATAAAATATTTAAAAATAGGTAGTATATATTATTTAAAAAAATTCTTGATAAACAAGAAAACTTCAAAATATGCTCTACAAAATGAAATATGCAATCAAAATTGTATAATAAGCCCTTAAATAGGAAAAATGGATAAATATCATAATATGCAGTTGAAAAGTTTTATTTTTTAAATCGTTATGCTATAAAACAATTTTTATGCTCATTTAGCATATCGTACAATCAACCAGTATAAATATACAAATGCATACCGTGCTCTAGTCAAAGCTAAGCCAAGCCAGGTTATATTCACCATAAAAGAGAAGAACTTGTGCAATATGACTGGAAAATTTAAAACATAACTTAATTTTTTTTTTCAATTTAATGCATTTTATTATAATTATGTTTCTATGATAATTCATTGTTCATCTAATCTATATTGCTATTTTAGTTGAAAGTGCAAATATAAAAAATAGTGGTGGATTGATTAAACCACATCCATATGTTGAACTTATTGTTGATGATTGCAAAAGAAATAAAACTGAAGTTATCAAAAATACATATCAACCAAAATGGAATGAAGAATTCACTGTGTATGTTAATAGTTATTATAAAAGTTTTAAATTTAATTATAATTGGTGTTGAAACATTATTTTCTTTTAGACTTGTTACTCCATACTCAATATTACACTATCGTGTACTAGATTATTGTAAATTTCAAAAAGATGTGCTCATAGCTGAAAAGAATATTAGCCTTTATGATATTTTATGTAATTATAATGGCGTCTGTGATAATTTGGAGTTGACAATTGATTTGATACGAACTCGTCATCATGATCATCAAGCTTCAAGTTCATCCACATCTAACAATTTGGTCAAGGTTGGAGAGTTGATTACTATATTACACGGTTTTCAAATTGATATATCTCAAGTTTCGAATCCATCTAGAGAATCAGGCTCTAGTATCAATAATCGTCAAGGTACACATACTTAATATATAAAAGAAAAATTTATTTAGGTCATTATTTTTCAATAGGATTATCAAATGGCGATTTTAGTAATGGAGTTAGAGCTCGTAGTCGAACCTCTACAAGGGCTGTTGTTGCATCATCAGTTCAAACAACAGGTAATACCTGTTTTTTATTTAAACCATTTAATGATTTTTAATGAATTTCATTTATACATATTTTAGACATGAATGTATCAAATCGTCTTGTAAATAATGTGTTAACAAATAACATTCGGACATCACAAAATCCACCATCACACAATAATTCTAATGAGGGGACAATTACTGTTCATCATCAAAATGGTCCTGTTACACTACCAATAGAAGAGCCATTGCCCGCTGGGTTTGTGAAATAAATAATATATTATTTTTGAGCTAGAAAATATTTTAATTTATAAATTTTATTGTAGCTGGGAAATGAGATTTGATTCATTTGAACGACAATATTATGTAGATCATAACACAAAATCAACATCTTGGGAACGACCTCAACCATTACCTGCTGGTTGGGAGCTAAGAAGAGATAACCGTGGGCGTATTTATTATGTGGATCACAATACTCGTACTACAACATGGCAACGTCCAAACATGGAAAGACTGCAGCATTATCAACATTGGCAAGGCGAAAGAGCTCATGTAGTTCAACAAGGAAACCAAAGATTTCTTTATCCTCAGGTAAAATGTATAAATATTTTATATTTTTATATGTAACTAATTCTGTTTTTATGATTTGTTTAGCATGCTTTGGGAACAGGTTCTGGACCAAATAATAGACAAATTGCAGTTCCACCAACCCCTGTTGTGGAAGAAGAACCATTGCCTAGTGGTTGGGAAAAGCGTATACAACCAGATGGAAGAAATTATTTTGTTAATCATAAAAGTCGCATTACCCAATGGGAAGATCCACGTACACAAGGGTATATATAAGAAATTTTATTTTTTATTTTATTTTCAAGTTATTAATTTTTTTTAGAACTGAGATGATTATTGATAATTCTGATTTACCAACTGGTTGGGAAGTAAGAAAAACCACTGATGGAATTAGATATTTTGTTGATCATAATACACATACAACTACATTTGAAGATCCTCGTATCCATGTACCACCCATTCAATGGTAAATAATAAGAGAATATTAGTTATCTATTATAAGGTATTAATAATGTTTATGATTTTAGTTCTTCTGGTCCTTATGGGGTACCTGCCGCTTATGAAAGATCATTCCGTTGGAAATTAAGCCAGTTCCGATATTTATGTCAAAGTAATGCAATATCAAGCCACATTAAGATAACGGTTTCCAGACAGACACTGTTTGAAGATTCCTATCATCAAATAATGAGATCTGCTGCATATGAAATGAGGAAACGTTTGTACATAGTATTCCGTGGCGAAGAAGGCTTAGATTATGGTGGTGTTTCACGGTACATAATTTCTTATAATTACTAAAACAATTCAATACCAGTATAATAATTAATAATATAATTTTTTTGAATCCCACAGAGAATGGTTTTTCTTACTTTCCCATGAAGTACTCAACCCAATGTACTGTCTATTTGAATATGCCAACAAAAATAATTATAGCTTACAAATTAATCCTGCTTCATATGTGAATCCTGACCATTTGTTATATTTTAAATTTATTGGACGATTCATAGCTATGGTAAGTCTTATAATAAATATGTTTTAAATTATGAAATATTTATACATTTTGTGATCAAAATTACAGGCTTTATATCATGGACGTTTTATTTATTCTGGTTTCACAATGCCCTTTTATAAGCGTATGCTACACAAAAAACTTAACATGAAAGATATTGAATCCATTGACCCAGAATTTTATAACTCATTGGTTTGGATAAGTGAAAATAATTTAGAAGAAAGTGATATTGAAATGTATTTTGGGGTGGATTTTGAAGTACTTGGTCAAGTTGTGCATCACGAGTTGATTGAAAATGGTGACAAAGTAAAGGTTACTGATGCTAATAAAGAAGAATACATTAAATTAATGACTGAATGGAGAATGACACGTGGCATTGAAGAACAGACTCAGGCATTATTAGATGGTTTTAACGAAGTAGTAGCACTAGAATGGTTGAAATATTTTGATGAACGTGAACTTGAACTCATGCTGTGTGGGATGCAAGAGATTGATGTTGAAGACTGGCAGCAGCACACAATTTATCGACATTATAATAGAACTAGCAAGCAAATCAACTGGTTTTGGCAGGTACTAAAGCTAATTGAATTGATATTCCTATTCGACTTTTCCACTGTCACACTAATGCAGTCTGTGTATGCCTCATAAAATAATATATGTATATATTTTTTTTAAATTTTGAGATCTATATTATGATCTAATCATTTCAGTTTAAAATAATGTGAGGGTTTCCTAAAATAGTATGGTTAGCAGTAAATGATAATATTTAAAAATACAGTAACATAAAAGTATGTTTGGAACAGTGAAAGGAATAACACATTATGTAAAATTCATTCTAAATGTATAATTTTACATTTATATTCATATTATATTTATCAATAACAATAAATAAAATCCAAATTCTTCAAAAATAGGAAATTAATTTTAAATCATATATATAAAAATAATTTATAATTTAATATAATTAAAAATTTTACTTAATATTTATAAAATCCCATACCAACTATAAAAAATAATTTTTTAAATAAATAAACTGTAAATATTATAAAATAAGTAATATTATAATATCAAAAAGTTAAGTAATTTAATAAATTCATTAAAAAAAATTGAATAATATTTGAATGTATAATTATGATTTCATAATTTTAATTTTTATGAGTCTTATACATTATAATGTTAAGTTTTGTAAATTTTTTCTTTTCTTTTTGCTTCAAAAAATATATATATTGTTTGTATATTCCAAGAAATTTGTTGAATAATTCAAATTCAAATTAATATCAAAATTATTATTATCTTACTAAAAGTGTGTTTTCGACAAAACTCACTATAAAACAAATATATCCTTCCAGCTTTTTTTTGTACTTGGATTTTGACGATTTTTTATATATTTTGTTCTGAAATTTAGTTTGTAAGACAAGCAGACAATGAAAAACGAGCAAGACTTCTTCAGTTTGTGACTGGAACATGCAGAGTTCCAGTGGGTGGGTTTGCTGAGCTTATGGGTGAGTCAAACTAAAAACTAAAAATAATGTTAAAAAAAACTATACATTTTTCTTTAGATCAATATTGTTATTAGTAATTACTATTAAATATAATTATACTTATGTTTAGGGAGCAATGGAGCACAGAGGTTTTGTATTGAAAAGGTTGGTAAAGAAACATGGTTACCTCGGTCTCACACATGCTTTAATAGGTTAGACTTACCGCCATACAAGAGCTATGACCAACTAGTTGAAAAACTCAATTATGCTATTGAGGAGACTGAAGGGTTTTCTCAAGAATGAAACACAAATATTTTCAGGTTAATGTTCCCTCAATTGTTACGATTTTAAATATAGATATAGTAGTATAATATACTAATATTTACAAAACCGAACATTGATATCATGACCTCACGAGATCAAATAAACAGTGAAACCGTATTTAGCTTGATAGAGGTTTAAAATACATTCCTTAATTTATATTCTGTTTTTATTTTATGCATCGTTAATTAATTTTGGAGTTAAGGTGTTTTATTCATTGATGTTTCTCGTTATATATCTCCCATTCATATAGTTACTATTATAGATTTTAAGAACTGTGTTTTTATAAATAAGGCGCATGTATGTAATAAATAAATAAAAAAGTACTTTAAATATAATGTATGGAATGTAAAACTTGATGTACAAAAAAAAAATGAATGGTGGTTATGATTTATAACAAACTATGATTTTGGTGAAAGAAAGTTTAATTTATATTTAAATAAAACATAATCCACTTATTCATTTTAAATAGTTTTTATTATTTAATTGAACTTATATCTGTTCTATTTGTTAATTAAACATAGGGTACTTAAATATTATATAATACATTAAAATATTTATTTATTGCAGTACTATGCAAGAATATTAGAATTGAAAATGCATGTGATCTAAAACTGCAATGATAATCAAATTTATTATTGTTGTTTTTCTTAGATTGTGCTTATGTTTTTGCAAACATGTTTATTTTTTTAAAACATTTAAAGTTACCATGTATAACATTTGTTTATTTTGTATTTTAAAATCTTATTATGAAGAATTTTAGCATTAATTACAATATATAGGATTAGGACCATACAGCATTTAGTAACAGTTGTGTTTAAAAATGCTGAAACATAAATGTATTCAGTTTTTTCTTATGAATGAGCATTTACGAAAAATAAAAATTTAGCTCAAACTGTTTAAAATATTTTATAGGAGATATCTTTAAAAAATGTTTATAAAATTTGTTCAGACATTATTTCTCTGGTTATTATGTTATTAGAAAATTAAAATTCATTTAAGGTAATTGGTGATGGACAGTTGTTAAAGAGTTAAAAATAGGCAATTTTAAAATTGCATGCATGAAGATTCTGTAAATGTGTGTCGCGCATTATGTGCGTGATCAGTAAACAGTTTATGCTCATTTGTATGTACTTTTTGTCCATCATACCGATTGGGCTAATAATTTATATTTCAAGAAACTGATCTGAATTCTTTATGATATCTACTTGTTTGAAAATTTCCAAATATTTAAACTAAATAACAGTTGTTGTGGTTGGGGAAGGGGGGTGAAATTAAGAAAAGTGAACTGATCAATCTCAAGTTAGCATAATAAGTAGAGCTCGAATGTTGATGACCAAAATGTCATAAAAATATGCTTTAAAAAAATCAAATTATTCAATTAAATGTTTTAAAATATATTTAATATACTTATTTCTTCAACAAAAATATTAATAAAAAAAAAAAAAATTATATACTCTTTTAAATGTGTATTTAAAATTAATTTATTACAAAATACACAGCTATTAACGATAAGAAAAATTATAAATTAGCTTCCAATCTATTAAAATTAAATTTAACATAGGTTTAGTACATTAATAGTATCAGGATTACACTGTTTAACAATTATTTTTCAAATATTTTCAAATTTGAAAGATTTTTGACGATCGATTATATATTTTTATAAATTGAAAACGACAGCTCCACGTCTACTGAAGTTGATTGGTGCATACTTAAATTTATCGATGTTGTCAGATATCTTAGTCACTGTGTTGTTGGTTTATAAATATCTCTTAGTTATATGAGTGTTACTCATAAAAAATATTAATGATGATTTTTTATTTTATTTTTTGAAGTATAAAAAACTAACTATGATAAATGATAATAATATAGTCAATTTTTAATATTATACTTATAATTTATAATATATTTACTAAATAACCTAGAAATAATCAATATATGTATATATATACTCAAACTAAATTTACATATACTCTGGTATAATTCTGGTTACACGAAAAAAAAATGCTGCCATAAACATACGAGCTCTAATTATAGCAAATTATAAGTTTTTAATATTATCGCATTACTTGGTCGATCAGTTTGACCAGTGGACAAAATATTGATATACCTATATGAGCTAAAATAACTGTTCACCACTGATATCCTTAATGTTTTAAAATTAATATATTTTTAAAAACGTTTTGGCCGTTTTATGGTACTACTTTGCTGTGTGTGCGTATATTATATGGCTTAAATATAAACTAATTATACCTTACCTTTACGAAAATATTTAAATAGTTCTTGTGCTCGAAATGTATTCTTTTTTTTGTTAAATTAAATATATCTAGACAATGAGCAGTGGTGCCGAATGATATTAAAACTGGCAGTTTAAATAGTTCGATTGATCCACCCATCCCTTCAAACGACTGAGAAACAGGTTTAACTGATTATAAATACATAACTTTATGACATTCCTTTATTTCATAAAATTATAGCAGCAAGATTAGGAAGTATACTCTATTATTTTATCTACCCACCCAATTTTGAAGGCAGTTCAATTGAACTACTTGAAGTATGTGTTCGGCGCCACTGCATTTGAGCATAGGCGTGTGCACAGATGTGGCTTGTATAGGGCTATAGCCCCACCTAAAGTATTTTTTGAGATGGGCACCAAAAAAGACTATCCCCTGAATAAGGGATATTTTAAGATATTTTTAAAAATTAACAAAAAACATACCAACAATTATATTTTTATATTAAACAACAAGGCCACAATTTGTTTATATATATATATATATATATATTTCACAATTTAATAGCACATTAGAAAAAATAATTCCATCATTTTTGGCATATATCGCTAGACAATATTTGCCCTCCATGGCCTAAAGCTATTTCCATCTAACTACTGGAATTTGGAAGTATTATCACAAGCACGATTCCAGAACACGAGAGATGCATTATTTTATTTATTTAACACATTTTAATTTTCTGTTTGAATATGTTTAATTTATACATATTTTAGTATGTACTTTTTTATGGGAAAGGGGGGGAGGGAGTCTAAACTGTGAAAAGGTGGGTCGATGGTAAAAAAAAAATAGTAGTCGTATTTGCATCAAAAGTGCGCACTCCTATGCATATGATTATAATATGAGTCTAGTAGTCTTTATAAATAGACACAATTTATAATACAAATATAAATTAAAATACTATTTGGAGAGTTATTAAATATTATTATGTATATACTTTTAGAATATAATATATTATCTCAATATTGTTGTTTAATACTATATTTCATTAATAAAAAAAAATATATAAAAATTAATTTTGTTTTTAGTATTGAGTTGTGTTAGAATAATTTCCTACTGATAACCAGTATCATTGGTTAACTGTTATACCACAGCATATTCTGTGGTTATACAATGATCCATATTTAAGATATTATACTGTATGACTCAATTTGCAATAATTATATTAAAGTGTTGGTTTTTTATTAGTGTTGTTTGTAATAATCCAGTCATATCAGTGTGAGTCTATACTCTATATATATAAATATTGTTATGTATTACGATATGCTAATGACATGTATGCTAACGCAACATTGTTAGTTGTCTTTTTTCGTCCAAATTTAAGCTTAAAACAGCAATAAAAAAAATATATTTATATGTTTTTAGATATAAAGTAACAGTATGAACTACTCATTAATAACTTTGTTTTAAATTTTAAATTTAGCTATAAAAACTGAACATTTAAGGAATTTGTCATTGTAAAATAATTTGAACATTTTGATGAATTTTGTCGAATTTTGAATTTTAAATACCATATATACAATTTGGAGACTATATGACATGAGGTGCAAAGACTACAAATTGAACTGTACCCTAGTGACTTTTGAATTGTAAGTATACCATCTTCACCGTTGAAAAGTTCTCCAGGATCAAAATTTTCTATCAGGAGAATATTTTGTCAACCAAGAAAAATTATAGTCTCTACAATATTGACTTCTATTTCTCTAGATTTCCCATAACAGATTTTTTTTTATGTGTGAGTACTATATTGATACTTCTTTTTAAGGATTTTTGTGATTGTGTAAAAACATTGTGCGGTAGTAATTGTATTAATGTGATATTTATATGGCTGTAATTATTGCCCTGAGATTTTGGAATATTTGTTTAAAGGTGTTACAACAAATTGTTGTAGTACTGTTATTTTGAATTTTCTTCCTTTATCAGCATAAAGAACACAATACTTGCAAAATAACACTCTTTTGAGATTATTAGAGTTCATCAGTGAACTGTTTTTCAAAAAATGATACATTTAAATTCCTCTTTTCTTTTTTGTTGTTGTTTGTATATAAACTGAATACGTACACAAAATCATTCCCAGGTAAATTCTTTCAGAAAGCTCTGATATTTTGCTTGGTTGTAATATCATATAAATGCATTTGTTTCTTTTAAATAATCTTTAAATGGCCTTTGACGCCGAGGCTTAATATAAATAATAAAAATTAAAAAAATCTAAAGGTTAGCTAATATTTCCACTAAATTTAATACTGTTGATTTCTACGGGATGTTGGATATGGTCATTATAAGTTATAAGCATTTGAATTTATACTATTATGAGGATAATGGTCATTGCCAATCTTTGATTGTCTTATCTTAAATACATGTCTGATCACACCATCTGTGGCTGTGATCTGTGAATTATATGTTGTCTATCATTACACTCCATTAATCCAATAGTCATACACATTTCGAGGTTGTTGTTATATCAAATTATTATTAATTTGTTAATTAATTACACATTTCAGATAGGTAGCATGGGTGAAAATCCAACTATTTTATTTGAGGCAGACAGGTAATTGGCTGGCGTGTAGTTTTTTATTTACAGTATTATCATTGATTAAAATTATTACTAATATTATTGCCAATTAGTTATCAGAAACAGTGCCACATTGGTGACCTAGACATGATCATGTGTTTCAATACTTATTACTTATAGTATTCTAATTATTATTATACACTGTTACACCATCAAGACAGTTTTAATTTTTAATTTTTAAAATTTTTTAATGAATATTGGGTATCATTATTCTATATTATTATACTAATTAATATCAATAAACCATATACAAGTAGCTATATTAAGCGGTTGCATATGGTAATTCATGTATTTTTTATATTGTTACTAATATACTTTGTTTTATTGTATTTTTTCTTTTTTTATTATAGTCTTTATATTCATAAAGTCTAGAAAAATGATTACCGTTATATCTTTACAGCTAACCAAGCTAATAAAGAAGAGATGATCTATTATACCTATCCTCCATTAATGTTATCTGCAGTTATGTCAATAAATTCAATAAAAATATTCAATGTAGTCACCTACTTAAAATCTGACTTAAGTCTCTAACATAACATATTCCTGAATTTAATAATGTTAAATAATGCATCATAGAATCATATTAAAGACAAGAAGAAGATGGAGAACGATTGGATTTCAAAGACACGAATCTGACGATACTTTAATATAGCCAACATTGAAGATATTATTTCTAAGATGAACACCACCACAATATTGTTCATTCTTCTACTATTTCAAGTGGAATTAAGATTAAACCATTGATACAAACACCTATATTTAATGGCAATTTGGAAGATTAGCCATCATTCAGTGATACTTTCAACATTTTGTTCCACAATAATACACAATTAAGTGATCTGCAATGGCTTCTTTATTTAAATTTCAGTGTAACGCACTCGGCAGCTGATAAAATAAAAAATTTCTCTATAAAGTCAGAAAATTATTAGGTCGTCTATGATGAATTAGTGCTTATTTTTCTACTTATTCTCTACTAAAGGACTTGCCTTGTCGTTGCAAATCTGGTTCACCATTCTTCTCTGTTAAAAGCTAAAGTATTTCCGATTTAGACACTAAAGCAATATCATCTGCAAATCCTATGCAGTGGATCTTTTCTCAATTTACGCTTATTCCGCATTAAAGTTTTTCTTATACTTATCTATGATTTATTTGACGAATAAATTGAACAAATAAGAAGATAATGAGCAACCTTGTCTTACTCTTCTTTTATTTTTTGCTGTAGTACTATGTTTTCTTACCTCTATTAAGGTTTCTTTCTCTTTGTATAGTAACACAGCTGAACCCGTGAACTTCGTAGCCCGTTAAAAATCATACCTCTTGAATGTCTCAAACTGTTAATTAAATTCGTTGTTTGTGATCATGCTAGTAGTATTTTTTATACATATAGATAGATAATGGTTAAAATATACCTAGTAATAAACTTACACTGATAATCAATTTAGTTTATCATTATGTAAACTTATTCGTTTTGTCTAGAAAAGTCTGACAATTCAAATATTCAATAGAATATCTAAGTTTGTCACTTTTTAACTTAGCCTATCTTATGCCCATAGGTGCATAGGCGCCCGCAGGGGGGGGCAAGCTGGGGCATTTGCCCCCTGACTTTTTTAAATTGAATGTTTTAAGATAAATTACTATATACTATACAACAAATTTAAAGTATAAAATAAGTTATAAATATAATATATTGTATACGAGTATAATAAAAAAGGTTATTATTTTAAAACACCTAGTAAAATTATAATATTTATCCTAAAATCCTAACATTCCCCCCCCCCCCACAGAAAAATATCTGCGGGCGCCTATGCATAGGTCTAATATATCTCTGTACCAAATTTCGTCGCAATTGGTTCATTCGTTTAGGAATGCATAAAGGACAAACAGACAGAAATCCATTTTGATATAATATATAGATATGATACTAATAAGTACGTAATTATAGTTTATAATCATCGCATTTTTTTTTTTTTAATAAACTATTTTAAATATTGTTATGTATATAATATACTCATCTGGACCTTTTTAATTTGGACGTTTTCACCCCGACTCATTTTACCACGATTCGATTATGTTACATGGCGATCTAAAATTTAACTCGCCGCATGGGCCATGAATCATATTCTTGCATACTATTTCATAAAGTATAAGATCTCTGTCTTTGTTCGGTATCTCGGCAGAAATAATTTTATCAATTTCATCTGGCTGAATTTTTGTTTGTAACCACAAAAGAATGTGGCAATGTGGCAAACCTCGTTTTTGCCACTCAACACTGTAAACATAACAATTTACATCTCCGAAAATACATTTATTTTTTAATACATGCATAAAAACTTAGTTTGAGATGAAAATTTCTAGAGATTATATCGTGTCTATCAAACGACTTTTGGTCTTGAAATAATTCATTTTTTATTTCCGGCCATTCCGGGTTGCATGTGAAAGTAATAAATAAATCTGGACTGCCAAATTTACGAACATAAGTCATCCTGATTTTTTTCATGCATGTAACGCGGGGAGCCAGTAAAAGAGGAGGGAAGAATTACTTGTTGCCCCACGTTATTAGCATTAATATTTGCATCATTGTTAACATCATCTCGGAGGTGAACATAAACATCCGCTCGTAGTTGTTTTTGATTGTTACGAATAAAGTGTAGTCTTTCAGAAATCATTTTTGCAAACATATCTACGGCGAATTGGCTGAATAATGGTTTGTAATAATGTTCGAATAGATATTTGATCCAACTCTGACATAAAATATATTTGTAAAAATTTAGCATTATTTCCAATTTCGGGTAATAAACTACCTATTAAATGATGCACTTGACCCAGAATTTTAAAATTGGGCATGAAGTTCCCTTCGGCTATTTTGTTTGCTCCAAACGATATCATTTGAAACAGAGTAGGTATTATACCGTCTAGAATTATCAAGGAAATGTTTTGATAGAGGGTGAGAATTATCAATTAAACTTTTAATTAAGCCTGGAAGATCCTTCAATCGGTGTTAAACAACTTTTATGGTAGTAAGAATCATCTTTGACGCGTTTGTTAATAAACTTATTGTTCTGCAGTTCTTGCATTTTGTGGAATTTTCTTTTTTAGGGATTAGTACAATTTTGCTTTTGCAAAGTCATTCGGAATCTGTCCCTTTACATTTACTCAATCATTTCAAATAGCTTATTATTCTATATCCTTTCCAACGTTTTTTAATAATTCTGCTGGGATGTCATCTACTCCTGCCGCTTTGCATTGTTTTCATTCACTTAGTGCTTTAACGAATTCGCTTTCTGTTATAATTGGACCTATGTCTTCTGTGTTTGACTTAATTATATTTTCAATATTCTTGTCGGCTTACTATATGATGCACCATGCACCATTATAGCTAAACAAATGTGAATTATTTATTTATTTAGTATTTAACAATAAAATGAATATTGATTTATTAAATAATAACATTATAATATTATGTTCTGTTTATAAATCTGTATAATTCGATAAAAAAAAAAAATACTATAATTTAATTAAACTGGTCGAAGAAATACATTAAGTTTTATTATTAATATTTTATAAAAAGCATGTTTCTTGCATATTCTATTCTGGTCGCCTTGTATAACGAATCATCGTTTCTGGTGATCGAAACAAATATATTAACATTGCGTATAAATCTTCTTCCATTTCATATTCTTTGAAGAATCTCACCATATAAATTTCGTAACAAAGCTACAAACATTGCATTCTACTATATAGAAAAAGACATATCCAAATTAACATGCTTCATGTTACTTGTAGTATACGGTCTGGATAAGGTGTTTCGGTGTATCCCAATTTGAATTTGAACGATCGAAATATATCAAATGCCAACTTATATCCAATATAAACTATAATTATTGTGTATAATCCAGAAATTCTGAAATAAGTTTAGTTAGTTTATACTCGAATAATTGTTATAGTGTACATACTACAATATATAGAGTTAGTTTCACAGTATAATTATTTAATAACAATAATGATGGTACAATTAAATTATTACATTTTATAGATGTTGAACAGTAAAAAATTACCCTTTGTCGTCTAAAAACTGTATTGTGCTCGAATATCTATCGCTAAACACATATATATTATATATTGTATCCACATGAGTGTTGTTAGTTGTGCCCAAATTTATATCAATATCAGCGCATGATGAATAAGGCAACTTTCTCAAATAATTGGTCTTTTCGTCATTGCTCGGACATATTTCTATTAAGTCCCACCAATACGTTAATTTAGATACATCGTCATAATGAAATGTTAGACCAACGTCCATGTATGGTTTAGCTATAATATTATTTAACATTTTTTTAACTTTGTTTATTGTACATCTATTTGTTTTTAGGATTAGATGTTAACAAATAATATACTCCATTATATATAAGAATAACCCGCAGCCGAGTGTCACATTCTCAGGATCATATCTTTATTATTAAAAAAAACCATCTTGTAATTAGCAAACATTAATACGGAAATCGATTTTTTGTTTGATGCTGATCATCAAAAATAAAAGCTTAGGTATCTAAAAGTTGAAAAAACCTATAATTTGTCAAGGTGTGTGGTACCTGACGAAAATTGTTAGCCACCCAAAGAATTATTCATATATCGTTACAAAATAAAAAGGTAACTACTTATATATGATCACAAATTCACACACTATACTAGGTATTTCTTCACTTCACCTAAACTATCGTAATGCTACATATTACAAAGCAGCGTAGGTACTGCAGAATTACGTCCTACTCAACGCAATGCAGGGGCAGGTTTTATCACTCACCAAGGGGGGGGGGGGCTTAGAGGTTCAAAAATTTAGTTAGTTGTTTTTTAAGTCTATATAAAATTTAAAATTACAGATTATATTTTTGAGTCCCTCGACCCTCATAAGTAAGTCATTGTTTTTTCACAATAGTGACAAATTTTAAATAGTTACATTATTGGTATCAATTTTAATCTGAAACCGTTTAAAAAATATAGATTTACAAATATAATAAACAACAAAAATTAGCTATTTATTTGCACTTCTGCAGACTGTCGTTTGAAATTCCAGCTATTTTTGTACCATTGGTGCTCGATTCTCGTAATAAAAAAAGATAACCAATTCTTTATAAACAGTACATATATATGTATATATATATACATATTTATTACTAACATTATTAAACTGGGCTCCACGTGGAGCCATATATATATATTCATAATAATATTACACGTCATGTCAGTCGTCGAACGAAAAACAATCTAAAAATAGCTTGAAGCCTAAATATTCTAATATCCATAATTAATAATCATATTCATCAATGACGATTGACGATAAAATTATAATAATTATTAATACATATATCAATATATCATAATACTTGGCTTTGTAAAATAGTTAGCTTAGTCCCAAGTTAGACGCAATGCCTAATCGTTCAGTTTAATTGGTCGCCATTAGGTCGACATTGCTACTCGTACACTGCTAAGCTGCTCAGTTTTTATGTAAAAATATATAGAAAAGGAGAAAGAACTAGAATCAATTTCATGACATTTTATAGGAACTTCAAAATAAATTTCAAGAACATTTTTGTTTTAAAAAATGTAATCCAAGGACATACTAAATTTATAATTTAATTTTCACAGCAGTTTAGAATTGCATAGACTTTTGGGAATCAAATTTTTTTCTTACTGATAGATCAGAACATTCAAAGCATGAAAATATTGACAAATATTTAGGTACAGTACATGAGGTCAATTTTACGAGGTATTAATAACAAAATGTGTATACCCTTGTTATATATACCTATTACCTACTGATGACCAATCGAATTTAAGATGATCATAAGACAATACTAACTGTATTTAATAATTTTACAATTGAAAATAAAATTTTGGAAGTAATAAGAAATTTAAAAGAATAAAGAACTTCGATCAATGCGATCAATGACGTATTTGAATTAAATTACTATTTGTAAATCCATCCTGCTTAGTGTTTTTTTTCAGCCGAAATATCTGGCATTATATTCAAAAAGAGTGGATATTCATAAAGTTTAAGATACTCGATTCAGTGGGTCATGGAAGACGCTAGATTTAATTTGCTTTGAATTATAATAGAATTCCAATTTTGTTTAGACACACGAATTACTCATACAAATATTATACTATAATCAATATGAGTTGTTTTTGCTTTTCAACAATCCCGACCAAATAATATTTGAACAATCAATCTTTCGAATCTTGAAAATATAGCATTCGAAGTTTTGAATACATGACCCTTGGCCTCCTTCAACCTCCCCATCAACCCGAAATATGATTGTTTAACGAATTCTACTAAGAACGTAGTTCAATAGTTTTATAATTGTAGGATTTGTTTAACAATTTGAAACATGAATTTGTAATGAATAAGCTATAATGCATATAAATATTTAAACTGAGCCTAAATTATTTTCCAATATGTACGTATTAATAATAAACAAAAGGTAAATAATTGATTTAGTAATTTAAAAATTTAAACTTATCCTCCACTTAAAATCAATCTCGATTGCGCCACTGTGATACAATCATCATAGTTTATACCTATTTATTTTCTATATCTTATGGACAGAGTACACAGTTTGTCAATTAGATCGTATAATATAAGTAAATAAGAAACTTTTATAAATACTGTAGACTTGCATGGGTTATGTATCATCAGTTCCGATTTTATTGCCGTTTCGGTGGATTTTAAATGAAGTACTAAAAATTTTGGTATTAGGTTGGGTATGATCACTTGCTTACAAGAACCTGTTAATTCATTAGAACTACTGTTTAATATTTTTAGGCATTCATTCAGTATGGAATGAACGTAATCTTCCATCATAACTGTGTTTTTTCCGCGGCTTATCTTAACACCGTCGTGATGTGTCAATGCCCATTCTGCTGAAATTTTAATACTGGAACCTGTTGTAGTAAATGCAAATTTAAACATCTATCATGAGATTTAAATAATATATAGTTAATAAACTTCATTCTATTGAAATGTGAATGAAAATTATTTTTACTCAAAAATCAAAACAATTAAATACTAATTCGACATAACTATGATTTAACTTCATAAAAGAATATTTAAGGTAAATATTATTGTATAGCTTACCTATAGTATACCTACCTCTATGATAATGATATTTTTATATGAAAAAAACGTTAGTACCTAAAAGAATAATCTTTTTAAACTTGTTGAACTCATAAGCAGTAATGGGCCATGTATTTATCCCCTGCGGTATTGCGTTCATTGAGCTTATTTCGTCAAATTCGTATTGTTCTGAAAATTCCCGAATATTGACTTTATGTATTTTCGATGACTTATCGTATATGTCTTTCATTAATTTAACATCCGATCTATCTAGTCTGAAAATTAATATTTCAAGTCATATACAAATACAATATATTTGTAAAACTATTAATTTTCTTGCCTCGGTTTAAGTTAATAATTGTGTATTTTATTTTATTTTTTTTTTATAAATATTGTACATTTATATTATTTTTATTTATTTTGTAAGGGGAACCCACGGCAACGGTGTGGGATGGTACGGTAGGGGTTATTTTCGTATATTTGTTTGTAGGTTTTTAAGTGGGTAGGGTTGTAACACGTGTATGTGTGGCAAGGATATGTTGCTAAAAATCCCGGGTGGTCACCCATCCGGGAGCTAGCAACTGCTGCCGGTACGTGGGTACGCTCAGTGCGTTTCCGCAGATTGAGCGTACAACCACGCCTCACCAAGCCACATTGATATTATTGTATGCATTATTGATAGCAGTTTATTTTATGTATGAATTTTTGTTTATATTATTTTGTTTGACTTTATAGTAATCTATTACATTAAAGATAACTTAATGTCTTAAAATACCTATGTATGTCATCTGACTTAGTGGAGAACACAGTTGAATCTTCTCCAAATGTTACAGTTAATTCCATTGAAGATGGTGTGTCTGGTTCACTTTTAAACATTGAAAACCATACTAATGGAAATATGATTATTGTCAATATTGCTATTATTATCCCTCCACCAATAAATAGCTTAAAAATCCAGGATACATTTTCGCCTCGTTTATTATCTACTAATTGACGAAAATTATAAATGCTCTAAAACATAAATAAAGCGCCATGTTTATATTTAAATTCAAAATGATTTAAAAATAAATTACAATTTATAAGTAAGTCCAGTCGCATAATTAATTCAATAAGTAATTTATAATAACTTTTCTTCTACCTTAACACAACACGCATGGGTAAATAGTTCATCCATTTTGAACCATTCCATAATTGTCAACGACGAATCTGTCCATATCCAATCCAATACTGTGCGGATTTCGTGTACAAATGGACAATAGTAATATCTTATAAATATAAAATTATTTATAATTTATTTATATTTTATCAATAATTTCAATTAGTTTACAATTTGTAAGCCATCAAATTGAATATTGTATATCGTGACCAAAGAAATGAACTTGCGTGCCGATACAAGTACCCGTTTCTTATTTGGTAGGCTGAAACCAAAATATATAAATGCGTGATGTATAGAGTAAGTTGTTCCATTAATTTATTATTTCCCATGTCTCTATAAGTGCAAATAAAATAACTGTTAATATTTAATAAATAATGATCAATACTTAATATCTGACACTTACTCGTAATTATATAAAGATAATAATATAAATGATACATAGAATATGTGAAAAATTAGTTTCCCTTGAACATAACGCTTAGCATAGAACCATCGATCTAAAACTATGATTATTGGGTACACAAAGATTGATGAATGAAACATTCCAGATATTCTATTGAATGCAACTGATTCCACGACTGTCTGAAAAATTACAAAACCGTATTAATTAGGTACGCCAAAGTCTGAAGTTAATAATTATTTCCTATACTTCTAATAATTACTACTAATATCTGCAATTTTTATATTATTTACTTACACTTGATTGCATAAGTGATAGAGGTAATTGTATGGCAAGCAACAAGAGCATAGTTGGATACACATTCACTGATCCTTCGGTGTGATCTTTCTTAAGGTTTAGATAAAATTCATTTATAGGTCTTAAATGAGTTTTGATACTTGCAAGGTTAATTCAATATTAGACATTTAAAAATTTTAAATTTAAATTAAAATAATGTTTTAAAATATTACAATTATAAACATACTTAAACATTATCAACCTTAATGATGATATGTTTACATTTTTATATTTCAACATTTTTTTGTTGACAATCCATCCTTTAAGATGATTATTACACGTCCAAAGGCCTAATCTTACTAATGTCCGTCTACAAGTTTATACTGTCAATTATATTGTAAATAATTATGAAATGATACCTACTTACCTGTGTAGAAACAATAGTAATAAAACAATTAGGTCTGTTAGTATTTTATTTGGGTAATTGCCAATTCCAATGCGGATAGTTGGATACAAATAAAACTCTGCTAAACTTGTTTTCTCTAGTGTTATTTCCTCTTGTATCCACGGAATCTCTTTAAAAGAACAAATGTACTTTATTAAGCCTGTGATCTGGTAAAATTAAATATATAGGTATTAGGTAGTACACATTTATGGCTTTTGATGCATTTATTTCATTTACTTGCATGTACGTGATTAAAACAATCCAAAATGTTTTAGTTGGTCTGGGTACCGATAATTGTCCCCACAACAATACCATCGTTACAGGTATCAATGAAATTATATCGTTTGAGTTTTGAACTGCATTATAAAGTATAGAGAAGTAACATAACACATGTGTAGACGATTGTATTACATTCCAAATTGCCAATATAAATTGTATTGACCAGTGCTTATTTTTGTTAATATCTTCGTGATAACGCATACTTCAAGATGAATCAAACAGTGAAACATATTAGATAAAACCAACATAATTAATGCCAATATTATATTTAGTTAATAAAAATATAAATACTCATAGTCTGTAATGTTTATAACATTTTGTATCGGAGTCCATAACATTGCAGATCCTTTGTGTTGACCCAATTTAAACAGTTCTGAATCTTTCTATATTAAAATATCAGTAGGAGAATAATTCAATTAATATTTAAAAAATAACATATATTTTTTCCTTAGTTTAGCATATGTTTTTTTCTAAGCTTTAATAATTCAGAAAAAAATATCATCACTTTTTTAAAATTAATATAATTTTTGTGCTTATATTAATAGGGGAACAATTATTTATTTTTCATGATATACTGCTATAATTTATAAATAGGTACAATATATGATTGTAACCATATGTAAATTAATATTTTCATGACTTGTGACACATGAGTTAATTCCAGTAATATTATTTTTAGTTCCAAAGAAATAAAAAGTCAATTTAATCATATTTTGCTTCATATATGGGTCAAAAAATTTGTCTGACAAAAATTCTATTCACATATTATTACAATTAATAAACCTTAATTACTTCTATTATAATATTTACATAATTATATATAATAATTGCAATACTGTAACACACAAGTAGGTAACCCTACACGATATACTAATATTATACGATTACATCATATTATTATATCATAGTTGGCATGCATAAACCTACTATGACATGTGTTAAAACTCAATTTTCCCAAAAAGACTAAAAATAAAACAAATTACTGAATACCTAAAGAAACAAATGAAACTTTATAAATTATTAAATACTTAATTCAATAATAATCAAAGTAAAAAAATTCTATGTTTGTGTAAATAGAATAAATAGAATAAAAATGTACTGTCAGTCCTCAGTATAGTTAACTATCTATTTCTTTCTCATATAGTTAACAGTGAATTAACAAACTATCGATGAAAGAACACTCGATCAATAACATTTGCATTATATTTTTAATTATTTAAATATCATGAATCGATCTGGCCTCAAGGACAACTTAGCTAGAGAATGCTTACTGACGCTAGAATCTAACTAACTGCCACATAAATTAATTGTACCTTATGTCCTTATCATTACAATATAATATTTGTGGTGGCGTGAGTACCTATCCATTACACTAAGATATATTATACACAAATAGAGAAGCATTTAACAGAATTATGACACATTGTAGGTTTGATTATAGTATGGTTTTTGAATATAATTGGTGTCATACATTTTTAATCACATAGAAGATATTTCATTAACGACTTAAAGTATGTAACTCATGAGAAGTTTCGTTTATTGTTTTTCATTAATTAAATTATTAGGATAGACAATAATACTTACTAAGAGATATTCTCAATTTAAAGTTTATTTTTTCATATTTCAGGTGTACCAAAACCACAAAATCATAGATTTAGCATGTAGGAAGTTTTTTAATGACAACAATGATTTACAATTTTAAATCATTTTTACCAATATTAGATAAAAATATTGGAATGTATCTGATTTACCCCATGAGTACATGTCATTCACCACATTCTCCTAACTGACCTAATTTAAACTAAGTGGTAATTAATACACCATTTTAACTCTCAGAGACCGATTTGATGTACATTTTATTAACGAGGTGTGACCAGATGAAAGCAATACAAATCTGATATCATGGTTGAAATAGAAAAAAATAAATAGGTAGTAATATATGACTACATATTAATATAATATGTACATAATAATGATATAAAATTAAACCTACCATTAGTAACTTTTTTTCTGCATTTAATGTTTCCATTATTTGCCTGTGTTCTTCAGAATAACTATTCATTTTTTCTGTTAAGTGCATCACAAAGTAAACAAACTGTCGAAATAGCCATGAGCCATTAACTGAATCTCCATGGTATTTAGAAAATATATTAGTGTCATATTTTTCAACTAAATCTACATCATCATAAATTTTTTCAAACATGAATTCACCATCTAAACAAGCTGTATAATATCCATTTTAAAAAAAATATTAATATTTCTGAATAAAAATATCAAAAAATACCTCTGGAATGTTTTGATTGTGTTTTACTTAATCGCTTTTTTGACTCTCTAATATTATTAAGTTTGACTTTGATTTTTTCCAATGAATCTAAATCTATTTTACGATTTGAGTCTTTTTTAGACTGTTCCCATGCATTGACTATATGGCACATTTTATTAGCAACTACAGCTACTACTTTTGTGTCATCAATTAGTTTAAGAAAGTAGCCACTTTCGAAAAACCGTCTTTGAAACAATACCAACATAAATATAAATACATCCAAAAATAAACCAATATCATTTTTGAATGTTCCACAGGTTTCTAATTTAATGATTTAATAATATTAATATGAAGAAAAAAACAGTTAATTAATAAATTAAATTTACGTTTTTCTGAAGTTTGTACTGGACAAAATATTGAAAAGACGCGCATAAAAATACAAGAATGCCATTTCAAATAGTTTAAAACTAAACATCCTAATAAGTGTAATAGTACTTTAACAAACATCACTGTAATAGTGTATTTCAATAATCCATTCCAACTGAAAATGAATACAAAAAATAAAATATTTAAATGGTATCAACAAATTTATTAATTGAGCATTTTACATTATTATTATTTTATAGAACACTAGAGTTATGTGCATAATAGGTATTATAAATATGTAGTTACATATTTTTGCTACACAATTTTTTATGTTTGAAATGTTATTCTTTATTTTTGATTAATAATACTAACTTACAATTATATTTTTAAATAAATTGAAAACTTAAATAGTTTACTCACAGTTTAAGTATCATGTTTAATGGCATTAGGAAATAGTAAGTACCTTTCCAAAAGAATAAAGTACCAGCACATAAATATCCGAGAGAAAATATGTTAACATTACTTGTACCGGTCCAAAATATGAAAAATAAAATTAACCACATAGAATTATTGAAAACAATTTTTTTCAAAACGTCCAAATATGATCTGAAATTAGACATTTAATATTTAAAATATAACGCATTTTAAAAGGATTTGATCTAAACAAACTTGGTTTGGGATAAATAATCGGGAAAATATTCATAGGACGTATTATTATTCTCTTGAAAATGGTTTCCATGTGATAATTGTAACCCCTCTCTTTTAAAAACTGCCAATAGATGTGATGCAAAAACTAACAATATAAAATCAAATGCTGTGAAATAATAAAAAGTAAATTTTCAATTTATTTAAGTTTTCCATACTCAACATCTTACATGTTAATGGCCGTATCAAAGCGCTATAGCCTACATCATATAATATTATTGTTGAATTATTTATAATATTGATTTTTTTCCATTGAATTTCTGTAAAACATTTTAAATTTAAAAATGATAAAAAAACATGATATATTTTGAAAGATGCATTAAATTACAAAGCTTACCAGAGTTGTGATTAAATGTTGTTTCAATATGTAACACATACTTAATTATTATTACTAAGTACACAAATATTAAAAAATATGACCAATAAATTGAAACTGTTTGTCTGCTTCTAACAGCAAATCTCAAAAGCCATAAAGCACATAACAATGCATACACATCCAAAGACAAATAAATCACAATCACAATAGTAGTAAAAGTTATCTAATTTAACAATTTTTATTAAGTCAATTAATTTATTTATCAAAAATGTTTGTATATTTTAATAGATATTTAAACAGTTTCTTACCTCCAAGCCGAATAGAAAGAATCCATTGTTTGCCAAGTACATGATAAGTTCTGGAATTCCTTTATTTGTATCAGTAAAAGAAATATTTGGAAAAATTAATGATGACGGTTTTTGAGGGTAGTACTTGAATTCCAAATAAACCAATATGATTTTTTGTAAGACCATTACCGACAAAATTACTGTAAATACAAAATTAGTAGGGTAAGTTTATTTAAAATAAATATAAATTGTCATGACTTACAGAGCTCATATGCTAAGAACTGAATTAATAATTCATTTGTATCAATTTTTTTCATACCAAATAATTCTGCGACATTTAGTTGATGAGAAGTAACATTTTCTTGTAATTTGACATGTTGTTCATCAATTATAGGTAACTATAATGAAAATAATTTATTGTCTAAAAATATTAACATACATTTTATATTCATGATCTAATTGTGTATCTTATTAAATATATTTTCTTACTCGAAATTGGTATATAAACTTTTCATGACTAATGTATGATAATTGGTACACAAGTGTAACTATTAAATTCAAAGCAATGTGTAAGAATAATATATTTGTTATAATTTTATTGTAATCCAATAATATCCATAATAACATTGTTATAAGTAGTATTAAATTCAATAAACAAGGCTAAAATAAGTAAAAATAAATAAAATATTTAAAACATGAAATTATTGTATTTTTTCACGCATTATTATAATATAATATTTCATTAGATTGATAATTAAAAAAACCAAAAATAATTTATGAAATAGACTTACTTTACTCATGATCAACAACATCACTAGTATGATTACTAATTTATTAAGATGTACATGAAAAACTAATACTAAAATATTCAATATTTTTGATAAAAACATTTTCTTAATTAAATGAGCTTCAATTTTGTATGGCTCTTCATTAGTTTTTGATATATGAATTGGTATCTTTATATTTAAAGAGCTATTTAAATGTTTGTGAAAATATTGAAATTGAACTAGAATAGTAATTGAAATCATAGCTGGCACAATTGTTTTAAAGGAGTCTGTCTTGTCCAATCCAATACCACATTGTCTTTAATTATTTAAATTAATTAATTAAAATATTTATAGAAATTAAACTAAAATATTTACAAGTCATTTGAAATATGTAAATGTGTGATTAAGATGTCTGCAAATCCAGGTAATTGAAATACATATGTTATAGTTATCACAATTATACAATACAACATTACTACTGTCCAATATAAATACAAGATTTTACTCCATACTTGAAAAGATACCTACACAATTTTTTTATATTTCAAAAATAAAAACATTACCTATTAATTAACTTTAACCTTGTAATCACAAATATCTACACATAACTAGGTAGGTAGATATTTAAGATCTTACATTAATAATTGTAGTTACTTGAAAAACAATGAAAAATAAAAGTGCTAATGTAATGTAACCAATTTGGATCATGTTAATCTTATGATATCCAACAAATCCATATGTGATCATAATAAAAATAATTGTTGCAGGCCATATGTAAGATATGTAATATTTTAAATTTGCTGACCACAATCTCAGATTCCCCTCATTCAATTTGTATTGATCGACTTGGTCTAATGCTATCCAAAATGTTGCAGTAAATAATGTCTGTAAAACATGAATAACTTATTTTACATTAATTTAATATATTTGTATAATTAATTAAATAATTTAATACTTGCCTTGATCAAAATATCCAAAGATAAGTGTTTATAAAAAATCCGTTCTTTAAAATATAAACCAAACACTTGTTTCAGTAGATCATTACCAATAACAATGTATGTATATTCACAAAGAAGCGTGATAATAGCAAGTAACAGAATAGTTATGAGATTTCTACGAGAATTTAAAGACATCCAAAAAACTGTTGTCCATAGCAGCATTATAAGTGTTAGCCATCCAGGATAACAAATACACCAAACCTATAATATTAAATTGCAGTACTAAATATCTATTAATAGTTTCACTACACAAAAGTTTATTTAGAAATAAACTTACTAGAATACAAATCTTAAATCCTATAGTCTTTATGCCCACCAAAATGATAGATTTTAGTTTAGATTCATTTGTCATTAATATTTTTGATTGTGTTGAATTTTCTTTGGATGCATTTTTCGAAATCTAGTTCATTTAAAAATATACTCAAGTTAAAATAAGTATCATAAATTTGATAAGATGATATATATATATTTTTAAAACAAAAATGTATAAATCAAACACAAATAATTTTTACAAACCATATTAGAGTATGCCCATAACATATGTTGTTGAATAATTAAAAAAATTGGTAATAAATAATCATTTAACTCAAGTTCAGGCAATACCTTGGATGTATAATGTTTAGGATTATGAAAAGCAATCAACCCAATTTGTCTGAAAAGTTAATATTTTTTAATTACCAAATAGATACATAATGATTAACCCAATATTTAAATGATCTTAATTTTACCTACTTTGACTGATATTCATTATGATATTTTGAATCCATTCTATATGATAAGTAAATAACATAAATATATGGAGACTTGTATAGAAAAATATTATCCGAAATAAACAAGCAATAGTTTTATTTGACAGTTTAAATAAAACAATGACTGTTGTAAGTACTGTAAACAGTATGTAATAAACACAAGAAGCAAATGAAGGGACTAAAATTCCGCTTAAACACATTGCAGCCAAACATGAATACTTTGAAACCAATATTAAGTAATAGTTTTTCTTGTAAACAGGTATACTTATTGAAACATGATTGGTATATGTGTCAATTTCATCACTTTTAGGGAAATAATATAAAACTATTGTAAATATAATTAACAATACAGCATCCAGTGTCACATCGAATGCATCATTAACCATTCCTAATGTCTCTAACAACTGCCCAATATTGTCATCTGAATTGAAGAAATTAAATAAGGATCTTTTTTCATGTTATTATGGAAAGACAATTACTTACATGAATAATTCATATTGTGTTGATATCCAGATATTACATTGGCCATTATTATGCAAATAATTTTCAAAACTAATATAATTAACGTTGTATATACCATAAATCTAATAAATAGTTTGAGTCGATTACTCTGAAATATATCTAAAAATAGAATGTTAACTGTTAAAAATCATTGGCAATAAAAACAAAAAACTTGTTGACTTATCATTCAGAAATATATATTATGTTAAATTATTTTTATAAAAACTAGAAGCAATAACTTTTATGTTTAAATGTAAGTATTATGGTATTAAGTGTTTGGTAATTAATAATAATTATGCTTATTTTATACTCAAGATGCCGATAGAACGCAAGTCGGCCGCGTATAGAAATTCGAGTTTGGAGAGCGTGATTTCTCCTACCAAGCGGGCTATCGGTATGCGTCGGGTGGCATCGTTCGCCTTTCGGACACTCGCGGTGACACGTTTCTGGCGCCGCCGACTTGCAATCTCCCGGTGATTGGAGTACAGTGTTACAAAATATCACTAAATTCTACAAAAAAGCCTAAAAAAAGCTAAAGAATATTTACAATGTATTAATATCTAAATTCAATGCATACTATTTATTAAAACTACAATAATATACAGGTTGATTTTTTGAACATGCTCACCCACTTCATTACCTTACGCAGAGTTTCAAGTCTAGAGCAGCAAATATTTCTACCAGCCCACTTTTTCGATGAAAGCGGTATACTCCATTAAGTCAACATTTTTAGTTTTAACTCAAAAGACAAAATTTAACCTTTTTACATTTATTTCAAACATTTTCATTTTTCCTCTCGGACTTCCTCTACACCACCATTACGTTTATATTATAATGACTAGCTGTCTAGCTGAACCCGTGCATTTCGTAGCCCGTTAAAAATCCTACTTCTAATAATATGTATTAAACTGTGTGTTAAATGCTGACCCGAAAGACGTTGTCCTGTCTTAATTATTATATAATTGGAATCGGTATAATTAATGAAAAACATATTACAAAAAAAAAGTGTTCATTATTCTAATGCATTAGATTATTTATTAGAGACAATTATTATCATAATTTTTGATATACAACATTCTTTGTTTTTTTTTCTTGCGCGTATATAAGCGTATATTAGTTATATCAGGTACCTACGTATATTCGTGCTGCCGCAATCGATAAATAAAAGACCTAAACTTTTGTAGAAAATAAACTTAAAACAAACAAAAAGTACCTATTCCATGATAATTAACAAAAAAATGCGCTCGGTAAGAATAAAGTTTTATTATTATTTTTGATTAATTATACATGATGTTATTTACTTACAAAACAGAGTTTTCCTGAAATACTGGCTATATATTAGGTTTCATTTTGATATTGACAGACGCACATAGTTATGATACAGTCTGCTAATCAATTTAAAGCTTTCTGATAAACTATATTTTTAGTTTTATTTTGTAGTGCATAAATAAACAAAGATGACGGTTTTCCGACGCACGAACACGCGACGTATAATAATTGTACATGCGCGAAACATGGAAGCTCAAAGTTTATTCCGCAAGCTTCAAACGACTGGCCTTGCGATTTATTTATGGTCATCGCAAAGGCCAGACGTATTGGAAATTGTAAACGTTTAAAATTGAATGGTAAATCTGTTGGAATTATCGATATACGCGGCATCAATATATTTTCTCCTTGATATTTACCTTTAATGGTTGTTGTCTCAATGACGTTATTCGTCACCTTTTTCACAGTCAGTCTTGTTCCATTGCACAGTCGAGGTTGATTAATGTTACGCAGCATGATGACAACTAATCCTACTTTAGCTGCAAATTGTAAAGTTAAGGTCCAGGCAATTCCAATGAATTTAAAAACTCCGTGGGATAACTGACTACGTCATCCTGGTTCATAACGTTGTCGACTGATTTGAAGGAAACCAACTGTTCCGGAAGACAATTCTGAATGGTTGCATCGAGATCCTCGACATCTTTATTTTTCGCCACCAATATTGCTCGTTCACCATGCAAATTATGGTTATTGAAGTGTTGAGCTATATCTGGGAAAACACGCTGAATAAACTCTTATTATGATTCCGTGATGTGACAGAAATCTGTTGGTATTCTGCTGAATCCGCCCGAGATGTTAACTGTGAATTTATTATTTTCAACGTCTAACAACTGCTTTACAAATACATTTTCAGTTTCATTTTGTTGCAAAAAAACTCATATGTTAGTTATTAATTGTAGTGTCTTTACATACCGCCACAAATTCGATGATTTTAGGCATGCGTTTAGTTTAGTTGATTTAGAATAACCTGAAGTCTACGATAATCACTAGATAACAGAATCATGGCTCCACAAAAAATATTTTGGCTGTCACGAAGATTTTTCAACATTCTGTCCAGTGACCTCTTATGGCCATTGTGCATTCATCCCAAACAATCAATTTGCATACATGTAGGATCTTGGCCATTGCACTATTTTTGGCGATGTTGCAAATTGTTGTTTCGTTAGGCTGAATGTGCAGTTTGTCCGCATTCTAGTGTTGGCTACAGCTATTCCAGATGAAGCCAACGCTAGAGCTGCTATCTGATCCTCTCCAAAAACAATGAAATTGAGAACATTTTTCCGGTTCCTCCGAGAGCATCAAGGAAATAAATTTCCCCAGATCCACTATTCATAGCTTCTATCAAAGTGTCATACGCAATTCTTTGTTGTTGATTTAATTATGGAACACTTGTACGAACTGTTTGGACCAATGCTTCAATATCGTACTGTTCTCTTTGCAACTCGTGGTTTAATGCATAGTGCATACAATGATTGAGTGCTGTCTTCCCAAACACTACAATACTTTATTTGTCATCAATAAAAACATATCTTCTATCATGATTGTAATATATACATATAATTGTAAAATATAAAAATATCGCATTGTACATTTCTGCAGTCAATTGTAATGTAGGATTAAAAGTTATTATTATTATCACGTACGTAGCGGTAATCACAAAGATAAAAGGATACACTCTTTGTCTGAGGTACCGATCGACATAGATGCTAGATAACCATATTAGTTAACAACTTTTCTATTATCAATCTACATCCATATATATATATAAATGTAAAAAATAATAAGACCTTGTTATTTATTCACTTTTTAAATCTTCTCTAGACTTCCACAAATAATTCAAGACCAAAATTAGCCAAATCGGTTCGGTCGTTCTCGAGTTTTAGCGGGACTAACGGACAGCAATTAATTTTTATATATAGTTTTATATAGATTTAAAAATATTTTCAACAATCAATATTGCTTAGGTATGATAAAATTAAGAGGGGAAAATTTAGGTACGAAATCGCGGAGCTCGATCATTTGGATGCGCGAAGGAGTTACTAAACAAGTTTATTATTTAAAAAAAATTATTATATTGTGTCTAAGTGGGAAATAAGCAGTTATTTCAGATGCATTGTCGTAGAAACATCGTTTAGTAATTTTATCGTTAATTTTGTGACAATGATAAAAACTTACATCTACGATCTACAAATGTCACAAATAATATAATAATAGGTTTACGCATAGACACATTCTTTAGTCTGCAGTCACCTTTGTTGCACAATATTATATAGATTTACTTGTTGTAGTCCTAGTTTACTAGTTATTCAACTATACAAGTTTTGTAAAATGTTTTTTTTTAAAGTGAATAATATGTCTTGCCGTCTTGGTATAAAATTAATTCAATCCGTGACAAAATGCTGTAAGTAGTAGAAAGTTACATACACAGAATTGATAAATGTAGTGGAATAATAAATATTATTATTTATTTATAAATGTATTAACTACTATGGAGGACTAGCAATATTAAGGCCACAAACGGCTGTAATAAAAATCCATGTCATAATAATTACCTGAAGCATAAGGAGTTGAACTGACACGACGTGGATTTCGAGATACTTGAAAGGTAAAATAAAATGTTTAATTTATAATACCTAGTATAATAATAATTATAATAATGTATACCTTTTTATTTATCAATTGATTCATTAAAACAAAAGTAATAAAATCAATAGAAGTATAAATTATATTATAATATTATTAAATATTATTTTAATAATAATAATAATAATAATAATATTTTATTAATTATTATATATTTAAGAAAAAGTGATTTCAAATCTAACAATATCTGTTCCTTGGAGTTTCCACGAAGTGAGGCGAACCCTTGTTTCTTCATGAATAAAAAGTTGCAATATATCGAAAGTAGAAGATGCTGTTCAGAAAGATAATGAAATTGGTACCGACATTACCAACAAAGTTTTCGGAAATTTTTCGGAAATTTTTCTTGAGAACAAATACAGATCAATGAATGACGGAAACGATTTTTCAATAGGTAATTACTTTTTCATATGACTCACAGACTAAAGACAACGATTTTCGGATTTTGCGTAATACTTTACCAGCATCCGTAGGAACAGAAATGATGTCGCATGGGCTATGAGGAGTAGGGGGTAGTACTATATAATAACCCCGAAATGACCTATATTCAGATGCGATTTGACCAAGAGCACCAGAGCACCTTCGCGCTAGTTTGTTTTCTGATTAATTAATTTGGACTTAGAATAATTCGCGCAACATAATATTTGGATTTAAAAAATAAACGAGTCAAATAGAATATTTTCCAGACATTTAGAATATTATTATTATTAAAATTATTATTGATATTATTATTATTATTATATTAATAATATTATTCACTGATCGAATTATTTAAGTCTCTTTTAAATAAAATAATTTTACTTTGCAATTGTGTTAATGAATAAAAGTACATTTATTATAACTTAAATAATTGTTCGAGTCATTACAAGAGTCACCTTATTCATCATCCTTGGTTCCTGACACGTGTAGGCGACGAGATCACTATAATATAATATACATGTTAACACCATATTATACGATTAATCCAGCCAATGGCCTCGGGTAGGACTAGATAGTCCAGGTATACCACAGACAAAATACTTAAGAGAAATCGTTTAAGCAATTCTGAGGATAAACACAAAGAGCAACTTAAAAAAATGGAGATCATTGCATAATATATCAGTAGACTTTTTTATAGTTCTGAGAATAATATATATAATATTATATATTATATAGAGTGACATTATTTGAGTATATACAATTATACTACTTATTGATAGCTAATATAAATATACAAACATGTATAATATTGTCATACAAATAATCAGAACCACGCACTTTTATATCAATAACAAAATATAACCACTAGGCGATTGTGCGAGCGTGAACGTTGTTATTTCCTGGAAGCTCGTACGAACCCATTTTACGCTAACCACGGGAATAGGATTATCTTATAATTAGAAGAGGAGAAGTAAAGAATTATTCTTATATATAAGAGGGACCCGAATGGACCAAAATCAGACGTGAGCTGATAGAATTAGTTTTGAACAAAAAATCCCAATTTTCCCGGTGCTTAGATTTAATTTCCCATTGAAAAAGATACTGAAGTTTAAAATCGAATCTCTACTTCAATTTCTTGTCATTTACTCACACACAAAATGAAAATAATATTCTATGTATCAGGTAGGTACCTACAATAAATACATTCATCACTCCGCTCAGAATCTAAAATCATATTATTAGAACTAGGTAATGTATTTTAAAAGAGAAAAATGGGAGTAAGAGTATGCTTAAAAAATCATCCTGTATAATGTATAATAGTTTTAAGGATCCTAGCATTACCAGCGATATATACTAGTATGCTATGATACTTTTAGGTGTTTAAACATTATTGTTGCCCTAAATATTATATTTTTCTGTACATACATACCATTTAGATTGTGATGTTTTGAAGTTTGAAATAGAGGAAAACAAACAAGAAATATTAAATGAGTCATTGAAAAAACATTTTGTCTGAGACATACACCTGTTAAAACACGTCAAAAAGAGTGAATTATTTTAAATCCAAACCATAAATTGTTATTTTACCTTATGTGATGTAATTTATGACAGTAAAATAACTATACATTTATTAACTTTTGTATAATTATTAAATTGATGACAATAATTGTATACTAAATAACAAAAAATTATAATAAATGATGAGAATAGTGACCAAAGGGTGGATTTCAAGTGAATTTTAGAATACCTTTGGTAATAAAACTTTTATGTTTATAAATTGGTACAAAGTAAAGAATTTTAACATTACGTTTTTAGATTTTTTCGTATTTGTATGCATATAGTATAATAGGTACATAAAATAACTCATACGAAATATTACTTACTCATATATAAACATGTTGTTATAATCAAACTGATTAAAAATAATGACTTGTTATTATTCTTCATACCTAATGTGCAATATTGTGTTATTACATTAAATCAATATTTTATGCTGTTTGGAGAATTTTAGATACCTATTGTTTATTTTAAATTTATAGAATAAACATTTTTAATACTTCCATGGTAACTCATATAAATATATAATAACTTTGTATTTTTTCTTATTTAAATAAATTCCATTTGTTTACAAAATTAAAACAATAAGTGATAAGGATAACAAGAAAAATATAAATAAAAATAAAAACATTAATCAAATGAAGAGAAGATCATTCAGTAACAGAACCCCAAAAAACTTCTTTAATTTTAAATTTTTTTCCATAATTTAGGAGATCTCTAGATCATCAGTTTAATTCTAATCGATGAGGATAGTTTCTGGTAATGTGAAAAAGGACTTATTTTTAATAGAGTGGGTTTTATGGTTATTGATTTGTTAATTTGAATTAGGTGAGGTTAATTTAATAACTTTTATGGTGGCTTTTTGCAAGCTCATTCACTGTTTGGATTTTTTGGTCGACATGGAAGAATGAATTTGTACAAGTTTAAATAAGATGAATGTTTTAGTTGGGCATTTGGATGCCATATATGACCGTAATGGTCTGATGATTATTTTGGCATTTTGTATAGGTAGCGGTAATTTATTTTTAAGACTCAAGTTAGATTTTAATTGTGGTCTAAGTAGATGAAAGTGGGAGTTGAGTTGTTAACGTTTTTGCTTAGTGTGGTTAGGACTGGTAGGCTGGTTAATCTTTTATTTAGAGCAGTGGTTCTCAATCTTTTTGGATTCATGTCACCTTCATCCTCGAGAACCCAATACTACGTCTCCCTAACATCAAAATTATAATAATATATACAAAAAATATATAAAAAATATAGTACTCTTGTCACTCCTACATTGGATCCATTTCACCCCGATTGAGAACCACTGATCTAGAGTGATACCTATTTGACATAAGTATACGTATAGCTGTGTCGTCAGGAAATAAGGTGAGGAGAGTTTGGTTTGTTATAGGTTCTTTATTTTTTCAGCAGAGAATATTATATTAAAAAGTATAGATGAGATGTTACTATCCTGGGGTACTCCACCTTTAATATTTTGAACAAATGAGTAATTAATTTTTTTCGAATTGATAACGACCGATTTTCTAGATATGATTTTATTATTAAAATATATGGTGAGCGAGAAATTGTTTTGATTTAAATAGAATATTGTCATATCAAGCATGGTTAAATGCTTGGGATACACCTAGAACTACCCTCAGGGCAATCTGTTTGGTCTCGAAGGAGATTTGTAATTCTATGGATTTGGTGGACTGTGTTACGTTTGCGACGAAAACCTAATAGGGATTTACACCAAGTTGGTTAATTTTTTGACATTTAATTTCATATCCAGGTGAATTTTTGGCCAAAGCTTATGAATTAGTAACATAATTACAAATGGAGAAATCGGTTTTGTGGGAAGAAATATAGGCAAAGGTGAAGACGAAAATGAATTTTCTTATTCTAGTGTAGAATAAATAGACGAGGAGAGAATATTAAGGACATGTGATTGTTATGGGAACACTGTATTATCAATTATCATTATAGGTATGTATTTATTATCATCAGTGTCGTGACAAGAACCATATCATATACATGATGTTGACTTGTAACATAGAACGTTGTCACAATAAACACATTATTCTAAACTCTTCTTATTATATTATTTAATAAATATAACAGTGATTACCAAAAAGATTTGATTTCTCTAAATCAGATATGGTTAATTATTTCTCATATAATGTATGTTTAATTTAATGCATTTGATAGAATTAAAAGTATAAAAATCATTTTTTTTATTTTGACAAGAATTTTTTAATGATATATTATATGATAAATTTGTTAACGGTCCCCGGCGGCCCTGTTTTCGTCCAAAATCAACTTTTTGGTTTTTCCCAAATTACCTTGTTTACCTAAACTCAAAAAAGAGCGATTTAGTTTTCGTCCAATAAAACATTATTCATAGTAAACAAAAAACATTTTGGATACCATTGTATTTTTTTTTTTTTTTTATTGAAAAAGTTTTCTAATCTTTTCGAATTTTCAATAAGAAGAATAGTATGTTAATAAAAAAGTATAGAAGGATTTTATTTAGGCAAACTCAATGCATTTTTAGTATTTATAAAAAATAAACAGTTTATGAAACAAAAAATAGTTACTTTTAAATATAAAGCCAAAACTCTAGTTTTTAGTTTAAAATAATTAAAACTGATGAAAGTCAATAAGTTATATAACTATGTTAGTGTACAACGTTTTTTATAATTACAATATTTCTTGAGAAAACGCAAAAATATCAAATATTCAGTAATATTGCCTATATAAAACCCCTTAAAATTAAATGTTTGACTATAAAGAAATACATGTGTTCAGTATTTGAAATCTACTAAAAAATAAAAAAAATACTGTTTTTAAAGCCTAAATTTCATTACAGAAGAATAAAATATTTTCATAGCTACTCGTTACTTAAAGATAAATATATTAAAGACTAAAGTTACTTTTCTCATTACTTAAGTAAAATTGTAATTAAATTACTCTACTAGGTACGTTACTTTCTCATTACAAAAAAACTACAGTATATTTTTTTTTAATTTCTGAGTAATTTTAAGTCTAAAATCAATCATTTAACTGGAAGTATAATATTCATACTAAAAATGTATAATTTGAAAAAGTTGTAAAAAAAAAAAAGACTAATAATTTAGAACGGTACAGTTTAAATATTTAAATGTAATATTTATCAATAAGTTATAAGCACCCGCCAGAAAAATATTATATTCTAATGGAAAAAAAATCTAAATATAGTAACAAGCATTTTTAAATTAAACTGCTTTTATACAAATCTTAACTTTTAACTGCATTGAAAAAAAAAAATATTATATTTAATAAAATAAAATATTGTAATGATAGAATTATATCACTAGCTAAGTTTTCAGGTACCTAACCTATAGTTTATCGGTTCTTAATAATAGGTAGTTACAGAAAACGTATTAAAAGTTAATAGTCACTGTCCATGCTAGATATTCATAGGAAACGTAGGTAGTGTGTAGTTTTTTAGATACCTAATTAAATTATATATTCTCGTAATTTACGGTGCAATCACGCCTATCAAAACCATTGCAAACTGAATTGTGGTGAGTTAAAATTAAATATATGTATACCTATTGAATTGGCGTAAACCTAGTCCTAAAATCACGTTATTGACACATTTAAAATTTTTTTTTTTCAATTTGTAATAGGTAATAAATTAGTCGATACCGCAATGCATTATAGGTACTATAGAAATTACCCACCAAAAGTGACAGTTGACGGTTGTACCTGATCATGGATTTGGTAATTTTAATGTAGGCATGAGTTAAATTTGCTGACGTTATATGAGTTGTCACGCTCAATTATATAATGGTTGTATCATAAAAGTAGTGATGCGATAAAGAACGTTCTCAGTTATATCCCTACGACCTTACTTAAAAAGAATTATAAAGGTATGAGGGCCAACTTCGGAGTTTCATCGTTTTAAACTTCTGATTATGGACAACAGCTATTGTGGAATATTGATATGTAAAATATTATTTTAACGTTCTTAACTTTTAAGTTATAACTACTAAGTATAGTATAAACTACACTATTAAATTTTTTCTATTTTTTGATTAGTACCTACCTACCTGTACTTCTATAAATTTATTTTAATCGATTATTATAATATACCACAAACATATTAATTATATTAAACCTTTAAGAAAATATTAATTATATTTAACCTTTAAGTAAATATTATTATTATATATTATATTGTATGAATAGATAAATAAAACCATATAGAGATGTTTTAAAACCATTATGAGAGTAATTAGAGTCAGGCACTAATGAAAAGTAGCTAATAACTTGATATACTTATTATATATGTCATGTTTAATAATTTATATTTTTCATTTTTATTTTTAACGATTTTCCGAAAAATCACGAAAAAATTTGAATACTGATACCTATCTACATTGTACACTGTCAATTTACAAGAATTTTCAACGTATAACTTATTGAGTTATTTACTGCAGCTCTACATTATTTAAAACACCAATTATTATACTGTAAGCAATGAAGACTTATAATTATAATACCTCTACCGCTACGTCGTGAATTCTAAATGACTTAGAAGAGGGAATGCAAAATAATTTATGCGTAAAAATGATGTAGATGTAGACGATGTAGAGCAGTCCATTATAACTACTGGGAATTAGAAAGAAATTGTAAAATAATTTTAATTGAATAAATATGTTATAACTTATAACTGTTTATTTGAATAGAGTGGCGTGCGAATTTTATTTTTATAATTGGTATGTACATTTTCACGTGAATCCACTTTAAAAATGAAAATTATTTTTTCTGTTTGTCATTTTATATCTGTTATATTTTACTAGTCATTAGATTGTTTGATTCAATAACCGCGAGGTCTGAAACAGTGTAACATCCAGAGTAATCACAAACGCATTACTGTATACGTAATTTATGCTTACCTATATATTAGTGTAGGTATAGATATATTATCTATACTGCAAGTATCTGTAGGCAGTAGCTAGTACGATTTCAGAATCTAAGATGAGTAGATACTTCTTATATTGATGTATATTATAAAATATTTTAACTTCAAAATGTGTACTCAACCATTTGTCTAATAGACTAGCTGCAGATCAATACGACCTACTCGTTACATATACATGGAATTTAAATTTTAATACTTATTTGAAGAAGAAGTAAAACACGAAGATAATATATTATGCATATAATATATAGGTACCTATGTAAAACATTATAATAAGATAACATGTCAATATGATAATATTAAAGGTATACTTATAATATGGACAGCTGCAATTTTCAATAACATTCGTGTTAACTACAATATTGTCATTAAAACGTAATAAATGCATTAAGTTCTTTCCCCTGCAAGGTTAATAAATCAATTTAATAAAATATAAGTACACAGGAGATTGAAAATTATTGCTAATGCTATAACAATAATTATAATAATTATATATCATTAATAAAATAATAACTAATAACAGTTTTAAAGTAGGTAGGTACTAGGTAGGTATCTGTACAGAAATAGGCACCAATAGTATGCTGTACATACAAAGATTGAGTAAGGGAGTCTGAGACCTACGATCCAAGAAACATTAAACCAAAATATTTCAAACTATAATAGACATTCAGGATATAAAATTTTAAAATTAAAAAATTAAAGTGGTCTATACTATATTGTATCTAGTTTTCTATCGTTTTTTTAACAGTCAATTGCTTATAATATATACAGATACAAGGTGGTATTTAACAATAAAAACTCATGAGCTTGAAAATATTAATTTATATATTTTTTATTTTTTTATTGCTTGAGTTGAAGTCGTATAAAATAAAATAAATATTTTAATCTATATTTTTACTTTTAGGTCCGGAAAGGAGCGATGAATGCATATTGTTACAAGAATGTGGTATTAAATTTATTACCTATTTTTTTTGTTTCTGTTGACAGATTTTATGAAATTTTAAACGCTTTGAAGATAGTTTCTGACAGAATAAATTAATAGATAAAAAATAAAAATTGTTAAATTGTAAATAGAACTAAGAAAACGGAGATTCTTACATAAAACCGTTTGTTTTTTGTAAAACTCAAAAACTATAATAACCATAAATAATTGAAATTTTCATTATCTTGACTCTTTTAAAGTTATTTATACTTTTTATAGACATTTTTAATATTGTTTTACCAAGTTATTTTTTCTATAAATATAAATTTATATCATAACATAATAACACTATTATACCATAACAATTTTCTTTGAGTTAAAATCCTTGAAAATTACATACAAAGTTCCACATAATTTGTTAAAACAGCAGTTGAAAAATATTAAAGATACAATTAATATATCCATGACTTTTTTTATAAGCATTCTAAGTTCTAATCTTGACCAATTTCATTAAAATCTCAAAAATTGCAAATTTATTAATAGGTCAAAGTGTACACAATGTTTAATTTTAATGCTTAAAGATTGAAAATGTAGAAAAAGAATGTTCATCAATAGTTAGTACTATTTTGTTGACTTGAGAAACAGCAATGTGCTGTAGTGTTGAACTGGTTCCAAAAGGCCGCACCAGCAATCTCTATTAAGGGCCACCAAAAGCCACTTTGTATTTAAAAGTTTAATCTTATCAGATTATCATAAGATTTCTAGTATACGTCAAATACTTTCACGACTCTAAAAAATTGTTCATAAAAACAATTTTTATTTCTAACTAAACTTAGGTATTTTTTGTATGATCAAAAAAACAATGCATTTTCAAAGTAAAAAAAAGCGGGTAAGTCGTGGATGTCGCTCTGCTGTACAATAGGTTGCTGTAATGGATGGAATTAAATTTGAATGCAATGATAGGTATCATTGTATACGAAAAACGATTCTGAACGGAGATGATTTGTCAGTCTAGGATATATTATATTTAAATATTGTCATATAGGTATTCTATTTTGAAACGAATATTTTATTTTTCAATTAAGACGCATTTTGCATAAGGCATGGTTAATCAATTTTTCCAAAAACATTGCATGTAGTTATCATAATTTTTAATACCTTATATTATCATAGATATATGAATACCTTGTTTGAGGAAAAACCGTTATCATTACGCCATTTCATAAAAATTTAAATCTCAAACGCTCAAAACATTTTTCCTATGATGACGCTTCAAAATTTCTCTATAGCTATTTGAAGCAAAACTTATGAAAAACTTAGTGTTAAATTTTATAACCTTAGATAAAAATACAAACAATATTATGAATTTTGAACTACAAAATAATTCGCAAATATTCATGGTTTTGACGAATTATTGTCAATATTTGAAATTCAAATGCTAATAAAAATTTAATTTGCATTTCCAGTGGACATTTTTTTTGTGATACAGATTTACAAATTTGTAATGAATCTTGTATTAAATTTTGAAGTTTTAGATTTAAAAAGAACATTTTTTATGAATTTCTAGCTTAAAACAATTTGCGAATTTTTGTGATTATTACGTATTTTGTCAAAGTTCAAAATTTGAATGCTTATAAAAAAAAATTGTGACTATAAATTTATTTTATTTTTCAACTTCTATTGTAACAATATGTTAAGAGCCTTGTATTAAATCTTCAATATATTCTACCCAAAAAATAAATTTTTATCGATATTAATTTTAAAAAAAACTAATAATTATCGAAAATTGCATATACCTATGATTTATGAATAGTACAACATAAGTCAAAATTTTTTGAAAATTTCATAGCGGATAGAATATACTTATAAAAACATTCAGTGAACATTTCATGTATCAATGGTCATTTCTTTTAAAGTTACATCAATAATAAAAATCAATTTTGTCGAAAACTGATTGTGCGTAAAATTTCCTGTTTTTCCCTTATCGTTTAGTTTGTTTGATGATACTGAAATTTTCGATTTTTTTGAGAATTTTTTTTTGAAGTGTCGGTAATAAAATGTTGGACGACCAAAAAAACTTGAAAATTCAATACACGGCTCCTTATGAGTTGTTCTTATTGTAGCTAAAAAAAATTAAAAATCGTAAGTCACAATTTTTTTAATAAGCGTTTACAGTTCAAAATTTTACGAAATCTGTCGAAAACGCGAAAATTTGCAAGTAATTTTGAAGTTGAAAAATCATAAAATTTTTTGCGTTTATAACTAAGGATTAAAAATACAAAACTAAGTTTTGCATAAGTTTTTCTTCAAGTAGCTATAGAGAAAACTCGAAGCTTCATTATAGGAAAAATTTTAAGTGCGTTTGAATTTTAAATTTTTTCGAAATAGCGTAACGATAACGATAAAAGTTTTTCTTTTTAAATCTAAGATTTGAAAATTTAATACAAGGCTCCTATCATATTTTTACAATAGCAGTTGAAAAGTAACAGAAATATATATGAATAATTTTTTTTTAAAAGCATTCAAAGTTTGAATTTTGACAAAATACATAAAAATCAAATTCGCAAATTATTTTATGCTAGAAATTCATAAAAAATTTTCTTTTTATATCTTAGAATTTAAAATTTTATATAAGGCTCCCAACATATTTTCACAATAGCAGGTGAAAAATAAAAGAAATATATAGCCACATTTTTTTTTTTACATGCATTCAAATTTTAATTTTGACAACATACGTAAAAATCACGAAAATTCATAAATTATTTTATTCTAGAAATTCATAAAAAATTTTCCTTTTATACCTAAGATTTGAAAATTTAATACAAGGCTCCTAAAATATTTTTACAATAGCAGTTGAAAAATACAAGAAATGTATAGTCACATTTTTTTTTTTACAAGCATTTAAATTTACATTTTGACAACATACGTAAAAATAATGAAAATTTGCAAATTATTATAAGCTAGAAATTCATAAAAAAATTTCTTTTTAAATCTAAGATTTGAAAATGTAATACAAGATTCCTTACACATTTGTCAATCTTTATCACAAAAAAAATGTCCACCGGAAATTCAAATTAAATTTTTATTAGCATTTGAATTTCAAATATTGACAAAAATTCGTCAAAACCATGAATATTTGCAAATTATTTTGGAGTTCAAAATTCATAATATTGTTTGTATTTATATCTAAGGTTATAAAATTTAACACCAAGTTTTCCATAAGTTTTGCTTCAAATAGCTATAGAGAAAATTTGAAGCGTCATTATAGGAAAAATGTTTTGAGCGTTTGAGTTTTAAATTTTTATGAAATCGCGTAATGATAACGATTTATCCTCCAGGTATTCGCATACCAGGTATTCGCATATCTATGATAATATAAGGTATTATGAATTATGATAACTACATGATAACTACACTAATTGATTAACCATGCCTTATGCAAAATGCGTCTTAATTGAAAAATAAAATATTCGTTTCAAAATAGAATACCTATATGACAATATTTAAATATAATATATCCTAGACTGACAAATCATCTCCGTTCAGAATCGTTTTTCGTATACAATGATACCTATCATTGCATTTAAATTTAATCCCATCCATTACAGTAACCTACTGTACAGCAGAGCAACATCCACGACTTACCCGCTTTTTTAAAATTAGTTTTACTTCTTAGTTCTTACTAATATCTTACTAACTACTTATGTTAAACCATACATAAATAGTTACCGTCTTACATAAATTTACAATACTACAATAGAACAAATTAGATAACATCATATTATTATACCTTTTAGTTTAATACACATTTGATTTTAAAAAAAATATATATTTTTTAAGGAAAACAAGTCAAATTTGTTCATACTTATTTTAATAAAAATTCCAGGGTACATTCATAGTTAGTTATAAGGTTATAACAAAATGTCAAAATGTAATAATTACCAATAAAAAATTTAGTTATAGTACTTAAATAATAATACTGTCCATTGGGAAGTCGAAAATTTACTGGTTTTGTGTTGTATAGTGTATACTCTCATATTATCACCTACATAGTAATTTGTCACGAGCTAAAGTGATATTATTTACAGTTATTTATAAATAGTAAAAATATTTTTTGATCCCTTTTGCATTTGCATTTTGTAAAATATTAAAAGATCTAAAACAAAAATGTAATAAAATAATAAATCAACAAGCCAAGGGCTCCATCAGCAATCGCCGACCATCAGTCCGAATCAGTCTGAACTAGTGAACTATGTGGCTATGTGAAATTGGTGTTTGGCTTTTATATTATATATTGTGGCGATAATTTAAAAAAAATTGTTGTTGAATAATATATTCTAAGGGAATTAGTTTACTGTGCATTTGGTGTATTAACAAAAAATTTTAAAAATACACTTATGGTACTTACAATAACTTGACATGCTAATTATTTAATATTTTTTGTAAAACAATATATTAAATAAATTTAGCAATGAGAACGTTTTAAATAAACAATAGTAATGGCAGACCATATAGCAGATAAATCAGATCGTTGTTGAATTTTACAATATTGAATAAATAAAGTTATTATTCACATTCATAACAGTTTGCTTTGATTGCTCTCAACAATATAATTAATATCTACAATCTATGTAGACAATAGAATTCATTATTTAGATAACAGTCTTTACAACTCTATACATGATAATCTATGTGTGTAAAAAACTGTTTACACGATAAAACGTTTTTTATTGTATATGAGCGACATTAATAAAAATATATTCCTATTGTATCTGCTATAGTACACCTATATACGACATTTGCTGTATTTAAAATTTAAATTGACGAGGATGACAGCTGGCGGGTTTATTGTATCTACAGTTTTTGTTATACATATTTGATAGTGATTAGTATTATAATACTATGTTATTATTATGTACCTATCTATATAGTATATAGTTAGAAAAAATGAATAAATAAAAAAAAATGGTTTGCGATTTGTATTCAATATTGTGGTAGGTATACGAAGGACGAAGGTACCTAATATTTGTATAGTAGATAAGTACGTACCTACATCAAACTATATTGAATCCATATATTATTTTAAAATTCTAAAAGCTAAATTTTAATATGCAGTGCTTATATACCTGTTATAGCTCTTAAAGAAGGTTATTATAAGCGTAATAAAATTCGGTAATTCTTTTAAAGTTAAAACATTCATGTTAACGGTCAAATATGTACCCACTTTAAATACTTAAATTTAAAAAAAAAATGTTCAATCTTTTATAAGTTAAAAAAATAGTTTAACAATGTAACATCAGGATTATTACTTATTATGTTGTGGTACTTAAATAAAATATTTTTGAAAGCTTATGTACTGAAATAGACACAAAAAATTAGTTATACTTTGAAAAATGCATACAAACATAAAATTTCTTATTCAGCTTCTTGGTTTTCAGAAACAAATTGATGGCTCAAATAGTCATCTCTAAGACCTCTCAAAATATTTACATTTATAAATGCTAGAATTGACGAGCCCTGGATATACGTAATATTAAATATTAATATATAGTGCTAAAGAGTATGTCACCGCAATGTTTGTTGTTTGTTTTCTATCTCAGACCCACGCGCAACATGCAACATAGATAAATGATTTCACTTAAAATTTTTTTTTTTTTATGATTTTCGAATAATCACAGAGTAATATTTATAAGGGTATGACCGACATATCGGTTTTATGTTTTATTAACAATTGACTTTTGTATTTGACCTTAAAAATAAAATCAAAAGTTTTGTAGATTTAAATTTTAAATGATGTTTAAATCTATTTTTTTTAGACAATACTATTTGATGGATCGATATGTCATACTCTTGAAAATAATATTGTCTATCATTTCTGCAATGGTTCACTAAGATTACTCAAAAACAAAAACAAAAATATTATTTGGCGTGAATGTGCTTTGTCGTCTATATTGTGCGTGTCAAATATGTTTAGTATATTCCCGAATATATGATGGCTATAATAAAATAGGTAATATTATTATATTATGTAGGCACTCTTATGAAATGTTATTGTTGCATTATAATCCTCAATTTCCAAATTTTTTTGGCTCGTAGTGCCTTTTTTGAACTTAGGTGTCTTTCACAAGTCGAAGGAGACTAATAATAAACAATAGACAAAATAAATATAAAGCAGAACAAATTATGATGTGTAGTATAAAAGTATATATTTATTTTAAATTATTCATAATTTATACATTTATATTGTAATTGTTTTCGTCATTTCCATCATCGGGTTTTCAAACTTATTTAATTTTTTTTTTTGAAATTCCAGCATAGCTTTCCTTTTAAGAAACCGTGTTACATACTTGGGAACTTCTACTATAATTAATTTATATGGCTGATGTATAACATAACGCATATATTGATTTATATTTTATAGATATTTTTAAATATGCCGAATTGGAGTTAACAATTGAAGCTGTTTCTTCTTTATTTCGAACTATAGGCTATGATGACTATAAACGTCGTCACTAAAATACACAATTATTATTATAATAATATAATAGGTACGCCTAAATAATAATATATAAGTCTGCAGATACCTACACTGTGGCATATTAGCCATTTAGGTACGTGATATATGTCTTTTGATGTAAACAGTCAAATCACATTTTTCCCATAGGAAAACGTATAATATAATATGCACTTATATATTTAAGATGGTCTCTTGTACAATAAGTATGAATAACATTATAATATTATCGTGTAACTAATATTACGTTATATTCCAAAATCGATTTAAATGGTTTACGACATATATTACATTATTATTATGGTAACGATCGCGATCGAACGACCCCAAAAACATACACAATATAATGTATAAACGAACAATAATATTCATATATATATAGATGTATATAATATAGTGACTAATATGTATAGGGTGTGGGAAAAAAATGACCCTCGCCGTTCCGTGGGACACACGCACGGCGCGCGTATACACACCATCGGAAGAATAATATAATATTATTATTATTATTATTATTATTATTATCATTACACATAACCATCCGTATTAAAATATTATAGGTTCTATATAATATAATAGTCGTCATTCATCAGTTGATATATCGTTACCCGTGGTCAATAATCTTTCTCGATATGACGATAATATTAGTTTAAAAATGACTCATAATATATATTATTATTCCTAATAATATGATATAGGCACCTGTTATATAATAATATATAGTGTTCCCGTGTTCCCACTTCCTGTAGATCGCATAATACAAGTTTCTTTTTTATATGTGCACTGTATGTTAATTATTAATGTAGGTAGGTGCGTATATCATTCAAATATAAAACATAAAAATATTATAATTAATATAGGTACCCAAATTTATATACTTAAATTTCGCATATTGTAAATATTTATCAATCTCGAACTTAATTAAAAATAATATAGTTACTATTTACGAATACATTTATTAACATTATCGTGAGTTGTGCAGTCGTTCAGTGCATTATTTGATGTTTGTTTATATGACTATATATCATATTGGCTTTACAGTATATACTATTTAGGTACTATAAATCTATAATAGACCAATAGTTAATAGTATAGTACCTATTAAACAGCTTGTAAAAATCCTTGGGACGTTAAAGAATTAGGTACATTATTTATTAAATGAAGGCACAGTTTTAATTGAATGATGTATGATGTGCACTGCAGTTATATAATTCTGACAAGTAGGTGTTCTAGTACTTACGGCTAAAAATACATTTTTATTTATATTTTGTGTTCTCTTATTGTTATAATAGAAAATATTATTATAATTTAAGTACCAGTAATACAAACAGAATTTATTCTCAAAGAATAAGACATCGACGGAAGTTGTTTTTCTAAAAAAAAAAAAATAGAAAGAATTTGGAATCCAACATTATGTGTAATTAAATATAATTTTCATATGAATAAGTTTGAAAAACAGGAAGTCAGACCGGCCGTGTACTAGACTTTGATTTGCTTTGTGAGAATAACAATACGCATTAATTCAATACATTTTTCTTTAAACTAATCTATTTATTGACGCTACTTATACCTTTAGGCTATTACACATTTTTTATTTTATTTTTTATTCAAATACGTGTATCAATAAATTCTATGAATTTGACACAAAAATGTAAGTCTCGTCAGTGGATCGTTATGGAATACTATAACCCCATATAAATCATAGTATGTTTTTTGATATAATATTAATTAATATAAGAGTAATTTAAGAGTGCCGTAGAAGGTATACCATTATACCTCCACAGGAATGGAGTACGGACGTCACGTATATACATTTATGTTGTGTATTTAGTTACACATAATCATAGGTATAGCTGGTATATCAATGTTTGATATCGTAATAGAATTTTGGTCCAATTCATGGCGTCCAAAGTCATCTCAACTCTAATTGATTTTTTTCCTTTTAAGTTAGGGCTAGGATATGATGAAGTCAGATCTATTTTTCGTCCAATAAATATTTTGTCCAAAGTACTTAATAAAAAAATTATATCATCAGAGAACTTGCAAGGAATTGTTGATAACTTCATGAATAACTTGGATGAACGCGTTGCTGACTTTGCTACTTATATATAGTTATATTGAATCAACACATAGATATGTATATATATATATACAGGCCACAGGGTGATTCTTTTGTCATTGAACACTCATTATTCAAAAAAGTATTTACTTTTTTCAAAATATTTTTTTACATAGTTTCAAGTTGTTAAAAAACCAACGTTTTTATTAAAAAATTATATTTTTAAATATTTTTTATCCTTATCATTTTTTAAGTTTTTTACTTTTTTGAATGACAACATAGAGTTTTAATATCATATTCCAAAGCAGAATATTTTTCTAATTATTTTGATACGTAAAAATCGAATTTTGGACGAGTAGTTTATGAGTTATAAGTATTTTAAGTTTGGACAAGCGGAGTAGTGCACAAACATTTTGCGGGTTAACCCTGTACCACTCCACTCCGCCAATCTAAACTTTAAATATTTATAACTCATAAACTACTCCATCAAAATTCGACTTTTACGTATCAAAATACTCAGAAAAATATTCTGCTTTGGAATATGAAATTAAAACTCTAGGTTGTCATTCAAAAAAGTAAAAAACTTAAAAAATTATAAGGATAAAAAATATTAAAAAACATATTTTTTTAATAAAAATGTTGTTTTTTTAACAACATGAAACTTTGTAAAAAAATATTTTCAAAAACATTGATACTTTTTGAAATAATGAGTGTTCAATGATAAAAGAATCACCCTGTATATATATATATATAAGTTGTCCCTCCTAAATTCTCCCAGAAGTGTATAGTGTATATATGGACTAAAATTAAGCCTAAAATAGATAACTAACTATGTTGTAAAAGGTTTCATTTGAAACTGGGTAAAGTTTTTTCCGAATTATTAAATCTTTGTCCTAATATTTGGAAGTTTTTAAAAAATATAAAACATACTCGAGGAGAAACCAAAAATACTATTACTAGATAAGGGGTGGTCTAATGGTCCATACACGTGTCACACCTCCAGTCCTCTTAATTGCAGTAGTGCTCACCATCAGGAATTAGTTTAATAAATAGTAAGTAATTTATTACACAATCTTTACAAAGAACATAAAAATGTTGATAGAATTTTTAAGCTTAAAAAAATCTTATACCCATAATATCTTGAATGATAAAAAAAACAAGTTGAGTTTGCCACTAAATGAGCGTGTGCGTTTCATAGGTTTGCCTATATAGTATAATGTCTTAGAGCATTGGCATACCACTTAAACACAGTGATATAAATCTAAATGCTAATGTATAACCTAAATCTACAATACATGAGTGATTTTTATTAATTTAGTTTCTTTAGACATGCACTTATAAAATAATATACAAAAGTACAAGGAACATTAAAAATAATATGCGAAATGACGTTGGAATCATTGGATAAAAATGTATATCGGACATAACTGATAATTGCGGACTAAACGAAAATTTGACTTTATTTATAGGATCAATATTCTTGTAACCTATGATTTAATTTTATAAATAATATCCAGATAATTAAAATATTGGTACAAAATTAAATATTCCGGACAAATGGACAGTTGATTTAAAAGGTTAAAATTTAGATTTACGTCATCAGTCTTTAAAAATAAAACAATGTTCTATTTCTCGAGTGAGATAATTAATAATGATTGGTTAAAAAATATTAAATTTATTGTAAATCTGTTATACGTAAATAAGTAAATGTATTCATAATACTGTCATTAAAAATTGTAGCATGCAGGCTTCGACTATGGCGTAAGCTATTAAGCGAGTACCATATATATTATTTAGGCTATACAGCCTATATAGTATAACCACGAATAACCACAAATTTTAGGGGCACCATCCACGAATCAAGATATAATTTTTAAATAACATTTTTCCATACAAAATACAAACTATCTTATGCATTTTTTTTTATTAAATCCTAGAGTTTATGTTAGGTATACCTAATAATATATTAGATTTTATCCATACCAAAATAATATGTAGGTATAGTACTTGTCGTACTGAAGTTAAATTGAAATTGTGTATAATATCTGCAGCCGGTCAACAATACAGTGAGATATATGGTTTTTATTTATTACACACATATCTAAAATAAAAATATACCTCATTCAAATTAATTTAAATGTTATTGCACATAAACGTATTGTTTATAATATATACATATATCCAATAAAATTATAATATTATTTTATGTCATTTGAAAGATGATTTTTTGTAAATTGATTGAAAAAATTTTAACACGTGAGTTGTGACTAGGTTAGGTTAAATTTATATATAAACACAAATTACATATTCTAAAAATCTTTTCACAGAGGGTTATTAGAACATAGGGTCATCACATTTTTCACAGTCTACGGAGGTCGAGCACTGTAGGTCTAAAATCCACCCAGGTAGTAGTATGATTAGTGATAACATTATTGAAACAACACAAACTTTCAATAGATGGAAAACATTTTGATTCAACGGAAATCTTTTGATGTTTTCAAACATGTTGGTATTTATAAATCTTTTAAACGATGAATATGTTAAACGTAAGTAAGTTTATATGCATTATATCATTCATAAACTTAACATTTTATAATGGGTGATAGAATTTTCTCTGATATTTTTATGTTATGACGTGGGAAAAAATGCTTAGAAGTGACTTACAGTGTTATTATTGACTTCAATAACTATTTTTTTGCTCAATGCTAATTTTCTAATATTTGTTAGGTAGGTAGGTACCTTCACAATACAGAAACTAGGAACTGAATTCGTATTTGTATTTTGAATTATGTAACCAAGACTTCGACTAGAGATGTAATGATGAAATTATATAACGTATATGTGTATGATTTCAGCTAATAACCAAATCGCGAGATGCAAATATGTAATATCTATATAATATATGTATATATAATAAGATGTGATATATATATATATACACCTATATATGTATATCTAATAACTACCCATAACTATTTATACAAATAAATTATATATTATATTATAACTTTTTTTTCTAAAATATAATTTAATATTTTTTAGATTCTGAGCGGAGTGAATGATATGTGTTTTTTTATTTTTATTTATTTTTTTGTTTAATTTTCGACTTAAGTTGAACTATTCATAGGCATATTATACAATTTTCGATCATTATTAGTTTTTTCCAAATTAATATCTATAAAAATGTATTTGTTGGGTAGAAAAACTTGAAAATTTTATACAAGACTCCTAAAATATTCCTACAATAGCAGTTGAAAAATAAAATAAATTCATTGTCACAATTTTTTTTATAAGCTTTCAAAGTTTGAATTTCGACAAAATACGTAAAAATTACGATAGAAATTCATAACAATTTTTCTTTTTAAATCTAAGATTTGAAAATTTTGAATAATTTATAGTATATCCTAGACAGATAAACCAGCTCCGCTCAGAATTGTTTTACGTATACAATTATAATATTATAATATAATTGTATTCAAATTTAATTCCATCCATTACAGTAATCTACTTGTAACCTACTGCACAGCAGAGCGACATCCACGACTTACCCGCTTTTTTAGCATCTAAAAGATAAAACATTACCTGCTATGTTTGTTGCAACGATGTGTTATCAACACTACCAGATTGGCAGATATGTATTTTAAGTATTGCCCTATGAAAAAGTATATCATCTGCCCCCCTCCTACCCTTTAAAAATTAATCACTTGCAGTTGTTTAGGTACAAAAAATAACTCAAAATAACTCTCAAAATGTGATGGCGTCCAGTTAAATCTTCAGGTAGTATAATATTGATCAATTTAGGCAATTTTGGAATAGCAAGTGCATTTTTTGTTGTTTCCTATTTCTATAATTTTCTAGAAACAACATCACTTAGATATTAAAAAAAAACAGTTATAATTTATTATTTTATCAAATATATGACATACTATGCCTAATATGTGACTATAACCTAAATATAAGATAGAATAATGAAAAAAATAAAATAATTTGTTGTATCTAAAAAAGATAATTATACATTATATTATATTATACTAAACTCCCAAAATTAATATACGAAAATCCAAAATAACTTTTGATAAGTAAGTTTTAATCTTTTTGATAAAGTTTAATTATATGACTATATTAGATGTTTAGACATAGTACTACAACCAACTGTAGCTGAGTGATCACACACCATTCACCATTCAAGTTCGGATTAAAACATCTATGGGCTGTTAATTCATTAATTGATTGTGAGACCAATTCAAAGGGTACAAAATCCATCCTGCGTCTTATTCCGGTTTGATGATATAATAATGGTTGTACAGCAACTTTATAATTCTAGGTAGGTGGTAACTCATTGTCAAGAAATAATAGACTATACAATTATAACAATTATAATTTAAAAGTTAAAATTTGTACAACTATTAACAACATTATCTACATGTGTATTGACTATATAGATAGGTAGCATATATATTTATTTTTACTAATCAAACAAAATAATTAATAAAATAATATTCTTAAATTTTAATGTTACTAGAAATAATTAATGTAGTTGCCTCCAAATTAAGTATTATATTTTTCACTGTTAAGTATTTTAAAGTATATTTTTTCTCAATGAGATTTTTTTTTTTTAATTTACTGTAATTTATTGAAGTTTTAAAACAAAATTATTGATACTTTCCTTTTTTCCGCCGTGGCACAAAATTGATTAGTTATTCAGATATTTCTTTATTTGACACCTATATGTTTTTTTATTTTAAATACCTATAGTTATCTAATACGCATTTATAGTAATCGGAGTATCTTCAGGGTATCCTGGTTTATTTAAATTTGACTAAAATAAATGCCAAATGGCCAGAATGATATTAATAGTTGAACTATATATTTTGATAAATCCATTTGTTGTTGTTAATAGTTTAGACTATTGTAGTAATATTGTTATTACCATTGACTTAAATTCTAACAGAGAAAAAATATTATAAAGATTATAAAAACAGACAATAGTCAAACACGACCTGGTCGTTATGTGATAGATAGTATAGATGTATACTTTTTTCACACGAATATTATGATAAATAATTTTTGTTTTCTAAAGTTTATCTTAAAATACAATATTTTTCACTATACAAATAAGGAGATATAAAATTGGAAATAAAAAAACACATGCACACTTTTATTAAATTTATTTAAAATTTGTATTTAAATATTTAATTATAACATTTTAGCAATCTTATTTTAAATTACATTACCTTGTCAAATTATTTTCTATTATTTACGATGACAGCTGTCATAAAATATTTATTTTCAATTTTTACATTACACAATAGTACATTTCCTCAATAAATTACGGCGGTACCCGCATAATTTAATCAAGAGGCATATTTAGGAATTTCAAGAGTTCGAGTGCATGATGAGGGTTATCTAATAACATCACACTCGCCAGCTCTCCTTCACCATTAATTTATTATAAAGTATTAAATATTGTCATCCAAATTCAACACCTTTTCGACAAAAAATTAAAAGGTTAATAACTTTTGAACGGTGTTCAGGGGCGTCATTTGGGGTGTCGCAGGATATGCTAATGCATACTTAAAATTTATCAAGATGCATTTTGGGCTGACAATAATTTTTCTGCGCCGGACAAAGATTATTCTTTTCTTTTAGTATGATTGATCTCAAGCATCGGCATCTATTATCTATGGTCATAAATTGTAGTAAGTAGGTATATAGTAGCAGGTTAGTTATGTTACGTTGAGTTTCTAACCTATTTATAGCAACGTAGAACATAAATAAATGACTGCGGCTGATCACTATGCCATAATAATAACACTACATGCTCAAAATTAAACCGTTGAATAATACATTATTAAAATACTATTATGTAATATAAAATATTTCGATAATGAAATAAAGTTGTGAGTGTACTTATATTTTAAATCATTAGATTTATGGAGGATAAAATTGTCGAGCGTTGCGAAAAATTTTTTTTTGTTATAACTAAAGTCTATATTATATTGGCCCGTCTTCTAGTTATCATATGTTTCAAAAAGTTGAATGACGCCCCTGACGGTGTTATAAGTAGTTGTAACACGTAAAGATAAAAGAAAATATTTTATAGTGATGTGTTTTTATTTTATATAGTTGTTAACACCCGTCAATTTATAATAGATGCAAATCATATAAATTTAAAATAATCATTATGCAATACAGGTTTAAGTATGATTTGGAAAAAATATTAACTTGAATATGCAAAAAAAAAAAATGAATATATTTCGTTTTCTTAATTAAGTATGGCTATAATAATAGAGTGGTAAATGGTAAACCCACTTGGCACTTAATTGTTGGATCACGTATTAATATAATATAGGTAGTGACTATACAACTTAAACGTTTTTATAAAACATGATTAACCTTTTCTGTTTTAAAGATTTTCACTTGCAAAGTTTAAGGGATTAAAAAGACAATTTTAACAATATTTTAAGGAAATTAAAAAATTTAAATATATATTAAAATTAGATACAAATATCCGATTTTATTTACCATTTTTGGTTGTTACGTGGTTATAAAATTAAATAAAAAAATCAATAAAATCATATTGATTCAGATCGGCTGACAGCTATTATTAGTCTATTACTGCTTCTTGTGTAATCACAAGAATATACCTGCAGATGCAGATGGCATGGCGAAGGGGATAATCGAGAGAAGGCCGCCTTTCAATTTTTTAAGGGATGATGATAGGTGGTTGGGTAATAATTTAATTTTATAAGAATGTTGAACAACTTAACCCTATTAAAATACAAGACCAAAGTAATGCTTTAATAAGTATTGTTTCATTTCATGTTATTTCAATTAATCTTACAATTATCTGTATGGTTTTAACATTTTCTGCGAAAGGCGATCCATAAGAATTTTTTTAAAGGTTACATTTTTAGAGAGAGATAAAAACCCAGTATTCAATAATAGTTGTTTATTGATCTCTCGTGGGTGCGTTGGTTTGTAGATGGGTGTGTGGATTTCGAAAAATTAACTTGCCTCTGATAATATTTGAGTTCGCCAATCACCACGCCACTGATGTCTACCTATATATTTATTTTAAGATACCAATCTTTTTGGTAGCATCTCTTATTGGGTATTTGAGTTTTCACTCCATTCCACACATATTTCAAAGATATTGTATTTAATTTTTTAAATTCATTTTGATACATTTTTTTTTTCAATATTTACCTATCATTTTTTTTCAAACAAATATTTCAAATTAACTGTAATCCTTCCATGATGTTGTTGCTTTTAATTTTCATGACATTTTTATGCGATTGTTGTTCTAAAGGCACTATTATTATATTATTGCCTATTTTTTAAAACATCTCTTTATGTATACCAATGATTGTCGATGAAATGCAGTAGCGTATTTTTACGATTTTGTATTGATTTTGGATTTAATTGAGGATATTGGGTAATGACAAATGAGTAACATATTTTAATTATTAATTAATTTTGTAATAATCATGTGCATTTACTCAAAGCTCATTGATCAGATCCACTTTCTATACTATTTATTGCAATGTTGACTTAAAACTGTGACAAGTAAATAATATAATAGGTAAACAAAAATCCACTTCCAAAATTATAACTTATTACTCGTTAACTGAGTTATTAGATATTTTTTGCTATAACAAAAATAATATAAATGTGGAGTTTAATATTACTATATCATATATTCATATTATCTATATATACGTATTTATTCATCATTGATAGCTTATAATAGTCATAGGTTTATTATGTAGTTGTCGATATCTTTATATATATATATATATAAGTGAACTATTAAGTAATAAAAACAAATATCTATATTATGACTTAACTCATCGATCACTTTGACTTTGACTGAATTTTAGTACTGTGGTATCTAACAAACCAATAATAAGGCAAATCTGTTAAGTATATTTATTGTCACTCGTGCCTGTATATCATTAGCCTGGATTAATGGGTCCACGCAAGTCAGTCCCTATGATAGTGAGGTGGGGGGGTTTATAAAACCCCGCACGAGTAGGTCGGTTAGTATATTTCATATTAAGCCGGAGAGACGGCAATTTAATAATATAAGCTTTTAAAGTAAAACAATTTAATACCTAAGTCTTATATATATTATTTAATTTAGGTATTAATTGATATTATCGCAATTCGCAGTCGATATTAATTTGACACGACGGTGTGATTCACATTTAATCTAGCGTGCTAATATTCCGATGTCCTAATATTGTCGATTATATTTTTTTAACTTTATTTTACAGTTCGATAAAGTGTCAAAATGCTATACAGTATTATGCCATACTATAAGACGTGTTATAAATTTATTTTTCCATATCATTTTCTTTTTTAAGTGTACCTAAATTAATAGCAACATAAAATTGTATTTTTTTGAATTAAGAATTTTTGTAATATTGATAAATTTATTTTTCATATTTGATATTTTCCATGTATATTTTACAATGGTTCGTGCATATCTTTCCTTTTTAAATCCTATAAGTTCCAAGCCCTAGTTATAAATTTTTATTTTATTTAATCTCATGTGTCTACTGTTATGTGTTGATTAGATACCATTATCAAAAAATGTTCTCTAATAAATGGTGTTTTTGGCAATGAATTCAACATATTTATATTAGTTATCCACTATTATCTTGGCTTAAATCTTACATAACTGGAAGAAACCAATTCTTGAGCTCCTCCTCTTCAAAATCATCTGAAACAACTTCTAGGGTTCCTCAGGGCGGCCACCTAAGCCCATTACTATTTTCACTTTTTGTTAACTCTATATCCATAAGGCTTAACCAAGTAAAATTTTTGTTTATGTACAAATGATATAAAGATATTTCATAAAACTAGATCCCCTTCAGATTCTACCCTACTTCAGAGTAAATTAGACATTTTTACAAAATGGGTCTCTCATTTAGGTTTAACCCTAAACCTTTCTAAGTGTAACGTCATTTCCTTCTCCAGATCTTTAACTCCAATTTTTACCACCTACTCTCTTAACGGCATGGACCTTGAACGAGTTTCCTCCATTAAGGACCTTGGTATAATTTACTCGCCTAATCTATGTTTTAGCACTCACATAAATGCGATGGTTAATAGAGCACTTAAAGTCCTCGGATTCATCACACGCAATACTAAACTATTTAAGTCGGTTGGATGCCTTTGTACTTTATACTATGCCCTTGTCCGTTCTCTTCTAGAGTATAGATCTATGGTTTGGCAACCGTTTTTAGTCAAAGACCAGCTACGACTTGAACGCGTCCATAATACATTTCTTAACTTTATTGCCTTTAAAATTAAAATTCATCACGAAAATCATGATTATTCCAACATAAGGCAAGTTTTAAACTTTCAAACTTTTACCTCTCGTCGTCCTAAAGCAGACTTAGACTTTCTAAATTCAATCCTAAATGGTTCTTTGGACGTTCCTGATCTCCTTGCAGCCATCCCATTCAGAGTTTTTTCTCATTCTTACAGAAACCAAACACAATTTTATGTCCCAACCCACAAGACCTCTAATGGGCACAACCACACTCTACATCGCATGCTCAGAGCTACAAACAACCAATAATCCTTAGGCCACTAATTATACTTCTACCTCTATAATTATACTATTTATCTATATTATAACATGTATACCCTGAATTATTTATACTTTTACCTAAATTATTTCTGTATCCAATAAATTATTTATGTATTCTACCTTACTGTACTTATACTATATTTGTAATACTGTGTAAAATTGCCGTTTCGACGTTTAATAAACAATAATAATAATATTTATATGTATAGGTAATTATAAGATATATGTACAATTTTAGTAGCAACAATATACTTTTTTAGAGTTGGAAAATCAATGGATGACATAAAATAATTTAAATCAAACTCCTCCACGTCTCCACCAACCTAACCTAACCTAACCTACGTATTTAAGGGACCTATTTATAATGATGTCATGACTGGAGCTTAAAATTCTCCTAATTTGTCACATCATCTTATGGTTTATTATACGCTTTTCTAAAGTTGAAGTTCGAGTAGGTACTGTTTATTATTATGTAGAGCGATACACTAATCGAGCGATACCTATAGGTACTGGCTACTACACCAATACGTCTCGAATCGCAATCATATATTGTAATATTATAGTTTTATAGTTAGGTACAACTCGCTGCATGTATAGCTATGGATAAACACTATACCTATATAATATCATCCCATCGTCATTATCATAAACATTATTATACACCACACAAATAAGGGGTTGGTGCCTTGCCTACACATGTATATCACGAAAACGATATAGATATTACGTACACGAACAGGCCATGTATAATGCATGATTATAAAACGTCGCGCGCGGAAGCGATTCATCGTGCGGATGTACGCAATTATACGGAGCATGAAAAACGCGGACGACTTAAACATAAACAATATATTATTATTATTATACGGGAATCTTCCGCGGTGGGTGGGTGGGTGACGGGGGTAGTAACGGTAGCGAAGCGACGAGCGGGGGCGGGGCGGCCGGCGATATTGGAGTAAAGATCGTCGACGTGCCGCCGCCACCACCGCCTGCACCGCCTGCACCGCCTGCACCTCCGTCATCGTCGTCGTCGTCGTCGTCGTCGTAGTCGTCACCGCCACCGTCACCGCCGTCACCGCGGTCGAGCCGCCGCCGGTCGGTAGCGGCTAGTTCCCACAGTCTTTGCACAGTGTAGGACGCGCGCACACAAACGCACCGTGGGAACCGGCGAGTTCGCCTTGAAATCGGTTCCTCCGCCCCGCCGCGCCGGTCGGTCGGTCGGTCATGGTACGGCGGACTGGATGATGGTCCGGCGGGACGGGGGGGGCGTCCGTCCGCGGAGAGTCGCGGACGCATATATATATATATATATATATATTATATACACGCGCGCGCACACGTATACATACACACACACACACACAAACTATATAAGTTAGTACACGCGTATAGTATCACACAAACATGTATATGATATTATGTGTATTCGTATAATATTGTACAGCGCCACTGCCGATTTAGGCATGAATGGTTTACAAGCAACGGCGGCGGCGGCGCAACCGGAGCGACTATATAATATATATATACGCTATGATTACTATTTATTATAAATTTATAAATGTACATAGGACACGATAATAGTAATAGCAATAGCAATAGCTGCAATAGCAATAGCAATTGAAATAGAACAGTACGGTCGCGAGAGAGCGCAACTGCGGCGGCGGCGGTGGTGGTATGAGCTGTGCTGCCCCGTCGTCGTCACCGCCGCCGCTGCCGCCACAAGTGTGGAATGTTCCCACGGATCCCATTGGTCCGGGCCCGCTCGGCCGTCGCGGTCCCTCTTTATTTCGTTTTACGTCTGATTTTTTTTTTCTTTACCCATTTTATTTTCCCCCTTGCGCCGCCCGATATCACACGCACACACGCGGCCACGTACACGTTCACGTAAACGCACATACGCACTAGTCGGCGCGAACGGTTTTTGCGCGCGCCGCCGCGGATCACGTTTTTCCGCCGCCAAACAGGGTCGTCGTCGTCGGGCACTCGCCACTCAGTCGTACGCGGTCGCCGCCCGCGTGTACTCGTGTGCAGTTCTCGTCGTCGTTCCGGTGTACCTGAATCCCGAAACTTCGCGCCCAACACAAGTCACAACTCGCGTCGTCCCGGGACGAGTAAAATCGCGCGACGACACCGATGAGCGCCGCACAGCAATAAAAGTTTAAAATAGTATTGTAAATTTGTCTCAAATTTTCAAAAAATCAATTTTGAAAGATTCTCACCCCCGTCGCGTACTGCAGCTATAAGTAGTCAGTTGTCTGCAGCACGCGCTTCTTGCGGGTCGTGTGCTATCGTCGGATTCGATCTGATACAATATTATAAGCTGTGCCCGTCAATCAATCTTTTTCATCCGTCCAAGTCACTCGAGTGCCAAACCAATATTGCAGTGCAGTTACGCTGCACCACCCTTCCCCCCAAAACACTTTACACTGGGCTGCTACAACCGCTGCTCTAGTTCTTCTTCCTATTCTGGACACCGGTGACAAGACTCGAGGTAACTCATAATGATATTTACTTAACCATACTTGTTATTGTTTTTATGTGCATGATATTATTATTGTATACGAAGACTTCGACCGTCACGCCAAATCACCGAACGAAATGACGTGTAAAAGCTCATTTTTATCATTTCACGTTGTTGTAGTTTGGTACCATATTATTTATATCTATAATAGGTGCATGTATCCAGCATTCGGAATAAATGAGTTCAAATATACTTATGTTCCAATTTACGGACGAAATTTTTTAAGTTTATATTTAAATTTTTTAGATTTTGTTCATATTTTAAAATTTCTAACAAATTTGAACTTTATTATGCTTGAATTTCATTGTGCTTCAAATCTTATACTAATATCCAATAGACTAATAGACAAATGAAAATACAAAAATATACTATGTATAAAATAACTATATTGAACATTATTTCAAGGTTCCCACTCCTTATTTTATTAAGAAAGATTTAAGCACCGCCAAAAATTCAGACGAATCTCCGCTTATAGTAGCTTGTAAATAATAAAAATGTATTATTAATTAGAATTAGAGCACTAGAATTCCGGATTAATTGTTTAGTTTTGTATGAGTATTAATAACTAATATTATAGTACCTAGTAGTAGGATAGGTTTATATGATAACACATATACGTATTGTAAATTTGTACGATATTATATTTCATTAAAATCAAGAAGGACGAAAATGTACAAGTTCATAAATTGAATGTTAAACGCCTGAATCACATTGCATTATTTATATACTCAAATACCTAGTCAAATGTATTGTTCACCAATAATTTAGGTTAAATATTATCATATAGGAGTCTATGAGATATTATTGTGTTTTGTACAAGATCTTAACTCGTATTTTTCCGCATCAGACCAAATCGGGGAATTTTTGGGATCTGATTAACGAACCTATGTGTTTATATATATATAAAATAATTTATTGAGTACTTCATCATGCTGTCCATTATTGTAACCGTTTTTTTGTTATTCGTTTTTTTAAACTACCTTTTCAAAAATACATGGGAATAGCTAGTGGGGGTGTGCGCAAATATTGTTATTAGTCACTACCCAATACCCATATTTATTATGTATATAGGTACCTGACGACGCAACGGGGGTCTAAATGTATCATATATATACTATAATATATAACAAATATATAACGCATAGTATTACGTTAAGTATTATAGTAGCTTTTATGTTGTATATTTTACTTGTATTATATTATATATGACATACACATATACGATGTAAACACTATACACGATAAAATATATGACTACGGTTGTTTTTAAAGATGGCCAATCACGTACCAAATCTTATGATTTTCAATATTTTCAAAATATTTTTAAAATTCCTTAAAATCTTTGTTACCTACCGTTTTATTTTTAAGCTTTATGGTGATATATGTCTTTATATAAGACCTATATATATTTATTCCAACACAAACGTTTAAAGTACCCATATTATATTTGTATAAACTTAAAAGTAAAAACTAAACAAGAGTTCGCTGTCTTAAACTAATCACTGCTGCAGACTGACACTAAATTGTTATAATTACACTCATTTATTTTATAACTTATAATTATAACCAATAAAAAAAAAAGTTTTGATTGAATTATTCCTCACAATGTTCAAACGGATTATCTAAACCAACATACCCGAAATAGGTAGGTACTATAATATAATATTATATTGTTTGATAATCATAAACGTGTATAATACCTTGTGTAAACAAGTGTCATAACTTAATGTACTTTTTAAATAATGCAGAAACATTTTTATTTATTGCCTATTTACCATGTATTCAATGTCATTGATTTAACTAAGAAGAAACATTTATGCGTAATTTAGTACATTGTACATAATATTATGTATATAGGTACCTAATAGAGTTTATGTACACTGTGCCCGTTATATATTGTTTTTAAATAGGGAGTCAAATGTTTCATAAGAGAAATAAGTACCTATAGATATAATTTATATAGGATTATCAAAACATAGAATACTTAATCATTAATAAACATTGTAAATGTTCAGCATACAATTTGTATTAATAATAAGACCGTTTAATGTATATAGAATGGATAATAATATATTCCTAACTATAGTTATAAATAAAAACATAAAATAACATTCTTCATAAGTGTATAATATGTAAACATTTTATAAACGTGAAAATTTTAAATTGTCAAATTTTATATAAAAAAAAAGCTTAAAATTATAAATAAATCTATTACCTATAATACGTTAAGCTGCATTAAGTGTTTAGTTTGTTACAATATTTTCTTTAAGCTAATTTTATCTAGACCGCATCACCATAGACATTGGCATACGTCTTAAAATTACTTTTTTACTAATATTAACTATTATTATATTTCTATATCAGTCTTATTATAATATAATAGGTATATTAATGTCTAAATATACACTACGTTGTTTCAATATTTATGTAATTTTAAATACTATTTATCTGCAGATATATTATTATGTAATTATCTATATTATATTGAACATCTAAATGATTGAGTATATAGTTTAGTGATACATATATTTTGTAGGATGTGTAACTAGGTACTGTATAGTGAATATGGTGTACCTACTTAAACCCAAGAATTAAATTTTTTTTATTAATTACCATATTATGGCTATTATGCTGTATTGATTGATGGGAGAATACTGTACTTAGGTACGTTCAATTTACATTCTAATGGATAAATTTTGACTCAAAAAAAGTATAAATTAGTTGTATGTGGCATATTTGAATGTGATAGGTTATGTACAATAACGAAAAATTTTTGTTAAAAATAAATCTCATGTAATATATTATAAACAGTAAACACATGAAGTAAAATAAATATTTATTATAAGTGAAGTATTTGGTCGATATTTTCAAAAAACTTTTATAAAAATTAAAAATTAGGTAAAAACTTATGTCAATAAAAACTATGTTATTGTCAAAAAAAAAAAATATTGCGTATATATCGCAAGTCATATTTATATAACTATAAAAATATGTTGTATTAAAGTTGTCGATCTTAATTACAAATTTGAAAAAAAGTTTTACAAATTAATACAAATCGTAAGTTGTAGTCTCCATGGTAACTTTCACTTTAAATCTATTGACCCAAATAATCTGTAAACTAAATTTATCTAAACGAATTTTTTTATCAGGGACATAACTATAGCTATTGTTACTTGATTGACATAATAGGCCACACAATTAATCATGATATTTTATTTTATTTTGTGTGAAGATACATCTTATTTTTTTTTTTTTAATTATTTAATATATTGTTTACAATAAATTAATATAGCTTATGATTTATGCTTTTTATCAAATATCAGTCAGAAAAAGTGTATTTCAATATATAAACGTTGAATCAAATAATTGGACATTTTTTAATTTAGCCCAATCGTTTGAATAAAAGTCAATGTAATCAGATTGATAAAAGTTGTAGCCTTGTAGAAGACTAATATTATTGAATGTAAATAAATGTTTTTGTTCTACATTTATAAAAAAAACTAAATATATAGGTATTATGTATCTAATAATAGAAATAGATAATAATCACACCTATAAAAAGATATTAAATAATATGTATGTACTTTAAATTTAATTTAAATAGAATATTATCTTAATCGTGTTATTATTTAACTACAACCCACGATTTTAAGCGTTATTATTATTTTACAAGAGTAGTTTGATATGATTAAAATGAATCGTTGACAACTTAAAACATACTTTTAAAGTATGTAGTTTAAAAAATATTTTGATGAAACACTATATTATCTTACTATACTAATATTAATTTAAATTTATTTTAGTAAAAAACAACAATAATGAAATAATAAGACACCTATAATACACAAAATCTGTACTAAATATTTTTTTTCATTGAAAAAATTGATACGTTTTAAAATTTTAAATATTGTTAGATTCACAACTTCAAGAGAATGAATATAAATAATATCTGTAATACTCCACAAATAAAGTATAAACATATATTTATGAATTATTGTAATGGGTACCACATGTTAACAAGAGAGTCATACGTGCTGAGGACTTGGCGAGATCATAAAATATTTGAACTAACAATGATTTCGGGGAAAAAAAATAATGAAAACTGGAATAAATTTGGAAGCCGTGTAAATATAGTATATTGTTTTTGTTTTCATCATCTATATAATATGTAAGTTACCTATATAATATTATACTAAGTCTTTTACTGTAGCATAATAGTATAAAGTATTGTTTAAATTATTATGGGGTCCATTTTTGTGCTCTTAAAAGGAGATTATCCCTTCAAGTGCGTGTAGGGTGTCCAATATATTAATTGAATATTCTACCCTCCCTATATCACATGTTATTATACACATTGTGCACCACATTTATTACTATTTCCATATCGTATATTCGTATATATTGTATTGAAAATCCCTATTGTTAAGGGAGATCCCATAGTATATATAGTGAGTAAGCAGAGAATAGGAAAAATATCGATTGAGTTGTTCAATAACATTAATTCGAATTATCAAAATCCATTGGACACTGCACCACCGTGCATCATTATCACTTTTGAGAGATCCCAGAGAGGGTGTTTGATTAGAAAATTAGTTTAAGGTTTTTTGTGTTTTAATAGAAGTTAAACAAAAGTGTAAAACATATTATATGTATGTATCAATACCTAATCTGGGAACATTGTCGAATTACGGCCAACATTGTTTTGTTCTCCAACGAGTTTTTTAACATAATATAAGAAATTATTCATTAATATTATACATTTAAAACAATGTTAAAAATAACATTTGATTAGGTACCAATATACTAAATGCAAACTTATATTTAGCAAAGTTTTAATTATCTAATAAATTAAAATATTCTAAACTCTAATATATTTATAAATAACATGTGTAATTCAGTTAACACAACATAATCAATAAACAGTGTAGATACCTACTAGATACTTATATATTGCATTGTACAGTAATCATATTTACTGTATAATTTATTTATTTATTTTAAATTCAAATATATTTAATTGTTAAGTAGGCACGCAATTTAAGTGAATACATATATTAAATTAAGTACTGGAATAAATGAAAATATTAAATAAATTATTATTTTACATTAATACCTAAAAAGGAAATAATTAAATTAAAAAACCATAATTATGATGTGTATTCTGATTAGATACTTAATAGTCAATACTGCGGATGTTATAATTTCTATATTATTTTTAAAATAGTTGAAGCACATGTGAAAAAAAATATAAAAAAATAAATATGAATTTTTAAAGCTATTTTGTTTCAATATTTGAGTTTTAAAATGTACGATCAGTACCTACGTATTGCAGCTCTAGTAACAGATCCAGAAGATTACTACAGATGCACGTGCTTTTGTATCACTAGTTTAGACCACGAGGGTGGACGATAAAGCTATTTTTTTTTTACATATGTTTCTACAGTGCATTCTTATTTGCCTGTTATTGCGTCTTCTTTGAGTAGCACAAGTTCTTCAAAAACGTCACATAAATACATTGATCGAAAAATAAATACAGGTGGCATCTTATGAAAAAGCCATTCCTTAAATGTTTCTCAGTCTAAAAGAATAGCAAAAAACTATAAATAACATTGATATATTATTTTCTATACCTATATTTTATTAATAACTTGAAAAACAATATACATTTAAAAAAAAATATATTGAGCAAGGTAATTTATTATTTCCTAAATTAATATATATATTTTTTTTATTTATATTGTTCTACAAGTTATTAATAAATGTGTTAATTTATAATTTTTCTAAGAAAAAATTATTTAATACCTAATACTATATTATTTTTAACCATAAATATAATTTTGTTTAAAAATATATAAGTCCTGATCTTTTTACTTGCTTTTAAAGAAATATTTTTTGTGTTTTTATTAGATTTATGGGAACTTGGACGCTAAAATCAGAGAAAGATGGTGATACGGACGATGGAGAAGTGGTTGGGTCTTTAAGCTGTTATAACTCCGCGGAACTTCTTGGAGTGCCAGCAAGGATGCCTCACCATTATGGTCCCGAAGCTCCCATGCAGTTTCGACCGGAACAACGTCTAACTAGAGATGCAATGGAGAGGTATCTGCGAGATCGCAATGATTTAGTATTAGTTATTCTCCATGCTAAAGTAGCTCAAAAATCTTACGGTAATGAAAAACGATTTTTTTGTCCACCCCCTTGCATATACTTGCTTGGTGATGGCTGGAGACTTCGGCAAGAACAACTGTTAAGAGAAGGAGTGTCTGAAGCTAATTCTCAGATGAGCGCATTCATTGGTATTGGAAGCACTGACCAAGAGTTACAACCACTTGACCTTAACAACGGAAAGCAATATTGTGCTGCTAAAACGTTATTCATCTCAGATTCGGACAAACGGAAACATTTTATGTTGATGGTTAGAATGTTTTATAATATTGGTTATGACATTGGTACATTCCATAGTAAACGAATAAAGGTTATATCAAAACCATCAAAGAAAAAACAATCGTTAAAAAATGCCGACTTATGTATCGCAAGTGGAACAAAAGTAGCGTTATTCAATAGGTTAAGATCACAAACAGTGAGCACACGATATTTGCACGTGGAAAAGGGTAACTTTCATGCTAGCTCGACGCAGTGGGGGGCATTTACTATCCATTTGTTAGATGATGATGAAAGTGAGAGTGAAGAATTCAATGTTAGAGATGGATATGTTCATTATGGCAGTACTATCAAGCTAGTCTGTAGTGTCACCGGTATGGCATTGCCTCGACTTATAATAAGGAAAGTTGATAAACAAATGGCACTTCTGGAAGCTGACGATCCAGTGTCACAACTTCATAAGTGTGCGTTTTACATGAAAGATACAGAGCATATGTATTTATGTTTATCCCAAGAGCGTATAATTCAGTTCCAAGCAACGCCTTGCCCCAAGGAACCCAATAAAGAGATGATTAACGATGGTGCCTGTTGGACGATTATAAGTACGGACAAAGCCGAGTATCAGTTTTATGAAGGCATGGGTCCCGTGAACTCGCCAATAACACCTGTTCCAGTCGTTCACAGTTTGAACCTGAACGGCGGTGGGGATGTGGCAATGTTAGAATTGACTGGAGAAAATTTCACACCTCACCTACAAGTATGGTTTGGTGATGTCGAATCGGAAACTATGTACCGCTGTCAGGAGAGTATGTTGGCCGTTGTACCAGATATATCGTCATTTAGGGGTGATTGGCTGTGGGTTAGACAGCCAACCCAAGTGCCAGTATCTCTAGTGAGGAACGATGGTATAATTTATGCCACAGGGTTGACATTTACATACACGCCAGAATCTGGACCAAGGAATCACATTCAACCCACAGACGACATAATGCGAGCGCCACATCCTCATAATAGGTTACAGCCAGCCATAAGCGACGTTCCATGGAACCAACATCCCAATATTAAAGATTATCAATGATGATGTGTAGTGTGATTTGGACCAAAAAAGAACTTTTATGGAGTATTGAAATGAATAAAAAATTTGCTAAAATGTATTGAAAACTATTTATTCATTTTCTTTGCATTTTATGCAGTACGGATAAATAATTATTAATCAACACACTAAAGATGGATACATTTTAGCTACACATAATTGTTCACATATTGGTTCCTTTTAGCAATTTTCTACGGTTGTTCTTGTTTAAGATTTTTTTCCGTCCATTTGATTGGTGAATATTTCTCGTTTAAGTCTAAAGATCGTAATTATTTTCATTCTATTGGACGCTACATCTGTTCTGTTATTATACGATTGTGCAATGTCATTAAGATACATTTAGATAGAACATTACTGCATATCCTGCGTATCTTATAGGTAAAGGTATTTGAAATTATAGATTTGTAAATTAGTGTGTGGAGCTCATTAAATATTTTCAATTTCAAAAGTGAATCAATTTCAATGCCTCATTCATCCCGGCCTTAGTTCCCGTTACGAACAGTTTTGATTTTAATGACTAACTGTGATTATCTATAGGCTTCTCACGAAATTACTAGGTAGTTACTGACGTAAATTAGTCTTGTCTTAAGACTCAAGAGTAAGAACAAGTTTGGTCATTAATTGAAGTTGTTAACAACTTTAAATTTTAAGTCAAATAAATTTTTTTAAACATATAATTATAAAACGATCAATACAATTAATCAAAAATAACTTTCGTATCTAAAAATTAATTATTTTACTTTTGGAATTCATGAACTTTTCAATTTACAGTTTTTATAAATTTAGTTTTAAGTATAGAAAAGCAAAATGCATATTCTAAGGTGCTTAAACTTATATATATATATCAATATCATGGCACAATGATATTATTTTGTTTTCAAATTCAAACAGTAGTTTTGATTTATATTGTATGAAACGAAATATTTTTTTTTTAGTAGTGCATTTTGTGTCATTATGGTTTTTGTAGTTAAGATGATACGTGATAGATATGGGTTATATAATAGTTTAAAAAACAGTAATATTATAATACCTGTACCTACACTGTGAATCAATGTTATTATATTTAGTTTTATAAGCCTGTGGTAAAAAAAATCTTAATTTAATCACATCGTAATTGCGAAATGATTTGCTTATTTCTTGAACAACATCACGTGGTAATCTATTATCTGCCTACTACAACATTTTGTACCGAAATGTTTTTTATTTTTATTTTAATTATTACTTCTTATATATGAATATATATATGATATGTATTATGTATGTATTAATAATTATTGCTGTACCTGTACTTGACTGATTTTTTTAAACAAAACGTAGTGTTTTTTTTTGTTTTTACTTTGACCTGTTGTAACTAAAACTCGGTTGATTTTAATTACTAGGTTTGCCACCATTCATGCCAAACACTTGATGATTATAATTTATTACTGTATAATAATATTTTATATAGTGTAACTATAAGACAGTAATGCCAAAGAAAATTTAGTTTGTAATGGTTGTGATCAATATTTTAGAGCATTTATTTTGTTATTCTTGTATAGCTTTCTTCCGTAGATATTTTCATGAGAAATCTGTCGTTTATAAAAATATATTATATTTAATATTGTATTTTATTTTCTTCGGTGGGTATATTTTGTTTGTGATTTATTAGGGCTGTTAAATATGTATTTATTTTTTCAATTCTTCTCTGTATGTTATTTGATAAACAACCACAGATGTAAATTTGTATTAGTTTCGAATATTTATTCAATTGTAAATACATGTAGGTAGTATTAATTGTTTTCTATGTTATAACTTACCATCTATAATTCACTGAATTACGCGTAAATAATATAAATAAGTTACCTACTTATTTATTACAATATGTACAATTACATTAAATATAATTTGTGTTTCGAAGAATGTTTGTTAACAAATTTAGATACCTACATATTTTGTAATGATTATATTGAAATTAATTTTGTAAGCAATATAATGTTATCAGCTCTAATAAATAATTATCATTTTACATCGCCTTTGAATTATTATTCAAAAATATGTGAATTATATAACGTTTTAATATTCTATATATAAAAAATATACGTTTTTTTGGTACTCGTATAGGTAATATACACGTACGTTTATATACTATATATTTTTGAGTAAAAACTTAAAACATAATATTTCTCTATGTTATGAAAATGTTTGTCGGTTACGAACTTTATTGTTTTACACTATGACATTTTCAAGTTTTTCCTTATTGATTCCTATAAAATAATTAATAATAATAACATCCAATGGGTCTGCATTTTAATATTATACGATTTTTATAATGCATAACAGGTATCTATATTAATACTTTAAAACTGCCTGCGTAATGTATAAGGAGAGTGCTGTAAACGGCGTCGAATCGTTCACAATCAAGTCAGAACTGTTAAAAAAGAATATTTATTTTGGTGAAGTACCTACTTGTAATACTTATTATTACACATTTTTCTGGAACAAGGGCCACAAGCACTCGAATAGCGTAGTATATAATACGTAAGTGAAATTAGGCTTTATAATAATATAATATTCTATACAATATGTATAATGTATATATTATATAAATGGCTAAGAGGCCAGAAGTTGTATACTTGTATTTTACAGCACAACAATTTTAACATTTTCAATTATTTTAATTAAAAGATTTTCGTTTTTCAGTGATACAAATGATTTAAAAAATAAAATATATTATTGCTCAGGTATAGGTACATACATAAATGTCTACTTTTATGTCTTAACATTTTATACTACGTTCCTAATATTATTGCCTATTTAAAATTCAAATGGGACTTCCTATAAATGATAGTTACAATATATTTTTATTGTAGCATAATAGATACATAGTTTTTATGTCATATATTAAACATTTTAATTTTAATAACAACTCTATAAATAATTAACTGAACTGTTTTTGGAAAACGTATCAAGTCTGAATTATTTATATTAATATATAGGACAAGATAAAATATTTATCGTATTATCATCTTATTAATTTTAGACTTGTAATAAATGTGCACCAAAAAAAGCAATGTTGCGCTAAAACACAAAAATTTAAATATCAAAAAAATATTTTAATTATGATTTAGATTTTTAATATCTTTGTCGAATGAAAAGACTATTGAGTGGCTAGAATAACCCAATATGGACTTATAAAACGATTTTGAGAAAAATTGAACATTCAACGATTCAACTTTGGTCTCTTAGCCATCCAATTATATTCAAAAATCATTGATGATATTATTGATAATGTTAAATAATAATATATTATATGGGTATAATAGTGTCCTATTATATATTGTTTATATAAAATTCTAAATAATAAATGTTAAAGCGTGTATAATGTTTCGGATAACTGGGGGGAAAAACACTAATAATTATACATTCTGGTCACGATGAGATGTTCAGGTTCAATAATTATATGATTATTGTGACATTATATAATGAACGTGATTTGATTTGAAAAACTTACCCGCTATACTGTACAAGCAGAAATAGGAACCAGCTTGTCTAAGACTGTAGCACACCCGTAGCGAACAGCGATATTACATAAGTGGCCAAGTGGATATACCTATACTACCCAGGTACCTCTTACAATATATAAGTACCTAGCTGACATGCAATCATTAATCTAACACACACACGCACACACGCACCGATAAGGTTTTTCATCCACCGCATACATAAATATTTGAATTATTATAATATATACATACTAAAACTATTATTTGAACTGTTCGAAAACACACATATTTATACCTCCATTATAACATACGCGCGAACTTCTCGTTATAATATTATGGTTTATACTTCATAACAATTATTATTCGCGGTCTTGCGTAATTGGCGCGTGTATTATACCTACCCATGTTATACCTATCATAGTATTATTATTATTATTAATATTATTTTAAATTCAATTCAATTATTATATTGTGTTGGAGAAGGTTGCACATAATATATAATATAATAAAATATATGATACAGTGCTGTATCGCCGTCGTACGACGTATAAGTACGATTATAATACATTATTGTAATATTGTAAATAAATGCATTTTCAAAATGATCGTAGAGAAACATCGGTATTTTATATTATACCTGATGATGCCGAGGTTTGAAGAATCCATAATCGGAAAATTATATTTATTTATACCATCGCATTATATTATTGTATCGAAGAATGGTATTAACTATATAATGTGAATAATAATATAATATTTTAATTTTTAATACGTTCTATTTTGCGACAAAAATTACCAATGAACTGGCACGCTCTATCGACATGAATATCGAATACAATATACAATATAGTAATAATTGGTATATTATAATATATTACTCGTATTATTGTTTATTATTTAAATTAGGTATGATATACAACTACTTTTATATCCGCATAAATGTGATTTTCCAGTGTTCTCCGTATATATAATATATACTTGTGGACTGTGACTTGTGTGAAGGTAAACATATTGGTATTTTTTTTTTTTTGCTCTTGTTATAATATTATTATAAACGGTATAGGTAAATACATATTGTTTTATGTTTTATATTACTGTATTTATAAGTGTAAAAATATAAATTTATCATTAAAATGTGGGTTGATATAGGAGGTAGGAGCATTGACGTAGCTGTGTGCAGAAGTTAAATAATATTATATACCTACTTCTTTATTAAAAACTAATTTATATATATATATATTATTTTATTACGATATTACAGAAAAACAATTTATTTTTATTTTTTGGTTTTATGGACACTAATGTTTAATAAGTAGTTCAAAATTTCTATAAACGGTTGAACTTCCTTAACACGAAGGGACGGTGACTACTTAACTACTATTTATTTTATTTTCATATGTATGTGGAATAATCGTTGATGGAACTGGTAAGTCACTGGAATACTTTTAATCATTCTAAATAACTGGAGACGTTTTGAGTGAAATTTGTATCGTAATTGTAGAATAACTGCTCGAAAAAATGATACCTACGTTGTGAAATTATATCATAACATAGGTATTATACTATTATTATAGAGTATAGGCTTGTATGACTAATATGCTTAAGTTTATTAAAACAGCCAGTGAAAATAGTCAATGATCACCATTCGAGGACGATGTTTAATCGATAAAATCGCCGTGTGCAGTACGTATACGATGGGTAGGTTAATATATTGACGTGATGCATTTTTAATGGGTAGCGGCTAGCTGTAAAGTGTATTTTGAATGAACGCGTTGTCAAAATAATAATATTTATTGTTCTACTCGAAAAAGTAGGTACCTACACAATCTGACGGATTCAAAAAAAAACATCACCATGAAGAATTTATGTCGTTTTCCGAATTTCGAGAGTTATACTCGCGGGTGATGTTTGATGTTTATATTTTTTTACCACTCGCCGTCAGTCTCTGATGTGAAAAATGGTAGGTACATCGTATGTTAAATTTTAAGTCTACGGCTGCGATGTCCGTTGTAAGAATTGTCCATGAAAATCCGTAAAGTATATGTGAAGTTGCAGTATGTATTAATTAAGCATTTCAACGCATATGAATTATTATTTTAAGTATAGAAAACTTAAAGACCTAATCAGGTATAGTAAGTAGATAATAATGAAAAAAAAATTAACGTATACCAAAAGGAAATGATATAATTTAATGGAAATAGATTCAATAAATACAAATCTATGACATTTTCATTTCGTAACAACATTGCAGGATACGCGCGCACAGAACGTGTAATTAATGCAACTGATAATAGGTATATTATGATGGAATAATGTGGGATTTCGTAACTTGTAAATTAATATTATTTGTTAATAGCTATAATAATAATAAAGTTTTTTAAAAATATTTTATAAGAACATTTTTAAATAAGTGCATGTTAAAATCTAATTATTTTTTTTTATTGTATTTATTTTAATAATATGTGATGTATAAACTATAAATTACTATAATTTACCTAACGAAAATATTGATATTTAAAAAAATTGTAAAAAATCAGCCATTTGACTTAAATAAGTGTTTTTAGCATATACATTTTTCTAAAAATCAGATTTACAAATTGGCTATATTGAATATTTCGAAAAAAAATTTATCAATTTTTAAGTTTTTTATTTTCAGTATTAAAAAATAAAAAATGTATTCTAAAAATGTAGCACAAGTGACTATGGATTATATTTAAAAGAAATTTAAAAAAAATATTAATTAGAACAAAAGTTATTTCATTTGTCAGAATGTTAGATCTCTTTGGGACACCCTGTATATATAGCTAGATTAGATACTATATAGTATTCGTACTCGTATCTGTAACTATACACAAGTTAGAAATGACATCAATAAAAATGTCGAGCAAATTTTTTTTTGAGAAGATCAGAGATATAATAATTATAAATTGTAACCAAATATATGTTGTTTTTTTTTTTTATTAAATTGACAAATTCGAACCATAATCGCTATCAATAGTCTATAGCAAAACCATTTAAGTAATCGTGACAAAATCTAGTAATTGCTAAAAACACTTAAGTACTAGGCCTAACCTTGAATAATAAATTACAATTAACCTTTAATAACTTAACATGTATTATACTAGGTACGCAATGACTAAACAACCAATAAAATAGAAATAAAAATACACACGCTCTTTAATTATGAATATATTAATTATTAATAATTAATACATTTTTAATCCACAAAATAGAATAACTATAGGTTATAATATAATATAAAATGTATATCATAAATCGTAAGCAAATAATTAATATGTATATGTTGTCCTACACTCCTACCATGCTGCATATTAGCAATAATTAGTTCCGGTAAACTGTTCATAATTAATTTTGTAATTTATTAAAAAATAATAATATTTACAAAATAAATTTAAAAAACAAACCATGTTAACAATTTATTTCATCCCCATCCGATTCGTTTCGGCAAATATCCGATGCGTTTAGACTACCTTTCTTTCTTTTTTTTTATCACATAATTCAATGATGTTATACATATACAGTCGAGAGTTCATGAGCCGTTTGAACGCATTTTAAATTTATTATCAAATTTAATCATGTCAACCATGCCAATATGTTATATAAATCATCATACATGTTTATTGTAAAATTTATTTATAGAGTGTATGTTTTAAAAATAAAAGTTAAAAAAAACAATTATCAAATTTATAGTTACTTTAGTATCTTTTTGTGATGTGCGTGTGTGGTTAAATGGTATATTTGTATTAATCCAAAAAATGTACATAACTGTTAACTTATAAACTATAAATGTACCTAGGTATGTGTTTACTTAATAAGTAATAATAATTTACAATATATTATATATAGTATATACCTACTACTAATAGTGTTTACGTCTTCACAATATCTGAAGAAATGTATTCACTTTTAAAAACAATTTTCGTTTTTTGCCCGTAGCTATGGGTATAACGTATACTATGTCTGCGAAAATCTATGACAAAATTGATTTGATCCATAATATTATCCAAGTATACCTCAATACCTGTATTCTAATATTATATGGATACGAATTATGCTTTACGTACCAACCGATATATTATATGTAGGGTAAAGGAAGGTATATTCGTGATAAATTAACTAGATGTGTAATTACAAAGTCAATTTCAGTAATTTTACTTAATAACTTTAATTGTTTGATGAACATAGAGTAAAGTTACTAGAATCTATGCAGTTTTGGGATTTTAAGTCCTTTGATAAGTTTTTATAAAAGCTCAAAAGTCATTGAGAAAAGTTAGGTAATTTTGTGATATGATATTTAATTTCGTGATAGCGGTTAGGTAATTTCGTGAGTACACAATAATTTAAATTTTTCATTCAAATTGTTCTTTAATAATTAAGTATAACATCTGGTATAATATAACAAAATATGTCAACACTTTTTTGAATTCATAACTATTCAATCAGACTTTAAGTTCATAAAATATAAATATAATCAGGCTTATAACTTAACAAAATTATAATAAAATGTTCATTACTTTATATTTATATATATAAAAAAATTTTCTTTTAACATAGGTATAGCTTAGAAAATAAAATAACAGACCTACACACCTAATATTGATATATATATAGGTACATAACTTTATATAAAAAAAAACCAAAAAACTCTTTATATAATAACTAAATTTTTCATTCAAATTTTTCTTTAATAATTAAGTATAACATCTGGTATAATATAACATAAAATATCAACACTTTTTTGAATTCATAACTATTCAATCAGACTTTAAGTTCATAAAATATAAATATAGTCAGGTTATTAACAAAATTATAATAAAACTTTCATTAGGTACTTTATATTTATATATATAAAGCTTAGAAAATAAAATAACAGACCTACAAAAAACTCTTAATATAATAACTATAATATTAACCATATTTATTTGTTTTACTTATTTTTCTAAATCATATTCTTGTTGACAACATGTATCACACATAAATACTTAATCAATGTCCTCATATGTTTGACAACTCTCATGATAAGGTACTAAACAATAGGAACACTGCACCCATTTTTTTCCATTTTTTTTTTTTACATCACTGTTGTAACTTTGTTTACAAACCCCGCACTTCCAATCATCATCTTTTGATGCATTTTTATTTTTTGTACTTTTTTTAGAACATACAGGAACAGACTCCTTTGAAGTTGATGGAATAGGTTGATCAGGAGGAGTCAGACATTTTGCACTTGAATCCCTTTTTGGCCTATTAGGGTTAGGTGTGGTTGGCTCTACAGAAGGAATAGTTAACAATGTTTGTATAGCAGTAATACTGTGTGGTTGAATTTCTCTACTTTGAATATCCCTGTTTGTCAATTGAGATGGAGCTATTGCTTCTGGAGGAATGGCATTTTTATTTAATGGGCAAATGCCACTTTTTTTAAATGCATTTTCTATATTTTTTTTAGAAAAGCTTTTAATGAATGCTGGATTCAATATTGTATGAAAAGTTGTCCGATTTGGTTTATCTCCAGGATTTTCCCTCATAAAGTCATTTAAGCTAGTGGCCCAGTTTGACTTAAGTGGTTTGTATACTCCTACATCTAGTGGCTGTAATAAATGACTAGTATGAGCTGAAAATGTAAATAAATATATTTCATTTTTGACATTATACTTTAAGATCTAAAAACCACAAAGTATTTTTAAATAATTAATAAAGTATATGTATGTAATAAAATAGGATTAAGATAAATTAAAAAAATAATTTTGTAATGTAATGTAATTTCGTGATAATCATAATTTCGTGATAGTAGGTAATTTCGTGATAGGCTTAACTGCAAAAATATTTGCAGATTCGTATAGAGAAACAGATTATCTTCATTTAATTATATAGGTATATCGTGATTAAAACAATTTTTAATGTCATTATATTTATTAAAAGAAACATGATTAAAAATGTAAATTCATTTGAGGTGAAAACGTTAAGAAAATGTGTATCTGCGATAAGCAATCATAAGTTAAAGGAAGTCAATAAAAAAACAAAAGTTTTACCATTAAATCAAGCATGTTTTCTAGTTTAATATTTAATAAAAATTATTTACTTACCTTAAACACAAGTCTGGAAATAAAAATGTTGGTCAAGTACTCCAAAACAAATGTGCAGAACGCACGTAAAATAATGATAAAGAATGTACAAACTGATAGTAAACAATCAACGTATCATACGCACCCAACGACTCTTTGTCAAACGACAGTAGTACCCAGGGTACCATTTGACGTAATTTCGATGTTTTTGACTAATAGGTATGTCCGTTACAAATGCCGAAAGAAATATCACGAAATTACATATATCACGAACATACCTTCCTTTACCCTATATGTTATAATCGTGGTCGTTTTAAAATGTCTGGGACACGTGTTTTATTTTTTTACATATAATTATGTAAAACGTAACCATTATTTGATTCGTCATGTTATTATGATACGCGCATTATATCTGCACCAAACCAGAATAGATACGTTTTTTTATTATATTTAATTAAATCGTTTTGGCGTAATATAATATACAATAGACACGCGTAATGCATGATCATATTATTCCCATGTCGTCTCTTGTATTATAATATTTAGTTTGTAATAATTATTATTACCCTTCTGTGTAGTTTTTCCAGTTCGTCCCATAGGTGTTTAATGTTTATATATATTATATTTAAGTACTTGGAATTATTTTCATTGAAATTGCATGGCATAATAGCTATCATCAATATCTATAAAACGTGAAGAAAGAATGATTACAACCAGAAAATTTGAATAACGATTAATGACGGTACACCTCTATATACGGCATAAAACCAGCTTATATTAATATTATAATGTTCCGCGCACAAAGAAATATAATCAACTAATATAATATTATAGTGTTTCGAATATATTGTTATTTTTTTTGTTTATACGAACGCCTTGTCCAGAGTATATACATAAAGGTTATAATGAGTGGGATATTAGGTTAAGCATCTTAATATATAGTGTTATTGGGTTTAATTGCGTCGCACCCCTTATAGTTTTTCAATACAGCAACAGGTGTGAAAATAACTCTTTCCCAATCTATAAAACATCAAATTCAAGAAAAAAACGTTTTTAAATATTTTAAATGAGTTGTAAACACGTTTTTATTATTACATGCATATTTTATAAAAAATTATCGTTTATTGCGTTCATTTTTATAGCATTTATTGTTATGCACGGTGATGATAGCCTCTGAACAGGATATACGAATAAAGCCAGTGGCACATATTTGGCCAGGGCCACTGGATCCCCAAGGTATGCCCGAATCGAGCAGGAGGGGGGGAGGCACAGGCCATTTCTAATTACATTTAAAAAAAAATACTGATCATTTTTTTTTAAATTTAAATTACATTAATGTTGAAAATAATTTGAATTGTAATACAAAAAAAAATGTTCAGTGGTGGCGTTTATTATAATGTATATTAACTAATAATTATACATGTCATTAGTTTTTCAAACCAGCTATTAGTTATAAAAATAAATTACCATAGCTTGTATATTGTATTGCAGCACAGCTTTTCTAGGAATATTATTTAAGGCAGTCACTGTCATATTGTAAACTTCGTCGTTCTATAATTTACTGATAAAAATATGTAATTTGTATGTTGTGCTTACGTCCTACATCGTTATTTCCTTACAATCCTTATAATCATTGTTAGCTCCTAAAGTCATAATTTGATAACTAATATTTTTATTATAAATTATAATTGAATGTCTGTGTTAAAGTCGTCAAAGAATGTCTTTGTGGTTCTGTCTCTTATTGCCCTAATTCCATCAAGTTTCTTGTTACCCAACTGGTAGAGCACGTGAATAAATCATATATATAATAATATAGTAATGTATGTATTATCAAGTATAAATTGTACATTGTATTATGATTTATTGATTTAATAACCATAAACTAGGGTTTTTAAAGTTTTCAGTATACAGCTGTGTTAGACTGCAGCACAATGGCGACCAAATAAACGGTTTTCTGTATTATTTTTGTAAATTATAGTAGGTACACTACGTGTTACAGTGGCTTTCGCCTTTCTCGGTGTTTTTAATTAGACCAATTTTTAAATTTGTTTTTAGATTTTGAGATACAACAGACATTGTTTCAGGATCAATAGTAACTTTTTATGAATGGCTATCAATCTTAAGATATTGTCTCATTGAGATGGTTCTAAAAAATGACGTTAAATTAGATAAAACAATAAGTTGCATTGGTATATTGTATAGTATTCTCTCGTGAGTTGACATTTATATGGTAAATAATAGTTTAAATGATTGGTAAATAATAAATATAGGAAATATTGAATGACCATATTACACAAACATAATATCTACAGAATATCTACGGTTCTTTCAATTTTGCCAGTCATATTCTTAACTTTAAGAATAACGCCAATAATGGGTTGAACGTCTGAGTCAAGGTAAATGTAACAAGTTTTTCAAACAGTTGATACCCACTCAATAAAAAAAAAAATGGGTTACCGCTTTGCTGTACAGTACGCTGTGCACCTAAGGTGTCGTGTTTAACTTGTCATTGAGTAGTGATTTACATTGTAATAATGTAATACTGTAATTTAGGTGTTAAATTTGAATTCAATGTAAATAAATCGTTGCGTTCCTATGAAAAACGAAGACAGTCTGTCAGCATATTACTAACTATTTTTTATGAAGTATTTTATTATTTTATATTGCTACATTACTAATTTACTTTATTATTAAATATTAGTTTGAGGGCTGTTGATCATTTTTGTCAAAACATTGGACTTTAAAATGTAATTTTATGTTTATCAAATATAATCAATTATTAATAATATAATAATCGATAAACTTATAAGTTTTAAGTGCCTACCCTTGAATAAGATTTTAAAATTAAAACAAAATAACTAATATCGTTATTATTCTATTGAATATTTAATATTAACTCAGTTTTATTTAAAATGTAGGCAATATGTAAAAATAATTTGTATTTAAAAAAAATAAAAATAAATATGTACTTAAGCTAAAATATTTATAATTAGGTCAAAAAAAGTAAAAAATATTAAGAAAGTTTTACTAAGAAATTATAGCATAATTTTGTTAAAATCTAAGTGTGCTCAAAATCTAAAATTGGTGGGATATATTTTTATATTCAATTATATTTAAAAATACTAAATGAATATATAATATAATAATATATGTAGGTATATTATATATGCTTTGATTTTAAAATTACTAGAAAAAATAAATTTAGTAATTAATTGTTTTACTTTCAGTCATTTATATATATTATAATTATTATTTTTAATTAAGTTATTAATAAATATAAATAAAATGTGTTAAAACCTTAAAAATGTAATGTTTTTACTTTAATATATGAATCGCAAGTTACTGAATGGTCGGCGCTGAATGAAGAATCAAGGAGTGACCATAAGTACTTGCATTATAATATTGCAATGCACATGGGAAAGCCGAGCAACTAAATTAAGGGGTGGGCATGGAGGAAACTCAACACCCAAAAATTGAAGGAATACCTCAACAATAATAATACACCCACCAAAGTATGATAGTATAGAATTCCAAACCGTTAATAGACAAATAAATTCATGATCCACTAAATTAAGTAAATATTTTGCAATTGGTTTTGATTCAAGATTTCTTTTTTCAATAATATTAATCAAAGCACATTTCACATCAGGTAATTGTTTATAAAGGGCCTTCAACACAGCAGCTTTAGAGGACCATCTAGTATCCGAAAAGGGCTTAAGAGTTACTTTCAATGATTTCATCAATATTTCCCAATGTAAGGTAGAACCAGAAAAAAAAATTAAAAAGTTGTTGAATTTTACCGAACAATAGCTGCATTTGTTTATTTGAACCTACAGCATTTACACCTGCTAAATTCAAACAATATGCTGTACAAAGTATAAAATATGTTACTAATTGAATTTTTTCTAAAATTTTTGCTTGAACCCCATTGTACTTCCCTGCCATATTTGATTCGTTGTCATATGCTATTGGCCCCTACTATTTTGAACATCCAAACCATCTAGAGATGTCTGATGTAATATTTCAGTAGTCAAACCATTACCAGTTTTTTCATGGGATTCTATAAAGCTAAGAAACTTTCTTCTACAAATTACTTTACTACCAGTGACACGAACATATCTTATAACTTTACTCATTTGCTCTATTCTAGATACATCTGGTGTGCAATCAAACATTATTGCATAATATTTAGCAGATTTAATTTGATGTATAATTTCATTTGAACGTTTTTGGACAACAAAGCTATAAAATCATTTTGAATTTGTTGAGAAAAGTAATTTATAGAACCTTTCTTATGTGATTCAATGTGTTCCTTTAATATTAAATCATATTTACTTATTAATCTTAACAAATTAAGAAAGTGACCTGTGGATGGACTCCCAGGTAGGTATGTTTTAATATCCGCTTAATCCTAAATTATTGTTGGCACAGTACAATATTGCATTCAATATTTATTTTAAAATGTGTCTCAATTTAGCTTCTTGCGATTTTATTTTATTTCATAAGCAGTCATCAATAGCTCCACCATATTTTATTTTTTTTTCAAACATTTTCCATTCAAGGAAATTTTTAACGTGGTCTGAAGAATTGTCATGTTCCCTTAAACGTTCCATTAATTTTTCCAGTTTGTAAAACCTTGTTTAGGATCTGTTAATGCACTTGATTTGGTTCTAAATAAAATACAAAAAAAACGTCTCATTAGGTTCAGAATACATCAACCACGTTCTGTCACACTTTTCACCATTATTCATTTGTTTAGAAAACTAATGATTTTTGAATGGTTTAGTATTGCTGTCATCCCTCGATTTGGTCCATGAAGAATAATTAGTATACAACGCAGTTTATCATTAATAGGAGACCAAGAACGAGAATTGTCAAATAAAATTTCAGGAAAATGTGTTGCTTTAAAATGTTCATACTTATTTTGAGCTGCAAAAGATAGGTACCTCAAAAGTATTTTCATTATTAACTTGATGACAATTCTCACTTATATTAAATGTTATGAGTTCTTAGTCATTGACAGTTATATTTTTTCATTTATCTTAACATCCAAAGAATCGTCATTAGTAAATTGTTCATTTAAATTGCAATTACAACTTGTCAATGATAATGGTTCTTTTATGATCATGTTTTATTTTCATGTTGTTCAATATTTACTTCATTGACATCAACATCCAAAGAATCGTCAGACTTATTGTCCAAATTTTCACGCTTTAACCAGTTTTTCCGTGTTTTGTCTCACTGTTTTGCCAATTGTATCTTTTCAGCTTCTATCTTCTTCTTCCGATCGCGAAAAAACGAACCTGGAGGCCGCTTTGACATTTTCGTCCTTAAATGTATTAACATTTTTTTTGAAATTTTAAAGATTTAATAAAATCAGTTTTCCTTCAATGTTTAATTACTTAAATTAATATTATATTGACTACTGTAGTATAATTAAAATTATAAAACATTGAATAATTAACTACATTCACGAATTAAGATAATATGTAGACATATTGTTACATTCTGCATTACAATTTACCATACATTATAAATTGAGGCTCCTAGCACCAATAAAAAACTTAAGCTACAAAAAATAATCTTTCGTTTTATATTTTTCCTTTCTTTAAGTTATCCAAAATTGTATGGAAAAATATTATTGTCCACTAATCGTCTAGTCATTACAATTGTGTTTTAGTAGAGCATTGTTGATGGGGTGAATATGACAAACAAAGAACTTACATGTTACATGACCTACAATAACCTTGAAGCTTGAATATATCATACTTATTAAATGCAACAACCAATTATTTAATAAGTAAACTCTTTAATGATTAATATTATATTATAGGTACCTATATATTATATTATTATTATACTAGATATGTTACAAATTACAAACCTACAAAATAAAACCAAGAGCATTCGGAATACTTAACAATTATAGAATTTGAGTAATATTTTAAATACTTAAAAAAAATTAATTGGAAATTTACTCAAAATACTTTTTTTAAATGTTCTTTACAAAACTGATTATACCTACATTATATCATATCATTGATCAATGAAAGTAATTTACTTTTAAACATAGGCCAAAAACATCAAATTTAAAATAGTACCTATAAACTATTAAATTGTTTATTTAAATAATTCTTAGGCCAATAAAAAATGTAATTAATTTAAACAATTTATAATGAAAAAAGAAAAAGAAAATCTTTTTTTTAAACATAAACAAATGTATAACCATCTCGATAAATATTATAGTATATAATAATTAATAATATTATAAAATATTAACATTATTAACATAATTTTTAATAAACAGATATAATATTATATCGTACGTTGATAGTTGATTGATAATCTTATAAAAGTTATTGTGTAGGTATCGGACATTTTAACGATAGCAGAATCAATAAATGCTCAGTTTGACACTTTCACTCAGAATCTTAATAATTATAATAGGTAAACTTATTAGTTATTACTTATACTTATACGAATCTATTCATAATCTTACCTTTAACTAAAATGATGTCTATTGTCTATACCTACTAACTGGCTATTCCGTGTGCTGATAGGGTAAGCCGAGCTTTCAAATGGCACAATTTTTCACTGTGGTCTGTGGTAATTAATTTTGTACCTACTATTTTTATAACGTTCATATTAATTAATAATTGTTATATTTAAATTTATTATTGATAATATACGTTTATATTTAATTTGTTTTATTAGTCTGCCTAGACTAATAAATTAGTGTTTTATTAGGGTAAGCCGAGCTTTCAAATGGCACAATTTTTCACTGTGGTCTGTGGTAATTAATTTTGTACCTACTATTTTTTTAACGTTCATATTAATTAATAATTGTTATATTTAAATTTATTATTGATAATATACGTTTATATTTAATTTGTTTTATTAGTCTGTCTTAATCAGCGGCGTATTTACGGTGGGGGGGGATTGATCCCCCCTTGGTATTTTTTTCTATTATTAAAGAATTTACCTTTATATAACTAGACACTAAATCATGTTTAGTATTTTTATATGTTACTTTTATGTGTGATATTCAATGGGTCATCCCCTCCCTATAACAATTCTTAAATACGCCGCTGGTCTTTATATGTAGGTAGTAGGTACTGTCGACCGTCGACGTACATCGATCGCTCAGCTACGCGATCTAATAATAGAATGACGATTAATTATTTTACGCTATGTATGATTTTATATTTGTTTTTCATTATTATGTAAAATAAAAATATTTTCTTAACTTCTAAGACCAAACATTAATATAAATTCTCAAAAAAAAATTACGCCCACTTAAATTTTAAGTTTGGGGATCAATCCCCGACTTCCCCCCTAGTTTCGCCTCTGATTATAACTATGTACCGTACAATATTATAAGATTTTTCGTATATTTTAAATTCATATAGTCATTATTCGATTCATTATTTAAATTTCACGTACCTATATAACAATATATTACTACCGTAAATCGTAATGGCATAAACATGATGCGGTTTGTATGCATGGATACGGTCATTTTATACTTAGACTATATAGTTATAAGTTTGTTATTTTTTTCATATGAATGGGCAAAGTAATAACTGGTACTCAAACATCAAAATCGGGAGAGGGGTAATAAATATATAATATATTTACGCCAATGGATGGACATGTCACGGTACGTCGGTATATATACAAACACACAAATTGTACCTCAAAATTATACATGAATGGTCTATTATTATTATTATTATTTTTATGAATATTATATAATTTTGTTCAGTAAAAATGATATTCAGTATAAAGTGTTCGATTTGTAATAATAATATTTCATAAACGCAATATGAAATATTAAACAAATATTTTGTTTTCTATATAAGTACTCGTAAGTAGCACTATAAATTACACTAATACACTAGTATTACTGCATATATACATGCAGACGTAAGACTTACGTATTAAATGTAACGTGTTACAAGTGTGAATAGCAACGAAAGGTAAATCGGAAGCAAAGAAACTCCCAAACGCGCACCTGTTAATCAGTGGGATTGCACTCGTGGGAAAAAAGGTCCGTGAGAATTCCGCTCGGTACAATATTCAACGGTGGCACATCGAAATTTTTGAGTGAATTGAACCGGTTTCCCACGGTCAATATTTTTTTTACTTATATTTATTTTGAAAAACTAAGACATTTTTTACCTAAACATAATATATTTTTGTTTCGTACATTGTACTATGTATATGCCTTGGTACCCAATATAACATTATATTATACGTAGAGGTATACGTTTAATTATTTATTAATCAGAGTTATCATTATCTATCCTTGTATACCTTTCATTACGAAAAATGTTTAAATGAAATCTTATTGATTAAAAAGGAAAATAGAATATTGTACTAAATCCGTTATATAATTTTAAATATTAAGTTCTGTATTAAGAATCAGAGTGATGTGAATAATATTTGTTGTTTACATACTTAATGATTTTAATTAATTGAACGTACCTACTATTATAGAAAAATATAAGGCATTGGCATCATAATAACTCATGAGATAATATATTGATACTAGCAACACCAAGGAAATATAAAGTATTTTTTTTTTAATTTGATACAGCAGTATCTAAAAACGATTGACTAAAAATATGAGTGGATACCTATTTTTTTATGATGGAAATGTTATATTTAGTTGGTCCAAGCGTAAAATATATTCAATTAAACATGTCATTGCCCGTGTGATATAATTATGATTGTGTTTGACACATCCCATTTTACGTCATGTTTATGATTTTATAAAATAAATTATACTGTTTGTTTTATATTAATCATTAATTTAATAATGGCAATATCATAATATCATAACTACCTACCGTATAATTAATTCAATTATGGTCTCCTACATGCTATCAAATGTTGTTTATTTTATTACCTTAATTATGCAATACATTTATATTTGTCGTATTTTATAATTACGTATTAGTTATTTCTATTAATTTTACTTCAAAGAACTTTTTTTCTAGCCCAATTATAAATCATTATTATTTATTAATATAATTAATAGGCAATAATAACAGTAATGTTATAATACATGTTATAGTAATATTAATAAATAAAAAGAAATAACACTATTCTGAGTTATAGTTTTAAAATATTATGTAACTATAGGTATAAGTATAGGTATATGTTTTATATAAATATATACTAATTATAGTATTATAAGTACTTTTCGACTTTAATTGGTGTGATTTAAAATGTTTAAACACGGTACTCATCTGATAGTCTAAGCCGCAGAAGTGGATAATGGAACAAAAAAGTGTAGGATAAACACAAACGTACCTTTATAATATATACTAACTGATCCCGTGCACTTCGTTGAGCGTTAAATGTACTAAAGCTATACGACTCAAACTTTATGTTTAATACGAATTTAATAATCGGTGTATGGTGTTCAAAACTTATCTTAACTTTTCCGTTACCTGGAATAAAAATTCTGATTCACAGAAGTATAATATTAACAGGTATAGGCAATCTATCTGAGGTATATCGTGGACCTCTTGCTGTTTTTACCTAAGTGTATGATTTAACTCTAAAGTATTAAAGTTATACCAAGTTTGTAATTTTTATTTAATTCCAATAACGGTGGATTAATATAATCAATTAATAAAAAATCCTTGATCATGCTAGCAGTATATTTTTATACGTATATGAATAGGTAGCTGAATTACACGGCGCTAATACGTATATTGTGCAGATGACAACTCTCTCTGTCTGATGCATATAAAAATTTAGATAACGCATGCGGATTAAAATAAAAAATACGACGAAAGAAAGCGGTGAATACAACATAATATCTAAATTGAAATGGCAACAACTAATAAAACTCATACTTCCCGTTTTATACTAAACTTTAAAAAAAAACTACTTTTTTTGAACGGTAATTTTTATTATTTTGGAAAAATGTTACATAACTACCGATTAACCAATATTTCTTTATAAACAGTATTGTAAGTTTTTAATTTTTTATAATAGTCGATAACTCCTTTGTTTATTAAGTTAGAGAATCGATCAAATGCCATAAATCTTCTCCGCAATAAGCTCTTCAACTAAAAAACAAAAATCATAACTATCGGTTCAGTATTTTCCGAGAACATAGGCCTCAAGTCCTCAAAGGTTATCATTTTTAAATTTATATATAATAGACAACTTATCTAAGATAAGTCATATATAAAGTGCCAGAATTAAAGGGGGGATGAGCAAGGGTGAATCTAAGATAATTGTATAATAGGGGCTTATTATTATTTCACACATTTATCTGGCACAAAAATGATATTAATTTCTCACCGAATATCAATAAAGATCAACTGCGTGGACCAATAAAGGAGAGTTTCCTTAAAATCTCCATCACTATTCACTAGATAGATCAAATCCTGAGCTTGAAATTCGAAGGTAGTATCATGTGTTTCAAAACGACAAGTTAAATTTCTTTTTTCATACGTCATGAAATGATATATTCTAAATAAATAAATAGGTACTTAGGAAATAAATTATATATATAATCGAGTTAGTAAAGTAAGTTAGTAAGTTTTTGTAAATATTAAAAAAAATCGAAAAGAATTAGTAAAATATATTAAATAAGTACTAATAAAAATATCAAAGACTTAAATAATTATTGTGTATGGTATTTCTTGTAGGAGCTTAAATTATGTACTCAATAATACAATAGTCTGGATTTTTATCTTGTTTTAAAAAAAAAATTCTATTTATATAATAAATTGTAGTATGTTGTATACTCGTTTAGATATACTTTTTTCATATTTGATTGGCCTTGAATTTCAATATTTCATAGTATTATAAAAACATTTAAAAAAAGAATTTAATATCGATACATATTTGATATTTCGGGCGTTCATATTATAATTTATAATATATCTACAGCATAAAAAATTAATAATTATTATGAAGGCCATTAGCGTTTTTTTAATAAACAAGCTATCTGCCATCGATGAGTTATATGATTTCTAAAGTTCTAATATATACATCTACTGCATGTAATGTATGGTTTAATAATTCCATTTAATTAAATGCAATACAAATGTTTATAATACCTACCTAATGAGTAATTTTTCACCATCATAAGGTAATAAAATTACGGTCAAACCGCAAAAACTTATTTAGGTACTATGGCCCACTCAAACCAGTATAAATCATCGGCTGCTCGGCATTTTTTGAAAAAGTGGATATAAATTGTTGACTATTTTCAGACCACGTTATATTATCACGTTAAATTCATTGCTTTATCGTATATTTTATATTACAAAAAAATCCAAAAGAGGGGATATGACAACTTCATCCCCCCGTGAAAACACCTCTGCTGTTTATAGGCAATTATTATTTATAAAATATATCTGATTATTTTCAAATACATACTGTATCATGTTTGAATGAGTGCATTCTCGCTTGACTTGGATATTTAACCATTATCTACTGCGAATGAAAATAACCTATTTACAGAAGCTGATGAACACGTACTATAGGTTTATAGATAAGAAATATCTTTATATTTATTGAAATTTAAAAAAAACTTTCACAAACGTTGAAACATGCCTTACAAAAATCGTCGTTATGGTATTATAAGTTATAATTTGAAATTTGAATTTGACGCTTACACTTTTAGAAATAAAATTACTAGTTTAGTATGCATATATGTAGTCAGAACCAAATAAGTGGAAGAAAAATAGGTATACCATGGGATTGTGGTACATTTTTTTTTCTAAAAACAATTTTATGATTTTGTTAAATATACAAACTACAGCACAAATACCAATTTGCTACAAAAAAAAAAAGAAAAAAAAAGAGCATAAATATAAAAACATATTTAAAAAATTTGCATAAGGTGGTTGATAGAGTGAATGAGATATGGTTTGGACTTCAGGTAAGTAACGCTCACTCATTTTATAGTTTTATTATATGACACTTAATTACATAATATTATAAATTATTGCAGCTTTTATTCAACCCTTGAAAAAGTCCATTCAATTGTATATAGGAACTATAAAGAGAATCTTGCATGCTGCATGCCACTCTTTGTAGTTTTAATTTATTTAAGTAAATCCTGTTTATTTTACTATTCAACTGCTAAATAGCTGTTACTTATTTGTCGTATCTCACATTATTAATTGTTAAATAAATGTTAAACTGTACATAGTACGCAATATATGAGTAGGCCGTATATCGGTTAGGTATATCGGTCGGTCCACGCTAGTATATATAATTAAGACAAATATATTAATTAATTATTACTGATAACAACATATACGCATAGGCAAAGAATGGGGGTTTGCTAAGGGGCCAAGGGGGATAGCGCTTCCGGAATTTAATTAGCCCTCTCCATATATTTTTTTAGACATAATTTTTATAGATATAGGTATCCGAAACATTGTTAGCTAATAATAAAGCCTCTAATAGATAAAAATGAATTACCCTAAGCTTATGCAGGTGCGTAATATACTAAAATAAATATTTAGTAAGTAAACTACTTATTTAACAGTATTAACATTGGTGTTACTTTGTCATGGATTTATAATATTTAGCCACAACCCACAAGGTTAAACCCAAATCAATCTTTTTATTTTTAAAATGCAAAGATTGTTTATCGATTCTAAGTAGATTACTATAGGTAGGTATAAATTAATAATTGTATAAATATTCATTTGAAAACATAGGCTAAAAGGAAAACATCTAATATCAATAAAGCTAGGAAATTACTTTATTCATGTACCTATTAATTGTGAGCTATGAGAATCAATAATTATTTACGTTCTCCGCCTGCAAATATATTAATGAATATGGGAAATACTATGGAATGGATTTTATTTTAGTATTATTATAAAGTAGGTATTGATTTAGAGTTAAGTTACATGTTTTAATGTTTTAATGTTTTAATGTTTATATACTTATATTAATAATTGTTATACTAACCACGAAAATAAAAATAATAATTTTATTGAATTTTAATGTTATTCACAAGTATTAGTTTTTATCCTACATAATATATTATTTAAAGATTAATTTTTTAAATGGATCCTTCTTCGTAAATAAAGAAAATTATATAAATAAAATAAATAAAATAATGAAATAATGTGTAACATAATAATATCTACTCTATTCAGTCAATTACTAGAAACTACAGCAGAAGTATAAAAAAGTTCAAAAATAACTATTTATATTTTATTATAACATATACCACATATACTTACACGTTACACAAAATTGTAACTACCTGTCCTAATTTGTATTATTAATCGGCTAAAATTACCTATAGGTACACGATTTTCTGGGAAATGTATACATATTATATCACAGCACTAAACGTCTGCATGTAGTAAATAATATTATAACATCACGACATAATAATATACATATCACATAATATAATATATAATATATATAGTTAGGTATATATATATATATATAATATAGACGTTTGGGTCATCTATCGTCGGTGCACGTACCTAAATCTTATGTTTTTCTTAACAAGATGACCGGTCCAAGTGTATTGGGCGGAGATTGACACGACTGACTAAACACCGCTGTTGTATATAATAATATTACGAACACGTGGATAGACTATATTATAATATGCAGTTACTAGTAAGAACTAGGACGGAAGGGGTGTATGAACAGTCGAATAGACTCAAATATTTACTACGCCGTCATTGCAGTTGAATAGGATTTTTTCCTCTAGCCCTCTAGGTACCTTCACGCCGTTTACAAACGAATAATGTTTGTTGTTATTTATATTGTATTATACTATTATACCTATATAAATAAATATATATATATAATATAATATATATTATGTATATACGTATAGGCGATCGCCGATCATTGATTTTTATATTGAAAATTTGTTTGAAAACGAACCGTAACTTTAACAATAACACTATAAGGTACACACACGCACACACACATATAATATAACAATAATTATGTCAATGACTTTATGTACATTATATACACTATATAGTATATAGGTATAGATACATATAGTATAATTATACACTGTAGTGCTGTAACTGTATATACATATGATTTTTATTGCTCCATTTATTACGGCATAACTTTTTTAATCCGAGCAAGTCCTCACCTATAATAATGTCCATCCTGTGACGTCTTGTAAAGCAACGCGCAGGTCACAGGATATACCTATGTAAAGACATCTGGGGTGTTGGATAACTATGTAGGTATGTTATTTAGTATAGCTATAATACATCTATAACAATACCTACTATATAGTCGTCTCACATCGTTGGCTCGGTGTAAGCTAGCATTGCAATGTTAATATTGAAAAGTAGGTATAATAAATTAACTATTAAGTATGAATAGGTATATCTATCTAATTTTCCACATTGTCGGGTAAAACTAAAAAACCTTGAATATTTACGAATTATTCCATTATTAACGCAGATACGTGTACAACTGTACGCGTACGTACCGGTCTCAGTTACAAGCTGACCTATAGCTCCCGAATGGCGGTGACCAGTGACATCCCAGGGATTTTTAGCATCATATCCTTGTCACAAACACGCGAATACGTGTTACAACCCTACCAACTTAAAAACCTACAAACAAATACACAAAAATAACCCCTACCGTACGACCACACTCCTAATGGCCTATGTTGCCACGGGTTCCCCCTAAACAAAAAAACTGATTTTACTTACATCTAACCACAGATATTAAATATTCGCCAAAATATTTATTTTTGCATTTTCTTGACGGATAGGTACAATTTCCTTTTAAAAATAGGTTCTTTTTTATTTCAGTTAATTTGTATTAGTTTGTTTCAATTTTATTGTTGATAGCAATTTTATAAATCAAAATGCTCGATAATTTATGGTAAAGTAAGAATTTCTACCTTAAATTGTTTATATAGCAATTATTAAAAATATTGAAATAGATCAAATATTTTGTATTATAATATACGTTTTACGGTTCAGATGTCTTCTAATCCACCATGACAATCGCACATTTTTTTTCAAACATAAATCAAATGTATTTTTACTCTATATATTAATTGTAATGCATATATAAGCGTAGGTATTGCATTTTAATACAAATGATAAATCTTTTATCTTTGAATATGAAAATTGGTTCTGAACGGAGACGGCGGTGTGTTAAACTTGTAGAAAAATCAAATTGAATAGTTAATTAAAAAAATTTATAAAATCGGAAAAATTTCGTGGCTACGAATAATGCTATTTTTCGACACAATTTTAATTTTTCGAAATTTTGTCTAAATTTAAACATTAACTGCTGTATTTAAAAACAATCGTGTGGCTGTGTAGCGTGTATCTTAAATATTTGAATTTCTATCAAAAAACTTTGCATTAAATTTCCAAGGTTTTTCACCAAGTAAATAATTGTTTATTGGTATTTATAAAAAACAACTAAAAAAACCAAAGATATTTTACTATACATAGAAAATGTATTAATACAAATATTTGGTAAAAATTTCAAATATCTTCGGTTATTCGAGATTTTGATAAATTCGTCAAAATCTTAACATCAGTCAATCATAAAAATTACCGTGGATTAACGCTTAATTTTTTTAAATTACATTATTAAAACTTACTAAATTAAATTTTGTCCTATTACTTCCTATAATTGTACCTAATAAGTAATAACTAATAACTAATAAGTAATAGGCAGGTATTCTATATTTTAATACTTACATCGTTTTTACTAATTTTGACATTTAAATGTAATATCTTGTATTATTTTACATTTATAATGCTACCTAATTAAATTAATAATAATAAAATAACATAATTCTATGATTTTTAATTTGACTTATAACACTAAACGAATACCTAATACGGTAGGTCATTTGCTAAACGAATACCTACCTAACAAACAGGAAATTTGGCATGGATAAAAATAACACTATAAGAGTTAAAATATTATGTTGAAAATTGTTATAATATTTGGTGTAAACTTACAACCTGTCTTTTAATCATACTATTGTAGACTCAAAACATATTAAAACCAAAAATTAAATTCAACACAAAATTATTAATTGTTAGTTAAAAAAAAAAAAAAATAATAATAATATTGGTAATATAAATGGTTAATTTTTAAATTGTTTTCATATTGGACGACTTGACACCTAACAAGACAGTAGACACATCGTAAATTTTAATAGACTACTAATAATTGTTATTCGTGTTATAATTTTTATTTGATATGTCACCCTTAATTCTAGTATTTTCATAATAAAAAAATTAATTTTATTCAAAAAATTATACCCCCTCCCCGTTAGTATACCACTGTTGTGATTACTTCTAATAATTTTCAATAATTTTAGATTCTGAGCGGAGCGATGAATGTATTGATTTTACCATAATGTGTGTTTTTATTTTATTTATTTATTTTTTTTTGTGTCTGCCATCACGTTTTGGAGCATTAAAAGTGCTTCAATTTTTGACTTCAGTACCTCGTTCGATCAGAAAGTGAATCTAGTTGGTACTTTGGGGGGGGGATCAAAAGTAAAAAATTCTTAATACTTTTCTAAATAATCAAGAATAACAAACTAAACATTAAGGGAAAAACGGGAAATTTTACTCACAACCAGTTTTCGACAAAATCGATTTTGGTTGAACTATTCATAGATATTTGCAATTTTCGATCATTATTATTTTTTTTAAAATTAATATCGATAAAAATTTATTTGTTTGGCAGAAAAGCTTGAAAATTTAATACATGGTTCTTAACATATTGTTACAATAGCAGTTGAAAAATAAAAGAAATTCATGGTCACAATTTTTTTTTATAAGCATTCAAAGCTTTAATTTTGACAAAATACTTAAAAATCACAAAAATTCACAAATTATTTTAAGCTAGAAATTCATAAAAAATTTTCTTTTTAAATTATAAGATTTCAAAATTTAATACAAGATTCCTTACAAGTTTTTCAATCTTTATCACAAATAAAAAGTCCACCGGAAATTCGAATTAAATTTTTATGAGCATTTGAAATTTAAATTTTTACAACATTGGATTTTCACTGGATTTCATATTTAGCGATTTTCTTATTTTGGTGTAACTCTAAAACAAATGACCGCAGATACTTGAAATTTTCACTGAATGTTTATATAGGCATTTAATATATTTTATAAAATCTTCAAAATATTTTGATTTGTTTTGAGTTGTTTACTGACATTTCAATTTTTCAACTTTTTTAGTTTTTTTTCTATAAATATCGATAAAAATTTATTTGTTGGGTATAAAAGCTTGAAAATTTAATACACGGCTTATAATAATGCATTGTAACAATAGCAGTTAAAAAAATTCAAAAATACATAGGCACGATTGTTTCTTATAAGCATTTAATGTTCAAATTTTGACTAAATACGTAAAAATTACGGCAATGTTCAAATTATCTTAGATAGAAATTTATAAAAGTTCTTCTTTTTAGATCTAAGATTTGAAAATTTAATACAAGGCTCCTAACATATTTATACAATATCAGTTGAAAAATAAAAGAAATACATAGTCACAATTTTTTTTATAAGCATTTAAAGTTTGAATTTTGACAACATATTATGTAAAAATCACGAAAATTCGTAAATTATTTTACGCTAGAAATTCATAAAAATTTTCCCTTTTATATCCTAGATTTGAAAATTTAATACAAGGCTCCTAAAATATTTTTACAATAGCAGTTGAAAAATAAAAGAAATACATAGGCACAATTTTTTTTTACAAGCGTTCAAATTTTGAATTTTGACAACATACGTAAAAATCACGAAAATTCGCAAATTATTTTAAGCTAGAAATTCATAAAAAAATTTTATTTTGAATCTAAGATTTGAAAATTTTTAATAATCTATAATTATATATCCTAGTCAGATAAACCGTCTTCGCTCAAAATCGTTTTTCGTATACAATGATATAATATCATTGGATTCAAATTTAATTCCATCCATTACAGTAATCCACTTTCCCGCTTTTTTTTTTTTGGGGGGGGGGGGGGTGAGCATACATTTTTAAAAATCGTATGATAAAGCTTATTTGTTTAATCATACTTTGAAACGCAGCGATACTCCATACCAAAATAACGCAATTGTCTATATTGTTCAATTTTCAGAAAACCCGTAATAATAAATATTGATTTAACATTGAGTACCTACATAGGTAGGTACGTAATTGTTTTTTTAAAATTTTTTTTGTTCTCTGGTTAGGGATTTGAACCCAGGGGACACCCTTCCCCCCGTAAATAAGCCATTGATTTAAGATTTTTTACCTACATTGATTACTGGTCAGCAAAGGCGCAAATCTAAGGTTGCAGGGGGGGGGCAACTGCCCCCCTTCATTTGGTAGGTAGGTGGTCAATTGATTGATACTCGATGGTCAATTTTCAGACGTTACAATAAGCATACATCAATACACTTATATTATATTATATTTTCATTTGATACATTTTATTATTGTTATTTATATGTAAGTGAGCACAGTGAAATTTTTTTTTAATATGTGGGTATTGAATACTTTTTTTTGCCCCCCCCCCCCCTCCCCCCATAAATTGAATTATTTTGCGCCTCTGCAGTGGTCAGCAATAATAATACTGCGTGGATCGTCGATTCTGTGATGGTTTGTGCTACGTCACGAGAACCTTCCCTCCCCACCAATTCCACGTTATCATCTTCATCGTTATCATAATAATATCGTAAGAGTTGTGTTATCTAAACAAACCGAGTAGATACCACTTGGTATTGTATACAATAATTTATTGTTTGTGGATGATGAAAGACACCGTGCTGCAAAATGTTTTCTTTTTCTCCGTACAATTTTAAAGTATTTTAGTCTTCAAATTTTTAAATTAATACATTATGGGTGTCCAAGGCTTGTGGAAATTGTTGGAATCTGCTGGGAAACCGATTCCCGTTGAAAAGTTGGAGAATAAAGTACTGAGTATCGGTATCCTTTTGTGAAACAATTGTAATTTTAATCATTCATAATATATTATTATAACGATTTGTCTGTTTTCATAAAGCAGTTTGAAATCACTATACAGGTATTGATCTTATTTCAGTAAGACATTTTTACGCCTTTCATGAATTATAATTGAAACTAATTAAGTGAGTTTCACAGTTTGTGTTAGGTGCCTATGTATTAAATACTTTTGCAAATCTGTTGATTCATTTTCAATGAATTGTAATTAAACTATCTTACAATTAAACACTTTAAAACAGTTTAACTTCCAATAAAATATCTTATAATGTATGTTTAATTATTTCCATATGGTTTGTTTCAAAACCATTTATCAAGCCTTTGTATACTAAATTTTTTTGTATAAGATAGTTGATACTTAATTAGTATGCTCCAAGTTATTATTTTAAATCTGATTCAACTCAGTGTTATGTTTTTTAATCTATTTTCATGATTGGTTATGGTTGGTAGCTGTATTAGAGTATATACACACGTTTAGTTAGAATTGTCGTAATTTGTAAAAGATTGTATTTATTTTAAATTATTTAAATTTATATGTACCGCTTTAATCTTATATGGCTTATAGTTAATCAGTTTTTGTGAAATCGATTATAGTACTTAAATGTAGGTACGTAGAATCTACTAGTAATATATACTAAAATTGATTTAAAAGTTAAATATTATTTAGTAGCTGTTGTTGAGTGGGATCAATTTCTTTTTAAAATTAAAATTAACAATTGTAATTTGTTGAATATGACTGATGTAAGTAAGTTTAAAAAAAAAAAACAATATTACCAATTAAAACGCCTCTTATTTATTATTGATAAAATACAATTTCTAAATATTGTGTATAGTTTGAATTCCTGAATATTAAATTAATATTTATTTGATTTTGCATAAGGATTTTTTGGTAAAATATGTCAAAATTGTAATAGAATATCTACCTAGATACCTAATACCTACTGATTATCAGACCTTTTGAATTTGAAAATTGATTAGAGTATTCTGAAAAATAAATTTATTTCAGTTTTTTACTTGGTTTATAAAATTAGTTTTTAAATTGATTATAGCTATTTTAAAAATTTGATTTTTTTTCCAGATATATAATCAAATTTTGACTTTATAACTATACTTTTTTTAGTGAAAAAACATGGCAAAGCCTTACAAAAATCGCTTTTTCTGCACATCCCTATGTGACATCCTGTCATTGGAAATCAATCTCAATGGCAATATGTAGCGCAGGAATATGCAAAATCAGCGTGTTTTGTTACTGGACAGAGTATAATAATAATATTATCAACTATTAATCTATTGATTAAGTCTTCTGCATAAACATTAAATTATGATTGAATTTAAATCTTAACTCACTTTAAACATGATTTAATATTATATTCTCTGAGATTCTTAGAATTTAAATATTTTATACAAATAGCCAATAATTACTGTAAAAATTATCGAATATTTGTTAGTATGAAGCCTGATTAGTTTTTATTTAAGATTAACTTACAAAAAATAAAAATAAAAATAAGTTACATTTTTATGATTAATTTAACTCTGCTAACTTAATAATTTAACAAAGTTATTGTTAGAATTATGTTAAAATATTTTAACATTTAAGTATTAGTTATTTTATAACTTAATACACTGTTACTTATAATAATGAATAAATCATAATTTAGATAACAGTGATTTTCTTAATAACATAACATTGTATCGCATAGTATATTCTTAACATGCTTAGTATTGATTAAAATAGAATTAATAGCTTCTTACTATATTCGTTTTTTAAAAGTGAAAGCCCTTCCATTACAATTGTTATTGACTTGATATTTAATGTGCTCTAAAGTAAACTCAAATTTTCATTTTCCCATGGCAATACAAAGGTGCATTGTTGATTGTATATAACACAATTATAAAATTATTGTGTGTATAATAATTAATTATGGGAATTCAGAAAAAGATTGTATGTATTCGTGTAATTAAAAAATACAAAATAAAACACTTTATCCTTTAAACTTTCACAAATTTTCAAATTTAAACCTTTTTTTTTTGACCCATGAAGTATAAAATATGTATTTATGTAATTTAATTTTTTTTTAACAATTTCCGAGAATCTAATTTATTATTTAAAACACAATATAATATTAATTGGTACACTTTAAAAATGTTTGAAGTAATTAATTAAAATATTCTTAGTAGTCAAAGAGTCAAAGATAGCAAAAAGCATGTGTAATCAAAGTTGAAAATTTCAGTGTATTATTATTTTACTAACTATGAAATATATTCTAATTATGTGGAATGTGGATACTTGTACTATAATAGATAAGTAGATACATGGCAGTTATAATACAAATATATTTAATTAATTTTTTAACTTCAATAAATTAACTACCTACTTGATTTTTCATATCATGAATCTATATAATTATATTTCATAATCAAATTGTAATAATATTAAGATTTTATAAATAATATTTATATTATGATAATCAACTGCATATTCATCAAAGTATTATAGGTTCATATAAATTTTAACGATTTGCTTTTAATACAATCATTTTGTGAACACTTTGTTTAATTTTTTTTACTCAATTTAAATGTTATTACAAAAATTTTATCTATGCTATAGTACAGATACATTTTTCTGTGGAAATATAATATAAAGCATTATGTTAAGATAACATGGCGAAAAATAAAGGTTAAACTTAGTTTATTATTTTATTAAATTTTATATTGTTAAGAATTATAGTTAGTTTATTACATAATATATTTATGCCATTATTAGAAGCATTAAAAACATAGAAATTAAATAAATTTCCTTAAATATATTATCAATCAGATGTTTCAATATGGATGTACCAAATAATTAAAGGTGTTCAAGAAAGTGAACATGGTGCTACAACAAATGGACATTTAATTGTAATGTTTCATAGAATATGCAAATTATTGTTTTATGGTATTAAACCAATATTTGTATTTGATGGGGGTGTACCAGAGCTTAAAAAAATAACTATCGTAAGTATAATTTAAATAATAATCTATGTTTTAAGAATAATTTGTTAATAACTTATGTGTAGAAATATATTTTATTTATTTAAATAGATTTGTGGAACAAATAGACTAGAAATTTTATATTTTTATTGTCATTAGATATTACAAAGTAAAATAAATTAGTTGTATACTTTAAAATATGTATTATAATATGTTACTAATAATTTTGAAAATGAATTATTATTAAAAGTAACTTATTCTTTCATGCATAAAATCTAAGTTTTAAACTTAAATAAAAATAAACGTCAATTAATCTTAGTTTTCTGTGATGGGTTATTTTGGATACTATGAATATTTTACTGTTTTTGAATTTGAACAGTAAATGTTACGATGTTATGCTGTTTATATTATTTTTAACCATAGAGTTAATACTTTAATAGGATTTGAAAAATGTATTTAATTTAAATAGTTAAATTATGCTATTATTATATTATTTTGGCCTATTTGTGTTAAAATTACAAAAATGCATCAAATACAATTATTTTCCCACATTGTCTTGTAGTTTTTTTTAGCTGTTATGTATTAAATAAAAATAGAATAGATATCATTTTTTGTTTCTGTTTTTAGTTGTGACGACCACAATCATTTTTGAGAATCTATGGGAAAATTAGTGTATGTTAACTTATTGTTACAGATTCTGTGGGAACAAAAATACATTTTCTTGACTAATAACTGTTTGAAATGAATAGTAATTTATTTTAGGTATAATTAGTCCTTAATTACCATGCATCATCTTTGGCATTGTTTTCATGAATGTGCTACTTAAATACAATACAATTTGTAAAGAAAACCATCTGATAATAATCAAAACTAGTGGAAATGTCAATATTTTTTCTTATTCATACTTGCTTTGATTTAATTGTATACTAGAAATAAAACATATAAAAATATGTTTTTTCTTACACACTTATGAATCATGTGTTATGTGTATATTTTTTCAATTGTATTTGTAACATATTATTGTACTTTATTTTTCATATACATTTATAAAAGTACCAAAGTATTATACTATGATAATATTAAAAAGTACATAGATAGTTTTTACATATATATAAATTATATTGTAAATAAAACAAATTTATTTTTACATATTATATCCTTGTAAGTGATATCTTCATTAATCAAATAAAAGTTAATTATATCATAAAAGGTGGTAATTAATGTAACATAGTGAAACTTCTAATTAACAAAATATTTTTAAGACTGAATATGTATAATTTTGTATATAATTTCTCTACTTGGTGATTATTTGATCATCGATAACTCATTATTTCAAAAAGTATAAATGTTTAAAAAAAAAATTTACTTGTTTTGTATATTTTGTTAAAAACAATATTTTAACATTACATTTATATTCTTTATCCTCAACATTTTTTAAGATTTTTACTTTTTTGAATGACAACATACAGTTATAATTTCATAGTCAAAATCAGAATATTTTTATAAGTATTTTGTTACATAAAAATCAAATTTAGGATGAGTATTTTATAAGTTATACATTTTTAAGATGAATGGAGTGGTACACGGTTAAACTGCTAAATGTTGGTCCACTACTCCGGTCATCTAAATTTTAAAGTACTTATAAAGCTGTAATTCATAAACTACTCATCCTAAATTTGATGTCTTAAAATACATAGAAAAATTTTCTATTTTAGAATATGAAATTAAATAATAAACTAGATGTTGCCATTCAAAAAGTAAAAAACTTATATGGATATAATATATATTTATATTTATTTTGAAAATATTGTTTTTTAACAATCAAAAACCACGTTTTTTTAAAAAATATTTTTTGAAGATTTTATATTCACGTACCATCTACTCAGTTTGAAATTTTTCATTTACAAAATGACTAAATAAAATTTTTTTGGCTTATATTAAAATGTATGCGTTATTTTAAAAGTATGGAATTGTATTTATTAAGAACTACAAAATATTGGTAATATTATAAATATTTAATGCATAAAAATAAAATAAAATACATATGTACAATTAGGTGTATTATTATTAACATTGAGTATACTAATAATTATGTTTCATTATAATTTTTTTATGAAGGGAGATTATCTTAGGATACCACCAGAGAGCATTTCGCATATCACTAGTGGTACGCATGCTTCAGATTGATAACCACTGCTCTAACCCATAGAGAATTAGCATTGAATAGAATAAATCTTGTGTTGTCAGCTTTATAGTTAAAGCAAATTGGTTTTTATCAAGGTTAATATTATAGTCTGTCCAATGAGAGAATATGCTGTGTGAACACAAAAACAAGTTGGCTCTGTGCATCAATTCTTGATTGGTGGCATATATTATTAGAGGTAGCCTTAATGTTAATATTTGTTTTTGATAAAATTCTTTCTTAAGAGGACACAACACCTAGTTGATTAACGAACCTCATTTTACATATGCAAATCTAGCGACTGACATGTTCTATCAAGAGACAATGTATAGGAATATAAGTTTGTACGTTAGTTGTTTTACAATATCTTAATGTTGTATGTCACTATATGAGGAATTCTGAATTCTAATAGTTTGCTTACTTATAATTACAAATATATTTAAAAAACACAACTAATGTTCCTCATTTTAAATTTGATAATAGGTCAATTTACTCTAATATTATAATTTGCTAAATTGTGTATTGGTAATTTAGAGAAAATAAATTTTGTGGCTGACTGTTGACATCTTTAGGCATTAGTTTATTTTTCATTTTTGTTCAACTATAAGTATACATACATTTTTAAATATGTATTTGTAATAGTTATCCAAGCTGTCTTATTACAATATGTTGATAGTATTAATTTGTTTTAAATATTCATTTAAGGCTCAAAGACAAGCTCAAAAAAATCGTGCCAAAAAATCAACTGGGAAAACCAAAGAAAAACTATTAAAAAATATGTTAGAACAGGCAGCCTTGAAAACTGTTATGAATACTGGAAATTCGTTGACTGAAGATGAAGTGATCTCAAAAACTATTGGTAGTTTAAATAAAGGAGCCGAAATCGATTTGTTTGAGCTACCAAAATTGCCAGAACCTATGTAAATTGATTTTTATATATAATTTATCTGATAAATGGATTAATTTTATTGTTAAGTGTATAACTATATATTATTATTTTTAAATCTAATTTGAATTAAAAAAAAATGTTTTATAGTGAAATAGAGAAGACCAAAATACCTATAAATGAAAAAGACCAGTCATACTTAAATTTGTCAAACGAAAAGAATGAAAATATTCTACTATTAGCAGTAGAAAATCAAAACAACGATTTTTTGTATGCAGACATAAAGGACAAGGAAACAAGTTCTCCAAAAAAATTAAATGCATGTACAATATATACCTATAAAAAACAACATTATTGCATACAGTTTTAAATATTTAAAAATTTGATTTTAGGCATTTTCATCTATGCAAATTGGTGAACTTTTAAATGGATTTTCAGAAGATCAAAGACGTAAATCAGAAAAAAAAAATCAACAAAAATCAAAGCATGAAATGACGTTAAATGAATTGGAAATGTTTTTGAACAATGACTGTGGGACTATTAAAAATGTTGATGAATTTGGTCAAAATATTAATTCTGATCATGATACTGTTTTTTACTATGAATCTGGTATGTGATTAAAACAGTAGATAATATGAAAGGATTATATTTAGAATTTTATTAATTTAAACAGTTAAATTAAATCATTAAAGACTGGTATGATTACACTTTTGTTGAAATAAAATCTTTTTAATCAACCTAACTTGTAAAAAATACAATGATTTAAGTCTTTATTTCCTTGTCAATATGACAATACACAACCATAGCTGTGAAAGATAATAATGAAGAAACATAATTCTATGGTTTTAATACCATCTTTTAAATTAAAAAAAACCTCTTTTATTTGTTTTTATTTGCGATATTTAGCAAACCTATTTTGTTTTTTGAATTAATGTAGATTAGAATGACTCTAATTTATTGTGTCTTATTTATATTGCATTAAATAATCATGTCATTTTCATGTATTGGTTAGTATGGTGTTTTCAACAATATAAATTCTGGGTTGAATGAAACCTAACATTGCATTAGTCACATTTTGTAATTTAAAATCCATCTTAAAATATTTAAATCATCAATAGAATCAATTTCTTTCTTTCAGAGTCTCTTTGTCCATAGCATCCAATTAAAGTCATCTATATGACTTTAAATTATTAAAAATGTTGTCATCATTGTTCCGTTACCAGATAAAACCTGAAATAACTTCAAAATGTTAGAGATATTATTAATAACACAGAGATTGTTTTAACTATTAACATTAACTAATACTAAAATATAATTCAAACTAAATCAGTATTGTAATATGGTTTTTTTTAATATAGATATCAACAAATCATCTAAAAGTAGTAATTCAGAGAACATTGAAATGCCTAAAAAGATAAAAACTTCAAATTTAAAAAAAAGTGTTGAAACTGAATCAAAGAGTACAAGCCAAAAGATTTTTAATACTGATACCATTGGATCACCTACTTTAACAGAAGGTTTGCATTTAAATTTGATAAATTGTTAAGAAAATATGATACCTGTGTATGTGTGATGCATCATCATGATGTATTTTCTTACAAACTTACAATATAGAAAATTTACATTCAGCAGAATCTATCTTGAGTTTTGAGTTTTAATACAATAGTTAACTTAACTATTATGAAATTTAAAGGTAAGTATATCATATGTGTTATCCCTTCTGTTTTTTTTTTTTTTAAATATTTTAAATTTAAACTAAATTATAAGTATAACTAAACAAATAGGTATGATCGCAAAAACCAGTTTTGGTCTGGTTGGCGCATCCTCCACTATTCTACAAACAAAACTATTTCTCGTAGTTCTCCATATTTCATTGGTGGGCAATGCTAATAGAATAGAATAGAATAGAAGAGAAGAACGAACTATGTGGTGGACGAGGCAATGGTGGTATGGTATCACAAAGTTGTGATTATACCTATTTATTTAGTAATGGTTATAAGTATATTAAATATTTTGCTTTGAGATTAAAAAAAATGAAAAAAAACCGTAAAAATACATACAATATTTTTAGTTTTTACTAATAAATAATAATTGTAAATTTACTGCAATATTAACACTAACAACATAAAATAAATTCTGCTATGGTATACATTTCTAAGATGGAGATTACACATAAATGTTTTCTTAAGATAATTCAAGTGGCCAGTGCACCGTTTGTTTTTTCTCTCCGATCTACGTGCAACATTGCAAATTTATGTTCAGCAAAACTTATTCTGTGTTGTTACTTTTAATATTAAAGTGAATTTGTGAATTTGTCTATTATCAAATTTTAAGCTAAGAACATTATTTATGTTTTTTCATTTCAAAGTTTAGCTTTTTTTTGACGATGTTTTATGTTGTATACAATTTATATATATTTATAAATTGTAATAATTTACATGCTCTTAACATTCAAATTAAACTATCATAAAATAGCCAACTTTAAGAAAAGGGTAATGTCCGTAACTTAAAGTTTGATAATACATGAATTCACTCTATTATTAAAAGTTATAACACAGCTAGTGTGGTTCTGCTAAATGTAAATTTGTTATTTTGCTAATGGGCCACAAAGAAAACAACTAGTGTGCTGACATATTTTTAAACGAAATCGTTATAATATATTTTAAAAATTGTACATTTATGGAATGAATACATATTAGTTATTATATATATTTATTTTACAGACATTGATGAAGATATATTTAAGGCACTTGCTGGTGATGAATCCCTTGAAGAAGATAGATTAGCATGGCTTATTTTCAATGAGAATAAAATAGCCAGTAAAAGGCGATCAAGTAATTTTTCATAATAAAATACTTATAAAATCACATTTACATCTTCAACTTGGAATTAATTGTTGTAGGCGAATATGAGTCACCAAATATAAAATGTCCTAAACCTGATATAGGTTTTAGTAGCAGTTCTGAAGTATTAACATCAGATATGGAAGAAGATGTAACAAAGAAAAATTGCAAAGTCTTGTCCAAAAAATATTTTTCAAGAAGTATTTTTATTACAGAAGATAATGTGTCGAATGAAAATATCGATGATTTTAATGAAGAAGATTATTTGTCATGGGTGTCACATAGTAAAAGTAAACATATATAATTTATTTCGATCAAATTAATTTATAATTTTAATTTAGGGATCCTTGATTTAAATCCCTGTAAGTTCAAGATAAACTTATTTGATAAATGCAAAATCACACCAAGGAATTATCTTAAATAACACATATTTAAAGATTAAAATATATCATTCTAAAAATACACCTCAATTAATTAATGGTAATTTTATATTATTTTATATTAGATGAACCTAGTCAAACAAAATTGGAAAACACAAATCCGAGTATCAATCATCATGATATTCCATCTACAAGCAAATCTTCATCATTTCTAGGAAACGAAGATAATGTATCTGAAAAAAATATTAACATGTTGGATCAACAAAATATTAATGAGTCAATATATTTTGTATCAAAACCTATAAAAACACAAGAATTTAGCATATCTAGTAGTGTTTCATCCTCTATAGAATCTGATAATTCAAATGGCTCTCTTTCCGAAAATTCTGTTAATTTTTCACCTGAGGAAAGTTTATCTGAAAATGATAATATAATAATACAAGGTTTGTTGAAGTTTCTCTAAAAATATTATTAACAATAATTAAAACAAATCTATATTAGATATTATCAAGCTCTGAAACTTTAAATAATATTTTGTACATATATTTTCATAAGTAAGGACTCATTAGAAAAAAATTTAATATACATATATGACATATGTATACATAAATTCAAATTAAATTAAAAATTACTTGTGGATATGTTAAATCTGGGTATTACACAATTTTATAAAGCTTGGATAAGTTTGGTTAGTTCTGTTCTCCAAGAAATAGGATTAAATTACAAATTATTTTTCATTTGAATAATTTATGATTTTAATATATATATATTTTTAATGCAAAATATTTTTTTACTACTAATTTACTGACTTATACTTTAAAAATTTTAGGGAATCAATACAAACAAAAAGTCAATCAAAGTCCTAAAAAAGAGTCAGATATTCCAATACTACATAAAAATGAATTCAAAGAAATAAATTCTACAAAAGATGGTAATAATTTGGTTTGCAAATTAGAATTCGCATTTTATTTTGCCCATGTTCTAAAACTATTCAATGTTTTATATATTATTTTTAGATTAATATATTTAATAATGTATGTTTTATAATTAGTAATAAGAGAAACATTTAATTCTCCAACAACATTGAATACAATTTCTACAAAACTTCCTGAACCTCCTGACAATCAAATAAGTTCTATGAATGAAGAACAATATTATCAGTCCATACAAGTATTTATAAAATTTAATATATTAATATTGGTTTAATAATAATAAAAAAATTAACAATGGCTTTTTAGGATACTTTAGTTAAGCGTCAAAATGATTTGGCTAGTTTAAAAAGAACATCTGATCGAATGGCTTCTTCTGTAACACAAAAAATTACATCAGACATAAAGGTAATATTTGTCAATTATTATAAATGACTAGGTTTTATTTTTGTAATACATTGATTAAAGAAGTGTTTTATATTTTTTTGAGAATGAAATTGAAAACAAATATTATTTTGTGATTATTAATAGATATTGTTAAATAAAAGAGGTATTGGAATTTTTTGTTTTTACTTTATAATAAAACATATCAATTCTAAACCTGATTATTTCATTATATTATTTTAACTGATTTTTGTTTCTTAAATAAATTAAGCGTAACTTATTTTATAATGCATTTCCAATAACATTATTGTTGTTTAGTAATTAATTTCAATAATATACTTTAAAAAACGTAAGAATAATTTTTTAAAGTAAAGTTCTTTGTATAATTGTAACATATTTTTGTTTAAATTTTACATTAAGGTTACAAGCTTAGTAATTTTATGTTTTCAATTTTAGCAAATTATAAAAAAAATATGTTATTTTTATTTTGTTGTTATTATTATTATTTTAACTCCAATATTCTGTTTACCATGTACTACTGAAACCTGTGCTCCATTAGTTTTGATTGTGATCTATTATTAAATTAAATACATTTTACAAAATAAAATTTATTACAATTATCAATGATTACTTCTTTATTTTTAGGGTCTTTTGAAGTTGTTTGGTATACCATATATAACAGCACCAATGGAAGCAGAAGCACAATGTGCCTTTTTAGAAAAAATTGGACGAACAGAAGGTACTGTGACAGATGATAGTGATGTTTGGTTGTTCGGGGCTAATGTTGTTTATAAAGATTTTTTCGACAGCCAAAAATATGTTAAACAATTTAAAAGCATCGATATTAAACAACAATTTGGTAATATATCTTTGTGTATAATATGTGTTATGCAGTATAAAATTATATGTTTGTGTTTTAATTTATTTTAGCTTTGTCTCAAAATAGTTTAATTCAATTAGCATTTCTTGTGGGAAGTGACTACACAAATGGTATTGATGGGATTGGTCCAGTATCTGCTATTGAAATTTTATCTTTTTTTGAATCCAAGACTAAAAATATGAACATTGAAGAAAAATTACTAAAAATTAAGGAAATTGCCAACTCAAAAGCTGAAGTGTATAGTGATATGCCATTTATAAAAAAATTAAAATCGACCAAAATTGGCAATGGTAAATCTATATGTTTAATATTATTATAAAATTAATATTTTACTAAAATTAAATGTATTAATTTGTAATTAAAAATTTAGATTTTCCAAATAAAGCTGTTATTAATGCATATCTCCACCCGATTGTAAATGAAGCAAATGAAAGCTTTAATTGGGGTTCACTCCAAGTTGACTCAATCATCCAATTTGCTCAAACTAACTTTGATTGGGATGTTTCTAAAACGAAAAGCAAATTAGCTCCAGTGTTAAAAAAAGTTTCCGAACGGACAGTAAGTTTCTTAAATATTTTAAGTATTAAAAAATGAGAGATATTGTATTTTTTAAAAAATTTAAAAATAATTGAAAAAAAGCGGGTAAGTCGTGTATGTCGCTCTGCTGTACAGTAGGTTACAAGTAGGTTACTGTAATGGATGGAATTAAATTTGATTCCAATGATATTATTTCATTGTATACAAAAAACGATTCTGAGCGAAGACGGTTTATCTGTCTAGGATATATTATAGATTATTAAAAATTTTCAAATCTTAGATTTAAAAAAAAATTTTTTTATGAATTTCTAGTTTGAAATAATTTGCGAATTTTCGTGATTTTTACATATGTTGTCAAAATTCAAACTTTGAATGCTTGTAAAAAAAAAATTGTGACTATGCATTTCTTTTATTTTTCAATTTTTATTGTAAAAATATATTATGAGCCTTGTATTAAATTTTCAAATCTTAGATATAAAAAGAAATTTTTTTATGAATTTCTATCTTAAAATAATTTCTGTATTTTCGTGATTTTTACATAATATGTTGTCAAAACTCAAACTTTGAATGCTTAAAAAAAAAATTGTGACTAGGTATTCCTTTTATTTTGCAACTGCAATTGTAAAAATATGTTAGGAGCCTTGTATTAAATTTTCCAATCTTAGAATTAAAAAGGAAAACTTTTATGAATTTCTATCTAAGATAATTTGAACATTGCCGTAATTTTTACGTATTTAGTCAAAATTTGAACTTTAAATGCTTATAAAAAAAAATCGTGCCTACGAATTTTTAATATTTTTTAACTTCTATTGGTACAATGTGTTAGAAGCCTTGTATTAATTTTTCAAGCTTTTCTACCGAACAAATAAATTTTTATCGATATTTATAGAAAAAAAAACTAAAAAAGTTGAAAAATTGAAATGTCTGTAAACAATAATATAAATATAGTATATAAAATGCCTATATAAACATTCAGTCAAAATTTCAAGTATCTGCGGTAATTTGTTTTAGAGTTACACCAAAATAAGGAAATCGCTAAAAGTGAAAATCCAATGTTGTAAAAATTTAAATTTCAAATGCTCATAAAAATTTAATTTGGATTTCCGGTGGAATTTTTATTTGTGATAAAGATTGAAAAACTTGTAAGGAATCTTGTATTAAATTTTTAAACCTTAGATTTAAAAAGAAAATTTTTTATGAATTTCTAGCTTAAAATAATTTGCAAATTTTCATGATTTTTACGTATTTTGTCAAAATTCTAACTTTGAATGCTTAAAAAAAAAAAATTGTGACTATGAATTTCTTTTATTTTTCAACTGCTATTGTAACAATATGATAAGAGCTTTGTATTAAATTTTCAAGTTTTTCTGCCTAACAAATAAATTTATATCGATATTAATTTAAAAAAAACTAATAATGATCGAAAATTTGAAATGCCTATGAATAGTTCAACTTAAGTCGATACTTATATAAACATTAGGTGAAAATTTCATGTATCTATGGTCATTTGTTTTAAAGTTACATCAAAAACCAAAATCGATTTTGTCGAAAAATGAGTGTGCGTAAAATTTCCCGTTTTTCCCTTAATTTTTAGTTTGTTTTTCTCAATTATTTAGAAAAGTATTAAGAATTTTTTACTTTTGACCCCCCAAAGTACCAACTAGATTCACTTTCTGATCGAACTAGGTACTGAAGTCAAAAATCGAAGCATTTTTACTTCCCCAAAACGTGATGACAGACACAAAAAAAAAAAAAAAAAAACACACATCATGGTAAAATCAATACATTCATCGCTCCGCTCAGAATCTAAAATGTATAGTAATTATAGTTAATTTAAGTGCTTAAAATACATAATTTTGAATACTAATTAACACTAATATTAGTAAAAAAAGGTTATAACCAAAAAAATTTTATTTATTGCCGGGAGGCAATAATATTTGGGTTATTTATTGGAATTATATCTGTTTTTAAAACAGGCTTTTATGAAGCAAATTAACAAAATCTGTTGCTAATAAAGTGCTACACTTCTCTGAGCTTAATTAAATATTCTAATTTTTCAAATATGGTTTTGGAAAATAATTCATTATTATCTACTAATTGTTGTTTCTTTGAGATAATGCAAAATGGTTAGTTTTTTTATCGATCTTTCGAGTAAATTACTGTGGAATGTAATGGTAGCTTCCGTGGGATTTAGTTGTAGTTAGAGATTACAAACAATATGAGATATCTATGTCCATTATAATAATAATTCATTGTATTTATATTTTATATGATTTAAAAATTGTATTTTTTTTTATTATGAATTTTAAAAAATGTTATCTTTTATTTGGTTAACATTTGATTGTTTTTTGCTTTAGACCCAAACTACATTAGATTCATTTGTCAAAGCTCTTCCAAAATTAAGTAGTACACATACTGGTATGAGTAAACGCGTCAATCAAGCTGTGAAAAGGTTACGGAATGATAGTAGTTCTGTTGAATCTAATGAAAAATCTGGTAACTCTAAAATATCATTAACCGATTCAAATGATAAAACTGATAAAAAACGTAGGAGAAACCTTAATTAAATGTTTATTAAATTGTTAAAGAGAAGGAAACTGTGCCAAAATGTATTATATCCAATTTTGCTCTAACTTTTTTTATAATTCACTAGATTTTAAATTATTTTTAATAGATAATATCTACTGTGTATAATGTTTTAAGCTTATATATTTGAACAAAATAACAATTTATTAAATCTAAATACATTTTTATGTGATCCACAAGCTTAATTGTTTTTGGTATTATATTATTGTTAATATTCTTTCAGTAAATTTAGCTGTACAATTTCTAGTCATTCATTTTGTGAATTTATTCTTATACCATTATTAAGTTATAAAAATGTATATTACCAAATTATGTGGGAAATCTAAATTAAATTTTTTTGATTAAAAATAATCATTCTAGAATGTAAATTAACTTAAATCTTTTTTTAAGATAATTATGTTTTTAACTATTCGATAAGTGCAGTTTTGCATAAGACAGTTCATAGTTTACTATTAGTATTAATAATTTATTATTCTCTTTAATATTAATGTTATAATAAATATATTAAATAATTTAATACGCATGTATTAACACTGTTTACTTACCTATGTTGTATTTCAAAATAAACTTTTGTAGTAAATGAGTTATTGTAAATATGAACATGAAAACATATGTAATGCATCACATATTAAATTTAAATTGATGCATAGTTAAAATTATTGTATGAAAAGCTCACTTATGGTCTTTAAATGTTCTACTCTGTATTCAAAGTTCCAAACTATTTCTAAGGAATAATTTATTGTGTTTTTTTTTTTTTACTCTTATTTGTTTATGTAAATAATTTTACTAATTCTTATGTAAGATTAGATTGATTAAAAGTATAAAACATATTATTATAACACCTATGTAAAATTATAGATGAGTAAATCAGTGATTAAAAATTATTTGGAGGATGCTAGTTTTTCTATAATTATAATACACCTGTTATTTTTTCTGAAGAGAACGCTACATATTATATTGTCTGTTCGAACCACTTTGCACAAAAAATAACTAATCATATAATTGTTATAATTAATGTTGAGAAACTGCAATTATGATGCAGGAAATGTTTTCTTTATTGCTAATACATTTGATTACTGAATTATACTAGAGTTTCATGGTTATTTTTTGGGCTTAAAACCATTTTTCTATATAATAATACCAAAATCAGTACTCTCACGAGATCACTTGTTAGTTATTTTGAATTGATATTAAAAATTAAATTATACTATAGCTAACAATTGTTATCAATATGTCATTAAAATTACCTATACTAAGAAGATGTCACACACACATGTGTTTTCTCCTTCTTACACGTATATGAGATACATTATTAAAAATTTTTTGCCCACCATTTTCAATAGTCTGCAGTTAGTTTTGATATTAAAGTAAAAGTTGACATATTATAAATTTTAAAGATAAGATTATTATTTAGGTCTCTACATAGGATTTTATTGAAGGCTTTTAAATAATAATAAAAGCCTATGTGGCCCTAGATAATAATTTTACCTTTTACCTTAAAAATTTTATATTAGATCAACTCGCTCTAATATCAAAACTTGAAGCACAATATTTAAAATGTATGTGTGTCAGGTGGACACAGCATATGCGATTGCAACGTCCTCTTAAACATATTAAAAAGTGTCGTCCTCTTAATAGTAATAGTTTTTATAATAATTATATTTGGTTTATATTATACAATCTATACCATGTTGTGTCATGTTTCATATTATGTAGGTAATAAAATGTTGATAACACACTATTTACAAAGTACAAGTTGAAATATTCAATACTTCAAAGCATAATGTGAAGTTATGTAGTGTAAATTTGTCAGAACTCTAGAGATGACTGTTCTTATTAATTATTGTAAGATGACATATTTAATTTAGCTTAAACCAACAAATTAATATCTAAAAATAATTTATTTTTATTAATATAAACACATTTACTAGTCTATTGTGCTGGGTATTAAATTCCTAACATTCCTAACTCAATATGAATTCATAAAAATTATATTTATTATATTTTAACACGTTAATTGCCAGCCATGTGACCGCCAGTAGTCACTTGATATGTAATTTCTGTATGCCATACATATTATGTTTTAATGTTCTTTTAATACCTATTATATTTGAAAAACAAACATTTAAATTATAAAAATCAAAAAAATATATTTATCACATCAATAAAATTGTAACGATTAAGTGCATTTTTATAGCGCCATGGAAAATTTAATAATTTAAAACCATATTAATTTAGCATGATAGTAATGATTAACTATTGGTGTTGATGGTCACAAACTAATAAAATTTAACAATTATAGATGACAACCGGTTGTCACATGGCAGTCAGCCAGTCCAACCATTTAGACTAGTATAGTTTATTTATTTATTTATTATTATTATTTTTTAATTAATATGTTTTAATTTTTTACCCTTCGATTTTAAAATATGTACATTTAGTTAAAACCATAGAGGTAAATGTTTAAATGTTGTGTTTGAAAATTTACCAAAATAATACATTATCAATCTATATTTTTCATTTCTTTGTAACTTCAGTACCTATTATTTGTATATTAATTTCAATTATAATATATAATTAAATGTATTAATCTGTGAAAATGTAATTTTTATATGATATTTACCATAAATTACTATTTTGTTTCGCTTAAAAGTTATAACTTAATAAATGTATATTAAGCCAGTGTTACATTTTTTGGAGCTGAAAATATTGAATGTTTAAATTAATTTAATTAGGTATAATAGGTAATTTTTATTTTTTAAATTTAATTTATAATAATTAACACTACATTTATATAATTTGTATATCTATACTTGTGATTTGATTTGTCATTATATAATATTATATAACATTTAAGTAGTTAGACAATGTAATGTTTTTTATGCTAAAATTTGTTTAATTAATTATTTGTCTCAATTATTATACTACAGTTTTGACTCACAATTATTTATAAAATTAAATATTTAATTGTATCAATGACAATTCAAAAAAAAAAAAAAAATGTGGAATGTTTTATTAAAGTAATTATTATTTAGATTATCGATAGATTTTTGTATTATTACTAAAAGCTGCAAATCTATTTTAATGTATTTGATTATTTATTTATAATTTATAAAAATGTATATGTTTATTTATTTATTTTTTAACTTAGTAACTATTGTATATTTATTAATTATTTATTTATTAGTAAAAATTATTGTAGTATCCAATATTAACAGCAAACATAATTATATAATAAATGGTTTTTATTTAACTTTCATAGTATGTACCTACTTAAATGCTGTGTATAAATTTGTACTTATTTGAATAGTAAATTTACCTAAAGATATTATATACTCAGAAGTTGTAAAAATTTTAATTTATAATTTTTTTTTTAAACTGACTTATTTAAAACAACAATTGAAGTTTCTCTACAGTTCATATACAATTGATGACAGCTTAAAAAAAATGTTTTAATTTAAATGCTAATATTTCATTGTTTATAGGACACTTTAAAACATTCAATAAAGCTTATTTCAATGATGATTAGAGATAAATTTAAAATGTTTTTAAATATTTATCTTTTTCTTATCTTTATTTTTGAATTAGACAATATGCTGTAACATACTTATCCATCTGGACAAATTTTAGTATATATATTTATTTAACAACAAGGCATTAAATTATGTTCTAAGCTTAGATTTGTTAATTTTCTTTCAAAGAGATTAAAAATATTTGAAAATATAGTTAATATACATAAATATTGTACATAAGTTTAGTAACTAAACCCTCCATGTTTTATATTTTGTTGTTCGTTCAAAACATGTATTAAGAAATTTGATGGTTGTAATTCTCTACTCTAAATGTATAACTGTATTAACACAAATATATTCTTTCTTAGTAATTACAGTCGAAATAAAAATTTGTTATGGATAAAAAACATTCATTATGAAGTCTAATTTTGATATAATTTAATATAAAACTATCCAATAAAATAAAATAAAACATCTAATTTGAAAATAATTGATTAGCTATTTTTTTTAAATATGTTTTATAGTACTATACTAATGCTATTATATTATTACAATGTTCAATATTCATAGAATTAATCTAAATGATTAAAACTATTAATAACCCTACATATTTTTCTAAATTATGGATTGGATGTACATATAAATACATTTTCTTACATACATAATCTTATGTTATAAACTTATACAGAAAAATATTTTTGTTAAAATACATGCATATAATTTTATAATATTATTTGATTATTTGGTATAGTTAATGTTATTTTAAACATTTTATACTATAGTATAATAATAAGTAGATAGGTTAAAAAAAAAAATTCTTATCAAAGCTAATTCCATCAATTCTATACATTACTACCTATAGGTACTTAAAATTCAAAATTAAATTTTAGTATTTTAACTTAGTTTGGTTATTTTTTTCCCTTATATTATATATTTTAAATATTATATTGAATTTATGGCATGATTAATAAAAATTCAAGTTCAGAATTTGAAGTTATATAAATTAAATTAAAATCACTTAAGGTGTAAAAAAAGTATTTTTAATGTAAACCAAAGCTAAACCTAGTTATCTAATCTAAATATCATATTACTTCTAGTGTAAAAGTAAAAACTCTTGGACAAATGTTAACAGTAGATATTTTGATAAACTCTCAATTATTAGCACTAGACTATTATACTTAATTAATAATTTTATAAATGAAAATATAGCAAACACATGTATCTAATATTATAATTCCATTTGGGCTATTAATTATTAGCACAACTATATTTAATCATGGTTATAATATACATATAGTATATATACCTACCAGCTATTCATAATTTCTTAGGATTATTATGAACTAAGCACTGTTGGGTTTTTATAAATTATGTGACCATAAATAAAATTAGAACTATTGTTATATTACTGTATACTATTGTATTTTCAATTTACATTGGAGTTTATACGAAAAATAGCAAAATGTAATTCAAAAAAAGTTCTTTACAATTGAATGAAAATAAAATGCTCTATAATGTCTTTAAAGTGCTAGAATTATTTTTCTATTTCATTTTTTTTTTCTAAACCTACTTTAGTAATAACTTCCTATGTTTGTAATTGATGTATAACATAAACTAATTAATGAATATTTTTAAATTTAATATTTAATAAATAATCAATTTATATATATTATCATTGTAATTTTACTACTATAGCTTATAACCTTGTAAGTAATATAATAATTACAATATCTTTTAAACATTATGTGAATGACAGTTTAAATTGTATGCAGGTACAAGGTACTAAACTGTCTAAACTATACAACAGGCGATGGTGGATTTTTATTACCTAATTAGAATTAGAACAAAAACTATTTTATAATATTTATCTTAATAAAGTAGTAATTAGGCAACCATTTGTTACTGTACCATACATATAATTTTAGACTTAAACGACACTACATTATGATAACAATTAAAAACTACCTATAAGAAAATAAAAAAGAACATAACAAAAAAAAAAAAATAAATCGTAATACGATTAAATCAACCCAAATACTAATTTTAAATACATGTAACACATATACAATTAAGATTAAATTATCAATATGGAAGTACATTTAATTATAATATAGTATACAGGTACATACCATATATTAATTACCTTATATATAAAATCAATGGTGATTTCCTTATGGCATATACCTAACAACTAAGAGAAAGATGATTTATGTATTCTAAATTTCTTATTTCTAGCAAAACTTTTATACAAAGAATATGATAGCCACTTAAATTTTTATAATTATTTTTAATCTGTGATCAAAGCTCTAAATTTGATTGTGGATTCTATATTTTTTTTGGTTGCTAGTTGCTTTACATGATATTTCTTACATAGGTTACAAAGCTACTGAAAATTCTATTTCTATAAAACATAATTTACATCCACTTTTTTAAAACTCCTCACCATACACTTTTCATCCTTGAATTTTTTCATTTGATAGGTCATGAATTTGTAGCTATATGCATAATATGTTAGAATCACTTCTCTTCTGGATAACAAACTTTGTTGGCTAAAGCACATTTTAATGACTTATTTTTTTTTTATATGGTTTAATTCTCCTATATTTTCACCTTGCTTTTAGTTTTTTTATTTTAGTTATCTACTTAATTGTCCATCCCGTTTATTTATCTCAGGAGATACAGTGACATTTACAACTATAGCAACTGAAGTTAACAATTTTTGTATTTAATTATTTAATCAAATATAAACGTTTTGAAGAAAACTGTACTGACCAAAAAGATACCGGTAAGTTTTGGTCAAAAGGGGGAGCTGTAAACATTGGCTGAAAAGGAAAACACAAAAATAGAACCTAAAATTTTATCTACATGCCCTAATGAAAATATTTTAACTTGTATCTAGCATTTATTTTAAATATATCTGTGCTTTGAGCTTTTCTTAATCAATATGGAAGTCTATAATATTTATTTTGAATAGTATTCCCTTTCTTGTAATATTTATATATTAGGTACCTACCTAACTAATTCGTATATATATTTTAAGTACCTACCGATACAGTATACCAAGGTACCTACTCATTTTTTCTATAATACCTAACTAAGAATTTAATTTATTACCAATGCCAGTTAATATGTTTTTCTAATCTAATAAGTATTATGTTAATAAACAGCTATTATACTGTGATAATAAACAATTAAAGCAATAAGCATACATTTAAAAAAAAGCTCCCCATGATTTTATGATAGGTTTAATTATTAAGTTACCTATATTATAATAATGCGAATATTTTACGTCTGGTTTTACATACGCATATCTACATAGGTAGGTATTATATTATATACTGCGATACCTATATACTATATAGGACTAGGTAAATTGAGTCCGAGATAAGTTTGTTACATTTTGAAAGTGGTAAATTGAGTCCCGGGAAAAACAGGTAGGTAGTAGGTAGGTTGAGCCCGGGAAAAAATTGGTACCTAGTAAGTAAATATTTTGGGGACTTATCAATTCCGCCAATGTAGCATTGATTCCGCCAGTACAGGTAGTCTAAAAACAGCCTATCGATTCCGCCACCTTCCAAGTTTTACCTCAGCCTAGCAAATGCTTAAAAAAATAATGAAATAATTAATTTTAATATAGATTAATTCAGTCAAATATATTTTTTATAATATGATGATGAAAAACTAATGCAATGCGAATTAATATATATATAAAACAATACAATATAATTAAATAAATAAAATGTTACAATAATAATAATATAGCTATCTACAAAATAATTCAATAATTAATTTAAATATAAATCAACTTAGTCAAATGTAATTTTAAGTTATACCTTATACAATGGTATTGTTATAATATGATGATGCAAAACTAATGCAATGTGAATTAATATAATATATATGAAATAATACAATATACATAGTTAAATAAATAAAATCGGTAGGTTGTTTTTAGACTACCTGCACTGGCAGAATCTATGCTGGCGGAATCGATAAACCTTATCCCCAAGTATAAAAAGATCTGACGGAATCGATGAAACCCCAATATTTTGACTTATGTTAAGCTATTTATATAAGAATATAATATTTAGATTTGATTTTATGATATTAAGAATATAAATTAATTAAAAAAATAAAAATAAATGCCATTATTATTATGCATTACCTACATTATATTATTATACACTCCATTTATTTACAAATTAATCAAAAAAAATTATTATCGTTAAAAATTATTATATATATATATATATATATACCTATATTATGTACTTGGTGAAAACTAACTTAAAATTTGATATTAATTTCATAAACTCAAACCGGGTAATAGCATTACTGGTGTATTTGGTCATTGGCTCCCTTAGGTTTTGTTCCTTATCGAAGGTACGATGTTACAAAGTTATCGAAATTTATTGACTGTGAGTGCTTTGGTACCTACCTATTGTTAAGAGTGTATCGTTATTTTATCGTTGTGGAAAAACTAACTATATAATTAATAAAAATGCAATGAAAATGTATGTTGCTATTTTCAAAATCAGATACATGCGGTCAATGAATGTCCACAAATCACAAATAAAAATATTATAGTGCATATTTTTAAATCTTAAATGCATATAAATCGTTTTTCCCTTAGACTCAAATTACCTACTACCTTATTTTTCCCGGGACTCAACATACCTACTACCTATTTTTCCCACGGGACTCAATTCAATGAGTTAGGGTAATTTTGGACTAAATTTACCAATCCCGATACTTTATAAGTACGTCTATACATACTTCTTTATTATTCAATTAAAGTATTCAACAGACATTTACATTATAATTTTAAAAATTACAAACTCGTAGGTACCTATATTTAGATAATTATGTTTATATATTTATATTTATCTATCTATAGAATGTTTGTAGTTTCAAGTAAATTGATTTTTTATTATTTTCAATATTCAAATTTAGAAGTTTATTCGTAGATACACGGAATTCCATGAAGAGCGTTTTCAGGACAATTCTTTGATTGTGATATACTTAAAAACTTGTTTAAAACATTTTCAATCAAACCAGACCACCTCTAAAATAAACAAAAATGAATAATATTACCCGAGTGTTTACATATTTAAATTATTTATTTACCTATACGATATTCTTAAGTAGGTACAATTATAAACATATTTCATTCTTACTTTGTACTGATAATCATTATTTTCGAAAATTTTCAAAAATGTTTTCAAAATGATCGGTTGAAAGAGTGATGTAGTATTTTCAACTTTAGTGATTACATGATGCATCATAGAAAACACAGATTCGTTGACCATTTCGCTATTTTTTTCGTAATTTTGTAGGACAATTCCATACTTGTACATTATGTCAGGAACAGCAAACCTATAGGTAGTATAATTAAATTTTAAATAATTTTTGTAATTACCTATTAATATAATTTATCTTAAAAAATTAAGTAAAAAGTAGGCATTGTATTTACTTTTTGACGTACGCAGTAATACCGTCGTTTAAATTCCAACAATTTTTAAGAGTATCGAACAATGACAATACCATGTGATTTGTAACTATTAAATCATGCAAGTATTCAATAATCTGTATGTCACGGTCATAGTAACGAATTAGTAATGTGAATAATGACTTGAGGTCATTTACCCAAGAGATTGATTCTGGAGAGTTGTTACTTGAATCTAAATATCATACAAACATTCAATTACCATATGCATATTTCTAAGTATAATTTTCATTGATGTTACTCCTATATACCTACTTATTTAGCAGGGGTGGGTAAGCTATTTTTGGTCCGGGGTGAAAAATTAATTAGTGGTTCGTATATTAAAAAAAAACTTACCATCTTTTTTTAAACTAACTAAAATTAGGAAGAGTTTTATATAACTACAATAAGAATTGAATTTAAAAAAGGGACTGTTAGCTTGACAGTGGATTGGACCGGGATTCAACTTGGTTTGTAGCACTCTGGGCCAATCATTCTCTGCTACCTAGTACATACAAGTTATAACGTACTTATGATACAAAGAAATAACAACTGAGATAGGTATGTACTGTTTAGGTAGGTAAGCCAACTTACACAGTACGTGCAAGACTCCGTTGGCCAAAAAATGACCTTTCGCTTTTCACCCATGTTACTATTTGCCCAAATAATTTTAAGCTATTCTTTCTTTTCGACAAAGAATTTTATACCACTTTTTGATTACATTTTTATAATACACACTTTGAAAACCACTTAAAATTTATGCCCAGTTTATGTCTACAATGCCGTATTTAAGATCTTATAAAGATAATATCGCCATAAGAACATTTGGGAAACTATAGGTAGGTATATAAAATCTATAACCTATAATACCATCGAGATATGTATTTCAGTGTGGTATGATAGTTATTTTATAAAGATAAGATAATAATAATTGACAATTCTTTAGATATTAACCTTAATAAAATTTTGAACACTTTAATAAATTCAAGTGAAGTAGGTAATGGAATTTTTAGAAACTAAACGAGAACGTCGTATGGTATTGTTTAATAATTATAAATATAACTTTGGATTAACAAGTAAAAAAGATGATTCTACCCGTTGAAAATATGTTACGAGAACTTGTAGGTAGTGCACTACCAGACTATTCAGACCAGAATGATTTAGATATTAATTTAAAAACTGAAGAACATAATCACGAATCTTACAATATAACAAATATTTATCGTAAAATTGTAAATGTTAAATGTTAACACAAAGTGGCAAAGCTATAGAAGATATTATGCATAAAGGAAATTGCCATAGTTAATATTGTTCTATGGTAATATGCAGTGGCGTGGCGAACTTCATTATGTTATGAGGCACAGTTATATTGTCAGACCAACCACCCTCTCCACCCATCACAAAAAACATTAAAAAATTTTTTTAATATGAAATATAATATTTATTCATTTAAATAACAATGCTTTTTTTAACACATCAGATGATCTTTGAGGACACCCAACACCCCTCAAACTGAGGCACGTGCCTCGAATATAGTCCTTCCTCATGCCACTGGTAATATGTATTATGCAGGTATATTTTACAAACATAATTAAACGCGTAAATGAATAGTTCATATCTAATAAATTTGTTTCTATTAAAATGTATCATATTTTTGTATTTGATGTGGTGTACTTACTCTGAAGATCTTTTATTAGATCTGCGTAAAATGGTGAATCAACAGCAGTTTGGTGATAATACTCAATGGTTTTTATCACCTCTTTAATAGCCATAATGGCCTTTACGTAGTTTGAAAAAAAAAAAATCATATTTTGAACACAATTAATTGATGAATAATGATAATAATTATAATAATAATACAGGTAATAGTATAATAATTATGTATACCATACCAAATGCAAATGTCTGACTTTTAAATGAATATTAGGAGATTTTTGCAGTTTTGCGATGGTTAGTTGTTCTGATATTTTAAAACCTTCGTGAACGATAAATGAAATAAGTTTGAATGACACAATTCGTCTAGGCATCAGAAATAATAAATTCATTTTTTTTTTACATATACCTGGTTCAATATTAAATTGGATCATAGTAAATAATAATTTATAAAACATAATATTTACCTGACTAATTTCAATTCAACGTTGCTCAATTTATAGAATCTACAAAAGTATATTAATATCCAGAAATAAAGTGAAGTATCTATTTGTTGCTGTGAATTAGATGTAAGTAAGTTATAAAGTTCATCGACTAAGGTATTGAATCCATTTTGTAGAAAACGAACAGTAAATTTTTGAAGAAAGTATGATATCATGCATGTTTCATTTGGCACATCGAACTGTATTGGAAAACTTGGTAATTTCAATCTAAAAAATCCAATAAAAATTAATTTAAACAGTATTAGGCACACTATAATCATGTATTTCACACTTGGATTTAACATTTTTTTTTGTATATTTTTTTTTGCGTGGTTTTTCTTTTCTTCTACAAATGTCACTCGCCAAAGTAGGTTTATAGAATTTCATCTCAAATTCCAGTTTAATTTTTTCAAGTGAATTTTTTCTAGATTCACTGTTCGAATTTTTTATAGTTTCCATGGAAAAATTTCTGCTAGATTCTGTGTCCAAATTGTTAGAATTGTCTTTTTCTTCATTTTCTTTCCTATAATAGACAAATTTATGAATATACCTTATATTACGTAAAATTAATAACTCAGTCTGTGCTAAATCAAGACGTTCGTAATCTTATATTCAAGTTTAATAATTGATCCTATTATATAAACCGGTTGATCTATTTTGTATTATTCATTATGTATACAATTTTTACTTTTTTAAGCTGAGCCCGGCTGATAGTGGAAGTTCTTCAAATATAGTGTTAGTAGTTTCGACCTTATCTTTTCCGGAATGTACGTTTAAATGATGTTCTACAACTTCTTTAGAACTCTTGTCTGGTTTATGTATCAAACTATTTTCACGTATATCCCTTATCATTTTATTCTGAAAATAAAAGCATTATCCAGTAAATAATTTCTTAAAACGTCAACTTACAAAAAATACCAATTACCAAAGATGAATAAAAAAATTGTGTCAAATTGTTACTATTTATATTATTATTACTATACATAGAATAAGGTTAATAAAGAGTTTAATAAAAAACAATATAAAGACCACTTTAAAATGTCTATCGTTATCACAGTCCTCGTTTGATAATTCAGATAATTTTTCCGGTGATGAATTTCTTCCATTTTTCTAAAAACTATGTGTTATTATAATAACTTATGATATTTATTGATTTAAAAAGTATTCAATGGAAAGTTAAATCTTAATTTAGATACTGTAAGTAACTTGACATAAATCTTTAAATGGAAATATAATATTTATTACTGGATAAAATGATGAAGTATTGCTTTCATTGTCTTCAGAACTATCAAAGCTTATAGTTTCATTCATTTTAATGATTTGTTTTGTCATCTCTTCAACGTGTTGGTTCTTAAAAATCAAAGCAATTAGTTCGATGATTAGTACTGCCCAATGTCTTCTGTTAGAGTTGGCGATCAAGGCAATAATAATCTAAATAAAATATACATATCATTTAAGTAAATAATTAATCTATACTTCCTTATTAAATCATATTTTAATGATCGCCACTTTTCCATTTGCTCAGGAATAACTCTTTCAAATATTTTTAAAATAGAAGTCGGTGACCTGCAAGATGCATTTATTGCACCTCTACTTTTTAACATCCACGCCGCAGACCAACCCACTACTCAAAACACAAAAGTAGTTGACTTTGCGGATGACAAAGCATTATTCTTGTATGCCACTCCAACCAAGACATAGCCTCCTCATTTATACAGCTCCATCTTAACCTACTGTGTCATGGTAGGTACACAAAATGTCAAAATGGAGCCTGAAATTAAACTAAACGAAATCGCTACGACACATTACGTTCTCGAGACTGTCCACAACAATGTCTTAATAATTAACTTCTATGTTACTATCAAAATGTCAAAGATCTTGGACTAACCCTAAATCACCGGCTAACATACTGGACTCCTTATATACGCTTCAAACATTTAACCCTCAACGATCGTAGCTGTCAACTACATCAACCGATTTTTAAGCATATTCATAAAAAAAACTCCTTATACATAAAATACTGCCTAACCAATGTGAGCCTATGTCATACACTCTATGATATACAGCTCTGGGTGTCAGAAAACCCTACTAACATAAATATAATACAAATCTATCAATCTAAAACTCTAAGACAGACTAATAAAGCATCATATTAGGTTTTCAATCACACACTCTATTATGACCTCTTCATACCTTTTGTTTCGAACGTAGCTAAAATATACTACATACGATTTCATATTCATCTTTAAACCACTACATAACCCACTCATACAGTCATGCACGATATCGGCCGTAACACGATCGCGGACTTTTTACCTGAAAAAAAACATAACACGATTGCGGACTTTTTACCTTTTAATATTTGAGAAAAAACAACACGATTGCGCACCTTATAAATATTTTACCTTTGAGCAAACACAAATATTTAAATAATTTGAAATAAATGGTTATAGTTTAAGAAACCCGCCTATAGTATAGTATACGTATACACAATTGCTACGGCCAGTGGATACTATTATTATATGGCATCTAATAATATTTTATTACTCTAATAATCGATAATAACTGATAAGTGTTAGTGGCTGTGCTTTTCCAACGTACGAGTATTCACATCCGATGGATAACTAACTAATACTGTACGTTAAAGCGATCTATAGTGTGATAATCGTCGGTCACATTCTCACGTAATATTATCTAAACGTTATATTGCGACAGTCTAAATTGTGCAACGTGTATATTTCCGTTTTATTTTTGTGCAATTTTGTTTTGGGGAAATGGAGAAACAAATACAAAAAAAATTTGAAACAGAAAAAGGTAAGCCGTGTATTTTAGTTGAAGATTATAAATATAGTGAATTTAAAGTTCTAAAAAAGTGTCGGAACATTTGGTATAACTGTACAAATAAAAATTGTTCTGCTAGTTTACTCGTTGACAAGGATGTGACCAAAGTGTTAAGTATGTTAAATGAGCACACACATGAGGTGATTCCAAAAAATATTATTAGTAGGCAAATTGTGAGTTCTCGTTTAAAAAGAAAATGTGAAAATGATCTTCTCACTAGGCCAAATAAAATAATGAGGCAAGAACTTAGAAATACCGACAACGATATCCAGCCGGTTTACTCTGATATAAAGTTATTGAGAAAGTGTATGTATGATAAACGTAGAAATAATATGCAAAATATTCCAAAATCTTTAGAGGAAGCGATAACTCAGTTGTTTGATGGTCATGAAAATATTATAACTAATACTGGTGAACTATTTTGTCACATGGAAGAAACTTCAAGTCCAGTTATATTCACTTGCAAAACTAATCTTGAACTATTGAGTCAATCTTCTCATATTTTTGCAGACGGAACATTTTCATATGCACTAGGTGTTTGGTTGAAACAATTTTTTGCACTTGGATTTTTACCTTCAGAAGATGTAGAAGATGATTTTACTTATTTAATTGAAAATAGCCCTACTGATAATTTTGAATTTACTGATTATATACTGAACAATTATATATCATCTGATGCCGTTATCCTGCCGATTTTATGGGCAACTAAACCTTCAACAGAGGCAAGAACGACCAATGGGCCAGAATCTTTCCATAGCCACTAAATGCTCAGTTTTATATTTCTACTCCATCTATTCACAAAGTTATACATATTTTATTGGATACTCAGAGTGAAACTTATTTAAAAATATATAGTATAAAACAACAAAATATTAACAAGCCTCGTAAAGAGCAAGAAGAGAATATTGCATTTATAATTAACACTTGGGAAAAATATAAAAATAATGAAATATCTTTAAATGATTATTTTCTAACATTAGGACCACGTTTCTGTGCTAAAAAGTTATAAGAACTTGATTTTTATTATATACACATATAAATTTATATTTTTTTTTGACGCGTAATAATTACTGTGATATATTATGAGATTTTTTTTTAGTATACGTATATTATTTTATTAATTATTATTATTGTCATCGTTATGAGATGAGTACATTTTAATTCTTTATTTTTTTAAATAAATATCGGCATATTATTCCTTTTTTTGACGCGTAATTACTGTGATATATTATTAGAGTTTTTTTTTGCTATAGGTATATGTATTAAGTTATTATTAATGTTGGTAAATTTATTTAAATATTTGTGTTTGCTCAAAGAAAAAATATTTAAGGTGCGCAATCGTGTTGTTTTTTTCTCAAATATAAAAAGGTAAAAAGTCCGCAATCGTGTTATGTTTTTTTCAGGTAAAAAGTCCGCAATCGTGTTGCACCGACGATATCACTCCTTGTTCATACCTGGAAATTCAACCGAACGGTTCACACGGAAATAGTGTAGAAACCTAACTATAACCTAACCATAACCTCTTTCCAAACTTCGGAGTTCCATCAACGAATGACCTTCTGTTCACGCCAAATATGATTTTATAATTCCATAATAGTCATGTTCATCTGAGTATTACCACTGAGTACTCTTCTCAAGCCTCATGCCTTGTGTGTATATTTTTCCCTTATCTTCTTTCCCACTATGTCTATTGTAAAAATTATTAAATATTGTGTATTTCTTATAAAAAATATGAAAAAAATTAAAAAATTAATAATTCATTTTTCACTTTAAAATAATGATTATGTTAAAATTTGTTTTATTTGAATTTTTGTAATATTATTTAATAATTTGACAATTTGGTACCATTGCATCAATACTAAGTGATACGTTATCACTGATAACTTATCCATTATGTCTACATGCAACATTATTGTTTGAACAAATGAAATGTCAGGTATTAGAACATAATATTATAATGATGAAATGATCGTGCCTCTGTATTCATATAAGTTTAATCCTATAATTTACTTTTGTTTGAAGTTGAATAATAAATTATGTATAATTATAAACAATTACCTCGTCGAATCGTTCGGAAAAAATTATCCACAAAATAGTATTTTGGTACTGCTCGTTGGGTATGTGAAGAATATTTTTTATTAAATGCAAACAATCACTTATAAATGATATACTGCAATTGTTAGTAGATCCTACTGGACAGACAGACAACTGAAATAATAAAATGTACAATGATGATCAGTAAATACTAAATAAACGTGTATAGAACACAATACCAAAATTCCAATAATATTATGAATATCGAAAGAATCGAAGACTAATTGTTACCTATACAGTAACTATGTTATTATATCAGGGAATGGAATGTTGTGTACCCTTAATCACGATATTAAAATAAGGGCGATAACTTATGATCTATAAAATCATATATTCTTATATTGGGCAATGAAATATACATGATATAAATTTAAAGTTACTATAGTACATAATAATATTAATATTGCATGATGATCATTTGGCATATTTGTTGAAAAAAAAAAAAGTGGAAAACTATATCATGAAAAGTAATGAAATTGGACATTATTTACATTCACAAGCAAATTATTTCAATTTTAGACATAAATTATTCACACTAAAATTATTTTTAAATGTAATTTTATTGGACTTGAGATATGTTATTAATATGTTATCACTTATTAGATGTACTAGGCAAGGTTTGTAGATAATAAAGGTCGCCTCATACAGAAAATATCAAAAAACGGGAGTGGGAGAAATCGGATTGTGACGTCACCCGTAGAAGACATTATTTGTTACAATAGTGAATATAGTAAAATATATTGTTTTCATGTGAGTTTTTATGAATTTTCTAATTTGTTTCATATGTTTATCAATTTCACATTTTTATGTGTAAGCATTATGCTAGCAAGACCAAAGAGCAAGGACTTGAAATGATAATTTCACAGGCACCTACTTAGTACTTTTACTGTAATTTTTGCCAATAGGGTATAATTATATAAAATTATCAAATATGTATGCTGAAGAAAATATAAGTAGTTTATTTTGATAACAACAAAACTTTTAAAGTTTTATAGTTAAAAGAAAACCATCAAATTTTAATAATTTAATAATTTTTGACATTAGTTAGTTACTTAAAATTAAAGAAGCATTTTGTATTAACAGATTATTATATTTAAAATATTATTGTAAGTACCGTACCTATTAAATTATTAACATGTAAAAATAAATTTTGAAATTAATTAATAATGTTTAACATTAATTGTGGGTACCTAAGTATAAAATGTTTCTACACAATGAAATAATGTAGGGATCTTTGATAATATTTTTAATATAAATTCAAAAATTATGAATTATGTATAGGTTCCCGATGAAAAATCAAGAGATCTATAATATGTGGGTACATAAATGCTGGCGAGGTGATAAGTGGAATCCTAAAACATCTGTGATTTGTTCTATACATTTTACCCCAGATTCTTTGTCCGAGATTTGAAAGCAGAACTTTTAGGTAATTATTTATTATTTAGTGTAATTTTTTATTGGTAGTTTTTGACTACTAATATATTTTATGTATTATAGATAGGTAGATATGTTTAATGATAATTTATTTTTCAAAAACACTTCTAAAGTTCGAATGCTGAAACCTGATGCAGTTGCAATCTTATATTTACCACCGGATCATTCACAACGTGTAAATACTACTATTGAAATAAGAGAATAGAAGCTAAATTAACGAAAAAGGTGGAATGCTTTGTTTACGTGACTGTGCGGCAACCTTTATTATCTATAAACCTTGCGTACTAGGTGCATTTTATATTGTTAATAACTTGAAAACGACGTGTATAAATAAACTAGACTATATACCAATAGACTATTATATATTATATAGTATATTATTCTTATTTATAATATTATCATTATTATTATTTTTTAACTTATTTATAGACTTATAAATAAGAAAAGTAGTAAAAATCACAAATAATGAAAAAAAATTTACTTTTAATCACGATTATAACTTTTAACAATTTAATTTATCATTATTTAAATAATTAGGTATTTTTTAGTTTGATATCCTTTAACCTGGTCAGCAAAGTAATAAATTGGAATTTGGAACAATTTAGTTTTTTATATTTCTATATTATATAACTATCTATGCGGGATACAGCTGTACAGGATACAGCTTATATTTGTCTAGAAAACCTTAAAAGATCCTTAGAAGATGTAGGTATATTATTTTAGTTATTTGTATTATATTAAAACTGTATATGTATATACAATTTAATAAATGTTCTTTTCTAAAGTTTGTTTAACTATTTTGCATTTTAAAATCATTTATTTTTTGTAGATATATAGTAATTATATTTAAATAGTGTTTAGGATTTGGGGGAGGGGGCTAAAATCCTACTTAAATAATAACGAATAAGATTAAAACAACATTTTTAGGAAATGTTTGAGAGAGAGGGGGCTTAGCCACTAAAACCCTCGACTATTTGTGCCTATGGTAATATAGTTTAAAATAGTTAAAGATTGAATACAATTTATATTTGTTCTATAATTTTTTTAGAAAATAAATCAAATTAACTATTTACTTTTTTCATATGTTTCTTTATAATATCCATAATACGTTTGATCGCTTTTAAATCAGCCCATGCGGCTTTGCTTGCTGACATTGTCCAATTCAGCCTAAATAATGTGGAATTGTCACCATTTTTTTCAATAAGCATCAAACTTTCGATTGGTGATATTAAGCTCACTAGAATTCTGTAAAATTTAGTTATAGATTAAGAAAATTAAAAAAAAAAATGTATGTTGGAAATTACATACTTCAACAAAATGTGAATTATATTGTCGTTGTTGACTGCAATAAACATCGGTATGAGGTGCTAAACATGAAAAAAAAAATGTAATAAAAAATATAAGTTACTTATAAGTTGTTAGTAATTTAGTAATAATAGTAATAACTATTACGAGCACATTCATTTATTATATAAGATATCATAATTTATGCTTTTATTTTTTCATTTTTTTATTCGTTAGAATACTTAAGAACACTTTCAGCTTAGAAATTAAAATTAAAATATATAATATAATTACCCACAAAAAGAATGTAATTTAAGAAATGATAGCGATATAAATTATAAAAAAAATATTTTTTGTTCCTAATTATGATTGTAGACACTTAAGTCTTAATAGACTACTTCGCATAGAATTTATAAAAGAATAATTACATTAATAAGTCATTAGTGAATGTAGATTGAAATTAAAATTAAAATTAAAACTATAATAATAATATCTATATTTGTGTTAAATAAACAAACAATAACAATTATTTAACTTGATGTACATATTTTTTTTGTGTTTTTGTAATTGGTTAGAGTTAAAAATAACCACTCATGGCATGAGTCTCATGTTACAGTTATAGATGTCAGATGATAAACCAAAATGTATGATGCATGATACAGAAACAGGTGATAATATTTTTGACGTAAACAATTTTTTCGATATCAATAATAATTACAAAAAGCGGGAAAGTGGATATCGCTCTGCTGTACAGTAGGTTACATGTAGGTTGCTGTAATGGATGGAATTAAATTTGAATCCAATGATATTACTCGTATATCATTGTATACGAGAAACGATTCTGAGCGGAACCGGTTTAGCTTTCTATAGGATATATTATTATTATATATTATATTATTATTACTTATTATTAATACTTATAAAATATTTGACTTTCTTATTTTTTTGTGTTTGATAAAGGTAGACACACCTATAAGGAATCTTTAATTAAATTTTCAAATCTTAGATTTAAAAAAAAAAATTTGTGAATTTCTATCTATGATAATTTGAACATTGCCGTAATTTTCAAGTATTTAGTAAAAATTTGATCTTTAAATGCTTATAAAATGAAATCGTGCATATTTATTTTTAATATTTTTCAACTGTTATTGAAACAATATGTGGGAAGCCTTATATTAAATGTTGAAGCTTTTTGGCTCCAACTAATAACATTTTATTGACATTAATTGAAAAAAAAAACTAAAAAAGTTGAAAAATTAAAATATCAGTAAACATCTCAAAATTAATCTAAATATTTTGAATTATCAATTCAAAATCTTCAATATAGAAAATGCCTATATAAACATTCAGTGAACATTTTCAAGTATCTGTGGTCATTTTTTTTTAGAGTTCCACTAAAATAATAAAATCGCTAAATGAGAAATCTAGTGAAAATCCAATGTTGTAAAAATTTAAATTTCAAACGCTCATAAAAACTTAATTTGACTTTCTGCTGGATTATTTTTTTCTGATAAAGGTTGGAAAACTTGTAACAAATCTTGTATTAAATTTTCAAATCTCAGATTTGAAAAGAAAATTTTTTAAATTTATAGCTTAAAATAATTTGCGAATTTTTGTGATTTTTACGTATTTTGTCAAAATTCAAACTTTGAATGCTTACAAAATAAATTAAATTTTCAAACTTTTCTACTAAACAAATAAATTTTTATCGATATTAATTTTAAAAAAAAACTAATAATGATCGAAAATTGCATACGCCTATAAATAGTTCAACTAAAGTCGACATTTTTTAAAAATTTAATGGTGGATGGAATATATTTATATAAACATTCGGTGAAAATTCCATGTATCTATGGTCAATTGTGTTAAAGTTAAATCAAAAACTAAAATCGATTTTGCCGAAAACTGATTGTGCGTAAAATTTCCTGTTTTTTGCTTAATTTTTAGTTTGTTTATCCAGATTATTTAGAAAAATATTGAGAATATTTTACTTTTGACTGCCCAAAGTTCGAAAATCAAGAATTTTTACTGCCCCCACACGTGATTACAGACACAAAAAAATACACACACGCATCATAGTAAAATCAATACATTCCTCATTCCGCTCAGAATCTAAAAAAGTTTGAAAACGTTAGTAAGAAAGGATTTAAAAAAATAATAATAACTTTTTATGTACTTACAAATTATATTTAATAAATTAAAAATACTACTTTGAAGATTATAGATTTTTCTTTATCAAAAAGAATTTGGTTTCTCATGTCTTACCTATGGCTTAAGCTATTTTTTTCTATGTGAAGCTCATTATGAAAGATTCAAAGATGTTAGGTAACAATTTTTTTGAAAATTTTTTTATTTTAAATAAATATTTCCTTTGGTTTTTCACCAGTGGGTCCCTGTAGTATTTTGTAAAGGGACAAATATCATTTTTTGAAGTTACTTGCTTGTCACATGCAGCAAATAAATTTAAATCTTCGTATGATATTGACTTAAAAATAAAAACATTATTCGTTGAGCGTATTTTTCATCACCGGATGTAAAGATTCCTAGTTATTAGTTACATTTTAAATGGTAATGATTAAAAGTTATAAAAGTTAAAATAAAATATTATTTTAGTACTAGTAGTTTATTTTATTTACTCATGAATAGAATGTTGGGTTTTAGTATGAAAAATTTAGTTTTAGTGTTGGTCACACGCACTTCGTTTAAGAGCCTCTGCTTTAGATGGATCGTTTATTTTGAAGAAATTCGAATTCTTATGATTGTTATTTTATCATGGTGATTTAAATACTTCGTTATGTTCTACAGCCATGTTAAAGCCCAGTAAAAAATTTGTATCAATGATTGATATATTTTAAAATATACAATACAATTTCTTGGTAAAGTAGGTTTGGTTTACATCACTCTATTGTACACAATCCCGTTTATGATTTAGTACTTTAATTTATGAAAGAGGTAAGTACCTAACTCATTTGTTTATAAGAGAAAGCTTTTCCCTTCAACGTTCATTTTCATAACTACTTTTACTGCTTTAATTTTCTCTGCTTCATCACATGCCCAAAGCATATCAATTTATTTTCTCTCATATTTTTCAGTATTAGCGCTACATCAATACTGCCTCTCGACTATCACATATTTTGTTTATTATTCTATCTTTTGTTGTCATTCCATTCATCCATTTAAGCATTCTCATTTCCACGACACTCATACTCTGTTCTGTCCTTCTATCAATCACCCAAAACCCTGAATCATATAAGCATGGATGGTCTCACTACACTCTTGAAAAATTAACATTGCAGCCTCATTGGAATTTTCTTATCGCATAACACACCTGACGCTTCTCTCCATTTTATCCATCTGCGCTTAATCCTATGTCAAAGACCCTGAAGACTCATTGATGTCCACTTTATAACTTCTCTTGGAACTCTATCGTATGCCTTTTCTAAATCTATAAACACCATGGATAGCTTTTTTATTCTTTTCCTTATATATCTCTACTTGTTGTCTTACATAAAATAATGGTTCCATTACCAATTTTCCTGACATAAAACCAGACTGATTTTCTGACAGATAATGATGTCCCACTTCTTTTTCTCTTCTCTATAACCTTTTCCCTTCATACTATGTTTAATAAGCTTTATTCCTTTATAGTTCCCATATTCTGGCATGTATAAATGGCATGTATAAATGGCATGTATAAATGGCATGTATAAATGGCATGTATAAATGGCATGTATTAATTCTAAACAATTTAACGAATCTAGATCAGTTTTCTGAAATATTATAGCATTATTAGGTTGGATTGACAAACATTTATTCAAATGAGTATAATTTGTTTACCGTTCACGTGCGCAACGCCGTGGTGGTGACATTTCATGCATGTGTAGGAGTGTTCCTCTATTTCTTTTACACACAGTTACATACACTAATGATAATTTACCATACAAAAATGTATACAAGACTCACATGCGTGCAATTTTAAAATTACCTAATTCGAACTCCTCAAAAACACTCCGCCATCGATCCCCTTTATACAATAACTGCACGTTGATTAATTTAAAGAAAAGGCATTCATATTTATGAAAATTCAATATTTGGCGGATGGAGCAAATGATTCAAAAACCTACATATTTTATCCTTTAACTTTTTGAGACTGAACCATTGAATGTCAAAAACATTTTAACATATTAATAACAAAAATATAGTTATAAAGTAAAATATAAATGGTTTAAGTTTTAAACTAAAGCAAAATTTATGAGAGAATTTTATCTTTTGATACCTTAATTTTCTCGTTCTGTCTTACAAAAATTTACTACTGTTGAAAGACTAAAAACAGCTTTTTATACACCTAAATTATATTATTTTTTTATTTACATAAATTATAAACTATTTTAATATATTACTTTAAATCTTCACTTGAATAACATATGTAATATAATAATGAAAATAAACAAACTCTGCTTAATAGTTGTGAGAATCCAATTATCTGCCTAAGATGTGTTGCACTTTTTTCTGATGAATTCAATTTTTCGTAGATATGCATAAGTATCACTGTAAAAACAAAGAACAGACATGATTGATATAAAGTTGTAAAATCAAAATCAGATAATAATTGTTCATTTTTCAGTACTTATAATTTAAATATAAATATATTAAAAATTAAAAATATTAATATAAAAATATATTATATATTTAAATTAACTAGGACTTTAACACTAGGCAGAGCGATGACTTTACTGATTTTACATTGAAGAATGTTTGTGTGTATTTTGGCTGGAAATAGTAAGAATTAAAACTATTTAATAGTTTATAACTTATTTAAGTTTTAAAAAAAATGTGTAGAATTCATTGAACTCAAACTGTCTGTTTTAATATTGAATGATTTAGTTTACCTCGTTATTGAGTACATTGAATTGTATTCTAGGTATTTCAGAACTATATAAGTATTTTATAATATAAAAACGATTTGAGTGGAGACTATGCGTCAGCCCCTAATACTCTGTGATTATTTAGTACCGTAATTGTGGGTGAATAGAAACTGATGGGGGAATAGAAACAAAATTTCGAAATAAGTTTCATTGACCAATAACTACGGTCTAAGTATAACTATTTTTATAAGTTGTTTATACATTGGTTATGTTATGAGGAATCGAATTCAATTGATACATTTTTACCTCCATAAAAATTGTTGATAAGGAAATTGATAAGAGTAAAAATTATTTTACCGCCAAAAAATGTGTATCAACTTTGTTATCATAATTCTCATGAACGAATTGTGATAACTCCAAAATTTTTTTTTTCACTTTTCGGCGTGGTTGTGGAGAATTAATTAACGTAAGTATCAATCCTGTTTAATGAATTGCTGATTTTTTATAATTTTTTTAATCAATACATTTTGTTTTCTGGGTGAATAGAAACATGCCAAAAGTATATAAACCAGATCCGCTATATTAAATTCAAAGACAGAATTTATTATTTTATTTGTTAAATTGTTTAAAATGTTGTTTTGTAAGTTTATATATTTAAATTAGTTAATATAAGAAACTTAAAAGACTATTAAATTCAAAGACTGAATAAATTATTTTAATTGTTAAATAAAAAAAAAAATACTGTTATTAAAATAAATATATTATGTTTAAAATGTTGTTTTTCATAAAATAAAGGATATAAGTAAGTTATTTGAACGCTTTTTTTAAAAAAATTCAAAATTATGTTTCTATTCAACCTCAATACAGTTGAATAACAAATTCTATGAAAACTAAGCAGCTGTTTTTTTTCACCCACACCTGCGGGTGAATAGAAACAGCGTACTTAAAAAAATTTATAAAATCAAATTTTATAGTTGGATAACCGTTGACTATTCTATCATGTAGTGCACGGTGAGACCCAAATTTTGATGTAATTCACAGCATTGTACATATTTTAGATCCAGAGATATAACACCTGAAAGGTGTAAACCTGTTTCTATTCACCCACAATTACGGTACCTAATATATTTAGTTATATTATGCACTAAAGTAATATTTTATTCTTCTATTAGAAATGTAGGTTGGATGTCATGAACTAATTTTTAACAAAATCATAATACCTATATACTATACATTATTATATTATTTCATAGATTCTATTAATATAACTAATAAACAGGGACTAGAACATTGATGAATTACCTATTTAACTTAAAATTTTTTTATTTTTATTCCCAAAAATGAAAACTTAATTTCCGGGTTTGATTTTATTTTATTATGTAAACATAATTTGGTTCTATTTTAGTTCTTTAAAAATTATAACAAAATATTAGTATTGTTTATAAATAATATATAATATATAATTTATAAATATGACCGGTCAATACCAATTTTCAATCAGATATTCTGCTATCGATTAAAACATGCTTTATATTTTTGAACTATTTTAAGAACCAATAAGTTATATGAGGAATTTTATAATCAAGCTTTTTGTCTGTGAAACAATCATTTTGTTCCAAAACTTTCAAACGATGAAAGAAGCATATAAGTAGGTAGCTAAAAAACCATATTTTATTTTAAAACTTTTATTATATTCAGAAAATTAAATATAATATATAAATATATATTTGATGAACATTTAAAATTCCTACGATTATTTGAAAATTGGTGGTGTAGTACAAACTACGTAGGTACATCAAATTTCCAACCCAAAACCCATTTTTAATGTTGAGAATTTATGACTTTCTAAAACGAATCACTACCACCTTAAAACGAATACATTCATCACCCGTTGAGTTAGTGCTAGTGTATTACACTAAGTGTAAAATGTAAAATATCATTTTTTCATTAATGGAATAGCTTTCCTCGTGTGATCATTTATCATTGCTTAAAACATATATAATAATAATAAAAGACACGTTTTTGCAGGAAAGTTATCATTTTTTTTTCAGGAGGGACGCTATTTTTTTTATAGCAATAATATAATATATTGTATAACACGTCAAACATAATATGTTATATTATATTATAATCGCAAATATATGTTTAGTATAATATTAATGTTAATGTTTTTTTTTTTTTTTAATATTCACTTTAGCATGTGTTGCACAATTGAAATTTATTTGCTGTTTCCTGTTTAAAATAAATACTTATAAATTAATATTATAATAAATTTTATAATACTATATAGCTATATTTAATTACCAAATAATTGTTTGGTCTAAACATATTTTTGCAAATTATCATAAAACATTGATGGTAATAAATATAATAAGAATAATGATTATTAATACTATACATTATACTTACTATAACAATTCTCGGATGGAATATAATTGTTACCAACCCGAGTTCCCAACTGTGCAAACATATTTTGTGTGTTACTATTTTTAAATAGCTCATCCATTTTAATTATTTTTGTTTAAGATTTCTGCTGGATCTTATCTAAGAACACAACAATACAATGTAGATCAATATCATATAAACCATTAAAAAACTATATAGTATCCGAGATAATAATATAATTTCACTACAATTATTCATTGTTGACATCCCAAATAGTATTTGTTTAGTGATTTAGGGACTCAAAGTTTTAGCCAATATAATTCTCCAGTTTTCGGGTATGTATGCATAATAATATATCTTGTGCGATTAATGATTACCACACACGGAATCTTGGATATGTAGTTGACAATAATTTATTATAATAATGTATAAAGTATAACTAAATATGAATAATTGATTATTATACTTATTATGAAAGTAAGCAGTGTAGCGATGATAATTTTCACAATAAATTCGTAAAATATTGTTTAAATAAGAAACACATATCATATAAAATTATTATTTAAATATGAACATTTTGACTTTTCATATCATAAATTCATAAATCATAATATCCTCAGGAGCCAGTCTAGTATTTTTAATTTTTTTTTAGATGTTTTAACCCAGATACTATCACCTATAACCTATCCATGATGCATGATGACATTTATTGTTTAAACGATATTAAAAAGTATACCTACCTACCAATAAATATAATATTGTATTTTTATAAAGATGAACACTGACAAAGTAATGTTTTAGAGGCTTTAGAAGACAGTCAATCAATTTTAAGAGTATTATAATATATTAATTTCACACTTACATATTATTGTATTTGTATTACATGAATAGATGTTAATATAATAATATGTCACGTTGACATATTAAGTCACGTGTACATTCTACAATAGTAGAATACATACCCCTTCACCGCCACAAAGGTACTTACTTCAAAAGAATTGCTCTTACGGTTACATAACAGACGGTCACGTTGTCGAGCATCGAGTTTCCTCTACTGCCACTGTACATTTCCGAGAAATGAGAACAATGTTTTAAATACTGCTCACTCAATAATTATTTTACAATGAATACCTACAAATTCAAGCGACGTCGTATACAGATATGTGTGTTTCATAGTTTCATTAAATTATTGAAGAATCGTTAATTAAATAGGTATTAAATATAAATAAATACACGACCCTGACAGCAAAAACACGTAAGTATCGGAAAGAACGTAATTTTTTCAGAGAGATATCGCCTAGAAGTGTTTATCTTATTCGGTACAATGATTTTGTTTTCATAACCGTAATTTTCTATCAAGTTAGTCAAATTTTCTACACTCTTCGTTTTTTTATAAGTTTAAACACAACGCAAAAACGCTAGAATTATAATGCACTCTCATGTTTAGGAGTGAAAACAATAAAGCAAACGAGAAAACTAACAATTTTATATTTTTTTTACTCAAATTCAAACTCTACGCTATAATTTAATTGGAAGTAGTGTCACTGGACGCTCCTTTCCCTCAGGTTTTTCACGTTAACTATCATTTTGTAACCATATCTCATTTACTTATTATATTAATTGTATATAGATGGTAAATTTTCTTTAATTAATGAATAAAAAATTTATAACTTGTAATCGTTTACATTGTTCAGCTACAACTAATGCAAACAATCGAAATAAAAAGTTAAAATAACGTTTAATTAGTTGAAATATTAGTTTATCGTAAGAGACAGTTATTTTGTACGTTTTAGTTTAGTGAAATAGCGATTTCAATGAAATGTGTGTGTGTGTGTGTCCAATTGATCACTGAAATCTAAATTCAAGTTGAGACTCTTATTTCGATTTGTGGTATTCTTGCACTAAATAAAGACTAATTGTAATATGAAAAACCGTGCTTATTATTGAAGTTTAATAAAATTAATCGACGGTGGTTACACACTTTACACAATTTATTATTCTATGTTTGATGTATAATATTATTTTAATCAAAGTATCGCTTTATTTTTCAGTTTATGGTACATTTTCTAAAAATTATACTTACCTAACTCATTTATCAGTTAAATTGTATTTTGAATATGTATGAAATACTGAGAAATCAGATATATGGCATTGGCACAAAGTCTAAACAAAACGCCATGTTATCATAATTTTATTATTCATCAAAAATACATAACCATATAAAAACACTAATACCTAACTAATAATTAATAAGTAATAGCGGAGATGTGTATTACAGTTAAAGAACTAATAATAATTTGAATAAAAATATTAACTGCCTATATTTTAATACCAAATTTTTCTTTGTTTTGTAAATTATTTGTGGATTATGATAATCATTATAGGCAACACATATGTTCAAATTTAAATAATTAAATACATAAGTACATAACTGTAAGTAGGTATAAAAATTAACAATACAATTAATGTGCAATATATGCGACTATAATTTCACGAGGTATTAAGTTGTTTTGCGTAATTGTATAAAGTGTTTTTTAACGAATTTACTTTTTTATTTCAAATTTAATTCAAAAACTAATAATGAAATGTCTTGTTTACAATTTTCAATGAATATTTGTTACTTTTTATTATAGTTATTAATATGCAAATATTAGAGAAACAATATTTCGCTGCCGATTCAAAATAATACACTCTAACACTCTAAAGGTTGAACAATTTTATAAATACATAAATAAATAACTAATAAGTAATAAAATATATTAACAATTCATATCTCATAATTATTTTTATAATCATTGTAATTATTTAATATTGCGGAAAATCTTATGCAAACAAACCGACCTACCGACCCATTGTTTCGAATGTCATCACTATAATATTATGACGTATGTCGTATACTAATTATTTTTTAGATAATGAATAAAACTTTTACAGCAAAACTATTTCTATTTTTTAAAATGAATAAAGCTAATAAAACACTACAATAATGATTTTTAATATATTATAATAATTACCAATAAAAGCGCCTCGCTTTTTGCGTTTTTGCGATCTAATGAGTATTGAATATTACTGAAGTACTCTGTAGGAGAGCTCGGAGTAGAATGATGGAAACGACAAACTCTGGCTGTTGAATTATATAATTTATATGATCGAGTACCACGATACATATTTAGGTAGGTATCACGTTTTAGTGTAATGTGACGTAGCGCAGTCACGTGGGTAGTGTAGATATATATGTATAACTATTTAAATGTGAGTGACTTATGTGATAAGTACTATACGGGCCGGAAGCATATAATATGATAATAATACGCGCACCCCGGACATCTAATTGCTCACCATTAACACCTAGGTCTTAAAAATATGGAGGTCTAGCTGGGTGTGTAGTGATGTAATGGCTCGACCAGCAGTGGCAAATACTGTCGAGCTATGTAGTGCGTGTTGTGTAATTATGTGTATCTATTTGTGTCTAAATGGTAAATGTGTATAAGTGTGGGTGTGTACTGTGTATACCTATACAATAACTAATAATGAAAAATGGTAATGCGATTGCTGGTAAAAATGAGTTTCTGTATAATACACAAATTAAATAATAATGGCATACAAAATATTATATAATAAATAGCAGCCCTTATGGCTGGACAGGATAAGAATAATATTTATGGCCCTTCTAGCCCAACAGAATAAATTATAATATTATATAAATGCTCGGCCCTTATGACAAAAAATATAATATAATATTGTGCAAGTTTGCAATAATTAAATGGAAATATAAAAATAGTAAGCGATCGTTATGACTAAACAGAATGAAATAATAAATATATTATATATATATATAGCCCTTATGGCATAACAGAATATAATAATAAATAATATTATACGCAGCTATTTGAGCTGTATACCTACTCCAATAGCTTTAATATTATATAATTGGCGGCCCTTCTGGCCCAACAGAATACAGGTATATAATATAAACGCTCAGCCCTTATGGCTAAGCAGAGAAAATGTATAATATAGAATAATATAGGCCCTTCTGGCAACAACAAAATGTAATATAATAATATTTATACGAGGCAAAATGTCACGGTGGCCGTGTTAAATAATATTCACGTAGCCGGTGTGGTGGCATACGATACCTAGTGGCGATTATCTATATATTATTTAATTCCCACGGGACACAAATAAAAACATACAAAAATAAAATAATAATTACAACGATATGTATGCGTGTGTGTGTGAGACCAGCTATCCTCCGTGTCCGATATAATTTATAGTTTTTGCTTCGGCGTAAACAGGTCCAAAGCTCAATTATAATTTATAACGTGTAATAGGTGTTATGTATTCTTGATTTTGAATAATCGAGAGAAAACTAAATAATAATGTTTTATAGCTTTTATATAAAACAGTAAATACAAATTAACCAAACCTACTCCTTAATCTTCCAACATTAAATTTTGTTGGATAATAATTGTCAAAATTATCTAAGCTATCACAAATATATACTAAAGTACCAAAATTATTATGAAAATAATGAGTAATTAATATTTGTATGATATTAGAACGATTTTTTGATGTTTAAATTTAAAAAAAAAAACTTTAAAACTTGGTATTTTATTTTTATTTTTTAATAATATTATATTAAAATGTGTCACCATATTATCTCAAATGCTATTTAAAAACTGAAAACTTACATGTTACATGTTTATTCTACTATTTATTTTAGGGGAAGTGATATATATATAAATATATTATATTGTACGTACCTACCACAGATATATACTAATAGTATATATCTATGGTACCTACTTAATTCGAATACCAATAACTTAAATACTTGACAGCTCGATATTTGTTTTACTCCCCTCGAAGTGATTTTTCATCTCCTTTCAACTTCTAGCTATTGTAACTCGATTGTATATAATGTGTAATTTTGTTATTATTTTAACGCAATAACGACTTAATATATTACAAACATAGGTAGCATCTCTCTCTCTATCCAGGATGGCTCAATCTGGAAAACAACAAAAAGATTGCTTAGAGACAAACCCTGTTCCCCTCCACTTAAAAATCCTGATGGCTCATGGGCTATTAATGATACAGAAAAAGCTGAACTGTTCCAAGACCATTTGACCGAAGTTTTTAAATCAGACACCAATATAGAAAATCAATCCATATCTAATGACGTTACACACTACTTGCTATCGCCGCTGAAAATGTCCTTACCACCAAAAGCTTTTTCACCAGCCGAAGTCGAACATTGCATATCAATCTTTCCCAAAAAAAAATCTCCTGGCTTCGATCTCATAACATACGAGGTCGCAAGACACCTACCGAAGAAAACTCTAAATATTCTTACATATATTTTTAACGCTATACTTCGTGTCTCGTACTTTCTACTTCAATAGAAATTTTCTACTATAGTAGTTATCCCAAAACCTGACAAACTCCCAGGTTCTCCAATTTCTTACATACCTATAAGACTCTTTCCTTTTTTTTCAAAAGTTCTGAAAAAACTTATCCTCAAAAGAATAACTCCAATAATATCCAACTCAATAATTATCCCAAATACACAATTCGGGTTCCATAATTTACCTTCATGAACTAGAATCTTGGTATAAAAACTGGAAAGTTAAAATTAATGAAACGAAATCATGGCACATTATCTTTACACTCAAACATAGAATCTGCCCACCGACGATAACATTAAATAAGATTATAATATCAACCTCAAATACAATAAAATATCTTGATTTCGATAAAAAACTGAACTCGGCACACCATATCCACTGTACAAAACTTAAAATAAACATCCGTCTACGCTTACTTAGACAAACCCTGCATTCAAAGTCGACAGTGGCGGCCTGGTCAGGTCGGCAAGTCGGCGATCGCCGACTGGGCCTTTGGCTAAATGGGCCCTTACAGCCAGAGCCATTACCCGATTGAGATTATATTATTTTAAATGTTCATAAATAACTTAGTTTGTAGATATTATCTTAAATCGTGTTAGATAGTCGTATTAGCCAAAGGGGTAAAGTTAATTGAAACCTAAATAAGGTACTTACAAAAATAGTTACATATTATACATTTTTTTGGAAGAGGGGGGTAGTAGAACTTCAAAATGATTAGGTATCTTTAAAAATGTAAAACTGTAAAAAGGCCCATAGCCATTTGCATTTGCACATTTGCTATTAGTCTTATTGGTCAGGGGCCTTTTTTAAATTCTAGCCGACTAAAAAAAATGAACCCAGGCCGCCACTGAAAGTCGAAACTTACTCTTTACATAAAACTTAATCTCTATAAACTCCTCCTAAAACCAATATGGACGTACGGTATTCAGGTATGGGAATCCGCCAAAGAATAAAACCTGAATAAAATCCAAATTTCCCAAACTAAAATCTTCCATCTAATCACTTGGTATGCTCCATTCTACTTAACAATTCAAACATGACACTCTGACCTAAAAATGAGAATAGTCGCACAAACTACTACAAATTACTTCACTCGATACCATGACTCTTTAAAAAAATCACCTGAACAACGTTGCAAAACACTTGACTTTACCTATCCCTGGAAACCCTCCCAAAAGACCTATAAGAAAATGATGCCACGACCTTTTCTTTAATTAATCCCATACTTGTATAATATAACGTTCTAAGGAGTGTCGTCAATGGGTGGCTTCTCCAAATCAAATGTTCAATGTCTTTTTTTCTATGTTATCATCTACGTTTATTGCACTCAAATTCTACAGATTGGGTAACGCAAATAAAAAAAAAAATTATAACACAAAACGAAACACGTGATCGGTGTCATACCAAACAGATACTTAGAAGATATTATATAATAATTTTAGTTTTTATCAAAATATTATATGCCACATAAAAGTATGTTCTAGATATTATGACACACATACTCACGTATAGTATTATATAATAATTACTGTTTTATAAAAATATTATTACGAAACAGTTATATAGTTATATTTTTCATAATTGCTGTTTATGTCGACTCTGAATTTTTTATCACTGATTATTATTCTCACATCTCACCCAAGTACTAATTGAATTATGTACTAACAGTTTGATGAAATGTATAATACTGAAGTAATATTATTTAGTGATAATCAATTTATGAATCATGTTATTTGTCATGCTAAAGGCTATTACCAGTAAATCATTGTAAATTTATAAGACCATTCATCTTGCTCAGAATCTGAAATACAAAATAAAAGATACAATAATCAAATCACATTTAGTTTTTTTTTTTTTTTTAAACATATAAATTCAATACAAGGTTAATATGATAGTACATCAGCAGTTTAAAATATTAAAGATACATAGACATGATTTTTTTAAGTATTTCAATCCTAATGTTATTAAAATAACCAAGATAAATTATTTGCAGTTTGGTTGAAGACTGCCAATCATGACATCAGTAATGCACTGCAACAATATCAAAGGGACCTAGCACATTCTACAAATAAATTAAACAAAGAACTAGACAAGTAAAAACAAGATAATAGAAATAGCCCAAATTAAAATGTTTAGCCTATTTTTGAATATACTACTAATAATAAAAATATAAACTGCAAATATAATGTAACTGTCCAAAAAATATCCGGCTAAAAAACGTCTGGTAAGAGAAAAATATAAGTTAAAAATATATAGAAATTAGAATTAAAATTTTTGAAAAATTATCTTACTTTTATAATAAAAGTTCCTGTATTATTGTATATTATTATCTCTTAAATAATAATTCATAATTTATAAATTAGTTAGATTATTATTTTTATCGATGTTTTTTAGTCGGATAATTTTGGTACAGCTGGTACAGGTTATTGTTGAACCAGATTGAATGTCACTGTATATTATATTTTACTGTACCCAATGACGTGTAACCTCTTTGAACTATTAGAGGAACGTGGGGGAATGGCGGCCAGTGGGTAATGCCGGTCAGTGACATATCTCATGAAATATGATAGCTAAAATTTAGATTTTCACGTTATTTGATAAGTGTTGTTATCAAAACCTAATCTCAGATGTCTCAAAATGATAAACAAAATTTTTCCACGAATGGATCTTCGCAGGAAAAGATGTTTTGTGTCCGTATATATAATATTGCCTACATTTAGCCCCTTTTTTGCAGCTATCAAAATGTGATAACATCATTTTCATTATAAATTATAATGTTATATTTTATTACAATAAGATTTAATGGTTTTATATATTGCTAAATTCAATTTCAGATAGTTAAATAAATTTAATAATATACAATTCGAAAAACAACACAATATTCACTTACTGTCGTCATTTAAAAGGTACCATTCAACAAGTAAGAAATTAATTTTGTTTTAACGCTATAAGAATGATCGTCAAATGAATGAACATTTAAAACATCGTTTATATTATTTTTAGTGAAGAAACGTGTTTGTTTTTCAATTTTTTTTTTTTGATGTTAATTGTATTCATATCCTCAGTTTGCATAGGTTTTGATTCGTTTGTATGTGATTCACTAATTTTATTGCAATGTTTTAAAATATTTTTTAGAGAAAAATTGGCAGGTAGCTATATTATTTTATTTCATATAATTCTATAGTACATCTATACTGGGTTCCTACAGGGGCGTATTTAGAAATGTCTTAAGGGGGGGCCCACAAACAAAAAGTTCAAATTTGCGTACATGGGGCGTAGAGTTGTAAAATTTCTCATATAATAAAAATAAGTATAAAATACGGCGAATGAGGGAGGTACGGGCCCCATGTGCCCCTCCCTTAAATACGCCGCTGGGTTCCTATTCAAAGAGTATTAAATGATGTTCAAGATTCTGTGGAAGGAACAACATTGAAACGCTTATACTATGAGTGTTCAATTATGGGCCAAATAGTTAGTAAAATGTATTTATAATCCAATTTTGTATTTGAAATACTGGACAAGATGATTTTGCATTTAAAAAAAAAAAATACAAAATATAGCCTAATTATAACATTTGTATTATATTTTCGCTTGAAGTATTCGCAACGAATTGTGTATTATTAAATGTATTTAACTATTTTAATTTGAATTTAGCAATATATAAAATCATTAAATCTAATATTATAATAAAATATTGTATTATAATTTATAATGAAAATGATGTTATCACATTTTGATAGCTGCAAAAAAGGGGCTAAATGTAGGCAATATTATATACGGACACAAAACATTTTTTCCTGCGAGGATCCATTCGTATTTTTCCCACCAAAAGTTTGTTATCAATTGTATTATCACTTTCGATCTAATATTTTTTTAAATTGAAAATCATCTGAAGTTAAGAGTTTAAATTTTTTTTTCTACATTATTGGTTTAATTTACCTCTAAATATTGTGATGATCGCAATTATGTGATCATAATTCACTTAATTAGTATGGTTTTTAACTAAATGCATGTATTTAAAAAAAAACTATGAAAGGGGTATTACCGGCCAAATGTGATGCGGTAATAGCCTATATTTTATATATTAGGCAACTTATATTTGATTATAATAATATATAACCTGATATACAAAAAACAATGCATAAAAGTATTTTAATTGAAATAAATTAAAAGTTTGTTCACTTTTTAGTACTTAATATATATTTTTTTTATACTTTTAAAATTTAAAAATACAAAAATTAAACATTTATAATGCATTTTAGGAATTCTTAATACAGTAAAACCCCGCTAAAACGGAACTTCTGTAAGACGGAAACCCCGGTATTACGGAATATTTGTTTGGTCCCGTTTCAAATTACATATAATTTTATCCCGCTAAGACGGAAACCTCGCCAAGACGGAAACGGACACGTTTTTGTGATGAAAGTTGATGAAAACCCTCGCTAAGACGGAAATATAACACGATTTTCGTGTAATAAATTTATTTTCGTACTGTCGATACCCATAGATAATCGATATACGAGCGCGTACGATGACATTAAAAACTAATAAAATTGATATGTATACACTATACAATATTATTATCTGAGTTGGTATTAGTATTTGTATTATGTATCACCTGTTTTAAAATAAATATATATGTAATCTTTAATTTTATTCAATTAAAAAATTTTTTGAACCCCGTCAAGACGGAAAAATATCATGGTCCCATGCGATTCCGTCTTATCGAGGTTTTACTGTATTGATAAATATCTCTGGACTGATGACATCATATTTTGATCATTATTTGTATGATTTTTAGAAATTTATATTTTGTCCTATACTTTTACATGTATTTTGGTGTGACTGGTATTACCCCATATATAATACTTATATAATAAATATAATAATAATACAATATCATACTTAACTTTAAAAATTTGGATCTTATACATGTAGTAGGTAGCTAACAACTTTATAGTTCTAATATTAGCAATAGTAAAATATTTGGTTCATTATTACCGGAGATACATGAACTCCCGCTTATAGGTGGTCGCCATTCCCCCATCTTCCCCTATCATTGATTATAAAATATATTATATTTATTATAACATAAAAGTATTATCAATGTTACTACTTACTACTTACTAGTAACTAATATTAAATAATATTATGTTACTTTATTATTAATATTAAAATAATATAATATTCTTATTTTTGTGGTAGCCATGTCGCATCCACTTAGTGTAATCCTATTTTTCATGAAATGGATATCCATTTCATGAACTACGATCATATCGTGTAAGTCAAATTTTAGTTCATGAAATGAAAACTCTTATTTTACACTTTGTGTAATATTTTAAATTAATTACATCACTAATAGCTAATTTTTTGTGAAATTGAAATCTTTAAATACTACATATTATATTAAACTCTTATTTGTTATGAAAAAATAAAATCAGTTTAAATTAAGTTTACTTTTTAATCTATTACATTATTATAATTATTTATAATAATAATAAAAATAAAAATAAATTATAAATTATATAAATATAAATAATTATAAGAATCATCATAATAATATTATTTATATAAATAATAAATTATTACTTATTTTTACAAATATTAGTGTTATGGCAACGACTGTTACACTTTACAGAAGCTTTAAAACAAGCACATCGTTTTGATTCACATTGGCGTTTACAAGTACAACTTAAAAAACCTTGTCCCCCAGAAATATGAGAAACCGTTTCACATAATGGGAGTTCTTTATCATTATTAACTTCAGTAGTTTTAAAAAAATTAGATGTCGCGGGTTTTAAACTTGCTGAATTGTACCACCCTTTTACTAAACCATATTGAGTTCCGAGTTGGTGAAGTTTATGTTTGTTCTGATTGACAATAACTGCAATTACATTTTTTTAACTGTGGTTGAATTTAGAGATTTTAGAATTTTTTTAAATTTAAAGATTTCAATTTCTCAAAAAGTTATCTGTTGATGTAATTAATTTAAAATATTACACAAAGTGTAAAATAAGAGTTTTCATTTCATGAAATGGATAAAATATATGCCCATTTCATAAACTAAAATTTGACTTACACGATATGATCGTAGTTCATGAAATGGATATCCATTTCATGAAAAATACGTTTACACTAAGTGGATGCGACAGCCATATGCCAAAAGATAGATAAACGAATACAGAGCAGATAAACATGTATGAAACGTAATAATATATAAATTATAATTAAAAGGTAATTTGAATAATTCCATATTTACATAGGTGCCAATTGATATTATTATTTAATCGTAATCATATAAGTGTTATGATTAATATATATTTGGAATATCAAATTTCAATTGAACTAAGTATTTTCATAGAGTATAATATGAATTATAAAGGATAAGGGAATAAAAAGTATAACAATTACAAGAACACCTAAATGATTTGCAAGGAGTTTTTGCCTTGCATGAACAAGACAAAAATCCTTGCCCTCCTTATAATTTCTCGCACTGAAAAGTCAACATTTTTATCAACTTGAACAGTAGTAGTTTTTAATGTTATGTTTAATATATTCAAGGCTTAATTATTTAAAAATATATTCAAGATATCCCAATATCTCCTTTAATAAAATTATAACATTAATATTGATTTTGAAAAAAATATTTTTAGTTTAAAAAAAAAAATTTTGCACTTTTAAGATAATATTTAATCATGTTTAATGATATCTATAGGTACCTATTATTATTAGTGGTAAACAGGTCCTTTTTTTCGATTTCTATTTAAAATGATTATATAAAATAAAATATACACGGACAAATAACAAGCATAAAAGCACCTACCTTTGTTACACAGAAACCTTAAGAAAATATTATTTCTTGAACAATTTAGGAGTTAAATAAATAGGTACCCATCAACCATCATTCATTTGATATCGGATGTAGAATTACCTAATTTAAATTTTGTCTCCCTCGTAGTCTCATATAATATGGATCATGGATAAAACATTATTATCTTTATTGTCTTATTGATGTTGAAAAGTATGGTATTTAACAGTCGATGTCATAACCAATTTTGATGTAAAAATAAAAAATAAGGAAGAAAAATGTGTAAGTATGGGCTTATTAATTATTGTTAAGTCAACCAATTAATTATTTTGTTCATAAACAATATAAGAAATATAGGTATTAAGTAATAGTTACTATAAATATCATGCAAGCAACCCACTCCTCTAAAAAAACAGACTGGAGTCCTCCGATTATACATTTAGGCATTTACAATATTAGCACCTTATTTAATTTTAAAAGATTTCGACCTATAGGTGGAATTTAATTCCATTAAATTAAAATCTTAATGTTACACTAGCGTATAACTTGTATATATTTACATGATTTAAATTTTCATAATTTTGCATAATTATTGAGCATTGATATTTTATGTGAGATTTTTTTTAAATTCGTTTTACATTTTGCTATTTTTAATTTAATATTTTTAAATACCTACCTATTTTGAGATTACTTATCATATTTTATTACCTACTATCATTATTTTAGATTGCAGTTGGTTATTACTAAAATACGACCAAACAATATAATATAATATGTGACAATATATAAAATTATAAACTTTAGGAATAATGTACACAAATTAAAAACGTTATTTATTAATTATTAATACAAAATACTAATTTACCACAGGTATATTTTGTTAACTGAAATCTAAGGCGTAAAATTTAAGGTTGTCGTGACTTTTTCTGATGTGGTGGTGATCTTACCATTTTCGGTCAAGACTCTTATTATGTATGAATGTATGATACATAATATTATAATAGTTCTTGAACCGGAAGACTTTGTATACCTACCTATAATATTTTGAGCTAAATTTTTTGTTTTTTGTTTTTACTTTTGAGTTTATAATTTATATTATAAATTATATTATGATAATATATTATTTCTAGTAAAATCTCAATTAATTATTATAATAGGATTATTAATCACTACATAATATTTTACCTATTACTTTTTACGATGTATACTAATATATAGATATAACGCTATATAATACTAAATATAGCTAAGTTAGATTGGGTAATACGTAAACAGCATTTTTTTGAAACTTTTTTGAATTTTAGTTTCTGAGTGAAATAATTAATACATTTTAAGTTTTACAGTGATGTTTTTTAATTCTTTTTTTCTCTACGTCTGCAATTATTATTTCATTTGGAAAAAAGGAATTCTGATCACCTCATGTTTACATTTTTTATAACATACCTACAATTGGTCGTGGATATTATGTTTTGCTTGTAATAGATTATTTTTCATTTATTTTTCACATTTTTTAAATATAAGCGTGAGAAGAAAAGCCGGTGGAAACCGCTCTGAATTGACACACACCCATTTTATGTTACATCGATTTTGTAATGTTTTCTTTTTACATATAACTTTGAAACTATCAGTGCTAGATATTTAAAACTCTATTAATTTATCTACCAGAATAATATTCAGAAATAGGAATACACTTAAAAAACAAAAAAAATCTGAGCACTTTTCCTGGTATTTTTTAACGTTATTATTGTGTAGTGTGATGTTTTTATTTTTTATTAAAACGTCGAGGTGATTTAATTCTTTTTGACATACTCCCATAGTTTATAAACAATATTTAATAATTCATACTGGTTTTTGTTTTTGTTTTTACGAGACATCAAACGTTTCTATAAGCACCGAGGGCAAAACCTGCATTGTATATGCCAATCATTCGGGTCTCGTAGTTCGCAGGTCGATGGTGGCACTCATCTGATGAAAGCCCAGCATATATTATATAATATAAATGTACAATAGGTAACTCTACTCGGATGGGATGAAATTCATAAATGACAAACCCTAAAAATAATTCAAACGTCATATATATATTATACACTAATGTATAATATACTTGAATATTATTCTGTGACCTTCGTTTAATGTGATCACTAGGGCTCGGATTTATATGTATTTATATAATCAAAGTATTTATTTATACAACAAAAATATTTGCTGAATAATTCATGGTATGTATTATTAGAAAAAAATATCATAATAATAATTAATAATATAATGAAATATAATAAAAAAAATATCTATCCAATTAGGTATCTAATATCTAATATTTGAGAAAGGCGATATGTTCTCTAAGCTTTTTTCAAAAACATGTTGTCTTTTTGGCATTCTAAAAAATACTGCAGTTTCTTGTATGGATACAATAGTATTTCAAACATTTTTTACATTACAAGCATAAGAAACAGCTAGATTCAAACAATGAGACGTACCTACAATGGAAGTATAACGCTAAAGGATACTTTTCACTTATATGTGCTTGAACTCCATTGAAACAGCCACTCATGGCAGCGGTGCCATCATATCTTTGAACTCATAAATATTTAAATTTAAGCCTAAACTTGTCAAAGTATTTAATATAACTATGTCTAGTCCATTTCCTGTTGCATCTGTTACTGGCACAAAAATAAAAAAATCTTTCCGGATTTTTGATAAATCCGTATCAATGTACCGGATACAGATTGAAAATTGTTCTATACCTTAAACATCTGTTGTTTCATCTGAAAGTCTAGTAAAACATTGTGATTTATTGATTTTTGACACAATTTGTCTTTCACATAAGTCAATAATTTCATTTTGCATTTTCCCACTTAAATATAAGTTGAATTATTTGATGTTTCTGTTAAATGCTTAGTTAGCAGAACATCACCACCTGTAGCTCGATTACGGAGTAGTGCCCGAAAGTTTCCAAAGTTTCCATTTTCTAAAGGCTCTTCCCCTAGTACTATACGACCCGAAGTCCTCTTGTAGGTAGACCTTGACGGCCACACAGTAAAATTGTTTCTATGATTGGCCTTAGTCGCTCATATTCAATTGGGCATCAACTGCCACTTTTTGGTTTTTATATATATTTATTATGTTATCTGATTTTAGTATTGACATTTTATAATACTGAGTGTTTTCATGGTTATTGAATTCTGAAGTTACCACCTTCATTGCAGCTAAATATAACACATAATTTGCAAAAAGTGCCTTTCTCATTTTTAGAATATACAAGTCATTTTCATCTTTAAAACCAGAAATACTGAAAACGTAGTTTCCTTTTCCCACATAAGGTAAAATTGTAAGTAGGTTCTGGATCCCAATTGTTTTGAAAAAGATTGAATTTTTCCTTGGCACTGAGCTGAAACGGTGTAAAACTATATTAAAAAAAAAAAAAAAAGCGGGTAAGTGGATGTTGTTCTGTTGTCATTAGGTAATGGGGTGGACCTCTGACTAGGATAGGTTAGATTTGAATGCAATGATTGTTTGAATGCATTATGTATCATTGTATTCGAAAAACGATTCTGAACGGAGATGATTTGTCAGTCTAGGATATATTATTATATTATATTTAAATATTGTCATATATTCTATTTTGAAACAAATATTTTATTTTTCAATTAGGACGCATTTTGCATAAGGCATGGTTAATCAATTTTTCCAAAAACATTGCATGTAGTTATCATAATTCATAATACCTTATATTATCATACATATACATATACCTGCTTTGAGGATAAATCGTTATCGTTACGCTATTTCGTAAAAATTTAAAATTCAAACGCACTTCAAATTTTTCCTATAATGATGCTTCGAGTTTTCTCTATAGATACTTGAAGAAAAAGTTATGGAAAACTTAGTGTTGTATTTTTAATTCTTAGTTATAAACACAAACAATTTTATGATTTTTCAACTTCAAAATTATTTGCGAATTTTCGCGTTTTCGATAGATTTTGTAAAAATTTGAACTATAAACGCTTATAAAAAAAAATTGTGACTAATAATTTTAAATTTCTTTTAGCTACAATAAGAAAAACTCATAAGGATCCTTGCATTAAATTTTCAAGGTTTTTTGGTCATTCAACATTTTTTTACAGACACTTAAAAAAAAAAATTCTCATAAAAATCGAAAATTTCAGTGGTCTATAAATAACTCAAAAAAGTCAACCATTTTTGAAATTTAAACTGTATATAGATATAACTAACATAAACATTTGGTGAATATTTCAAGTATTTACAGTGATTATTATTTGAATTACAACCATATAAAAAAATCGATTTGGTCAAAAACTAATTTTGCGTAAAAATTCCCGTTTTTCTGTCACTTTTTTTTTGTTTTTCTCGATTTTTTTGAAAACTGTTGGAAAATGTTTACTTTTGACCTGTACAATGTACCAAGGATATTCACTTTTACATCGGAAACCACCCCCAAAGTTTGAAATCGAAGCATTATTTCGACTAGTTATGCTGTCACGGACACAAAAAGAAACACACACACACACACATCATTGTAAAATCAATACTGAATACATTCATCACTCCGTTTAGAATCTAAAACTGTATGTAATATCTATAACAGGTACATAACAAAAAGGTTTAAAGTGATGCAGTTATCTAATTTTCGTGTAAAATAAAATATAAGATATAGCTCAGGCAAATGTAGAATAAATATTGAGCTCTAAATCATGCGATTTCAACTAGGTACCATAATCTAGAGCATTATTATACATTATAATGGTGTATAGTGGTATACTAGTATAGCCAAGGCATAAGCATAAATTATAGTAAAATTGTACGTTCTACTTAACCGTAAACTTTACAAATTGATTTGATAAAAAAAATATATATATTTTTAAATCCTCATTTACATCTATAATAGTGGAATGAGTATGAGTTGAAGTATTTTATTAAAATATTTGACTTTAAAAAAAAATACAATTACAAAAGGAAAGTTTTTGATATTCCTATCCAGTAAAAAAAACTTGTTTAATTAGTTTTTATTAGTTTTTAGTCATTATTTATGAGTATCATAAAATAGTCTAAATATTAATTTCAAATGAATGTACCTAGCACAAACATTAAAATTTAAAATAAATTATAACTTATGAAATAAAGTAATATTCCTTACCTTAACATTTTTTGAATTAGCTTCAACAACATCAAATATGTCACTATCTTTATTTAAAATAAAGTCTGGTACACAATTTGACTAGCGTCGCAACTGCGCATGTGCCCTGTGCTTAGGTTCTATGATGCCACGTCATTACCAATAATAAACCGTTATCTAACGGCGTTATAAACCGTTTTCTAATTTGACCACAGACTTGATATGGGCTTGTGTCTCTGGTATCACTTATCTCAATTATTTTATCACAGCAAATATTTCCGATGAGAAATTTTAAACAGTAACTTCCAAACTACACATTATTTTGATGAACTAGATATTCAAAATTCAGTCATATTTGAAGACTAAAAAAAAAACTCATAGGGGGATATATCCCCCATCATCCCCCCAGCGCACGCCACTGGCTGCATGATAATACAGTTGTAATAGCCATTATTAATATTATTGTCATCATCGTCATTATTATTATTATTATTATTATTATCACCATCAAGGCATCAATGTACTACAATCTAGATAATATATTGTAATATTTTTAACTACAATATAATGCAATGAAAACTTGACGTCTACGAGCATACAAGATATTTCACGAGAATTTTCTTAAGGATTGTTGTTAATATAATTCATTTTATTTTCATTGGTATGAGTTCCTATCAATGTTTGAGTATTATCAATTATTTATAATATTATTGACAGTGTGGCAAAATTGTAATCTTTCTTAATTATTTTTCTAGATGTATTTCCTAACTTTCACCACCAAAATAAATAACTTAACTGAGCTTTTAATAGAATGTACTTTTATTTATCTCTTTCACTTATAAAACAAATACATCATTAAACACATATATTACGGTCAAAGTGGACCTCAGGTATATGGATGGAGTTTCATTAAATTATGTCATCGAAAAGTATAGGTTTAGATATTGGAACAGTATATTTCTGGGATTTTGCTAAACTATATGTCAAGTCTACGAAAAATGAAAAAGTTGTATGATAAACTCTTGAGTTATATGTAATATAACTGTAAATAGGAATAGAAAAATCTTTATTATTGTGAGGGTGAGTTTTTTTAATAATGTTGTTAAACATATAAAAATATAATATAAGTTAATAACATAAAATATATAATGAAAATAAGTAACAAATTTTTTAATTATGTATTAAAAAATATATAACATTATTTTTTTTTTTCGTGTGGTAATTAATTAGAGCTAGTTATAATTTAAATATCACATTCAAATTTTATAAATACATAACATACCTACTAATCATTATTTTATCGCATACAACTAATTAGCTATTTGTAAATAAAATTAAGCACCTAATTACACCTATCTAATAAAAATATTTAAAATTTAAAAAACAAGACATTTTTTGAACTGTGTATAGAATAAAAATATTGTTAAAATAATGATTACGTAATTAAATAATTTATCTAATTTGTTCACTGTTCAGTGTTGAACAGATTTTAAATAATTTAATTGAAAATTAAGTGCGTGCATAAAAAATACCAATCACTTATTTATGTTGCTTAAATACTATTGTCTCGTAATTATTGTATTATAATATATGATATTATATAATATAATATTTGTTAATAAAAATGGATTCTATAATAACAAGTCATGTAATACTGACAATTATTGTACATTTTTGGGTGAAAAGTTTGTTTACTAAGTATTAATATTATTTTAACTATTTTTATATCAAATACATTTATATCAAACACAAGAAAATACTTCAGTCCATAAATTGTAAAAAAAAGATTGTTCAACATATTTCACCACGCGTGCAAATATTTTAAAATTTAGAAAATCTCATATGTTTTCCACAGATTTAAAAATAATAGTTCGTATTTCTGATGTTGGCATATTTTTAAAGTTTTTTTAGGAGGTAGGTACCTAATACTATAGGGATCAAGTATTATAATTTCAAAACAAAAACATAATATAAACGGGACATTTTTTGAGGGCTTAATATTCAATAGATATTGTTTTTATAGAATAATATAGAAATATTTGTAGCGAAACCTAGCACTATTGCAGTTATGCGCACACCCGACATAGCCGATGTCACACGCACAAGACGTGGCGCGCCGCCACTATTCGTGTACAACACTATGGTATTATACAAATCCTAGTGGCGACTTTTAAATAATTCTTGTGCAGTGTCCAGCAGCTACATCAAATGTGTTTGTTTGTGCGTTAGACAGCGTAGGAACGTATCCGGGAAACCACTGGATATCACAATAACAACTTCCTTCCGGCCGGGTTGTCCTCGTCGTCGTATGCGGGGCGCTGCCACAATAGCCGCTGTCACACGCACAAGAGTTATTAGCACGCCGCCGCCGCGCGCACGGTAATTATATATTTCGTATTATTATATTTTATTATGGCCGTGCGCCCGCGCTCGCACTTTCATTATTTAATCTTGAGCAGTGTCCAGCAGCTACGTTAGCAGCCCTCGTCGTCTATCCTATCGATTTATTGCGTCTTGTTGTGTATATTGGCAGCTCCATCCGGTCAACTGCATGCGATGCTGGAGAAGCTAGTGACGATGTTGAGGAGGTGTAAACAGTGACATCGAAACACCTGAAAAATTATGACAGACCTTATTATGAGAACAAATTAATGACGAATGTGCAGTGTGTGTGAACAACTAACAATAGTATATTACATAATACACACGAACGCGAAGTTAAGGCTATAGGAATTCAACACGTCGTTTAATTTTTAGGCTATAGGTATACATATGAAAAAAGTAAATATTTCAAAATCTTGTTTCAAGCATCTTCTTAATGTTGAACAGAAACATTTACAGGTTATTATTAAACAAAATTATATAGTTTGTAATTAAAGAATCTATTGCTTATTTTATGCATAGTCATAACTAATGTTACATCTTTATATATATTTTTTTAATTATTAATCTTTATTTCTTTAGTGAAAATGGCTTCAGTAGTGGTTTTGATTAACGAGATTAACGATTACTCACAAACAAACGTACAATGGTTTTGTATGTTATATAGGTACTATGATGAATAATAATTGAATAATCAATAAACAAAAATACTTGAAAATCAGAGAAATAAACTATTGATGTTACGTGGTTTGGTATATTCAGATTTGTAATTGTTTATTTATTAAATACGGGCTTGGCTCAAAGTAGTAGGTATTTATAAATAGTATGAGTTAATTAAAGTGAGACAGAACTAAGAGGGGGGAGATAATGTAAATGGATAAATAAGCAGTCTCTGATGGTTATGCTACGCCAAATCATAAAATGCAAAACAGAATCGTGAAAGGTATATGCCATCTTAAGCGACATGACCATTTTATTATTATAATACTATTAAACGGCATAATTTATTTTTAGCAGGTAACTCATTAGTTGTAAATTAACATAACTTAATATCTTGTATATTTAATATTTTAAGGAGAAAGGGTTAGGTAGGTACAATAAATATATTTCATAATGCGAAAAATTAAAAATTGTATAATCTATGTGTTGCATATTTTGTTTTATTTAACATTTTAGGTTCCAAGTAAGGAGAATGTAACTATTGCTCTTTAAATTATTATCATTTTTATTTATTACTACATGTACAATGTACATGTAAACACTTTTCTTTGGTGAAACGAAACCACAAAAAAAATTTCATAAATTGGACAAAATATAATCATGTTATATTATAATTCTGAGAATCAGATATCCCTTCTGAATGATACTTTGAAAAGTTATTTTTCAATAGGAAAATTATTTAAAAAATATCAGAAAATGAAGTCATTTGTTGAATGGTTTTATTTTATTTGCTTGTTTGGAATTTAATATAATAATTCGGAACTATTTTTCTGAGCTGAGGGGAGTAAAACAAAACAAGTGCTCGAGGTCCGATGACCACCTTCTTTAAACTTTAAATAATTTGAAGGACTATACTTCTATACATATAACATATATATCATATAGTATGTCATTCATATTAATAAAAGTTGAACATAATGAAATATGAGTCATTTTAAATACAAAAGTTAAGCATTAAATATACTATACCAAATCCATAGACATTTTTTATTTTGTTTAAAAAAAAAAATAGAACAAGCCAAATCGCATTCAATGAAAGACCTCTCTACACATGCATACGACATGAACCAATCGAAAAGTATTTACACTTTAGAGATTGATAATTTTATCTATTTTTTAATAAAAAAAGATATAAATCAATTTTTTTTTTTTTTTTATTAATAGAATCAAGTCCACGGCTACTATGGCCATTGGACGAACATTATATTTACAAAATTATACATAGTAATACATTGTATAACAATTAAATAAATCTTGTATAAATCAATTATTTAATCGCTTAAAATAATTAATAAATCAAAAAGTATAAAATAAAATATATATTATATTTTATCATAAATTTTAAACTTATATACCTACCTATACCGAGAAAATACATAAATATTGTGTAGATTAATGTGCTTACTGTTTATTATTTGATATAACTGTGAGTGGAACTCATGGAAGTAATTGAAGGGTTCTTATACTCGCCATAATTGTTTGAAAATATATAATTATATTTTAGCGAGGTTAAATTTGGCTGTTTGATGTGAAATAATGAAACTCTGCCGTTTTATAATATCTCAATTACGAACTTAAACCAATATAAATATATCACCACATAAACTACTTTAAACTTAGTTTGATATATATAATTTAAAATAAATAGCAATACGTATATAGATATTTAAAATAAATATTGATCAACAACTCACGAAAATGTAATTATGTATTTTGTATGTTGAAAATTTCAAAAACTTTTGCCTCTATAAATTAATCATGTTTGAATGTATTCAAGTTAAGTAAAGGACCTATCGTTGGATGGTTTAACTGTTAATAAAGGCGATGAAACGATTTTTAAATTTTTTTTTTCTTAAGTGCATAGTCAAACAATTGTCTTTAATATAATGATACAAATTAACTTTATATTTTTTATAAAAGATTTTCCCCTTAAATTCCGTACTGAATTTCCCTAGCTGACATAGAAGCGCAGGTCACAGTCGTGCCTCCCATCGTCAGTATTATTAAATAATAAAATGTATATTATATCAAATATCATGTGAAAACTCTCAAAAGTTAAACTCTTTAATTTGTTGTTCTACAATCATCAATGACTACGGATATCTCCAGGTCCAAAATTCTTCAAGTGCTTATGTATAAATTTAAATTATCATTTTCGGTAAGAACAACTTGGGAGAAAATATGAATTATCTTTTCAAGTCTTAGATATTAAAACCAAAAATCGTATGAATTTTCAATTCCATAATAAAGATTAAAATGTTAACTTCAAACGAATATAATGAAAAAATAATATTGCACCAGTTATTTTTAATAATATTAAATGTCTGTTAGAACAATTAATGAGTAAAAATGTATTAAATTTCCAAGCTTTGGGCTCGGAAAAAAAATACCACTCCCTAGAATAATCTAAAATTTTGGTTACGCTACAATGCACTGCTGTAGTATAATATGTACATATTATGCTAATACTATTTTATACAAATAATATAACTCGTGAAGCATCTAAGTGTTAATTTTATTTGCACACGTTCAGCGTTATAATACAGTATTTATATTTTTTTACTTTCTAGAACTGTGTGAAACAATATGATCAAAATTAATGTAGGAAATAAAACACATGTTGTCCTTATGCCACACCCCCCTCCCCCAACACAGCTCTATTATATTGATACATACATCCATCTGAATAATAATATATTATAGTATATAGTATATACATTTAAGTTAGGACCTTAATATTATATCTCGTATTTTATCGGATTCTAGTAAACGGTTGGTGCATCGCATCAGGCTGACCGACACAGACGATTAATTATTGTTTTCCACGTAAAATCTTTTATGTTTATAAATCGAAATTAACTTTAGATTATGTTTAATGTCATATTTTTCCAGATTCAATAAGTTTTTGTCTTTATTTGACATCTAATTTCATATACTTTGGTGTTTTTATAACTTGCGATGAAAAAACCTCTATAAAATTATATAATCGTATAAACTAAAATTGATTATAATAAAATAAATCCATGGATGCAGAAAATGTCGGAAAATTAATACAATACAAAATAAGTCCCGAAGCTCCGACGATCAACCAAAATCACAAGTGCTCTGTGCAATTATTATTATCTTAAATACGAACTCAACATTAAAAATGTGTTATTCATACCAAGTATATTGCTTTTAACCTTTTGGCACGCAATTCACAAGCTTTATAAGCATATAAACTATAAATCCACTTCTGTGTATATAATGTATAAAAATCAATTGGTTGTGACAGGAGGTAAGTACTCGTTGTAAAACTAGCGAGGTAGTCTAGAAAAATCCATAAAATCGGCCTCGATGTCGAAAATACGCACATTATATTATATAATATTACATTATATTATGTATGTTTGATGGACATTGTTGTTTATCACGACTTGTTTTTATAAAACTTGTTATATTATTTTAATGCTCGGTGGCTTACAATGTGTCAATATAATATTTTATAATGTTGTGTTATTAACAGCAATACGATGATGTATAGAAAAGCGTTTGCTAATATTATAATTTAAAATTTATATGAAAATAAGATCCTAAAATATGCAATACTAGTCACAATCTTCTAACACAATAATATTACTAATGCTAATATTAGTTTACAGAATATCCATGTATTAAATTTTCAAACGTTTTTAACAATACTATGATGTTTTAAAATATTATCAACTCGTCATGATGTCGTGTTTAAATATTTTCTTTTTCCGTTCTCTGACTTATTTGATTATATAACATACTTCAGATGTCGCCATCGTTGATACATCTATAATATTATAAACATTTGAAATATTTAAAATTCAATTCTATCACTAAAACAGACTACCTATATAACGTTATATTAATAAGCCTTATGTTTACGTCGAGATAAACATTTTTAATGATATTCATTGTATGTTCTGTTTTTTTTAAGGACATTATAAATTTGTGAACAAGAAATGCCATGCCTGGATCTCAGATATGCAAAAATTCATTAATTTTTTTCTATTATTATCAAAAAAAAAAAAAAAAAATATATATATATATATATATCAGTTTCAGATTAACCATATTTCATAAAATTATAAAATTGACTTAGATTTAACTGATGGACTCATAAATAATGTGAAAAAAAATAGACCCACAACTGTTAGGTTTTCAGCCATTGCACCTACTGATGTGAGTATTTATAAAAAGGGATCAGAAGTTATTGTGTTTGTATATATATTTTTATTTATTGTGTGTAAATAATGTATGGATAAATAAGCTGCCTACAATCAAATAATCCTAATAAATCAATTTTCACTTTTCACTTTTAAGCAAATACCTACTAGTTAATTTATGGTTTTGTTTTTAGTGTAATTTTCTCGATTTTATGTAATGTTGTTGTACTTTTTGAATATTTAAGTAAATTTTATAGTATTATTAGTAGAAAGGGAACGAAAAGTTTATAGTTTGAAAATTTGAAAGGCTCACTCGAAATAGGTTCAAGATCATATTTTTGAGTTCGGCCCACCTCTAGTTTATAAACCATAATAGTGAAATATGAAAATACTTAAGTTAAAAATAATAAATGTAATTTACAAACACCGACTACAGATATTATATTATTTATGTTTGTATGATACTATTATACTGTGATTTTATTTGCCATGACCATTTAACTAAATATCTTGTTTTTGAACGTTATTAAAATAATATCCTAATGTAAACCTACATTCTTCTATTCTGGTATCATCGGCTCCGAACGATTATGTACCTACCTAATATAAAAGTCAGCCGTTACTTGGTCCGTTTTGTTATGTATTAATACATTTTCTTTGGTTCAAGATTTTTGAAGTTTCTAGTGCAATTTTTAATGATTTGTTCAGCATTAGCAGATACATTTTGTTCAGTGCAAAAACTTTGGAGCCATACAGGGCCGTATTTAGGGGGGAGCTACAGGGTACTGTTGCCCCGGGCGTCTGAGTAGGAGAAGGCGGCTAATTTTTTTATAATTTAAATTTGTATTTTGAATAATGATTAATGAGGCGTATTTTTTTTGTTGCCCCTTGGTGTCAAATTCCTAAATACGGCCCTGGAGCCATAAACACCTATGAAAAGCCTACTTCTATAAAATATAATTATATACCACGGAATAAAATATTATATAATTATATTATTAATTATTTTACCGGCGGTGGGACAATATTTTACATAATACTACCCATACACATAAACTGTATTTTAAGAGGACGTGACGCCTACATATTTTGTTTAATTATTAATAACAAAAAAATTGACACTTAGCTTCGTTTCGTTTGCGTTGCATCACTATCCGACGTAGAATAACATACCAATATCGGTGAATGACGTGTAACACAATCATTTCGTGTTCATTGATCTTTTCATGCTCTCGTTCCGCTTCCGATGTATAGTGTAGGTAATAATAACGCGCCGTATATGGTGTGTAGTATATTCTAATATCACCTTTGACGTGGTTGTGTGCGCGCGCCGTGTCAACTTGAACGTTATTGCGTTTTATATTAACAAAATAGCGTAGGTCTATAAATGATGATTTTTATTATTATTACTATATTGTAATCTTTAGAAGTCTTTGACCGTCGCCACCCGACAACTGCTAATCGTAGTCAACGTGTTTTACGTTTGTCGCTCGCCGTACACACGATATGCATATTATATACCCCCGCACACACACACACACACACGAGTATTTAAAGTAAAATTGTATCGCGTGTGTGCGCTTAACGTCCACCGCGTAGAACACCAAAAGGTTTTCCTTCGGTGAAGACTTAAACATAATATAATACACGTCATCGGCTCTCTGCGTCTGTATATATACACTATAATGGACAGCACATAGATACATACCTCTACTGTATGGAATGGGTGGGTTGCATGCGGTTGACGTGTCGCCGGACGATGAAAGGGGAAGCGGTGTGTAAACGATACGTTCTCGAACTACATTTTATATTATGTACCTATAATACCTCGTAACACACGTATTATACGAAATAATAATAATATAAGCTGTATCGACACACATCCCTTCCGTGGGGTGACACCTATTTTTAAGCACTCGACGCGCGTGTGTATAATATACGTAGGTATAAGTCATAAGTGCGTGCGTAATTCAATTATGTAATGTCTTATATAAATAATATGTACATATATATATATATATATATATATATATATATATATATATATATATATATAATATACATACTCATAATACACTTATACATTAAACCCCTTACATAAGACATTATACCATTACCACCACCATCGCTGCTGGTGTATGCTGTGTGTACGAATACTTACAAGTCTCGAAAACTTGCTGACCACATCATATTATATTGGTGACGATAATGCGATTCCTACCTTCCCATATATATATACGTTTGTGGTCGTCGGCAGCAAACCACCCCTATTACACACGTATTAAAATACAGTCACGGTATATTATATACATTATAGGTATATAGTCAACTATATAAACATTAAATGAGCAGTAATAGGGGTTAAACTAGGGTATCCGGATAGTTTATATGGTTTAAATACTAAAGTCGCACATGATGTGATTCGTATGTGGGCAAGGTAATACCACGACGAATATAATATTATACGCATTATTGTATAGGTACACTGCTACACTACTACATTGTATTATTATTGTTGTGTATTGATGTATTATATAATATAATATTATTAAATTTCCAAATCTATTACGTATAGACTGAGACACTGAGTTGATATAATTGTAAATAATATATTAAACATATGATGCATATAGCCATATAGGTACGATAATATTATTGATAAAATATAATACTCTTACGCAAGTAAAATTATCCAACTACACCTATATTCGGTAATATAAAAATTTGTCGACAACAAAATCATCTATTCATCTGAGATGCACATAATAATAATAATAATAATAGAATATCTTACGAATTTGATAAAATTTTTTCCAAGTAACAATAGCAGCTAAAATTATACACATACCTTCTGTCGTTTATTTACCATGATGCTGTCCAATTAGATTTCGACTGCAGGTGTTATATAATGACGTTGAAAATATATTTATGTGCAATACATTGTACTGACATAGATTTTAATTTAATTTTAAAGTTAAAAAAAAATTAACAGAAAGCTTCTAAAAGATTTTTTAGAAACTATTATATATTTATATAGGTAACTCACTAAAAAGGTAGTAAATGTACTATTCTTTTTTGAAAAAAAACAGATCTAAATCTAGCTTACAATATACATAGGTACAAGGCCTTACTCAAAGAATATATTTTCGAACGGAGGGTGAGGTAAATGATCAACCCAAGGTACGGCATTGTTTAGTATACATATTGCATATACACATAAAAGGTAGTATAAAAAAACAAACGCAGTTGAATAAGCTAAATTACTATGTTAGTATTAGTATTAAATAAATGCAATAAAATGCTAAGTATCCACTTGAAACAAACAAATAAAATGTTATAATTTTCGTCAGTATTGTTATTATTATAATAAATCCTTATTCAGTTTTACGAATAAGATAATTCATTGTGTTTACCTTTGTAAATTTGTACTTGTATCAACAAAGAAATTATGTATACGAATACCTATTGCTTACAAGCTGTCTAGATTAAGTTTAATATTATATATTATTATAATAAACATCGTAGGTACTTATAAAGTTATAACAGAATAATAAATAACAATTAATACAAAAATATTATCTCAAAAATAATAATTATAAATAAATTATTGACTAGATAGTAACAGTTTTAACTAAAACTAATGAAAATATAATTAAATTATTGGCTTTTTTTCTCAGTCTGCGGGCTGGTTAAAATGCATTCGTGGGCCGGATCTAAGCCGTCTACTAAGTAGACACAACGAATAATCACCAATGACCACTAATAAAGATAATGACAAAGCACGCGAGCAAAATTTTCGTAAAATTCATTGATATATTAATTAGTGATGTAATAAATTAAAAAAATGTAGTTTTTTTTCAAAACCTAGACCAAACTTGCTGGTTCTAGAGACTTGCAATTTTGTACAGAGGTCTCTTAAGCAATGCAGGGGTGCGCTTAGAACATTTTTCAAAATTCGACCTCTGAGGGGGTAAAAGAGGTAAAAATGAAAAAATCACCTAACCGGAACCACTGAAGATATGAATATGAAATTGTATCAGTAAGTTCATTTTATAATGCAAAAATCCCTTAAGACAACATTTTTTAGTATTCAAACGCTACAGTGGTTAAAAGGGTTATATAATATAAAGAAGAAAAATGTTTCCTTTGATCGGATTAATATCTGGAACTATTTAACTGATTTAAAAATTTTTTACCATCAGAAAGCTACACAATTCCATGAATCTATAGGCTATATTATATTTTGAGAAGTTGCCCTTGATTTTTTTATTGCAAATTTAAGATTTTTATAGAAACAATAATAATATTAAATATATTTTTTTGTACTATATGGTAGTTATTGGTTTTACAATTTAGTATGGAAGAATAAGAAATTAGCAATTTTTTATTAAGTACCAATTTTAAAAGTTGTTTCACCTTTACAAAAATAAAAATGCGGTAAAATATTTTGATTGAATACAATTTTAGTCCAGTATTTTAAATGACTGTGTTAAAAATCTTTTATGGAGATTAAGATAGGGTAAATCCACGGAAAGTTTCAATCATGACTAGCCAGGTATAAACAACGAATTAACTAAAAATGTTGAATCATTTAGAATCGGTATTTTTAACGGGTAACGAAGTGCACGGTGATCAGCTAGTCATTAATAAATTTAAAACATATTTAATCTATGAAATGAGCCTCTCCATAAAAAAAAAAAACTTAATAATTCATGTCAATCAGTCGCTATCATGTTTATTGAGTTTTTAACGTTAACAATTTAAAAAAATGTGGACAAATGGGTATTGGATTGCTCTGCTGTATAGTAGAGATGGAGAGTAGGTCACTATAATGGATATGTTAAATTTGAATGCAATGATAGGTATCATAGTATATGAAAAACAATTCTGAAAGGAGATGATTTGTTAGGATATTTATACTAGATGGACTACGAACTATGAAACGATACATTCAATGGAGCATTATAGCCGATTTCTATAAATATGAACACATCTATTTCATCTTGAATGTAGATAGTTTGTTATTTATTTGCTTATATTATAAGCGCCTTGCATGATCCTTGCTGCCGTCCGGAACATTGACTGATGAGAGAACCAAATCTCTATGTCGCCCGAATCTTTTGGTGGCGCATCGAATATCCGAGTCGAAGTTCCGGCTTACTCAATTCTCCGATGTCGGATATAACGAGAGGTTACCATTTAGATAGCTCCGTAGACAGATACGTATAGGCAAACAGCAATGTTCTGGAATCGTCGTTCGTCCATACGATCAATTGCGGCGATGCTCGATAAAAGTTGCACCTTGCACATGGGATCTTATCGATCATTGTTCGCTAGGCGGGGATTTTGAATGCCGTGGTTTGAAGTCGTCGCTCGACCATAGATCGATTTGTGGTAATCCTCAAGGGCAGTTGCTCACGGAATCGTATTGGTCGCTATCCGCCGGTCGTGCTTCTTGAGTCTTCGTTGATAATTGGTTGAAGGCTGAAGAACATATTATGAGAGTGTACTGAAGTCTATGCTTTGCTTTGCTTTGTTGGGGTGGCTATGCCATTAACTATACCAGGCTTGCGCCTTTACTAGTGGATGGAATTTGGATGGATAATAGTTTTATTGATTGATCCACGTAAATGAGTAATTTCCTTTTCCTTTGATAGTTGGAGGGGTATGGATTTTTCCTAGAAGTCGAATATGGTCGTGATCTGAGAAGAAACTTTTGTAAAACATTGATTTGGATTGACTCTGAATAGAGGTTTGGATGGATTTGAAGTTGGCAGATTTGAGAAGAACCGAATTTTTAACGATAGTGGGCATACCTGTTATTGTACGTAAACCAATAGTTTGAACGGATTCAATACGCTTCCAGTGAGAGGGACAGATGAAAGGTGCCCAGGAGAAGCCAGCATAGGTAAGAACGGGGGAGATGTATAGTTTAAGTATCTTAAGTTTGGTTGTTAGTGGAATGGGACATTTACGATTTAGTATGGGATAGAGTATACCGCGGGTGCGAGTGGCTTTTTTGATGATATTTTGGACGTGCTGACCGAAGTTTAGTTTGCGCCCAATTGTAAAGCCTAGGTATTTTGCTTGTATGGACCAGTTAACAGCATGATTGTCAAGTAGTGGAGGTGGTACGTTCGTTGTGTTAGAGCGACCAAATATGATGCCTACAGTTTTGGTTGGATTTATTTTAATACGCCACAGGTGGAACCAGGTGGTTGCTAGGTTGAGTTTGTGCTGTAATTGTATAGCCGCACGCCTGGGATTTTTGTTAGAGGTGAAGAACATAGTATCATCGGCAAAGAGTGAGAGGTAGGCTTTTGGAGTTGTTGGTATGTCGTTGATGTAGGACAGATATAGAGTGGGGGATAGACAGGAGCCTTGAGGAACTCCTGCGAGGATATATCTGGAGGATGAGAATGAATCTTCGATTATGGCAGTGAAAGTGCGATCAGTAAGAAAGGATTCGATGATTTTAACGATTTCAGTCGGAATTTTGAGTTGAGAGAGCTTGTAAAGGAGACCTTGGTGCCAGACTCGATCAAAAGTTTTCTCAACATCAAGGAAGATGGCTGCGGTGTTTAGGTTGTTGTTAAAGTTTTGGCTGAGTTGATGGGTAAGTTTGGTTAGTTGTAGAGTAGTTGAATGTTCAGGTCTGAAGGCAAATTGTCTGGGCGGATTTTGTCACAGAGATTGTTTTGGAGGTGGGCGAGGATGAGACGTTCGTAGATTTTAGATAATGAGTATAGCAGCGCAATAGGTTGGTAATTTTCGGGAAGTTTGTGGTCTTTGCCTGATTTGGGAATGGAAATGATAACTGCTTTTTTCTAGGCAAGTGGAAAGTAGCAGATTTTGAAAGAGCTATTGATGATTTTCGTCAGGAATAATAAAATTTTGTAGTTTTGTAGTTTGGTAGTAAGAGCGAAGAGTTTTTAGTTTTGGGTGTGAATACGCTAGCTTCAATTGCGTGTTGTATGTTTTTGGTCAGATAATCGATTGCTTTGTCGATCGAATGACTGTCATTGATCGGTTGAGTAGATAAGTTTGGTAGGTTTTCCTTACTAACCTAGGTTAGGTTAATGATTGGGATTGTTTTGTATTTAGTCCAGTTAATAAAGCGGTTGGTAGCTAGAGGGGAAGACGATATTGAAGAACATAAGGTCTCTAGAAGGATAGGGTTGTGGTCTGAGGAAAGTTCGTTGAGATTGTATATTTGGGTTGCGTAAGGAAGTCGTACGAGAGCGATGTCGAGTACGTCAGGTCTGAGTCTGGCGTTTGTTGGAAAGTATGTGGGGGTTGAGGGAGCAGTGATGGAATAGTCAGATAGTTGGGAATGATCAAAGAGGATTCGTCTATGCTGGATCTTGCTTGTAAAAGTACTACTATCCGTACCGACTAGTAAACACATAAGTTTTTTTTTAAATAGCTTTTAGTAATAAACTATAATAGCTCGACAGTTAATACAGATGATACAGATAAAATTATACAAAATATAAGACTTACTATAATTAATAAAAACAAGAAAAAAATTGATAACAAGAAAAAGTAAGATAAATTAGGTGGCATAAAGCTAGATAATGTAACCACCTTAAATAGCAAAACCAACTTCCAATAGAAAGTTAATTATTTTTTTAATGTCCATTTCAGTCTTAGTATTAAGTATAGAAGGGAGAGTGTGTGGAATTTTTAGAGATTTAATATAGTTAATCAAGGGCGTACGCTTGATATATAAGGAAACACATTAGTTATTCGATCACTTGTGTTTTCTCTCGAGACGGATTTGGTGATATCTCAGCTGTTTTTGGGTTACAACCATGGGGAAGGTATTGTTGTCTTCGTTTTGACTTCACTTATCTATTGATGTACTTTTGATGTCTATATAATGTACTGAGGTACTTTGAATTCCTTTTTAAGTTCAAAATGTGGTATTTTGCTCTCGTTCTGTGATATGATTGGCTATAGTAGATAAGTTAGTTGTTGGCTCTGAGGAGAGCCATTTTTGTAGTTGTATATGATAGTTGTTCCGTTGCAACTAGTCAAACAAAAAACTTCATTAAAATTTTTAAACTGAGTACTAATCGTTATGAATTATATCGAAATTAATCAAACAATGACAATCTGTACAAATGGATAAATATTCAATGACTACAAATGACTTCAAATGATTCGGAACACTCAACCCCCGTCTCCTATTGAATATTCATATTGAAGGAGTGCTCAATGCATAGAAAAGATATTAAATAGAAGGGCAACTGCTGTAGAAATATTTGATAGTGGACGGCTACTAGCGCTCTACAACGGTTGTCGTAATGACTACCTCAATCGAACTGAAATTTTATTATAGATATTCAGCTATCGATAGTTAGCAATCGATAATAAGTAATCGATCGTACATTTTTCAATCTTATTATTGTATTACCTTTTTTAAACTTTCATTGGAAATATATTAAATTAAACGATTGTAAAATTAACAGACAAAATTATATTTATTTTGTAAAAAATATGTTACAAAAAATACATTTTAAATAGTTATAAATTTAGTAAAATATACATTATCAGTGTGACAGTGCGTACAACTCTTAGAATTACTAAATACATATTATTATATATATAGATTACAATAATTAGTTATTACCTACTTATTAAATTATTATACATAATTAATATTTTGTCTCTGCAATGCAATTCTTTTCTTTGAGTATTTTTTAAAATAAGTAATTGCAGACAATTTTATAAGATCTTATGTTACTAGTTCATCATCTTTACTTAATATCCAATTAATATGGTTAGTGTAAAATAAATTAAAAGATTACATACAGTATGTACAAAAATAATAGACAAATCATGATTTTCGCAAATAAGATTTTGAAGGGAAATAATTTGTTTCACAATATTTTTAAAAATGTTACAACCACCTTTGTAATAGGCAAAATGGTGAAAATTAAAATTAAAACATTATATGATATAGCTATATAAATTAATTACATTTTTATAAGGGAGAAATAGTTTACATTTAGAATAATTTCGTAGTTGTATTATAAAAATATGTTCATCTAAAACAACGTCAGATGAAAGCATGGATACACATAAACGACAATTCTTAGTAATTTTTTTAAATTTTTTTATAACCCATCCAGCAACATATGCTTTACTTCCAGAATTCACTTGACAATTAGAACTTGGCATTTCAATATCTGGAATTTTAATTTCAATCATATTCTCCATGATTGACTCTTGATTGGACTCTGAATGATAGTCTCTTCTAAAGGTACTCCATCAAATAAGAAATTCTATAAATTATCTAAAGCACCATCACAATCATCATTTTCACAGTTTGATCCAACCGAATGGTGAGACGTAAAGCTGTTAATTAACATTGCTTTAAACGATGAAATAAATATAGCCGGTGTTGGTTTTATATTCCTGACTCCATGACTACGAATAGAACCAAAAAATTTTCAATTGGATCTTTATTAACATTTCGCAACAATAAAAATGCAAAGCCACAATCAAGAAGTCGTTTACAAATGTGTATAATTCCTTTTATTGTCTTTATCCAATTAGTAATCGAAGGAACAATTGCTTTGTTTGTATTTATGTACTTCATTGAATTGAGAGTGATTAATGCTTTTTGCCAAAAATCCCAATGAGACGAATTTCTTGTAACTGCACTTCTTAAATTTTTACCAGGTTCTGGTTTAATGGAGTTACCGTTTGCACTATCCAATAACTTGTCCACAAATAAACACAATTGTCCTGTACTTTGTGCTGAAGCATCAAGGCTCTCTATTACTGGAATTTCTGTGGAAATACAAAAATATATTAGAAGATATAATTTGTTATTAATTCTACAATAACACATAATGAACTTATACTATAATTAATATTAATACTATTAATACTATAATTATAATACTTTATTCATCTCAGCAAATCGTTTCATGATTGCTCCAACGCGTTGACTAAACACTTGAGCTGCATTAGCCACTTTCATTTTTTCCAGTTTAGCTGGATACACATGACAATCAATAAGTTTGGGTGTTAACCGATCTCCTTCTGTACTTTGCTTTTGGTCGAGTTCATAAAATTGGATTATATGTTTCCAAGAAGCTGTATGGTTTTCCCCCCCATGTTCAAAATTTAAATCTTTAGAGACTAAATTATTCCTCAGACCTTTTAGCAAATGAGGCACATCATATAATGGAACTATGTCATGGCCTCCTATTTCGAAACCAAATCTTGTATTCTCTTGACCATTATTTTTATAAATGTTATTAGTGTTTTTTTGTAATCTATTAATATCGGCTACATTTGTGGATGCTTGGTCACAAACTATTGAAATAACTGTGAGCCCAGTTGATTGCACAGCCTCAATAACATTTTTAATAATTTATGATAATAGAATGCTTGTCATTTCATTACTGGTAAGGTAAAAAGCAACTGGTTGCTTAAATTTCTTCCTGCATCCTCTAACTATAAATACCAATGCTTTGTAACCAAAATTATTTGACATATTATTTTCACCCAGATCTTCAAATCCAACTATATTGCCTTCTTGTGCCATATATTGTAATCATGCTGATAGTGCGATTTTATCAAAAATTACTGTGCAATAACGGTCTAACTTATTTCTAATTTTTTTAACTGCATTCTTTAAATTTTCAAAAATTCTTTAATTAATTCCAGTTTGAAACGGTATTTTCTTCAACATGTCCATGATACACTTGCGCGATGGAAGAGCAAATACTTTAGAAAGCATTTTGTAAGCTTTGCCACTCTGCTTATATTATAATGACAATGCAAATACTTTGTCGTCTACAGTGAAATGCCTACCTCGAGGTTTTTGTGGTTGCATACGCATTTGTGATTCAATAAAATTCAATGTAAATGAATTTTGTCTGTTCAGTTGCTTGGAATTACTATTAATATATTTTTCAGTTTTTAGCATGCGTTTCTTAGCACTAGCATAACGTTGTCTTAACACTAAATTTCTTTGCTTATATCTCTTGGTCACATTATACAATAAACTTTTTCTAGGTGTCAAATCTGTTTTTCGATGAAAATTTATATCTTTTAATGTGCCTTCTAATAATCGTTTTGGAAGTAAACATCGTGTGTGAAAAGCTGAAAAAAGTGTTATACAATTTTATAAAAACAATAATTTACTTTATTTTAAAATGAATCAATTTTTTTTTAAGTAACCTATTAATTTACCTGTGTTGATTCCAGAATCAATAGTCATTTGTGGAATAGTACTTTTATCAAAGTCATTAGTAATAATCTCAATAGACATTTCAGCTTCATCTTCATAAAGGCAATCTATATGTGAAAAAATATTAAGATTTAATAAATTATAAAATGTAATAGATAAATCTAACCTAACCTATGTAATACATTTTCTAAAAACACAATCAAAAGTGTTATTAAGCTAAGTTGTATGAACAAATTTAAGTACCTTACCTGTATTTAATTCAATATCTATATCAGAAAACCTTGTACAATTTACAGATTTAGTAGGCATTTGACAATATTAGTATCTTCACAAAAATCCTCAGTTACAATTTCTATAGACATATTATTATCAGCAACATATTCCAAATTATTGTAATATATATTCATAACAATATTTATATTAATTAATCTCATTTAATACAACCAGAGCTAATTAAATATTCAAATATTCAATAAACTATCTTTAAAAGCACCTACAATATACACACAAACCATAAAATATGATTTTAAGATTGTATTATGCATAATATTATGTTAGCATACATTCCATATAACTACTGTAACAGGCAATAATACATGCGAAATAAATAAAACAATTTAGACGTGCATAAATTATTTAGAGCATATTATATAATTATAAGTGTCTAGCTATATTCATGCAATACACATGCATACATATTTACAAGTTTTAGCGCTAATTTAAAACTGAAACTACATTGTTAACCAAAAAAAAATACCATTTTATAAATAAGTGTACACAGAACCTTTAGTAGAATATATTTACATAATTCTTTAAGATCTATTAAAAATAAATATTAAGCAGTTATCAATAAATCTTAAAGACATATTCCTCTGGAATAACAACGATTTCTAGAATAAATAGAAATTTTTATAACAATTAATATTATATAGAATAAAAATATTATAAAATTATGCCAAAAAAAAATAGTTAGGGGGCATGGTGGGTACTATATTACTTCATGTGTGGTACCAACTAACCGCAGTCACTAAAATCTCTTAAAAAAAAAAATTTAAAAAATTGTAGCTGAAATCTTACCTGGTAAATTTAAAGTAGGAATAGATTTTGTTATGAGCTTCTTAAATCCAGGATGTAAAAGTCCTTGGCTTGGCGCAAAATGCTTGTCACACATAATAAACCGTTTGTAAACGTCGTTCATTGGTATATTCGATAACTTAATGTTTCCAGACCTTTCTGCCCAAGCGTTAAATGTCAGTTCATCTTTTGGAAAACGATGACGAAGTATTATAGTGTCACCATATGATGTATTACAACCAACAACAACACATTGTTTGAAAGGCATAATAATATTATAAAATACGAAATAACTATAACTATTATTATAGAATCGTAGGTAAAATACACAAATGGAACGGTATAAATCGTATTACAGCAGCATAAAAAAAATAGACAGTTGTAAAAACGACTAACGAGTAACGAGAAAGAAAATTTCGAATATTCGTTGGTCACCAAATGGCATTATGGCAAATACTAAAGTCCGATAGAAGATCAGATGGTCATTGGCATTACTACAGTTGCGCGACTTATAGAAAAGCTAACAACTCTTACATATTGTATGTTATTTTTATTGTGTTAGTATGCCACGTGTTGTAAAGACACCATCAGATCCTCCCTATAGAGTGATACCCCCCTGGCTCAATGTCTCTGGTCTTTAAACTACACTGATTTAACTCAATATAGTTTTAATAGTTAAATTTACAAGTCAACAATATATCGCCTAAAAACACTAGCGGTTTTTGGTCTATTAAATAGGACATTGGCAATTACTAATACGCTTGTAAATCATAATAGGTACTTGTGTATTTAAAAAAAAAAAAAAAATGTATAAATGTATTTAATTAAGATAGGTAGTGAAATAAATAAATTAAATAAATACATTTTTAAAGCATGTAAAATCCTTATTTGATATGTATGTTACAAAGGTACACAATTATGCATACACAGATACTATTATTGCACATTGATAAAATATAAAAAGGATTAAGAAGATATTTTGAATATTTTCAATGAATTATACAGTTTATGAAAGTACCTAACTTCAATAAGAAGAATATTTTTTTTTTTTTTATTATTGTTTATAAACGTTTTAACACTCTAAGTATCACAAATTATATAAATAATACACATCAGTACAATATAGAAAGGATGAATGAACATGAAGTTACGAAATAAAACAAAACAAAGTAATAAGTATGTAAAGTAAACATATATCAATTTACCATAGAAATAATAATAATTAATGATAAATTGTTTGTTTTATAAAAATTACGCTAAGGTTAGTTTTTATACTAAATAGGTCATCGATAAAAAAAAAACAGAAAATATCAAATTTAATATAATAGTATTATTCCGCCATGCAAAAAGTATTTATTGGAGATTCTGCTGTACCATAATCCCCTTAACGCAGTTTTATATATGGTTATGGATAAATTTTATATCAAAAATAATCTTTTAAACCATATGAGTTGTGAATATACAAAAAAAAAACAATTTAATGATTATTCAAAATTATTTTGAGTGAAGGAATTGATTAAAACTTAAGGTTACGAAGAAACCAATGTGAAACTTTTTGTACTATAAATATAATTATGATAATAGGGTTCCAAACTACCACTCCATTCCCCAAGATTAGTCTAATAAGAACGCTGTAAAGCATAACAATGAATTACTTAATGTTTGTAAGCTCATTGGAATTGTAAAATAAAAAAGAAACAAATATAACACAAGGTGCTTTCAAGATTATTTTTTTGATGTTAAATCAGTGCATATAATATTAGCTCGAGAGAGCTAACACTCTAAAGGCTAATCTAGGTCCTAGATAAAGTAAACACATGCATGTTAATATGTTATCTTACAAAAAAAAGTACAACTGCATTGCGGTGTATGAGTAAATATGATAAATCAACTAATATAGCGTTGTGTATTGTTGTATGTTTTATTATTTACCATCAAACACAATTTTCCTAATCCGAAACAGTAAAAAAGTGTATGTATTATGTGGTCTCTTCACTATGACCACAAAATAATTTACTTACTGCCCTCTGGTATAGGACTCTGGTATAGGCCACCTAGGAGAATTAAGTCATTGATTACAAAAAAAAAATTATGAGGTTGTGGCCTACTAGAGTAGTTATAATATAAATTAGTAGATAAACAATAAACATAAAAATAATAAATATAAACATTTTATTATTTTATAAGTTCAAAATTAATCGACAAGATACAAGTAAAATTGTTATATACCAGAGGTGGCGAATTCACGGCACGCCTGCCAAAAGTTGCACGTTTGTAAAATTTCAATGGCGCGAAAAATTAAAATTGAGAAAAATTATGCTATATATTTAAAATGTTGCTTGCAAAAATTCAAATAAATAAATTATAAACATTTGAAAAGTGAAAAGTTATAATATTCCTATTCCTACATGTAAAATTGATTATGTTGCTATATTATCACTATATTTATTATGTTCTATTATTACCTTTTAGTGTTTAGGTACAAACTATGGCCACTTGATTGCAAAAATTTGGCTCTAGACCAAAAGAGGATTCGCCACCCCTAATATAGACTATAGTATGACATAATTGCACTTATTTGAGTACTAAAATATTAGGTTTTTAAATAGGGATGTATTTTTCCTTCTTTGTATAACGCACAATTTTCTTAAAATGTAACCCTACTTTCATTATTTTATTTTATTTGGTTAATAAAAGATATTCATTACTTTAAATGGAATGAATGGTCTATTTTTTAAATATTTAAAAAATGATATTTTGTAAGCTCAAACTTTCTTGAGGACAAAAAGGGAATGAATGAATTTTTTAATTTTTTGTATTGTATGCCTTATTTTTAATAGGGGCATACATTTTCTACAGGTGGTGAAAACATTTAAACTATTTTATTATTTTTAATACAAGTACCTATAGGTAATATTAGATTTAAAGATTTGTTGATGGAATTAAACTCATACCATTTATCGTTGAAAAGGAGTTAGATTTTTTGTGCTTATGAAAATATATCATTGTATACATCATACACTCAGACATAGATAGTACATTTCATTTTTAAATTTTTACTTATTTTTCTACTTTTTCTACCCTTTTTAAACTATTTGAATTTTTCGTTTTTCGTTTAATCTAGAATAGTTGGATCAGAAATTAAATTTTGTTCTTGTATTTACTAAGTTTAATTAATTATATTTTTCAATAGTTAAACAAAAAAATTGTGAATATATTATGAGAAAGACTACCAAAAACTAATATAATTATCACTTTTAGCAATTTAGTATAATTATATAATATTATATTTTGCATACATAGATTTTATAGTCATTAATACATAGTTTTTACAATCCATGTAATAAAGCTTAATATATTATATATATATTTTTTTTTATAGATTTTATTTCAGAGTGAATTATGAAGTGTACGAAATCAAATTTTTTTTGAAATGTGTTCCTTAATTTAAAAAATTGCATGTTATATATTACGTACTGTGGTATCACTCGTATTAGCTTATACGCGTCGAACCAATTATACGTCTTACCTTCGTACGTTCTAAGTTAGTGGCTCTCTCTAAAATAAATTTAGATTAGCGTTTGTAACTTATAGGTATGATGGTGTGCGTTTGTCGATTCTTCGTCCGTTTCCTAATATTGAAAATGATTATTTGGACCCACGAACGTAGCGCTATTCAGTTTAAAATAAACTTCATTGACTATACCTACTACCTAGGTCTGTGTGTCTGAGTAGTGTTCCAATATAATACGAAGAAGACTTGAAATAATAATATTAAAATCGAGTTTTTGGGTCGGAAATACTTTTATTAAATAAAAACAAATATAATTAAACACCTAGCAAATTCAGATTGCCGTACTACAGTCGCCGTTTCGGCGTTTCACACAACCAGACTGTCCGCATCCGTGTGTCTGGCGGCGATATATAGGAAATATTAATTAATTAATATGCTTATGCTACCTCAGCATATCTAGCTTCACTGACCTATTTTAATATTTTACAATTACATATATATATTTTACGACTGTCTACAATATATTACAGTACAAAACATAGGGTTGGGGGTAGTTCACTTATTACCATCGACATCACTACATAATAAATAAGTAACAAATAAGAGACCAAGAAGATCTATTCCCCAGATGAATACAATGTTATTTATGTTATAATATATATAAACATACGATCTTATTTTATTTACTTTAACCCGGACAATACAGCTCATATTTTTATCATTGCCCTGTATATATTTGCCTAGTATAAAGTATGCAATATACTATATTATGTATACTTACAATATAATAAGTATACCTACTAATTTTGATTTTTTAATGATTATTAATAGGTATCATCAATTATTTTGATTGATTAAGTAGCTACTGCTGGTATAACAATCAATATTCTTCATAACACGAAATGTGATGATGTGTGAATGTGTGATGACTGGTGATGAAGCTGGTAAACTTTAAATTTCATTTATTTGTGTGGTTAGTTTCTATAAGTTCAAAAAAACAATGAAAATATGGTAGAAAAAATCGCTCTGTTATAGGTACAGATTTATAAAGTGTAGCCCTCGTGGACCCATTGTGATATCTCCTGAGATAATAAATATATCATAAATATATATATATTTTTTTTTTTATTAGACTCACATAGACAAGGGCTTTTATTTTTTATTAAAAAAAAAATAAAGATACTTATTTTATAGAGTTTATTTTGTTGAAGATTTTAACCTTTCAACATTTTATTTTCATTAATCACACGATTTTTAGTATTTTTTTAGTTTATAGATAAAATAACATAAACTAATTTTTAGTTCCCCTCTACGGCTAATGGACTCATAGAACACAATACATATATATATTTATATGTATATAATATACATTTAAATATTTTATAGGAAAATTATTTTTAATCAACAGCTAATATTTGAATAACATTGATGATAATGAAATCTTTGAAGATGCAAGATCATTTTAATATCATCTAGCTGTATTTTCAATTTTGTTTTCAACCATTCTGTATTGATCGTGACACTATCGTTGTATTTACTTAATATCTTTCCTTGTTAAATTTGCCACTCTAAATAATTATTTGCAAACCATTTAAGAATCCAAGGATACTTAATAATTTATAGGCAAAATTTGAACTCGTGACACATCACGATTCAGGTACATTAGCTGAATAATGATTAAACGAAGCACCACAGCAGGTTTCCTGCAATTTAAAATATTACTAGGAGCAAATGTCATACGATGCGAATATAGAAATTTCATTCGTGGAAATTCGAAGAAAAAAAAGTAAGATTAAACAATTGAAGAATTGGTAAGACGGTAACACAATATATTATAAAGTAGTCATGTGAAAATTATGAAACTGTTGTTTAGTTAATGTTTGACTGCTATCACCTATTTATTCATTTATAATTCGTCTTTTAAGAATTCCAGGAAAAATTTAAGAATATATCAACATATTATTATTTTTATTTATTTATACTTCCTAAATGGGTCAAGTTAAATACATTTAATTATTTGGTTTCGTTTTTGAAATTTATTTATTTAATTAATATAATCGTTCATCGTTTTAAGTTTTGGTATTTTAATTGTCAACTGATTTCACAACTTTGAACAGAATTACCTACAAAGTCTCGTATTTTAAATTCTTATTAATACTGACGTGTACTTTAAAATGTATTTTCTGCTGTAAATTATAAAAGTATGCCAATTTAAAAATGCCTTTATTTTGGTGATCTTTCTTTGAATTATTTTATGATGATATATCCTGGCTTCAAGCATCACAGGATCTACATTTTTGTTAAGATATAAACAATACAACTACATGAAAATCGTTGAAAAAGTTGAAACGTTATCATTTGTGTCGGAGAAGATGAAACGCCAACGATTGAATTTACTGTAATATAAAATGCATTATAAAATTAATTGTATTAAAGTGCATACTTCTCAAAAATATATAGGTCTAGTATTTACAAGTACAGAAATATTAGTGAATTATAACAACGACGGGGAAAACGTTATTATTGCTCTTTAAGTCAAAGTTAATTTGAAGTTCAAAAACTGAAAATAGCTTATAAAAATTCAAATAACTATTATTAATTGAAAGCTGATCTCTTTTGCTGCATCTATAACAATTACTATTGAAATTATTTTAATAAATTGGGAAAGTTTTCACCTTGCTTTTAAATGAAGCTGTAGATGATGCTGAATATATAAAATACTGAATTAAAGTAAATATACTGACAACTAATTGCTTCTAATAATATTACTAAAACAAAAAATATATAAAAAAAAAATTGGACCTGATTTGGAGAAAAGGAAATTTTTCACAGAATCCCAAGTTTTTATAAAACTTTTTGGGGAAAACCCAATGCCTGATGAAATAAAAGAAATTACATCACCTAGAGAATTTTTTAGTTATTTTTTTGATAACGAATTATTAGCACATATTACTGAACAGTCTACGCTTTATAGTACTCAACAAAGTCCTGAAAAACCAAATAAAATAAAGATAAATGACAAACGAAATTTTTTGAGCAAAACTATAGTCTATAAGTATAATAAAGTAAATCGTCTAACTACCAAATACGAGGTCATATTGGCCAGAGAAGACTCATAATAAAATAATAAGAAATTACTTGAGTGTAAATGTGTTTGAAAATATTATGTGGTATAGATATGCATTTCAACTGCAATACTTTAGATTTACCTTTAAGATAATTCAAATCGTGACAGGGTTTTTAAAGTTCGACCGCTTATTGACACACTTAACAAAAAGTTCGGCTCTGTAACTATCGAAGAAAACTTATCATTAGTTGAGCAATTGTATGCAACTAAAGCTGTATCATATCTCAAAAAGTATTTCCCTCTGAGCAAATTATTTGTTTTATGTGAACTATAAAGATAACCGGAATTATATGCGCTAAAAATGTACGAAATATGTATGCGTATATGCACTGATTTTCATTCAAATATGCATAAATGTGTGAACAAAAATGCATTTTAATTAAATTTATTTAGTTTAAAAATGTATATTATATAATTTATTAATTAATATGGAACAAAAAATGTATTAAATGCATAGTTGATATGATTTAATTACATTTTGTATGATGTATTCAATTGTATGTTGCATTTTAAAATTTAATATTCACTCATCTAAAATAAACTCATGAACAAAAATCAATTAAAAAAAACAAATTTGGTATATATTTATTATACAATATTTCAAAGTTACCTGGAGAGTTACAGTTAACTATTAAAGACTTATATACATTTTCAAATAGAAATGCACGTCGATTTTTAGCGAAATTTTTTCTTTTCACATTCGCTGCAGGTTTTACATGGGACAAAGCGTTAAATATTATAGTGTTAATAACTTAATACTATTTTTTTATAAATATGATTTATATTTTAGGAAAATGCTAAATTATGCATAAAAATAAAAAACGTTTCAAATTTGCAAAACTAAGCAACATTTAATTTTGCATACCAACGCCCAATACATTAGGTCTAGATTCAAATTTTTGTATTAGCTAGCTGCTTTTTAATTTAATAAATAAAAATATACAAATCCATACGATTCCGGGACTTAGTTATAACTTTGAAATTTACACAGGAAATGAAAATATTAAATTAAGGAAGAAGAACGAATTATACACTATGAATCAGATTTTGTAGCTACAGTAAAAACCGTTGTGAAAATGAATAGAATGATACCAGAAAACGTGCACCATAAGTTATTTTTCGATAATTAATTAATTACCTACTATATCTCATTACCAGTTATGATATATCTAGAAAAAAAAATCATTCACAAAGTTGTTATATTTAAACGTAATCTTTTCCAAACGTTTGTTTGACAATTGATCGTATATTGATGAAAAAAAGATCGTGAATATACTGAAAAGTATTTCACAGTGGTTAAATATGTCCTTATTTCAGCTGTTGCATGGAGAGACAACAAAATAGTACTTGTATCCTCAACTTTTGTAGGCAAACTCGAAAATTCTAGTGAGTATAGATTTTATAAAAAAAAGACCATTATTGTGGGTATATCGAAAATCATTGAAGCTTACAATAAACATATGATTGGAGTTGACCTCATGCATTCTATGATTGGGTGCTATAGAATAATAATGACGTCTCATAAATGGTACATGAAATTTTTTTACCATTTAGTTGATATGTCAATTATAAGCGCGTGGATGTTGTACAAAAAAGTTTAAAAAAATAATAAAAACGAATAAAACTAGCTCAATTTCGAGAGCTGCAGTGGAACTTTGTCAAACAGAAATGAAAATTAAATAAAAGCCAGAAAAACAAAGGAATCATTGGAAAAAAATGCTGGATGAGCTTGAAAAAAAAAGAATGTACATCAAAATTTGAGAAAATTCAACGCAAATGTAAACTACCAAAATGTATGAATTTCAATCATTGCTAAGTGCACTAACTGCGATATTCTTTTATGTTGAAATGCAGAAAGAATTTGCTTGGATTTATTTCATTATACTTAACTGAATTTGTGTTATTTTTTATTATTTTCAAACATTTTTGTTTTAAATTTAATTTATATTCAAAAAATAGTAATCATTTATTAATAATTTTATTTTATAATTGATTTTTATCAATAAGTATTATATAAACTATACAAATTATAAAATATAAGGTTTTTCACATATTACATTATATCAATAACGCATGGAAATTCATACATGTATTTTTCAAAATTGAGTCAAATTGAGTACTTACATTTTATAACAGATTTTTTTAAATAATTTTAAAATATTCTACAGGTTTTAATTTATTAAAAAACATTTTTTTATTACTTAATAAAAATTATAGAATGAAAGGAAAAAACTGTGTTTATATGGTTTAAGATTTTTTGGTTACAGAATGAACTACTTACATTTAACCTTGTTTTAAATTTTCAATTCTAACTATAAAATTGAATATTTTACACATTTTTAACTACAAAATAATTTATAAATGTTCAATTTAATTATTTTCATTAAAATTTTAACTTTGAATTATTCTAAAAATAAATATAAAGTATAGGTAAAGAAAATGCTATTACGCATGACGTATACAATTCAATTTATGCATTATATGAACATTTCATGCATCTGCAGTAATTTTTTTATACGTAAAACTTCTTATTTTTCCTTAATTTTTTGTTTTATTATTAACTGTGTTTTTGAAAATAATTGGGAATTTTAAATCTTCCTAAATGCACTAGATTATTTTTATTAGATAGATTATTTTGTCATCGGAATAATACTAAAATGGAAAATCAAAGCATTATTTCGACTACTTATCATCTGCACAGACACAAAAACAAACATACGTGGATGTAAAATTAATACATCACTCCGCTCAAAATCTAAAATATAATACATATTATGTATAGGTACTCCAATAATTGCTGTCACATCGTTTCAAACATACTTTTAGAATTCATTAGAAATTAAACAAAACAATAAAAGCAAAAACAGCTTTCAAACTGACGATACAAAAACTAAAATTGTTACTTGTTAGTAGTCTCTTGTTCTAAAATTCTTTTAGCAGGCTTTCTTTTTACTTCTTTGGTTTCTGCATGCAACATTGAATCTTGAAAAGCCATCTAGAACATTTATAAATCTTGAATGGAAGGTATTTTGGAATTTATATTTATATGGTTTATTGCATTGAGAGGAAACTTAAGGAACATCGAATAGTGGGTAAAATATAATTCAATGAATAAGTAATGAAAATGCCAATTTATATTTTATATTATCCGTCTTCTTATTATATAGGTATATATAGGCATTTTTAATGCTATAAGCGTCAAAGTGTATGCATCGAAATGATTTTACCGATATATTTTATAAATAGATTGAGATGTTTGAGGGTTATTATTTTTTATTTTTATTTATATTGACTGTTGTTTCTTAGCTTATTTTGAAATATATCATTGCAGTTAGAAATAATCTATATTTAACTATAGGTATAGGTATCTGTATAATATTAACATTCCGCGATTGCGTACCAAAAAGGCAAATCCGTTTTAATATATAATCTTGCCCGTGGTGTATGATTCAGCTAGTTGGACTATAATATAGCTCAGATGTATTCAAACTTTTTCAGCACGTGACTTCTTTGGGTGGTCACAATATTTTTACGGCTCCCAAATTATTATGAAAAAATTGAAACAGCACACGGATACAATATGGGAAATATGCTATATGGGTGATAATAACAGTGACTAGAAATAAGACTTCAAATGGTCGAATCGTTAAAGTGTGTCGTTATCATTTCCATAATGATCGCAAATAGTATTTTTAATAATTATACAAGACCTAGGTGTGATGTTGGTTTTCGGTGCTTTGATGTGGCTCCCTTTGCAAACTCTCGTGACGCCCCTGGGAGCCGCGACGCACAGTTTGAATACCTCTGATATAGCTAATATAGTACCTACCTGTTTTATTATAATTTCTACTTATTACTTATAAGTTATAATTCTATATAAATTAATACCTAAACTCTAAATTGTATTTTGGGCATGTAGTTCATGAGCTATTTGATTTAGATTCAAAGAGTTGTCTCCTTGAGATGAGTTGAAAGAGTTAGAAGGTTGAAACACTGTGAACCAAATCAGAAATGAATTTATAGATGATCTATTAGATAAAAAATACTTTGTGAGTTATTCAAACTCATCACTTAAGAGTTGTGTGTTAATATTATTTAGTGGTCTCAGCGGATCTATATATAAATTGAGAATCATTAAAAAGTTGAGATTTGTTTTGGTGATTCACCTCATCTAAGTGAAATAATTCGTAGACATTCAATCTTCTAACTATTCTAACTGATTTGAAATTTCCACTTCAAGATTGTATAATATGTTAGGTATATCCCATGTTTGTTAATTGTTTTAAATTATTATTACTGAGAGTTTATTTCATTGTTATTTTTATAGTTTAATTAATTATACATTTATTTAAATATATTTTTATTACAGATTTATTAAGTTCTCGTGGTTTTGTGCATAGTAATGTTAATCATACTAATAATAATTTAATTAAATATAATAACATATGGAATGTCCATAAGTATATAACAGTTATCAGTTAGTATAATATTAACACTATAATCTACTCCAAAAATCATAAGTACCCATGAATAATACTTTTAAATTACAATAAAATAACTAAAATTGTTATTCTTGGTATTAATATGTAATTTGATCCAAGTTAGAACTTAAAATGTCTATAACAAATTATTATTACTGATTAATTTTTTTTTTTTTAATTTTTAGCATATTATAGTTTTTAAACTTCCACTAGGTAATAAAAACTTGCGAGGAACCTTGTACCTATTACGTTTTCTGAACTAACGAAAATTATTAATTAAAAAAAATAATAATAACCTAAAATTACATATGTCTATTAATATAGTTCAACATGAGTCAAAATATTTAAAAAATTTTTTGGTGGATAGAAAGTTCGAAATTAAGCCAAAGCTTCATGTATCTGTGATACATATTTTTAGAAGTATACCAAAAACCAAAATCTTTTTTGTTGTAAATCAATTTTGCTAATCTCAGTTTTTTATTAATTATTTGTTTGTTTTTCCTGAAACTTTTGATACCTAACTATTGGGAATTATGAGACCCCTTTTTGACTACCAATTTACCAACTAGAATCACTTTCCTATCAACAAAAACGCTGTTGAACAAAAACGAAGCATTTTCACTGTTCCAAAACGTGGTGACAGATAAAAATAAAAAAACCCACATTGATCTTTGAAAAATCAATATATTAATTGCTCCGCTTAGTCTAAAACGTCAATTAATTAATTTTTTTTTTAAATTTTATTAAAACCGCAATAGCATTGGTTATTGGCTCAATCAAAGCATTAATGTTTACTTATATAATAGTATCTACTATTGACATTAGCTCAATCAAGATAATTTTAAAAATTTCTATAAATACCTGCTTTATGATTATGATTGAAACAAATAGCTTGTGGCTATATGTAGAATGTGATTTACATCTTCCACTCAATTATTTTTTATCAATGTTTATCAAGGATAAACAATAAATATGATTGATTATTCTGGTCATATCTTTTAGGAAATTTTTTTAGTTGTACCATTAGATAGATAGGATGAAGACTTAAATTACCTATCTCGGTTGAAGAGTTCTTATGAATTTTTATGACCATCCAAAGATGCATCATATAATATATATAACCACACATTTTAAACAACATATTTAATACTTTAATTGGTTATTTAAATTACTGTTGGAAAACCAGTGTTGTTAAAGTTCCTTTTATATAGGAACTCGTTCAATTCCTCGTTCCTCTAGCATAAATAGGAATTCGTTCAGTTCCCCGTTCATTTAATATTAAAAGGAACTCGTTCAATTCCTCATTCATATAAAAAAAGGAACTCTTTCTTTTCCTTGTTCCTCTAAAACAGTATCTGGTTCTTACCTTGGTTTACATTAATACTCTATACAATTATTTTAATATTCATCCTACATATTTTAATTTTATTTGAGTATTTCGTTATCACTTATCAGTCGTCTATTGACTATTATATTATAGAGTAAAAATTAGAAAAGTAAACAAAATTTTTCTCACAAAATGTTTTTTAAAACATTTCTGAAAAAAACAAAAGAATTTATTTACTACGTTCCTATTCCAAAAATAAGAAATTAATTCACGTTCTTATTCCTTTAAAAAATAATGGAAATTTATTAATTCCTTCGTTCCTCTAAAATGGAATCAATTCCAGGAATCGTTCCTTAACAACACTGTGGAAAACTTATTTTAATTACTATCGTCGTAGGCATCTGAATTTAAAATGCTAGTACATCATCCGTATCTATATGGTGAACGATAATTATGCAATATTTTGATTTATCTGTTTGAACATTATACAATAAAATAAAATCAGTTTACTTCTGTGATTGTACTTTTGTTTATTGTCTTCTTGAAATATAAAATCAAACTGATTATTGTGGTAATACGGTTAGGTTGTTATATTAAGTGGTTATGTGTTATAGAGAGTTTTATCTATTAAATTATATAGCCGATATATGTACCTATATATATATGGTTTTTAAGTTTAAAAGTTAGTTACTTTTTTATTATACAATACCTAGTTATAGTTTTTAAAAACTTGTTTTTCAATTAAAGTTTTTTAATATACATAATATTATTTTCATCTTGTAAGTTAGATATTGCATTATAATTTAATAGTTTTTAACAAATTTATTTATTTTGCTAATTAATCTAATTTCTGTGAAATTATGTTCTTAGTATCTTAAATTTTAAGTTATAACAACAATATAAAAATATATCTTGCAGTAGGTATACTGGTTGTCCAAATCATTTAATAAAAAAATAACTGCCGTTACATAACACATAGCGTAAATACTTTCCTAACGTACATAAACTTAAAATAATATGTACTATGAAAAATACTTACTCACGGAATATAAACACAGTCACAAACTCACAACCATAAATCCAACGTTATGTGAATATTATTCAATATTCATCATGCATTTAACATTGTCAGATAAAATATATTCTAAATTTATTTATCTCGATTAAAAGTCATGTACATATTTTATAAGTTACAATAAACAATAAGACTTTACATCATATTTTATCTATCGATTTTCTAATAATCGAGTAGGTTTATATTATTTTTATAAAAACTATTCTAAGCTAAAAACAATGGTTAATTTTCTAGAGCATATCGTTATTATCATCATGAGTTATGGCAACTGCAATAGTGCAATAGAACTGACAATACTGTCCAAAATAATTAGAGAAATATATCGGAGAAAAAATAGCTGATAGGATAAATATATTTCAAATTTTATGGACAGTATTATTAACGTTAAAGCCACCAAGTCCACGTAAAAATTTATTTCTATTATTTGTTTTAACTTTGTAAGCCTATAACTAATGATCGAAACAATACATTTTTGTCTGAAAATCCATCTAAATCGGTGATTCTCAACGTGGGCGCTATCGCACCCTTATGGAATTCTTTATTTTGAAGGGGGTGTTTTTCTGAGGCGCTCATCTTTTATTTACGTTTTAATTGTTTATAACTGATTGAAAATAAAAACTAATTTAAAATACCAAATATAATATACAGAATCCTGTAGGTATAATATTTACAGACACTTAAATAATATCTAAATAATTATCTTATCGGTATATAGATTTTAGGTACTGGGTGGTTAAAAATATGATTTCAGGGTAGAGGTGGTATGTGATTATTAACATCTAAAAGCGGTGTTGAGTAAAAAAAGTTTGGGAATACACTGATCTAACTGATATTAGATAAAGAACTGTTATGATTTATGACTATTGAGTATAATTAATGTAACTTATTAACTATATAACGACGATAATGTATGCACCTATACAAAAGACAACATCAGTACGTGTTTGACCACCGTCCCAAGCACTCGTGTGTTCCGTATTTCTTAGCTCCCGATAGAAATACCAGTATAATGTATATAGTATATACATGCACACAATAATCAACATCGAAATAGGTATGTAATCTTATCTTACCGTAATCAGAACGCTTAATTACACCGGTAGTTGGTACCATTGACCTATAAACTATGGACAGCGCTTAGAGAGAGAAGTCAGGATACGATATAGTTGAGTGAGGAAAGAACCAAAGTAGTGTTTTGCAGTGTGCCTACTGCTAAATAAAATATTGTATTACAATAAAATCTTACCGATCGTAATATTTCATTAATAACGTGATAATTTGTGATTAGGTACTGATTTGTTGTCAAACAAATAATTTTAAATACCCTTTAGACGCTAGTGATGATAAAGGCATAGACCTATGGATAAAGGAAATGGAAATAAAAAAAAGTTTAGTATTTTCTCCATGATTCACTACTTTATGTTCTTTCTCTCTCAGTTATAGGCTCACCTAGCATTTTGGGTAGAGCGGAGTGGAATGCGCTGCCATAGTTTATAGGTCTATAGTCGGTACACCGTGGCCTATTAAACCGATAAAATGTCTATGGATATTTTATCCAACATGAATAAATCATAGACATATATAAACAACTAGATGGCCGACTTTGGCTTATCTTTGAAGGTAAAATCGCCATATGCTTAAACGGCAATGTTTACATTTTTATGTGATAATAATATTTGATAACAACAAAAATGCGTTTACGACTCGGTAGAAAATAGTAATTTATAATGGTTTTTTTAGTTATCAATATCGTGTTATCACATAAAAATATAAACATTGCCGTTTAGGCAAATGGCGGACAAACTTCAAAATTCTGTACAGTGTTTAGGGATAGTCGGCTATCTAATTGTTTATATATGTTTATGGAATAATCAAGAACTATCTCAACTGTCATCACTATCAAAAACAAACAAACAAAAACTTTTGCCGAAACAACAGCCAACACATCGTTTCCCAAAAAACAACAAGCCATTATACTAAACACAATAAACAAAATACCGCAAATAGAATATGTCAAAGCATTTAGCAAAGTAACACCTCCTAAAACATCATCTTTGTGTCCTGTATATCAAACAACAGATTTTGTATATATTTTAGAGAAAAATTTACTGTTGACGAAATGATACAAAAATATTAGTATATATCTGTTAACGAAAATCAAATTCCATTTCATCGTTTAGTAAACCCAGCCAAGAGATTTCTAATTTCTAATGTCCACCCGATAATACCTCATGAAATAATCACCGAACACCTAATATTGGAAAACATTAAGACACTATCACAAATAACCTTTCTTAAAGCTGGTTTTCAAGTTGAGCTCGTACACATCAGTAGTTTTAGGAGACAGGTATATATTTACCCTGATGACACAGCAAATGTACCGGGATCGCTAATAACTAAATATGATAACACAGACTTTAGAATTTTCATAACTGGCGACACTCTCACTTACTATGCATGTAAACAATATGGCCACACATCTATTCACTGCAAAAATGAACTAAATACCATGACCATTAATAAACATAATACACTAAAACCAACAATAGAAGTAACTCTCACCGCGGTCTCAAATCCCACACATAACGAAGATAAAACAGAAGTAAATGTTTTCACCATACTTAAAAACAACCAAAACTCAAATATATTAAGCCAATCAATGATCAATACAAGTTTACCCAATAAACAAATCAAAAGATCCTTTCCATCATCATGTTGCCTTATATCTCCAACAATTTCGGAACAATCAGACACACAGCTAGACATCGAGAAACCTAAACAGACCAAAAACTTAGAATATAAATGGTTAGAAGCAAAAAAGGCTTATGTTTTATTATAAACCTTGGTAAAACAGCTAAAAAATTCATATTGGATATATACAATAATATATAGCACTCAAGTGTTATACCCAAAGAATGGAAAGAGGGAATAATAATACCTACCGATTCTTAAACCTGGAAAAAACAAACATTCTACTGAAGGATATAGATCTAGTACACTCCTAAATACAATGACAACAATTTTGGAAAACATCATAAACTTAAGATTAATATGGTTCTTAGAAAAAAACCAAATATTATCTAAAAAGTAAAGTGGATTTCAACACACTAGATCAACAATGGATAACTTAAATACAATAAAAACCTAAATAGAAAATGCATTCGAACATAAACAAATACTCGGAATGATCAGTTTGGATATTATAACATAGGCTTCCGATTCTGTATTGAGACATAGAATACTACTTTACTGAGTAAAATTTTAATAAATGGCAATATTTTCAAATATATTACAAACTTCCCAAAAGAAAGACAATTCAAGGTCAAAGTATCCCATACCTTATCAAAGACGTTCAGCCAAGAAAATGGTATTCCACAAGGATCATCTCTGGCAGTTACACTTTTTCTCTTGGCCATTAATTACATTATTGAAACAATTAAAGTTCCCGTAAAAGCTAATTTATTCGCTGATACTTTAACATATTTTGCAGAAGTAATAACCTAAAAACTTTCCAAGAGTTTCTCCAAATAAGTGCTAACAGCTTAACTGATAGGTATAAAACCTGGCTTCTCATTTTCTAACTTCAAATCAAAGTGTTATCTTTATAAAAAAAATAAACATGAAAGCTCTCAATATAACACTAGATAACATAGTTATACCTCACCATAATAAAATTAAAATTCTAGGAATAACATTCGACTCCAAACTAAATTGGTTACCTCATCTAAAAAATATCCATAACTCGATATCTCAAAAACTCAATATAATCAAAATAATTGTTCACATATCGTGGGGAGGTGACAGATCATCTATTTTAATGATCTATAAAGCATTAATTTGATCTAAAACAGACTATGGTTCTATATTATAAAAAAAATGCCGAAAATAAACACTTAAATATGGTTCAAACTTAACTAAATACTGCAATAAGACTTTCAATAGGGGGATTAAAATCCAGCCCAATTGAGAGTATTAAAAACATTGCTAATGAAATTTCACCAAACGCTAGAAGAGAAAAATTACTTCTACTATAGTCTATAGGTATTGTGCCAGAACCAAAAGAAATATTAATAACTCAGCCATCAAAGTAATAAATGCATATTATATACAAGAAGCCGAATAAGATAATATAAAAATAAACAATATTATAGAAAGAAAACCATATAATTTTCCCCCATGGAACACAACATTCAATGTTAACCTTACTCTAACTGAATTCAAAAGAGAAAACACAATGCCTTCCATACATAAAAACATTTTGCAAGAACATCCAAACAGCGTACACATATACACTGAAGCATCCAAAACTAATGACGGAGTCCGGCTCGCAATGATAATAAACGATCAAACAAGATCATACAAAGTTTCACCTCAAGCATCAATATTTACAGCAGAAGCGATGGCAATATACAAAGCCGTAAAATATCTTCACACACAGAATACGCAAACCACCAAACCAAATTTATAATACTTAGCATTTAGCAACTCACTCAGCAAATTTAATCGGCATCACAAATATACGAAACCAACTAGATATCACAAAGCTCATCCAAGAAGAAACTTTTCTTGCAGGAAAAAAAATAAACATATCCTTTTTGTACATGGATGTACATGGATCCCGGGTCACATAGGCATTCCCGGAAATGAAATGGCTGACCAAGAAGCTCATAATGCAATTGTATCTACATCAACTGCAACCATAAATTCCATCACATTTGCAGATGCAAAGAACGAAATTAACCTACACTTAAATAATAAATGGCACTCTCACTGACGAAAACTCAACACCAAACTCAACAAAATAAAAAATAATATAAACCCATGGAAAAATCCTTAACTTAATAGAAAAGATGAAACCATAATAAACTGCCTACGAATTTCACACACACTTAACACAGCTATTTGATGAGTAAAGACGATCCTTCACTATGTGACTCATGCAGCGTACTTTTAACCGTCAACCACATCATCACTGAATGTCAAAAATACAACCAGTATCGAAATCAATTTCACATCTCTGAACAAATCTGTCAAGTACTTGGACCAAAAACACAGGATGTAAAAAACTTAATTTTATTCTTAAAAAAAAAACAGAATTGTAATACAATTTAATTTAATGTAAAAAATGTAAATACTTAAAATGTAACAAAAAAAAATTCTTTTAATAATGACCTAGTTGTGGATGTATTTTGATCATTAAAAAAAAAAAGACAACAAGTAAGAGGGAAGAATATTTATCAAAACGTGATGTGCAATAGTACAATGTTCTAATATCTATGTCAAACGCATTTACGATGTCTTGTCCTTTATCATTGTAACGTTATGTTCATTTCGGAGCTCATCATCAAGTATTATCGTTTTCTAATTTGATAAGTCTTTTTTTCATTAATTCATCTTTAATATAGGTATTTTATTAGTTACCACTAATTCAATTTTTAAATATACCTAATTAAAAAAAAAAAAAAATGACCAGCGCTGTATTTTTTGGTATTCGTTGCACTATAATATTCTATAGAAAAATCATTTTTAAACCGCCATTTACATATTATAATGACTTTCTAAACACAAAGATGTTACATACGAACAAAAAAAAAAGTTAACAGAATAATAATAACGGTCATAAAACCAAAATATTTCTCAAAACGCTTTGAATCTATGACGAAAAAATATAATCTTTAAAATAGTGTACACAAAGATTGGGAAAAATTTAGACTACCGAAGTGACGACTAAATGAGCCCTTAGCGTTATTGTGCCCCTCCTCATGTCCCTATCACACTCTAATCTAGAATTTCATGGTATAGATAATATGTACTAATTTATGTATAGACGTATATTTGTGTCACACAATTACTGAGCCCAAAATCATTCTCATCTACAAAAATTCACAAAATACGATACTCATTGCAAAATACTTATCGGAAAAGAATATACGCAACTTCTTCTCCAACCCCAACGACTGCGCACGATTATTACAAAAACAAAGTTTATTTCAAATAAAATCTATCCGGCCAACTTTCCCGTTTTCTTTAATTAGAATTACCCACAATATCGCCACTGTACAGATAACATTATTACATAGTACATACCCACCCTTTCTTTTTGTTTAATGGTAGAGAGCGCATTCACTGCTGCCATCGATTATAATTTTCTTTCACGCTATTATAAAAGTTTTACGATTATTTGTGCACTTGTGGTTGTTCCTCAAGAATCACGGGGGAGCAGTTGGCCTGTAGTCAGTTGTCGTTTAGAGTTACTTAGTTTTTAGTTTAATAAAATAAAAAATGCCGTATTAACTTCGTAACTACTTAAAATAGTTTAGATAAAATTATTATTATTTTTAATTTTTTTGACATAACGAATTGGTTAATAGTTGATATTTGTTGTATATATTTTATTTAACTAGATCATTTTCCTATATAATATGTGTAATAGCGTTTTCCAGCTAATTTAATAAATATATTTGGGGTGGTTAGTTTAATAATTATTTATGAAAAATAATGGTTGTAATTAAAAATTAGATAAATATTTTTTATTTAATTACAGTGTTTAAGAACTATATGATATTTAATAAAACTAAACAATTGAATAATTATTGATATTGATAGATAACTATCTATCTCCTAAATCACTACCATCAATAGGTAATACGAAGTTGAATAGAGTATTCATAAGTTAGCTTTTATGCTATGTTATGAAAAAATAAATTATTTATAGTAATTATTATACCTAGTCATTAACTATAGCATTGCAATTCAGAAAGTAGGTGCAATAATCGTTATTTGTTTTCATTTAGATTAATTGTAAATTTTTATGTAATATCATCCTCCTCGATGTTAGATTTACCATATACGCAATAAAAATTAATGTAAAAAATATTTTCAAACGTTTATTTTAGGCAACAAATACCAAAGGTGGTCACACAATGTGTTACAGTAAGTCTACAAGTTCAAATAAATTACGCACTATGTTTTATGAAAAAAAATGTCTACAAATCAATTTGCTTTAGTATGGGAGGGACATTAGCAACATTTCAATTTAGTCCTTTGAACTAAAATGTTGTTACGGTATAAAACTAATTTGACACAAGTTTTGAAAATAATTAATAATTCAACAATACTTCTCTTAATAAGACATAATAAAAAAATAATTTGATAAAATATTGACAAATTTATTTCTCTATAAAGTTCATTATAGTCCATCCAATAATGATTTACAAAACCATTTTGATTTACCTTTATTGATATTTTATGTACATATAATTATTACGAAAAGGCACCTATTAGGTGTTAATAATGAAAAAAGAAAATATATATATTAAATCTTTTTGTCTTAAAGTTCGGCAACACTTTGGTAAAGCTATTGTAAGGGGGAAAAGGTAAGTTTGTAACACGTGTATTTGGATAAAGAATTCGTTACTAAAAACTCGGGTTGTCACACATCTGATAACCAAAGCAACTAGGGTCCTATAATAATATTATTTTGTTGAAAAAAATACAAGCGTTGACTGTCCTGTGTTTAATTTGAGTAATATGTATAGACTAATAGGTTGTTAACACTAATAATAATAAATCAACAAATTTGGACTGATAATAATATTAAACGAACTGTATTATGATATTTCCTCAAATATGAATATTGGACCAATCACTTAACATTCAAAAATAATAATCTAGGAATCGTCCATAGGACTGCTGGCTTATGCAGATGATCTGATGATCATGGAGTAATCAGAAAACGGACTAAAATATCTTTTAAATCAGCTGGAGAAAGCAGCACAGAAAGTTGGGCTTCACATTAATGAAGATAAAACGGAATACATGGTGGTAGGAAGACGAGACACCATGGGATTATATCCAATGCTCAACATCAACAACTGGAATTTTAAAAGAACAAAACAATTTAAGTACCTAGGGTCTGTACTATCAGAGATTAATTAAATTGAAATAGAAATAGCAGCAAGAATTCAATCAGGAAATAAATACCTCTATGGTCTTGCAAAATTACTGGGATCAATATCACTTTCAAAAGACTTAAAAGTACAACTATACATCACATTAATACAAACTGTAATTACCTATGGAGCTGAGACATGGCCATTAAGGAAAAGTTATGAAAGAAAACTCTTAGTTCTGGAAAGAAAGATACTATGAAAGATTTTTGGAACAGTTAAAGATATGCTAAGCGGCGATTGGAGAATAAGAAAAAATGATGAATTAGAAACGCTCTTCCATAAACCCAATATACTCGAAATAATTAAGAACAAAAGATTGCTATGGGCTGAGCATGCTTGGCGTAGCCAAAACCCACTCATATCCATAGTATTAGATGAGAACCCTACTGCGAAAAGACCGTTGGGAAGACCACGTCTGAGATAGGAAGATGAAGTAGAAATGATGTGGAAACGTTAGGAGGAGGGCTAGACTGGAGGATACAGGGAACGGATAGAGAAAATTGGAGGCAAGGATGTATGTCGGGATGGTCCTAAGGGCCGAATTTACCAAAAAAGTAGAAGAAGAGTACTAGTTTTAGCTCAAGGTTAGTAGGTAAAAACAGTTAGTAATTAAGAATTGACATAATATATTTTAAGTAAAATTGAATTAAAATATTAAATAGGTAACTATAGTTTACCTACCTACTTAATATAATTATCTATTAATATGTGTTTTAAAGTAGGTTTGCTACATGAAATATGATTTCTGAGTGACCAATGTCCTAAACACATAATTAAGTACCTATTAACTATTATTATTTTTAATTGTAAAGATACCTTTGAATTATGTACCTACTGTGTATTTCATATTTAAATTTATTATGTTAACTTTGTTCATTTATTAATATTATTTTTTAACAAATAATTTATATATTTTTCTGTAGTTGATAAACTATATGTGAAAATTCAACTACAGATGTTTATACAGAAAATGTCAATCAAATTGTTGCTTCGTTTGAACAAAATATTGATCAGTTTGAGTCAGATAATTATTAATTAATACTCCTTCCCACTTTTGTCTAAGGTGTAACGAACACGAGTTCATTACATTCACGACGCGACGCATAGCGGCCACCCCAGATGACAACTATCCATGTTCTTAATGTTAGCAACACTAGAGAGCGTCCTACGCACGCTCGGTATTTACCCAGGCTCACAAAATGATCATTTTAGTACATTATAGTTTAAGAATATCAAAGAACAATAACTAAATACTAACATGTAGTAATAGACAAGAATACTAACTGTATAGAAATTATCTAGTATCAAAAACACATATTTAAAAAACCTAGTAATTCGGCACCGGCCAAAACACACCGCTACTCATATCAGAGTAGCAAACAAGGTAATATAAGACAGCGAGTGACCGACCACCAACAACCTCACACAGTCGCAGCTTACCAAGCTAACAATATAAACGCTCTTGGCTAATAAGTTAGAGATAGGTATCATATTGTTCAGCTAGTAGGCCATGCGCTATCTAGTAGTGCCGTAATAATTCTTATAACGGTACAGCTCACAAAGTTAGCGTGCCAGATACGCTGGGCTCTATGGTTAGCTATCTGGTACCGCTCGGCTAGTTGGCTTATCGTTCGCGCCGTATTCGATTTTCCTTCCCCGTAGTATCAATGACTCTTGGCCAATTCGGTTAGAGCATTGACACATACTACACCGACCATACTGCCGCCGTAAACTAGTTTATGTTACGCTAAAAAAAATTAAAAATCGTTAGTCACAATTTTTTTTATAAGCGTTTACCTATAGTTCAAATTTTTACGAAATCTGTCGAAAATGCAAATATTGCAAGTAATTTTGAAGTTGAAAAATCATAAAATTTTTTGTGTTTATAACTAAGAATTAAAAAATACAACACTAAGTTTTCCTTCAAATAGCTATAGATAAATCTCAAAGCTTCATTATATGAAAAATTTTAAGTGCGTTTGAATTTTAAATTTTTTCGAAATAGCGTAACGATAACGATTTATCCTCATACGAATTTAAATATTTTGTTATTATTCAAAAAGTATAAGTCGTAGACACATGAAAATTTTACCAGTTATTAAGATTGGCATTTTCTTTATATGATTTAATTTTCAAATTATTTTGACTTTTTTTGAAATATTTATAGACAACTGAAATTTTAAATTTTTCAGAAATTTTTTTTTTGAAGTGTTAATAAAAATTTTTTGGCCCTATCAAAATACTTGAAAATTTAATACAGAGTGTGTCATAAGTTATTCCTATAGTGATTAAAAAATTATAAGATTACATAGTCACAATTTTTGTTTATAAGCGTTTATAGTTCAAATTTTTAATCTGTCGAAAACGCAAAAATTTGCAAGTAATTTTGAAGTTGAAAAATCATTAAATATTTTGTGTTTATAACTAAGAATTAAAAATACAACACTAAGTTTTCCATAAGATTTCCTTCAAGTATCTATAGAAAAATCTTGAAACGTCATTATAGGAAAAATTTGAGGTGCGATTGAATTTTAAATTTTTACGAAATAGCGTTACTATTACGATTTATCCTGAAACTATTTTAAATATTTGTTATTATTCAAAAAGTATAAGTTGTAGATACGTGAAAATTTAATCAGTTATTTAGATTGTCATTTTCTTTACATGATTCAATTTTAAAAATATTTTGACTTTTTTTGAGATATTTATAACTGAAATTTTCAATTTTTCTGAATAATTTTTTTGAAGGGTTGATAAAATCTTTTGGCCCTATCAAAACACTTGAAAATTGAATACAAAGTTTCTCATAAGTTATTCTTATAGTAATTAAAAAATTATAAAAATACATATGCACAATTTTTTTTATTAGCATTTGAAGTTCAAATATTGACTTAATACGTAAAAATTACGGCAATATTCAAATTATCTTAGATAGAAATTCATAAATAATTTTCTTTTTAGTTCTAAGATTTGAAAATTTAATTCAAGGCTCCTAACATATTTTTACAATAGCAGTTGAAAAATAAAAGAAATATAAAGTCACATATTTTTTTTATAAGCATTTAAAATTCAAATTTTTACTAAATACGTAAAAATTACGCAATGTTCAAATTATCTTTGATATAAATTCATAAAAGTTTTTCTTTTTAATTCTGTATAGCATAAACATAAATAAATGTATTATTATTAAAAGTTGTTAGGTATAGAATTGTAATTTTTACACTCTATAACAACCATTTAAAATTATAATGGTTATTATGCTTATGATATTGAAAAAAGAAATTGTTCTAAAGTTTTTCTTGTTTAAAATTATAGCTTAAGGATTGTAGTCTGTACGTTTAGATATTTGTGCCTCAGCTCAAAAAGAAATTGACGCCCCCGTAGGTAGTCTTCCTGCGGGAAATATGGGAAATAGATCCTCATGAATATTTTAAGTTTTAAGCAAAAATAAGTTTTACATTAGTGTGTTCTGTTTTTAAAAATATTTTTTAATAATTTTATAAAACCCCCTACCCTCTTGAGTGTATGCTACTTAAGCTCTTAATTCATCATAATATAAGTTATTTTTTTACATATTTAGGTATTTCGTTTCTTCATGGATAATAATAAATATAAAATGTACTAATACTATAAAAAATATGCAATTAATATTATTATTATTTTTTTTTTTTTTTAATATAAGGACGTGTATTTATAAAATAATTTGTTTTTTGTCTTTTAACAAAGTTTGTATACGATTTTGATTTCCACATCATTTTTTTTACAGTCATAATTTTATTAAAATAATATGTATAAAACAAACATACTAATAGTTAAATAATCAATAGCGCCGAATAGTGAAATAATTAATTATAATATTAGCATCATGTGTTGTGTTTTGAGTGTGTTAATTATTATACTTTATTTGTAGTAGGCACGTAATAAAAAAATATTGTTGTATATAACTTATGTCTATCGAATCACAACAGATTTTTTAAAAGGATTTAAATACTGTTATTATGTATATTAATAATTCTCAATCAGTCGATCTCGGATAGCTATAATTACGACCAAAATTATTATTGAGTTGTATACATTTTGAACAGTATTGTATTTTATATTATATTATATTATACTATAGGTATTTTTACTGTAATATAAATAATTTTAATTTTATATGTTTTCAAAATTTACAAGTGAACAAATTTCAAATCATAAAATGTTGGTGCCTCAAAAATACTGGTACCCCGGACAGATGCAGTAGATTAGTGCCCACTCCTAAACGTGGCCCTAATTGTATCAAACCATAATACCTATTACTTGTCTTGAATATGATTGTAATAAATTATAAATTGATTGTTAGTTAACGAAAATAATTAAGGTTATGTGAATTACATAAATGTAGAATTATTTGACACACTTACTTTTGTACTTTCGTCATTTTAAAACTAAATATTATATTAGCATAATTTTAATATTATGCCGGGGGTTGTTGTTAAAAAAACAAGAAATTCGAACACGAAGAAAACAGCGCAAAGTCTTGGAACCTGATGGCAGATAGAAAACATTTAATTTTTTTTTAACATAATACACGCTGTATATTATATTTTATTAATTTGTCATTAAAAAATGTTCATCAAATTTGCATTTATAAGTACAAGATCCATTATTAGTTCATTTAAAATTATTTTTTTCCAAATAATAGAATATTTGAATTATGCTGTCTTAGAAATAAGTTTTTAGACACTTATTAAGTTATAGTTAAAATATTTTAAACATGTATAAAAGTAAGCTTTAAATGAGCATTAGAGTACAATTCCAATTGCTATGTAGGGTGGTATTTATGTAAAATAAATTCTTCAATTATTTAAATTTAAATTATATTTATACATTTTAAAAATGAACTTCTATCCTAAACTAAAAATTCATCAATATTTAAATATATTATAAAACAAACATGCACAATAAAATTACTTTTTCTGCCAAAAAGTTTCTTGTTTACTGGTAGGTACAATAATGTTAGATTAGCTCCATGCTTTCATCTTGTTTAATAGTGATAATTTGGTTTAACCTTTAAGTATCTAACTATATTTCTATCGAAAAATGGGAAAGAATTAATAAATAATAATAATATATTATTTTATAAATCATTTTTATAGGTATTTGACGTTTGTCATAATAATTATCGGTAAGTTACAAATTAACTAGCTAAGCATCGATTGAGACATTTTCGTGGTAATAATATGTAGCATTATTCAAATAAATCCAAGGTGAATATACTATTTCCTCAAGTCTGAACATCTTATTTAATTGTTAATTACTTTCCAACTTTTTGGTGTTTTGATATAAAAAAACACGTTGTACCTATACTTACTCATAGGTATATATAAATATATATACGGCTATTTCCCGTCGGTGGATAATTCAATTAAAATGAAGGTAATTCTCTGCTCAAACCCGACCTATTTAATATTATTATTATACATGTATAATACTTGATAATATGGTGAAAATGTTTAGCATCATACAAAATAAAACCAACAATTTAAAGTTAATAATAGGTACTAGATATATAGTTTTATACTTTTAAATAACATTATATAGGTACTCGATCATAAAAAGCTTTTTAATACGTACGTTTCCCAAACCCCCCACATATAACTTTTACCAAATTTTCTTTTGTCAACATTTAGTAGGTACGTCATTTGTTTGTATTTGTTTGACCAAACTCAGAATTTGTTTAATGTCAGTTCACCTCGAAAATCGGTTTTCCGTATGGGGGGCTGCGGAAACGTTTCTATAGCCCCCCACTCCGTTAATTATTGATTACACAAATTTTCTGATGCCAACATTTAGTACGTCATTTGTTTGTATTTGTTTGACCACACTCAGAATTTGTTTGATGTCAGTTCACCTCGGAAAATCGGTTTTCCATGTGGGGTGCTGCGGAAACGTTTCCATAGCCCCCCACCCCGTTAATTATAGGCTTTTCGAAAATTTTCTGATGCGAACATTTAGTACGTCATTTGTTTGTATTTGTTTGACCAAACTCAGAGTTCTTTTGATGTCGGCATGCCCTGAAAAATTGATTTTACATGTACGGGACTGGGGAAACGTTTTCTTAGAAACACTCCCCCTCCTTACCACTGTGAATAATAGACTTTGCAGAAATTTTCATGATGTATATGAAAGTCGAAATGAAAATTCCCAAAGTTAATACTTAAATAATAATAATTATGATAAATTGATAATCAAGAAAAAAGCCGATCGCAGTTTAGTTGTCTTAATATATAAGTATAACAATAATATAAATGTGTGTATTTAATATATTATAGGTATTGATGTAGTACCTACCTAATAAACTTAAATAATAATAATAATTAATAATTAATAAATTTGGTAAAAATTTTTGGACTTTTACTAACACTGATTGTTTATCCTAAGATTTACCAAATCTCGTTTTTAAAATTCCGAACTATAAAAATCATTTGGGGTTTGACCAAATGATGTTGAGTATCCTAGGTTTTACCAACAGTAGTCGGCGACACCTAGGATTAACCGGTATTCGTACTTTTACCGTAACATATATGTATTTGAGAAAAAAAACATTTAAAAAAAAACATAATTATAAATTCAAATGACTCCGTTCAGAACCAAACATTAATTTAATGATAATCCTTTTCAATTTTTTTTTTTTAAATATCAATTTAACTTTATTTTTTTGAGTACTAAATTTTTAAATGTTGATATCAATGTGAGCTTTAAATAATAATTCTATAATAGTATTTCTTTAATTTTTCGGGATAATCAACCCTTATATCTTCCGGATAATCTTTCTCTAAGTTTTCCAGAAGATCATCCCCTAAACTTTCTGGATAATCATCCCTTATATTTTTCGGATAATCATCCCCTAAATTTTCCGGATGATCGTCCCCTATATTTCCCAGATTATCATCCCCTACATTTCCCAGAAAATCATCCCTTATATTTTCCAGATAATCATCCCTTATATTTTTTGGATAATCTTCCCCTATATCAACCGGATAATCACCCCTAAATTTCCCGAATTATCATCCCGAAAATTTCCTGATAATCATCCCTTATATTTTCATATTACCATCACTTATATTTCCTTCATTATCATCCCCCACATTTCCAGAAAATCATCCCTTATATTTTCCAGAAAATCATCCCTTATATTTTCAGATTATCAACCCCTAAATTTTCTGGATAATTATTCCTATTATATAAATTTTTATCGATATTAATTTAAATAAAAACTAAGAATAATCAACAATTGTATATGACTATATATAGTTCAACTTACGTAGACATTTTTCGAAAATTTTATGGTGGATAGAAAATACTTATAGGTGACAAAACTGATTGTGCGTAAAATTTCCAGTTTTTCCCTTAATTTTTAGTTTGTTTTTCTTGATTATTTAGAAAAGTATTAAGAATTTTTTACTTTTGCCCCCCCCCCCCCACCCAAAGTACCAACTATATTCACTTTCTTATGATCGAACGAGGTATTGAAGTCAAAAATCGAAGCACTTTTACTGCCCCAAAACGTGATGACAGTAACAAAAAAAAAAAAAAAAAAAAACACAATATGGTAAAATCAATAAATCTGAGTTGAACATTTAGATAATAATATTACATATAGCTCATTATTTCTAAAAATACAATCTGGGGATATTATAAACTGCAATTGTTAATAGGTATATTAACATATTCAACTTAATTTAGATATTAGTATACTTAGACATGCAATTACAGAAATGTTATGGTCACTAAGTAATTTTGGCGTCAGTAAAATAAATGCAAAATTGATCATACTGGGTAATGGATGATTAAAATTCAAACTTCTTTTTATAGCTTTTATATATAAATATTTAATTTTTTTTCAAGTATTCAAGATATTAGGAAAGTTAGTACACTCATATACTTCTAGTTTTTGTTCACATAATTCACTAGCCCATAGATATAGTATAGGTATTTGTACACAAAAATTGAACACCTATTGGATGCTTTTCCTAAAACACGTATTTATTATTTATAATGTTAAGTAATTTTTTGGTGTCAATGTAATTATAAACAATGCAAAATATTTTTATTATATGCAAAATAGGAACTATATTATAAGATGATTCACGAAATTCACTTTCAAATGTTCTAAAAGCGTGGTGAATTATATATTAAACATATTATAATATCAATAACGAGAATAATATAATATAAATATATATTACATTAAATAAACACAAATCAGTAGGTATATTATAAAAATAAAAATGTTATTAATTTTTATCAGATTTCAACAATATAATAAGTATATTATATACTTATAAATATATTGATATTATATAAATACTGTTGTTAAAAACTGCGTGTCGACATCAAAAAAATCTGAGTGTGGTCAATCAAATACAAACTAATGACGCACTAAATGTTGGCATCAGATAATTAGTGAAAAGTCAATAATTAATGGGTTGGAGGCTCTGGAAACGTTTCCGCAGCCCCCCGCACGGAAAACGAATGTTGGCAAAAGAAAACTTGGTAAAAGTGATATGTGGGGGGCTGGGGAAACGTACGTCTTTTTAATGCATCATATGGACTTTATAACATACTATTAAAATAACTACGTAAGACAGAACTTACACCATGATACCCCTACTCCTTTCTACGCCCTGCGATGGCCATAAAATGAATTGTAATCAAAAATAATAATGTTTTGATTAAATTAGGATACAGTAGTTTTATGAGGATATCAATTCAATATTTGTCTTCTCTCTCAGACCTGCATGCAAGTTAAATGATGCAACTATGATAATGATAAAACACATGCACCTAAAATAGTTTTTTTTATTATTCTTGAGTAGTCTTTGAGTTGATCATCTATATGAAAATTATAGAGGAAGAGAATAATATTTTTGAGAGGTTGGCATAAAACTGTTTTTATTTTATTACTATTTAACTTTGTATAATATACTTGACTTTCAAAATAAAAATAAAATTGTTAGTTAATAATTTTAAGATGAGACATTAACTAGATAAACCGATTGATCAAACCCTTAAAAATATTATTCTACATCATGCATAAAATTACTAAGAATAAAAAAAAAAACTATTTTGCGTAAAAACATAGGTATTGTCTATGTTTCGCGTATAAGCCAGAAAGAAAAAACAAAATTGCGCTGATAAAATGTTAACAAAATTCACTACTGTTTCATTTTTATTTTATATTCATAACTGAATTTAATTTGAGTGGAAAAAATATATTCATGCAAATGTTTTAAAAATAATATTATACCACCAACAATATTACATTTCAGTACTAAGTATTATTTTTTTTATTATTATTATTACCTATTAATGCCTCGGAGGCTATGGGCCATTGGCTACAATAAATTACATAATTTTAACATTAAAGGATATAACTAATAACTAAGGTAATATCAATAATACAATAAATAAATAGGGACTGTATATAAAATTGATTGTAATACATTATAGGTGGGTATATTATACTTATAATATAATGTTATTTGGATATATTTTTATTACATTTTTTTTATGAAGTTCTGTACCCCTTGTCAGTTTTGAAATCAATATTTACGTGTTGGTATTCATTTAACTAAATATAAAAGTTTGTTATTAGTTTTTAATTTTTTTTTAATTTTATCGTAAATTTTTTTCTCAAAAATTCTGTTCATAAAATTTAATTATTTTTACATTTATATTAACTATACATAAGTATACAGGGTGATTTTTTTATCATGAACCACTCATTATTTCAAAAAGTATCAATGTTTTTGAAAATATTTTTTTACAAAGTTTCATGTTAAAAAACAAAATTTTTATTAAAAAATTATGTTTTTTAATATTTTTTATCCTTATAATTTTTTAAGTTTTTTACTTTTTTGAAGGACAACCTAGAGTTTTAATTTCATATTCCAAAACAGAGTATTTTTCTGAGTATTTTGATACGTAAAAATCGAATTTTGGACGAGTAGCTTATGAATTATAAGTATTAAAAGTTTAGTGAAGTGGACTAGTGGAAAAACATTTTGCGGGTTAACCCCGTACCACTCCACTCTTCCAATCTAAACTTTAAATACTTATAACTCCTAAACTACTCGTACAAAATTCGATTTTTACGTATCAAAATACTTAGAAAAATATTCTGCTCTGGAATATGAAATTAAAACTCTAGGTTGTCGTTCAAAAAAGTAAAAAGCTTAAAAAATTATAAGGGTAAAAAATATTAAAAAACATAATTTTTTAATAAAAACGTTGATACTTTTTGAAATAATGAGTGGTTCATGATAAAAAAAATCACCCTGTATGTATATAGAAAGTCAACTATTTAAATATTTAATAAAATTATTTCCAATAAATAATAATTTAATATTAATATTATTATTTATTTTAGTGATTTTAGATTCTAACCGGAGCGATAAATTTATTGATGTTACAATGAGGTGTGTTTTTAATTTTAATTTTTTTTTGTTAACACTGATTCCCTTTCAAATCGAAAAAAATCTTTGTATTTTTTTTTTAAAATTTGCGTCTATATAGTGAAATAATGGTTTGATTTTTAACTTCAGTATCTATTCCGATGGAATGTGAATTTAGGTAGTTGATGCATTCGGTAGGAATTTTTAAGTGTCATGAAATTAAAAAAAAAAATCAAAATTAAGGGAAAACTAGGAAAAACGGGAAATCTAGAATTTTTTCATAAAATAGGTTTTCGGTAGCATCGGTTTTGTTTTATGGTAAAATCAATATTAGTCGATAGGTACATATGATTTTCAAAATATTTTGACTTGTGCTGAACGATTTATAGGCATAATATGTTATTACTAACTATCAGTTATTATAATATTATTTTAAACTAATGTCGATGAAAAAACTTTATCTCAGTCAAAATCTTTAAAATATAATAAAAATAAACGCAGTATGTGCATGCATGTAGCATGTCTTAGAGAATAAAGCAGTATATCCAATGTAAATACTGCATATTTTCCTAGTAATCTTATCTAAAACGGATTTGATGTATGTACACTTTATTTTTCATCAATGAATGGTCGTGACCACGCCATGTACCAAACGTTTTGATCAAAAGCATTTTTTTGAGCTAAATGACCATGTATTTGCTGTATTAACCTAACTAATATTTATAGATATATTATATATTATATATATATATTTTAATTTGAATATTTAAATTCATTAAAATACCTAAACATACTAAATGCAATTTACATTATTTTATTTTATTTATTAGTACAAGTATGATATTTTAATAGGTAGAAAGTTCTAAATATTAATTCATATAAATGTGTACTTTTTATGATAAAAAGTTTGTTTATGGTGATACTGCATTTATTAAAGTTTATTTTTCTTTTAATACACAATAATACTAGATACAAATGCAGTATCTTCTTAAATATGAAAAAAAAACCATGATATAATCTAAGTTCAAAAAAAAATGTTTCAAAAAATCAAGAATTCCTATGACTAATAATTAATAAAAAAAAGTGGGTAAAAATAATGATTGTATGGTGAAAAACAAAGAAATCGAAAAACTCATTTTCCCAACACTAAAATTCAATTATTGGAGATACTGCTTGTTTCACTAGGAGGGCATCATTCACTGTACAATATTACACACTTTTTATTAATTTGTATACAAATATAATATGTATATGTGCCTTATCTTGGCCCGTATACAGGGGGGGATTTAGGGGTTCACCCCCCCCCCCCCCCCCGAAATTTTTAAAGTAGTTATATATTTATAATATGTTATCGCAATCTTGTAGGAAGACGGACTTGAAATATTTTAACCTAACCTAACCGATTTAGGGAACACTGAATTTCTTGGTCGGATTTTTTTGGAATAAATCGATCTTTTTTTTACAAACTTTACAAACTTACAAACTTAACAAAAACAATTGTTTGAGTATTTGTTCTGCGCATGCGCAGTAAAAACTTTTTTTTTTAAATAGCAACACCTATTTTTAACACCATATTCGGATAGGCATATTTTTTTAAAGTAATTTTCATGTATCAACTATGGCTCTTAGTTCAATATCGACTGAATAAGAGCCATGTCAATTTTATTAAAAATAATACATTTTTAAACATTTATAAAATCATTTATAATTAATTCTTATTGGTTACTTTTTGAATATTTGTACGTATTTTTTTTTTTTTAAATATAATACTATAACTTATAAAAAACACTATCGTCTTGACAATAGACCTCGTCTCAAGACTAATCGTGGTAGCGTGTAACCTTACAGTAGTATGATTTGGTATGTTCAGACCGCCAACCCTTCTGACCCTTCTGACCCTTCTGACCCTCCTGACCGCCGCCCGGTCGCGCACGTGCGCGAGATATATATTATCACTTATTATGTTATCAGTTATCATTTATCGCTTATCATATATGACTGGGAAAAAAACTATAAAATAACTGATCGACACCCTCTTATAACATTAACCCACTAGGCCACTTAGCGTTATTTTCACTAAATTAAGTAGGTAAATATATTTATTTTAATTAAATATTATGTATAGTATCAAATATAACATAAGTTTAGTGTAATACGCAATAATATAAAATATATTTTATGTCTATCGAAAAATGGAGGCGGCTTTTTTCAAAGGATTATCGAGAGCGTGACTCGTCCTTCTATAATCAGACAATTGTATACGTTAACGGACATGCAATACACCTGCAATGACAGGAAGATGTTTCCCCCACCAAATAATATTCAATGTTCACGTTTAATACCATAAAATGAATTCAGTCGCTCTGCATCCACCCGAGTGTTCGTACGTTCGTATCGTTTTCAGTGTTTAAAATTATTTTTCGGTGTTTAAAATAAGTATGGATGGACCAGTCGCAAATATGGCTGATATTTGGAAGAAGAAAAATTTTACATATGTACCTCCAGCACCACCCGCCGAACTTCTTGAAGCAACCAATTTCACGCTTGATTTTGTGAGTCGCAAGTTTATCCAAATTGGTATTGACCCGACATATAATTTCAAAGTCGTTTTGCTTATAATAACGCCATCGCGTTATGTTCGAATTACACCGGACTTATTAAAGAAGATATTGGATTTTATGGGTCATATCCTTTCGTTCATATTGGACCAACCACAAAGGTACAAGCGTTTTACATTTTTCGAAACCGATATATTTAAACTATCTAGTATGGTGTATGGTGGCGAAAATGTATTAGTGATGGAATCGAAAAATGTAGAAGGATGCAGAGTTCTTCTAAATCGTACAGATCTTCTTCAACTGCAACGTTTAGAATATGCTATTTTTGAAGCCATCGTTCGAAAAGATGTATATACAGTCCCATTAATTTTAAAACAAATTAATCAGTTTGGTGCGTACCTTGAAGAGAAATGTTCTCGAGAAAAATCGCCACCGAAAAATATTGAAGAAAGGAAATTGTACATTAAGAACATGCAACTCGATCGGGATGATAGGATCGTGAAATCTGCTCCAAATCTTACCAGGCAAATCCAGATATATGCTGTTACACAGTTGGCCGAAAATTGGGAAAATCGGAAGGCGCAAAAATCACAAGAGGTAATTAAAAAAAAAATATATATATATATATATTATATTCATAGAAATATTTAATAAAAAATATTTTTTATTTTAGTCATGTTATGCTGATCCAAACTGTGAAATGACAGTAATACTGTCACCCAGCTGCCCACCAAAACCCATTATCACCAGCTTACAGGATGATTCCTGTACAATACGTGACGCATTTGATAAGCCGGAGGATCAAATTCTAGCTAAGGTAATAAATAGTTTTTAACTAAAAAAAAAAAAAATATTTATCTAATATTTAATTAATTTTCCAGCCGCTAGATCATTTTGACGGTTCGCAATCCCCCTCATGCCCACGGATCAACATAAGAGATGGGTTTGATTTATTCAATCGATTTGATTCACCAACCTCAACTCACGTCAATCACCTCACTGAAGCACCATTACGTGGAGTGAAGCGTCGACTACCACAATCACCCGCAAGTCCACCATCATTCGACGTAAATGACGGTCCGGATTACTTCAATCCAATCGGTACGTCAACACCATACTTCAATCCAACTTGTACGTCAACACCATATCAACCAACATTCGCCCAGTACCCAGCACCAGTAAGCGGTGTTAGACGGAGTTTATTTTAATATTTGTTTTAATATTTATTTTAATAATTCATGTGAAATAAAAAACAAGCGTGATATTTAAAACAAGTTTTTTTTATTTATTAGAAAATAAGTTAATAATTACAAAGTATAAAAATATTTACAAGGTATAAAAAATAATTACAAGGTTCACAATTTTCTAACATCGCCACTAAATGGGTTATAAGTTATAATCTGATCATGTAGTATTAAACAATAAGCTGCAGTCTTTTCTGGAATAACTGTGTCCGTTTCAAAGTCTATTCTTAGGTCCACGGTCGATGATTTAACGTTATCGTTCTGGTACGACAAATCAACAACTACGATTGACACATAGTTTTGAAAAATATGTTTTGATAACAATGGTTCACAATAATCTCTTTCGTAATACGATTTTTGAAAGTCTGTATACGCTTTGTAGAGTATGCTAGTAGTATTGTTCTTAAAATCTGCTCGAAAGTCTTCATATGGATACACTTCAGAGTTTAAGTGTACCTTAAGATTTTTTAGTTGACAGTGATCAAACCGCCCAGCGTCAGTTTCGATATTGTTTTTTCGACTTGTTTGTAATCCAAACAAAACAAATCTCGGTTTTTCCAGTAAGCTGCTAGACTTAACAGTCCATGAGTGAGAAGTATTTCTTGGGAGAACAGGATACTCGCATAGATCCCAGGTCCTGAACGCACACGACAGTGTTTTACGAGAATCTAATACTTTCAATAACTTTAATTTTTCTTTATCACTGACTTCGATAATAGGCATCTTCCAAGTGACCTTGGTCAGTTCAATTGTAATTTTTTTATTTTTATCGACGGCGGCGGTTGCGCCTTCGCCCACAACATGTATCGCATCAAGGTCGGTAGACGCGCGATTCAAAATCAGTTGCTGATTACAATTGAGTAATATTTTTTTATAGTCTTCACAAAATCCGAATACATGTTTTAGAGGAATACATCCGGAAAATATATTATTGGTCATGAAATTTTTATTATCTTCACTATCCATGGCAGAGTCCCAAGCCGCATTCTCTAACGCATTCAAATCGTTTGGAGTATACGAGCAGTATGCTTTCAAGCAAGAAGACACTCCAGGTGATTTCAATTTCTGTATTTCTATTCCGTTTATTTCATATCGCATCTCGGAGAATAAAAATACCAATCCGTTATTCGAAAATCGAACTTCTCCAGATGCATCGGCTGGTTTGTTAACTTTTCCCTCGATGTAAATATAACTCTCGCACGGCAAAGTGTAAGCATCCATGTTTTGAATATTAATTCTAATTTCTTCATTGTATGATAGAGCGGTGCTTGAATACGGTGTGAACGAATGGTAACTCTTTTGAGTTATTTTACAGTCGTCGACATAGTCGGCCGTCACGTCTAAATATGAGTCTTCCATCATTGTAAAGAACGAAGAAAATTTAAATTATTTTTGGTGAGTTTGATATTTTTCGGCTTAGATGTTGATTTCTTAACGGCGGGCGGTATACTGATAGGTTTTTTGATTGTAGCTCTTTTTATATTAAATTTGAGTGCCATATCCACTACGGGTTATTTGTAAACGAACTGTTATTGGCTCACCGCGTAGATTAATCAGACAGTCGTTTTGATCTTTAAGCGTGATATTTACTTTAGTTATTGAAGTCGTGTTGAGACCGTAGAAAACTGGATGCCTAGGTACCTCAACGATTTTATATCCCGCGGGTACAGTAGGATAAAGCTCGTGTATGATCTGGCTCGGTGCCCCGTCACAGAATGAGCCGGTGATTAAATTACACTCTACTTTTATACAGTTTATTTTCATTATGTTGACAATATTTTCAGATTCGTGAGTAGCACCAGTAGTGTATAGCACATTTCTAAAACCTAGCAATTTCGCTATGCTATTCTCGACTCCTAAATCGACTTCATGACTACACGATATCATACACTTTAATGTTCTGCTGTTTGCTTTTAACTCAAAAAAACTGACATAGTCGGGCATCATTTTTTGTATAATAGACTCTAACTGATTCAACTCATACGTCCCCGTAGGTATAATTACGTACTCATTTTCATTGATTATATTACGAAAACCAATAGTATTGCAACCAGGTTCTATGTTTGGTATAGAATTATTCGTCTGCAAACTCAAAAGACAAATCTGTGCTGTATTTTCCACTTCTATCGGTGGAAAAATCTCGCATGACAACTCACTCGAATTTCCGTTTAATGTTATTGTATACATGATAAAAATTTTAAACACAAGTGTCCACAATTTGTAGTATTATAATCCTGCTCTCTGCTGTAATTGAAACGTATGTCGCATCCGTGAAAATATTGTTGTACTTCAATTGGAGGTGGTAAATTTCCAAAGCTGTCGTAATATTCGACTTTTTTTCCGATTTTTTTATACGCTACCCAATGCGTTCCTGCACCGTTTTCAGTGTCCAAGTTAATAATCGCTGATTCTTTGCGTTTAGGACGTAGAGGCAACCTGTCTTTACTAAACACACCGATGAAATGAGGTATTTTCATTGAACGAGCGATTTTTATAAGTTCGAAATCGTACAACGCTCTACTGGGTAACGTGTCAATTAGTTTTTTGATTTTCTATATTTTTTCGCTTTTTGACCCCTACCACGCGGTGTTTCTATTTTGTATGAGTTGCTTTTATACGGTGCGAGATATAACCCTTTGCCCAAATGCGAAGGAATGTTTCTATTAAATTCATTAGCAACCTTCACAACGTTGGCTACACCGCCAGTCAGGGCTCCCAGAGCTGACAACCCGGCGAAAATCGGTATGAGTGGTAGCACACCGCCTTTTTTCGGAATATTTATTGTTCGTGGAACTTTTGTCTTCTTAGTTTTGAATGCTTTTCTCGCGACGGCTACACATTTTTTAGTCAATTTCATCAAGTTTTTTTCACCGGTATTTTTCTTTATAACGTTTTTAGCGGCTTTAAGTGCTGCTTTAAAACCACAGCCGGCGCCTACTTTACGTTTTGCTTTCATGGCGGTAGTCACGCCCCAAGCTACAGCTTTTTCTTTTAAACTTGAATCTTTTGACTTGAACCTATCCCAGGCTCGCTGTTCTAATATATAATCGGCTTTGTTACGATCTGCGATAGAGTTGCTATGTTCATACGCAATATCGTGGTCCCTACAAGCAGAGTCCAGTGGGTTTATGCCTTTATCACCGCGAGCTAATCGTTTTTTCAAATTTGTACCAGGTCCACAGTATTGATAACCTGCAACGAAACATTATTATTATTATGACAATATCGGATTTATTATTCAAGGCTTACCAGGCACGTGAACTTCCAACGGCAATTTGTTTATAAGCGTGTTGATAAGTCCGCCACCTTTATTCTTGCTGCTTCTTCGAGCGAGTGACATTGTGTACTGATTGCATTCCGTCGTTACAGAGATATTTATAATGAAATTCGTCAAACAAGATGTACAACTCACAGTTGAAAACGTGGACCCACCCTCTTCGTTTAAGAAACAAAGACATGGAGCGCTTCTACCTAATACGATTAGAGCACTTATCGTAGGTCCTTCAGGCTGTGGGAAAACTAATTTAATATTTACCTTATTAACACACATTAACGGAATACGATTTCACAACGTTTACATATATTCAAAAACATTGGATCAACCCAAATATAAAATGCTAAGTGAAATATTATCGGGCACTGATGTTGAATTATTTACGTTCTATGAAAACGAACAAGTTATTGAACCTGAGAAAGCTTTACCAAACTCTGTGTTTATTTTCGACGATATTATTACTGAAAACCAAAAGATTGCAAGAACTTACTTCTCCAGGGGTCGACATAATTTAGTGGATGTTTTCTATTTAGCCCAGAGTTATTCAAAAGTACCAAAACAACTTTTGCGCGATAACGCAAATTTTATTGTATTATTCAAACAAGATGAGACTAATTTAAAGCATGTGTATAATGAGCATTGCTCTGGCGATATGTCATATTCAGAGTTTAAAGACTTTTGCACTTCGTGTTGGCGTCTGGGGAGATTTGAGTTTATCGTGATAAACAAAGACTGTGAACGCGACAACGGTCGATATCGTCATGGATTTGACACATTCGTCGTTATATAAAGTGTTGTTATTGTAGAAATGCTTCATTCACAGTCATGGCTGCCAGTGGTGATGTACTAGGAGAATTGATCAAAGCCAAAGAAAATATTAAACGCAAGTATACAGCATTAAAACAAGGAAAAGCCGATATTCATTCATTAGTATCGGAAACGTTAAGTCCGATTATCGAACCATTAGAAAAAATAAAACGTTTCGATCCATCAACATTTCAAGCTCCATCATCTAAGGAAGACAGCGTTAGTGTTGAAGATTCTTTCAAAATAAACGACTGGTATAAGTCTTACGATATAGACAAAACGTATGGACCTAAAATACAGACAAATGGAAGTGTACTCTTAGGTAAAAAAGAAATTAAACTCGTTGATAATACGTTAACTATTGAAGATACGTCATATCCACTAACACAAGGACTTGGTAATTTAATATTTTCAAAAAATCCTAAGCTGTATACCAAAAACGATTTAAAAACATATAAATCAATATTAACTCAAACTTCAGCTCATCTGACAGCAGACGGAACAAAAATTAAAAGAGGTGGGAATAAATACACGGATTTAATCCAAAATCTATTTCCATCGGGCGCTGGACTGTCAGTCAAATTACAAAAACATAATTTAGTATACTGGAACGACCCTAACGAGCTTGTCGAAAGATTGAAGTTACTATTAGCATCAAAAGCAGCTGGTAATACAGGTGTTTCAAACGAAATACTCTCGATTTTCGAGGAATTGCGTGAAGCAGGGATAATAAAACATATTCCAAATGTCTAAACGTGAAATCTCAGTCGAATTGCACAAGCCGGCTAGGAAAAATTATATACGGCGTAGAGTTAATGTTTATGGCAAAAACGATCTATGGCAGGCAGATTTAGTCGAAATGATACCATATTCGAAAAAAAATAAAGGGTACAAGTATATTTTATGTGTTATAGACTGTTATACTAAATTTGCATGGGCGATACCATTAAAATCTAAAACTGCTAAAGAAGTTTCCAACGCAATGTCTAAAATACTGCTTAAACGCACACCAAAACTATTACAGCTCGACAATGGTAAAGAATTTTACAATTCTACATTCGACGCGTTGATGAAGAAACATAATATACACAAGTATTCTACGTATAGTACTATGAAAGCGTGTATTGTAGAACGGTTCAACCGTACATTGAAAGAAAAAATGTTTAGAGAGTTTACGGCACGTGGCTCACACGAGTGGATATCTATTTTACCGAAACTGATAAACGAATATAATAATTCAAAACACAGGACCATAGGCATGACACCAGTGCAAGCTGATGCAGATCCAATGACAGTTAAAATAAAACAACGAAAAATTATTAATCGAAAAAATAAATTTAACGTTGGTGATAACGTTCGTGTAAGCACATATAAAGGTGTATTTGAAAAAGGTTATTTACCGAGCTGGTCTACAGAAATATTTAAAATTGTTAAAATTAACGATACGTTACCTATTACTTATCAGCTACAAGATTATACTGGAAAACCGATTGCTGGTTGTTTTTATTCAGAAGAAATATTGAAAACAAATTATCCGAATGACTACTTAGTAGAGAAAATCATACGTAGGAAGGGGAAACAATTTTTTGTGAAATGGCTCGGATTCGATAATACTCATAATAGTTGGATAAATACTTGTGATGTTAAAAAATAGTGTCAGTCTAGCTGCAGACATGAACGTGTTTGGTAGTTCTCAGTCTAGTGAAACTAATAAATTTTTAGTAAATCTCGAACAAATTGTTAAATCGTTTTTGCCTAAATTAGATAAAATCGACCATTTACTTGAAGAAAATCATAAATCTATTCTAATTCAAGAGGAACAAACAGAAAAGCTAGAATTAACGTGCTTAGAGATTACAGAGCACATGACAAGAGGCGAAGTATCATTACAATATATCAAAGAAACTATAAATGAGATTAAAAAAATAATACCAGCTATACTGAGCCGCCTTAACACTATAGAAACTTATTATAAAGACAAGGCATAATGTCTTCAGCCATATTAGACATGCAATGCATACTTGGCGTCAACAATAAATACATGATTAAAGAAATGTCTATTGTAGACACAGAAACATGGGCAACTCAGCATTGGATTTTTAAACATTCAAAATCCATAGAGGATAACAAAAGTCGTAAAACCAACAAGTGGCTGGAACGTAATTATCATCAACTAGCTATAGAATACGGTGATGTCGAGTACGAAGAAATAGGTAAAATATTGAATTCATTAAAATTCAGTTGCATCTACGTCAAAGGCGAACAGAAAAAACAAGTTCTTATGGAGTATATACCACACGTTGCACTCATCAACATTGAAGACTTAGGCTGCCCTCGTTTGGATCAAATATGCGATGACGAAACTCTACCTTGCTGTATTTTTCATATGGAAATTAATCCTAAACAATGTACATTTTATAAAGTTTTTGCTATAAGAAAATGATTTGTAAATAATTCTTAAAAATGTGATTGTATTTAATAAACATTATATTATATTTTAACATTAAATTTTTTTTTTTTTTTTATTTATATGTGTTAACATTTGTCAGATTTACAATTCAGGGTTATAGATTACATTTAAACGTAAATACAAATTATTCGAGTGATATTTACAATAAATATATATGGTATTTACAACATAACAAAATATATACATGGTATTTACAATATAACAAAAATATATACATGGAATATATATAAATAATTTCTATCTTTAAAAGTTGAAATATGATCTACATATCCTATAACCTACATGATATATATATTATGAACATTTCTAAAAAAAAAAAAGTACATAAACTTAGGTTAGGCACTATAGAAGGTTAAGCCTTTCTCTTCCTCGTTCCAGTTATACCCATAAAATCTAATTACGGCCAAACATCCTCTGCTTCATCTCCCCTGTAAAATTAAGAGAAAATGTTAGTAAAATAATTTAAATATATATTTTGTAATAACTTACTCTATACTATAATGTCCATGGGCCAGTGTGTGCACTTTGTCTTGCAGCACTATCCTCTTATCATCATAGCTGTTATAAGTTAATTTGTTGGTCTTAATCGTCATGAGTTTATGTTTGAATGACCGTATTGACAAGTTTTCCTTATACGCCTCCACGTCAGCTTCTCCAAATAAACATTTCTTGTGATCTTCCAATGTCATGTGGTTCTTAACCACATGCTGCCTTACCCCCTTTGCTTTTATTTGTTCACCTCCTACTCTGGCATCATCCCCAGAATGTACGTGGAAAGCGTACGATTTCGCCCGCAATGCACAAAATTCGGTGATTATATCACCATCTACTTCATCTGAGAAGTACCCAGGTTCCTTACTTCTAGCTGCAACATAACATGGATGATCACTGGGTAGGTTAGCTGTATCCATTCGTTCCAACAAGCTGTGATTAGCTGCCAAGTCTTCATAAAAATCATTAGTTTTAATGTGGTATATCAACGAATCTAAAAATAAAAATAAATATAATATGTGAAAATTAGATAAGTTTTAATATATTTACCTGTATCAGTATACATTAGCTTAATTTTATCCCTATAGTGCTTCTGCATAACATTGTAGTGATAGTCATACATCAACGTCTTGCTGATATCCAGCACTGCAAATCCTATAGAAAATAAATGTATGATAAAAGTGTATTATATAATTTTAAAGTATATTTACCAATATATATAGGTTTGTCAAATTTAATAATCTTATTCTCCAACGCTACTGCATTGAGGTTTTCATTGTAGTTAGTGCAGTGTTTAAAAGTAGTTTTATTAATACATTTTTGTAGCCTCCTCTCACAGGATACCAACTCTATTTTCAGCTGTTTTCGTTTCGATTCCATAGTTTTTCCTGCACAATAGTAAATTTTAAAAGTTTTAAAAGTTTTAAAAATTTAAAAGTAACCTACCAAATACAGCGTTGTTCATCAATTTAAAGAAGTCTTTCTCAAATGCGTTCCTAGCCTTTTTCCTCATTTCGGTGTTTAAATCTATATATTTAGCCAGCCAATCTGACTGGTTAAACTGTATCACTCTATGTACCTATAAAAAATAATAAGAAAATAAAGAAATGTTAAAAATCTGTTTAAAATCAAATAAAATACAAATATTTACTTTTTCAACTATAAGACCATTCTTAATCGCCTGTTGCAGGTTTCGATAGTGAATAATATAATTATTTTTCTTCTCAAACGTCGCCATCAACTTCTTAACCTTTGATCCACGCGGTACACTATTTTGTGGCAGGAAGGGCAGGTCATTGTGTTTGTCGTGTAAATTTTGTGGATATGTTATATCCACCTCATACACTCGTCCTATGGAGGAGGTATCATCCAAATCATTTAATCCGTTTAATGTAGGTTCAACCCACTTGAACCCACCGTATGGCATGTACTGGGACATCGCCCATCCATACAAGTTATTACCTATACAATTTAAATAAATATTAAAAAGTTTTGAAAAAAAAAAATATAAAAATAAATATATACTTACAATCCTGATATATTATCCACGATTTATCTTTCGTATCGTCATAGCCTGGGACCTTGCTATTGTTTGCCTTCGCATACCTCTTACTCGCCTGCACCAAACCCCCACGTATACCTATTTAAAAAATGTATTAGATTATTATATACACATTTAAAAAAATTATATACTGACCATTTTCAAACATCAACAACATGTCGTACTCGTCCAGCAACTGCAGCTTTTGCCCCGTGAACTTTAACATTGCGTCAAAGCTTAAGCCTGGGGCAGTAAAATAATGGGCAGCGTCCAAGTTATACGTCTTCATGCACATGTCGCGGAAGTTCTCAAAAACATCTGCCAGTAGTAACACGTCAATTTTCAGGTACAGGTCGGAATAATCACCGAGTGTCCTACAGTTAAAATGACTCCATACCTGTAACACACAACAATTTTCAAATATAGATCTAAATACATGCGAAGTGTAAACATACCTCCTTAGCATGGTCAAATTCGCTCTCCTTAATCCCGCTCTCTGTTAACGTACTGTAAAAGCTCCTCTTACTCGGTAACCTAGTATCCTCTAGCCGCTCCCAACTATCTGTGAACTCGTACGGGTACACCCCCTTACGAGTCACGAGCGGCATATCTCCGGCGACAAAATGTTTGGCTGTCTCACGGAAGTTCTCATGTTCGGGTGTAAGCAAATTTTCAGCCAGTGACGACAGACTCGACGCCATAAACCGGAACGTGTCGATAAACCGAACAGTGAAGGTACTACTTATATATTTCGAGAAAGATATATATTTCTCTTCACTGTTAGGTATAACGTTGATCGTCTTAGTATCATACCCAAGTTCGGTGATTATGAAGTGAGAGTCGTAGTTTGTGAGATTATGAAAAAAGACAGGTACAAATTTAGGCTGTTGCAACTCTAAGTTACACCTAGAGCACAAGGTCTGCCTAAATTTGCCTGTCAAATGATCATGATCCCTAACCTTATCGTCCCCGACTAATATACATTTGCATAAATTACACTTCATACACTCTTGATGTGTTTTTTCTTCACCCTCAGTCATTTTTATCGGGATATTAGTCTTCATGAGATTTTCAATTTTCAGGGCCACCTCAACTATTGTCTCCACAAAATGTCTCGCTACGTCCGTCCTGTCTTCGCTGCCTCTGTAGATTACCGGCCCCGTCGGTATCTCGTGTTGAAGCAATAACTCTGCCGGTACGTCTTCGCTCGCTTTCACCAAATACCCATAACTCATAGCTTCGTGTTTCTGGGTAATCGTGGTACTATCCCCTCTTGCCTCCTCCGTCTTCGCCAAGATCGCCTCAAAATCCGCGTAAATGACAAACGGATGCCTAACCGTGTTTTTCCACGCCTTGAACTCAACACAATCACCCTCCTTAGGCATTTCTGGTAAAATTGGTTTGTGCGCCCCGCAAATCAATTTGTGTTGGTCCAGGGCCTCCTGCCCACTCAACTTGAATTTATGACATCTGTCGTCGAAACTCATAAAACATCTCTTACAGAACACGACACTCTCAGTGTGTCTGGTTTTCTGAGCGCGGACCAGTCTGGAAAAATTCGAAATATACACGTAGTGAGAGTTGGCGCCGTCCGTCACCAACAACAGATCAAAGTGGTTGGCTTTCTCATCATCGACGACACGTAGCGGGTACACCTCGTACGTCGGATATTTACGCGGTGGCTGGAACTTTTTATCCAACCCATACACATTCACAGAGACAGTCGAGTTATTTTTCTCAAATTTAGCGATGTCTGATAGAGGTGTAGGGAACGATATACATTCAAAATTATATTTTTTCTCGTGCTTTTTATAATTTTCTCCGACGTAATATTTATATTTATCCGATACATTTTCAGTCACATGCCTCGCTAAAATCGCCCATTTAAAACACTCCTGATCCGTGTTTTGCGGGTTGATGGTGCTCCGTTTCCTTTCTATGTAGGCCGGCAACTCGATATACGATGATCCGCCCATCGGAGTATATTTGTAGACCGCTAACAATAACCCATCTATGCTCTCTAATATAAATCCACTTCCTCGTGATTTATATTCTTCCTCCTCCTTCAACAACTTTATAAAAGCCCTCTCAGTGATTGTACTAATGTCACTATCCGCAAAAAGTTCTACCGCCGAAGTCTTGAATGCCCGGTTCTCCGACGAGTTTGGTACGTTGGGCCGGTTATACGTTGCCTCGAGCTTAAGATTAAATTTAATCGCCCCTTGCTGAACGCGTGTTTTTAATAATTTGTTCAGCTCGGGCTCGAGCGATCGAAGAAACTCGGTATAAATTAATGTATTAGTAATATTTTTAGCATAATACCAAACTATTTTTCTATTTGCCGAAGATTTGATTTCTACGAAACCGGGGGACTGAACTAGACACATGCGTGCTTTTTTTGCCCTAGCAGCCGACACGGTGTTGGCGGTTGAAACACGTTTACCGTTAACGTTGGCGGTGTAAGAATCTTTAAAAAAAAAAAAAAAAAAAAAAAAAAAAAACCTAATATTAATATCTAATGAAAATAATAAATTGGCTAATCTATTAAAAAATCCAATTAACCTCACGACTGATAAATAAAATCTAACGAAACAGCTATTTATCTTTTTTTAACTTGTGACATTTACAAATAATTTAATGTCACGTATTTCAAAAATCTATTTTAAATCTTACGATAATATTTCTCAAAAAATAATAATCTACGGAGGAAAAATCACCAGGTCTTTTAAAATCTAATTAATTCTTATAAATAAAACTAACCTGTATTCTCAAATTCGTCCATTGCGTTCATACAAATAATATCGCCGTTGTCGGATACCGCATTCGATCCACCGGCCGGGTCATCGGGGACAAATATTTGAGGAGCAATCTGAATATAACCTTGTGGAGTAGGCCGGGTAACACTTTGCTGTGCTGGTTGAACCGGTACGATACCTTGATCATTTTCAGACACTTCAGCGAACATATCATCATATCCATCATTAAAATATTTGTCCAGTTCATTATTATTGACATTATTCGGTGCGATTTCACCTAGTTGAGGTCTGACGCGTTCTACAGCTTAAAAAATAAATATTGAATTAAATATTAAATCAAGCTAACTTAACCTAACAGCTCATAAAATATACATACCATGAACATTTTTCATATGTCTATTGAGATGTGTCTTGTAACTAAATGTCGATGCGCAAATAGTGCAAGAAAAACGAACACCATTGTGATTTTTTTGATGAGCAGTCAAATTACCCTTACGCGTAAACGTGGATGGACACTGCTCGCATTTAAACATTTTTTCAAATTTTATTTTTAACAAAAATAACAATATTTTAATGGCTTAGTTCGCAAAAAGAAAAATATACGTGTTCAACGGTTTAAGACGATATACGTACTGAAGGGATGTAGGCTCCTTAGGGCAGTTTTTAAATATTAAAGACTTTTTACAGTACGCATGCGCTAGGTGGTAGTAAAGGAGTGGCCATCTACGAATGTAGGCTCATTAGGACAGTTTTCAAATATATTTTTAAATCTCGTAAAGGAATGTCACAAAAGGTATCTGCCGCCAAAGGATGACCCATATAACGACAAATCTTTGAAAAAGCCGCCTACATAGAAATCGGTCACATCGAATAAATTATCAATGACATAAAGAGATGACCTAAGAAAGCGGCATAACGGTAAAAGCGCTACATAAAAGGAAGGGTATCTGCCGCCAAAGGATGACCCATATAACGACAAATCTTTGAAAAAGCCGCCTACATTTAAATCGGTCACATCGAATATACCATAGCGGCACACTTATAACGGTAAAACTGGTAAAAGCGCTAACAGTCGTCTTGCCCGTCTATGGCTGATGACTAAAAAGCCGCCCACATTTAAATCGGTCACATCCAATAAATTATCAATGACATAAAGAGATGGCCTAAGAAAGCGGCATAACGGTAAAAGGATGGGTATCTACCGCCAAAAGATGACCCATATTACGACAATTCTTTGAAATAGATCGTATCGGCAGTGTATGAGCATCAGTCTTGACGAGCGCTTAGTGTGAGATTCACCCTGTGCTTTACTTGTTATAGTTTTTGTTATTTAATCTTATATTACACATATATACGATTTTTATTTATCAAATCTTTCGTCTGTAAAATGTAAGTTTTTTGTTTTTTTACACTATTCATAAATTGTTTAAGATTTACATATAACTCGATTTTTAGATGACTAATAATTCATCGTCAAGTATGCCGTGGTTTAGAGGAGATGATTATATCAGAGTTCTTGCAGCGACACCACCGGTAAGTTTTAAATAAAATTATTACTTAAACTCAATATAATATAAAATAATAATTTTTAATTAGACTCAATCCGAAGATAGTGGGTACTTATCCTATCAAGATTCACAAATAAATCGTACGTTGTCGCCAGTTGAACATTTAAATTCTTCGCCGGACATGTTTTCACCTTCAACACCGGATTCTCCCCCTTATTTTTTTCCAGCAAATGAAACAGTAAGTTTGTATATATCAATAGACCTATAATTCATTATAAAATTTGCATAATCTGCTTTTAGCTGAATAATAGCCCGTCACCAGGACCGACATCAAGCCCCGTAGATTTAAGCCAGTGCGGACAACGATTTGTGTTCTCGCCACGGAGCCCTCCTGTGAGACGGGATCCTCCCGTCGGATATTCTGAGATGGCAAGTTTTAAATAAAATTATTACTTAAACTCTATATAATATAAAAATAATAATTTTTAAATAGACTCAATCCGAAGATAGTAGTGGTTCCACCTATCAAGATTCACAGGTAAATCGTTCGTTATCGCCCGATATGTTTTCATCTACAATACCGGGATCATACGCATTGAATTTGATAGAAGCCATGGAGTTTTCTCCGTCACCCCCACGACAATCGCAGATAGACGAATGGCTTAGAACAACTCCGCTATCACAAAGTATGTCAAACATAGTACCTCCTGAATATGACTTGCTCATTAACGGGAGGATATTAAACACCACACAACCGTCCCAAAATGAAACTGGTTGGGCGGAGGATGGCTACAACGATATCCTGTCTGAGCATATGTTAGCAAATGATGAATGGTACAATGACGGGGCTGACGAGGTATTGAACATCCATATGGATGCCTTTGAATACCACGAAGGTGAAAAATAATTTTTTTAAATTAAATATATTTTTTTTTTTTATATTATGATAATATTATACATAATATTTTAAATTAAATATATTTTTATTGTGATAAATATATTTAATTTATGATAAATAATATTTTGTATATTTTATATTTTTATTAAAATAAATATATTTTTTGTATATTTTTAAATCTCGTCTACTTAATTTAGTGAAAATAACGCTAAGTGGCCTAGTGGGTTAATGTTATAAGAGGGTGTCGATCAGTTATTTTGTAGTTTTTTTCCCAGTCATATATGATAAGCGATAAATGATAACTGATAACATAATAAGTGATAATATATATCTCGCGCACGTGCGCGACCGGGCGGCGGTCAGGAGGGTCAGAAGGGTCAGAAGGGTCAGAAGGGTCAGAAGGGTTGGCGGTCTGAACATACCAAATCATACTACTCCTTACCGAAAACCAAATAATGTCGGCAAACTGACGCGTAATAGCCGTTTGAATTCAAACGGCCTTTGCGCGGAAACCCGCGCTGTCACTTCTCTGTTCAACCGCCAATCGACAACGGCCGACACCGACACGCGATAAACGCGCCTGGAAATGTCGATCGCCCGTACCGCGAACCGGCTCGTACAAAGTTAGTTCCACGGCCGCGCTCGAGTGACAACTACCGCATCACCACCGTCCTCGCACGCGCCGTTCACCACACTATTGTGTCTTTTTTTTGTGTGTTTCTCATCACACGTTTTTTTTTTTTTTTTTTTTTGTTTTTTATTCCGTTCATCAAAATGAAATAAAAACCAACTACCGCACCTCTGCGACCGAAACAAAGGTGTTTTTTTTTGTGTTTCAACACTCCACTACACATATCGTTGTGGGATCCGTCCAGGATCGCCACAAAACAATAAAGGATGTCTACAGCGTTTTAAATTATGCTTCGACAATCACGGAGCAGACTTTGAACAATTTATTTAATTTATTGTGTAATTAAAAAATAACTATTGTTCACTTGTACCAGTTGTACCTAATCGATTTTTAATAAATAATGTTGTATCCATATTATGTTAGTCTTGCTTATAAGTTATAACATATATTTTTTTTTTTTTTAAATACGTACAAATATTCAAAAAGTTTTGGCTACGTAAACAACGCACTACGAGTCGTCCAAGTTGTTTACAATATTGTCAGTGAATAATGGGAAATCCCATGTTAAACTTCTATCGTCGTTTTATACCTAGAGCTTCAGCAAGATGCACAATCACCACTAAGTGATCTCTTAGTACCTAATCTAAAAGGTAAAGTTCCTATTAACTGGTCACCAGAGGCTATTACGGCGTTTGAAAAATGCAAGGAGGAACTCGCCACAGCTACGCTTCTCGCACATCCATGCGACAATGCTCGACTGGCTATTGTAAGCGATGCTTCAAACACCGCGGTTGGCGCAACTCTTCAACAGTTCATCAATAAGGAATGACAACCTCTCGCCTTCTTTTCTAAGAAGCTTACAGTGACTGAGACAAAATACGGAGCTTACGATCGAAAACTTCTTGCAATCTATCTTGGTGACTAACATTTTCGGCATATTATGATGGAGGGACGCGTGTTTTTTATACAGTGTGATCACAATAAGTGGAAACACTCAATAACTATGTGTAGGCTTCATATATTTCAATTCTGCTTTTTCGGCTAACTAATAAAGAGCATGCGAATGAACAGCGGCCGCCCCTATGGGGCCATCTGGCCGATGCTTAGAACGTTGATGCGGCAAAAGTAATGGCACAGAGAGGAGGGGACCCGCGTATGTCGTCGTCGTGGTCGAAATTATAGAATAATTTGAGCAAGCATCCAGTTCTTTTATTCGCGTGATGATGTCATAAACGGGCGGCCATGTAAAATTAATTGCTCCACGTGGAGCCGTTATTGTGGGTTCGATTAATTAATAAACATCAAGGACGAGTAAATATCATAACTATATTATGATAAAAACATATCATAAAAATATCATCTTAAATCGACACTATTGACCGTGCATTAAATTGCAATATTATGCATTTATAAAAAACATGATACGCTGTTCTTAGAATTGCATACGATACGGTGATAAAAATACGTATATTATGCATTTTATCTAATTTTTTTTATAAGTATTCTACTTAATATGAATTACTCGCGTCCGGTATGAACAGTAAAAACGCATATAAAAGAGCATAATGTTCAATGCATCTTCAGTACAACGTTGACACACTATACAGACCTACCCAGGCTGACTGTAAGTATGTTCGATGGAGACAACCCCGAATGTTCGGCAATGGAATCTACATGCAAGAAGAGGAAGGCGGAGAAACCTGTTGTACCGACGAAGAAGACCAAGACGACGTCAACATCGTTGACCAACATCCCACTTTTACAGATTCGGACAGCCATGGAGACAGAGAAGTTGAGTGTGGACAATTTGGTTCACGTCACTCAACTTCTGACGGATTTCAAACTGAATGTGGGCACGCAATATCACATTTCAGTTCGGATAGTTTTGATATCGCTATGGCACCCAGAACATTTTGCAACAACGATGAACCCGAAGAAATGGATGACTACGAACCTGGTACGCGACGAGAGACTGGAGGAATGCAATATGGAGGATATTCCTATGAGGGAGAGAATCATGGCCATGTTGCTCGTGGCTCGCCCATTTATGAGCACTTGCTTCGAAGAGTTGTCGATCGACTTTGTGACATCGATTTTCGAGGCAATGATCATCGATACATCAGCGACGTTATTGTCCCCCGTGGACCTAACGGAGTTGATGAAGTTGCTCAAGAGCTACAAACTATGTTGCGACAGTTCCCTCCAAAGCTCCCAGTCATCGTCACAGCCCATGGCGACCATGTCCATTTCGTCCACGTCTGCCGACAGTCAAACTCGGCTTGTCGGTGTATATGGTTGCAACGATCCGTCCTCTATCGCCAACATGGACGACAACGCCTTCGAAGACGCGTTTGGGTGATACGCCACACGTCGTCGGACTGGGAAAGCATCGTGTGATATTTTTCTACAGACGGCCGGGAACCCAAAAAAATTGACGGCGTCTGTTCCTATGGAGGATTACGTGATGGACGCAATTTTATACAAGTATGTGGTAAAAAGTTATTTGCAATATGTTCGCCATTCGCATCTAAAAGAAGTGTTCATGTCGACTATGGTTAAAAAATATGGTTCATCGTATTGCTTTAATGCCAATCATTTAAAAGAATATACATTTCGGACCACAGAAATTGACATTTTGTATAACAGACATTTGCCCAGTGTACGAAATTACGAAAATAAATTTCAAATTTTTCAAAATAATAAAAACTATTACGAACCGTTTGAAGCAACTCCTTTTTATATTCATTTCAATGACCTTGTTTATAGCATGTCAGATAAATTAAAAATATATGAAGGTACTAGAAAAAGACCTCAATTTTTTTTGTACCAACACTATAGGGAAAATACACGTCATAATAGAAAATTGGTGAAATTATGCTATCCGTTATTAAACCAAGCTACTACTACCACATATTCGACCACATGTACGATCCTAATTATATGGATAATATTGACTTTTCGTAAATTTAGGAAATCGGATCTCGAAGGACTCTGGGACACGAAGGAAATGTGGAAATATGCGTCAATGAAATGCCGAACGACGTTCCCAGAGAACTCAGTGCATTTGCAGAACATCAAGACGGCAATGCGAACCACTCTCCCGTTGATGAAGAACTCGGATACGATGAGGGAAGTTCCAATATCAAATCAGTATGCGTGTACTCAACGTCGCTAAAAAATTTGCTGTACCAGTATCCTTGTTGTCCGCCCGACGCTTTCGCGAACATCAAAGAATTTTATTTGAATAGTCGATTAAACACTATATTAGAAGAAGATAAAAAATGTAAAGTAGCTCTTAGGAATTGGTGCGCTATTATACGGGACTGGAGTATTAATGAATTCGTTGAATATTATAATAAACCTAACGTACAACCGTATTTTAACGCGTACGCTAGAGGGCCTGGAACTGTTTATTACGATATCGATAAATCCGTTTCAATAGCTACCGAGTTATTGATGTATCAATTTGAAAACAACGAGGGTCTTATTTGTCGATTTTTGCAAACTCTAGTCAACATATTGGATAAAAAATTCCGAAAAGAAATAGCATGCTAATACATTCTCCTCTCAGCGCGGGCAAAAATTATTTTTTCGATGCCGTAGCCGCCTTTTTTTGAATTACGGTATGTTCGGAACTGCCAACAAACCGAATAATTTCAGTTTTTCTGATGGCGCCGGCAAACGTCTCGTAATTTGGAACGAACCTAATTACGAGGTGTACCATTTGGAAAAAATGAAGGAACTATTAGGAGGGGATACCACTAGAGTGCATGTTAAATACAAAAACGATATTCCACTACAAGGGCCTCCCATAATATTATTGACCAATCACTATTTGTCGATAATCAATGACCCGTCGTTCAAGGACCGTTTATCAGTTTACACGTGGATTAACGCACCATTCCTAAAAATGTATAATAAAAAACTGTCTCCGTTATTTTTTATCATTTATTAAATAAATACAATATTACATATTATTGAATCGTGTTTTATTATTTACTAATTATTCTATTGTTACAAATTGATTGTACATCGACGACAAATCGTCACAGAAAAAGTATTGCCCCTGTGTAGTAGATAAATTATGGTGCATCACACCGTCTTCGAATGGAATATGAATTTTCTCAAAGTGTGTGAATTGGAACGGTGCTCCGAATTCAACAACCATTTCAGTATTGACCTCAAACACGACTTCAATGTCAGTGAAACTGCTAGGTTTTATTGCTTGACTAGTAGTAGTCAATCTGTGTACCGCATAGATGCCCACGTGCAGTGACGGTTGTTTTTCGACTGCGCTGTCATCACCGTGACGCCATATGTATTGACCGCATTCCAATGGTCTAAAATAACTTTGCTATCGAACAATTTCGTGTAAGTATCATCTCGTAGTTCTTTGGTCTCCGTATCGTTTACTTTTTCCGTATTTTTACCAATTTTGATTTGTGCGAATCCAGCTCTTCGGTTTTTTTTGTTCACCATAATAACGGTGTCATTCCCTGTAATCGATTTTCCGGAAATCTCGTTAAAAACTCCTTCTATCGGTTTTCCCAACAATCCCAATTTAGGGCTGTAAGAATACTCGGCAACAGTTTTCCCGGTTGTGAAACTAGCATCAATTTTCGTGATGAGTTCATTTAATAACGGCCAACCCAGTTTTGTGCTGTGTCCTTTGTCCGCGACCATCGTGTAATAATGATTGTTGTGAAACGGTAAGTGAAAAAAAGAATTTGGTATACCGTCAAATTCACCGGTAAAAATAGGTTTTCCGTCGTACTTACACCCGTACATCGCTTGTATAGTTTCTTCTTGATATTTACCATTGTCATCGGTACACGATGTCGGATTCATCGCATCTGTAGTTCCAAAACCGTATTTGTAGTTCACACCACGAGTAATGTTAGTTAAATTATGCGCGACAACGGCAAATTTATTTTGATTCAGTGTTGCCAAACTAGACTTTGTTGCATTTGTCTCGAATGCCGTTCGCGGATTACGCATTACGACATTTACTTTTACGTGTTTACACAACGAACCCGGTGTATTACTCACTAGCTTGTATTCGCTGAGCGATAAATACAAAAATGGATATTCAACCGGTATGTGATTCAACGACGTTGTTACTACGTGTAATCCTTTTACCGTAGAAGATAAGTCCAACATTTTCCAAGCCAATCCGTATGATATAAATGAATGACATTTTTTGAATACCATAGTATAGCCTGTTGTAATGTGTGTGGGTCTAGGTAGTACAGCATTTTCAGGACTGGGATTTCCCGTATCATTGATAATCAGTCCGATCCACTGAACGTGGTGGCTGGAACCCGACTGAGCACGATTGACCTTTTTCACAACCCGATTGAGCATGGTTGGAATCAAACAATTGGAACCCAAAAAAACCCAAAAAACAACACGATTGAACATGAAAATAGGTGCGACGTTGCCATTTTGTATCGTATAATATTAATATTAAAAAATAAAATACATTTGAATGTAATAAAATAAAAATCGTTAATGGGTTTTAATCACATATTACATATGTACCTACGTCAGTTAGTTTATTATATTATATTACAATGACAAATAATTCCGTTAAATACTGAATATAAAAAAAATAAATAAAAAAATGTTGAAAAATACGAATAAAAATAAATTTAAAAATAAAAATTTAAATTTTTTTCTCTAAATACTTATTTCCAACTTTAAATAAGTATTTAAGTAGGTTATCAACATCTTTAAATTCTGAGTACTCCTGATAAGCCTTTATAGTGAAGTTAATTTTTTGGTTTTCGATAACACTAATTTTTTTATGATTATTACTTGCTATGGATTGAATTTTCGTGATCGTTTCAGCCTGAGTTTCTTGTAATACTATAATAACCAAGTGTATATGTGGATGTGCCTTGTAAAATTGAGAATTGTATGTCCTGTGGAAACTTTCACCTGCATTAGTCGTTCTGAAAAATTAAAATTGAAAAATTAAAAATGTATCTATGTCTATAGTAAAATAATTTATAGATTCCGTATAGATACCTTGGATTATACGATGGTTCCTCTGCCCATATATTTGGGGGAAATGGAGATCCGTTATCAATGTAATTATTATAAATTTAATCGGAAAATTCTGTGCAAGCAATTTCATCTGGACATACACTGATAAGTTCGACAAATGCATTAGCTACTTCATGACTCGGAAGAAAAGCCAATCCAAAAAACATTTTTAACCAATTTCCAAGAGCATCGTCTTTTGACAACGTTGTATACAATATTTTTTTTTTATCGTGCTCAATCGGGTCGTCTAAAAGGTCGGCCGATAACGACCGTGCTCAATCGGGTATCACCGAACGTGGTATACACATTTTCAAACAATTAGACTATTTTTTTGACAGTTAATTTTGCGCATGCGCACAAAAATTTTTTTTCTTTAAATAGCATGATCCATTTTTGACCACAAATTATTATTTTTTGGTATTTTTTAATGAATTTTAGTGGTTGAATTTCTTTTCTAAGTCAAAAAATGACCGAGTTATAGCAATTTGATTTTATGTTATTTGCACGGGTATAACAGATTATAAAATACGTAGTTGGTAATAATAATCTGTTAGCATGCGCAAAATTAACTGTCAAAAAAATAGTCTAATTATTTAAAAATGTGTATAATAATGTTTATTAGTTAGCCGAAAAAGCAGAATTGAAATATATGAAGCCTACACATAGTTATTGAGTGTTTCCACTTATCGTGATCACACTGTATATACCGATCACAAACCCATTACTTTTGCATTTCAACAGAAACCAGATAAATGCACACCACGACAATTCAGACACTTGGACTTTATTTCACAATTCACCACGGATATTAGGTATATGTACCAGGTAAGCAGAATAACGTGGCTGATATCCTATCTCGTGATAACGCATTGTCAGACACATTAGTTTACACTGCTCTGGCAATATCACAGCAGGGAGACGTCGAATTGAAAAAATATGAACAAGAAAACTCTGGACTACAACTCAAACAAGTTCATTTACCAGGTACGAATGTTTTAGTGTTCTGCGACACATCAATCAGACCTTTTGTCACAAAGCCTTTTCGACGTACAGTTTTCAATAGCATACATCGCCTTGCACACCCAGGCATTAAAGCAACGGCAAAGTTTGTTAAACAGAGATTTGTGTGGCCATCAATTGACGCAGATTGCAAACATTGGGCGCGGGCATGTGTCGAATGTCAACGAGCCTCTTAGTTCATTTTCGCTACCGTCTCAAAAATTTGAGTATGTTCATTTAGACTTAATAATTATGCCTTATTCCGAAGGATTTCGCTACTGCCTCACGTGTATCGATAGATTTACCCGATGGCCTGAGGTAATTCCATTGGAAGATCAAGAAGCGGAAACTGTTGCACGAGCTTTCTACACGCATTGGATTGCAAGATTTGGTATTCCTCTTCGTATCACAACAGACCAAGAAAGACAATTTGAGTCATGCCTTTTCAAACAACTTGATCACTTGACTGGTACGAACCATCTTAAAACTACGGCCTATCATCCCTCAGAAAATGGCATGGTGAAACGAAGCCATCGGCAGCTTAAAGCCGCTATTAAGTGTCATCAGAATAACCGATGGACAGATACTCTTCCGACAGTCTTATTGTGAATCCGAGCAGCTTGGCGTGACGATCTTAAATCCACATCGGCAGAATTAGTCTATGGAGAGCCACTTAGACTTCCTGGTGAATTCCTCACGTCAGATAATAATGTCTCTAAGTTCGATGATGCAGTTGAGTTTATCAAAGACCTTCGAAATCATATTCAGTAGATCCGACCAGTCAATGGTACGCGACATGGCGAGAAGAAAAACTTTGTTTTCAAGGATCTCGCAACTACATAGTACGTATTCATTCGACATGATGGACCCAAAACCGAAATACAAATGCCCTATGATGGTCCCTATAGAGTCATAAGCAGAAATAAAAAGACTTTTGTCATCGATATGCAGAAGAAGGAAATTAGAGCAACTATTGATAGACTTAAACCCGCCTACATCATAGTAGACAACGATTCTAAGGAGGATATTTTGAGAAAGGTCCAGACACCTACACCCATTACCATTTCAAAGGAGGATCAAAGGACATGTTCCGGAAGAAGAGTTAATTTTCCAGACCGTCTCCAAGTTTGACTCCGTCACTGGTAGAGGAGTGATGTGGCGACGTAAACAACGCACTACGAGTCGTCCAAGTTGTTTACAATATTGTCAGTGAATAATGGGAAATCCCATGTTCTAGAATATACGATAATTATCTCGTTAGGGTAATTTCGAAAAAGTTCTAGAACAATCGACGCATATATATATACCGACTGGTCAGACGCTCAGTCAGTCAGTCTGAGAGTACACTCCGCAGCACACCGTGAGTACACTACGCGACACACCGTGAATTATACACCGCCACATACTCCGCAATATATTCCGCGTTTTCTCCGTCATTGTAACATACATTGATATTTGTTTTTCACATTTATATTCACACATATTTATGTAATATAGTGTTTATTTTGAATTAAATTAAATTGTAAGTGATTTTTATTGCCTAAAACCCACAAAGTAACCAATAAGAATTAATTATAAATGTTTAAAAATGTATTATTTAATAAAATTAACATCTTATTCAGTTGATATTGAACTAAGAACCATAGTTGATACATGAAAATTACTTAAAAAAAATAGGCCTATCCGAATATGGTGTTAAAAAAAGCGGGTTTGGTGAATTGAGTCCCAAATGACCCTAACTCGGTAAATTGAGTCCCGGGGAAAAATAGGTAGTAGGTAAGTTGAGTCCCAGAAAAAATAAGGTAGTATGTATACGTAGAGTAATAAACGTAATATAATAATATAATATACGTAGAGTAATAAGCCATACATTACACGTATAAAAATATAGGGGATTAAAACTACGAATTGTTTACAATATTTATTCCAAAGTTGTTCCTTCTGGCTATATCAAAAACTGTATTTGATTTGTATTTAAAAATTCGAAGCAACTTTAAGAAAAAAATCTTAAATTTATTTTAGCTATAGATAAAAATGTATAATTATAAACAGCACAAAAACAATCTCCTAAGTTTTTCATGAGAAAAATCCTAAATCAATCTTATATATATTTTTTTAATGATCACAAAAAACATCAACAGCAAAGGCCATTAGTTACAGAAAGTTAAAAATATGCATGAACAAGTTTTACAACGATATTAACGAATATGGGTTATAAATGAAATGTGATGAACATTTTTTTTTTATATATATATATGATTATACAGTTTAGAGGTTTAGACTGTTTAGAGTGTTTTAAAAAATTCAATAAATCTAAATTTTTTGATATTTATAAACAGATTTTAAGATTAGTATTAGATATTTTTTAGTCTATAATTTCAGTAAAAAAATGGTTTTAATTCTCTGAGAATATAATATTTGTATTTAAAAATTATCTCGCAAAAGATTCAGAAGATAATTTAAAATATTAAGGTACTTTTAATGTTAAGTAAATCTAACCAAGGAAAATTTTAATTAAAAAAATTATCATTCACTTTTTTTTTAATTTCAACATAATACCACATCTGTAATTTATATAACAAGCATCGGTATACCATGCTATTGAACTCGTTGCATCGTTTAAATGACGCCATTGCATATCATTAGGCACCGGACGCCTTAATAGGGGTTGGTATTGCAGATATACATATAATGAATATCATACAAATGACATATTTTTCTTTTTATAATTTTAATAATAAAATAAGTATTGCGGACTTTACACTATACATTCAGTATAGGCAATTTTAACAAGATATAATTATATATTACAGGAAGTTCAATGCCATAGCGTAGTTCACAGTTACATAATCATTAAAACTCATTAAAAACATATCTATTGATGTAAATTTTGCTTAGAATTTAGGTAAGCTATTTTTTATAAGATCGAGGATAGGTTATATATGTGAAAATTGGTATCTAGGTTGAAAAAATGTCTTTATACATACCTATATAATATATTAAAATATAATAATAATGAAATAATTAGTTTCAAACGGATGGTATAACAAATTATTGTGTTGTTTTTTTTATATAGATATAGAGGTAACTAAGACTATTATGTGTTATAAAATGCAAGATGTAATAATATAATGTCATTATTTCCAAAATATCATTGGATTAATGAGGCTGTGTTGATTGTGTTTTCTATTAAAACTTATACACGTAGACAGACGTAAATTGAAATTTTTAAGTTAGGGTATAACGACATTTTCTTAAAAATTGTGATTTCATTCAATTTGAATATAAAACGTGTGTAATGAAATCACCTCATATTCTTGGATGTTATTTATGACAGATTAATAGGTGCGAACATTGTAGGAACCTATTACAACAAGTTTAAAAAGTACTATTCCACAATTCCATGTTACTTCCATTCTCCACTTCATACTTTGGCCAAGGTTATTTCAAGTTAGTACACCAATGGTCTGTATTCATATACCTACTTAATAATTATTAAGATTAGGATTTTAAAGTAAATGCTTTTTTTTTATCTGAGATAGAAATTTAATTTTTATACATAAATTTGTTTCACGTCATTCACATTCCAAATAAACCAATTTTTTTTACTTCTTTTGAGTAAATGCTTTTTTCAGTTATTCTAGTAGTTGTTAAATTTGTATATTATGTTTATTATGATATAATAATAAAAAAATGTAATTTAAGTAATCAGAAAATCTGCAATACACAGTGTACGGACTAAATGATTATATTGCATGGCTATATATGTATAAAAACATTCTGTCAGACAATAGAGTCAGTTTCACTAATGAAAATCTTGTCAAATACATGGTAGTGAATTTTTTTTTTTATTTAAATTAATTTTTCAATTTTTTTTTATTCAGTTTTACAACTAATTCATGTTAATTGTTGGTCATGCTTTATTTTTGCTTTTTTAAAACAATTTTGTGGTTTTTTTGTTATTTATTATAATCTAAAATGCGAGCCCTATTAATAATGTATGATGCGCATTGAAATATTAAAATAACTTATAGTAATACCTAAATGTTGGTTTGGCATTGGGGTAGTACGTAGTCGTGTACAGTCGTAATAATTTATTACGAACGAACTGTCAGTTGCTCGCAATAATAACAGTTTAGGTATAAATAATTATTATAAACTATGTAATAGTGAAAAGTTTCAAGTCACTAAAAGTAGGCACCTAATTTTTTAATGATAATTACAACAAAATAACTGAAATAATTATTGAAAAAATTGTTATTTTTCGTTTATATAATATTCAATTTCGTTAATATTTGAACTTCGAATATCTATAAAATATTTCGCATAATATAATATTAAGTTTTTTTTGTACGTATATTTTATTTTATTTTATAATATTTTCAATATTTTAAAATTGCTGTAAGAACAACTTAATAGAAACCTTGTGACTTGTATTACATTTATTTTATAAGCTTTCTGTCAAAGAACATTTTTTATTGACATTTAAGTTTCTAATTTGTCTGAACTCTGCTTGGTTGTATATAGGTAGTATTTAAATATCGGATGTTAATGATGTGTTTCCATCGCAAATATTTCAATAGAAAATCATTTAATTGCTGTACTTGATAATAAAAGGGTCTAGCAGTTTTAAATAATTATTATTACATGTATACAACTAAACTTACCAACTTTTGAAAGACTCTAAAATTTTAATTGATTTCCGGTCGAATTACAACAATTAAATATTATTAGGTTGTTATTTTTATTTCGTACGTATAAAACAAAAAATATACAAATGCAAATAGTTGGAAAATGCAATAAATGCATACTCTTCTGTGCAGTATAATGATCAGAGGTGTCAAATGTTCTTCATCATTAAGTAAGTCATGGTAATAATTATGTTAATTTTGAATTTGATTATAAATTATTACAAGTGAAAAACGATTCTAAGCGGAGACCGTAAATTGACTATAAGCCTATTTTATGAAATATTTGTATTTCGTTAATAGTAATATAATTTATAATTAGTACCTAATATACTAAGTTGGATTAGTTTTGGTGGAAAAAAATTTAAATGTGAAATATTTTATACATATTCGAAGTTCAAATATTAACGAAATTGAATATATAAACGAAAAATAACAATTTTTTCAATAATGATTTCAGTTATTTTGTTGTAATTATTATTAAAAAATTAGGTACCTACTTTTAGTGACTTGAAACTTTTCACTATTACATAGTTTATAATAATTATTTATACCTAAAATGTTATTATTGCGAGCAACTGACAGTTCGTTCGTAATAAATTATTACGACTGTACTCGACTACGTACTACCCCAATGCCAAACCAACATTTAGGTATTACTATAAGTTATTATATTATTGATCATCATAATATAGTTTATATAATATTTATATAAAAATATATCATTATTATTAACTTCTGAGTCGATACCAACATATAGGCCATTCTATAAAACGGCATGATGGGCTCGTAATAATATATATAGAAAATAGGTAGCTAAAACATTAATTTGAAAGTGTATAATGAATAATCTCTACAAATAGTATTTATTGAGTTGTAATAAAATATCGTAATTTTTTAATCAAATATTTATTTTATCGAATTTAAACTTAAAATTTCAATTGAAAACATTTTGCATTTATGTTTTTGATTTTTTAAAAGAAAAGCTTACCATAAATATTGTATTATAATTGTTCAAGTATTTTTATTCACAATTAAAAATTAAATCGCAATAATAAATTAAAAAATATCAAATTTTTACAGTAATAGCAAAAAACAGAAAACGACATAATATTTTAAAAATTATATAATATTATCTATTGCTTTCATGAATATTTGGTGTAAATATTATATTTAATGTTATAACACCATGGGTCCATGGATATAGGTATACTTTTGAATGATAACAATAAACCAATCAGGATTTGTTGAAACTATAGTTGTGAGTATACATTTCTCTTTTCACATATTTTAATTTTAATTTTTAAATTATTTTGAATAGTATTGGAAATGATCAATTTTGACATTCCAAAATTACTTTATAGATATAATTTTCCTAAAAAAATCATCCTCAAAGTTGAAAATCGATGCAATTTTCCCGACATCATTGTAAAACCAATATATGCGTGTAAATCATTCCTGATTCCACTGGTTTTCGGTAATCAATCATATATGCGATTATTGTTATATACCTGTGCGGTTTACAATCCCGTGCATATTTGGATTATTACTCTTGTCTCTTGGAGTTTCATCCACCTAATTTTAGGAAACATCATGTATTATACCTACTATAATTGTGCGGTAAAGGACTCGTGAAATATATAACATACATCACGTGTAACCACATACGTCGAGTGTGTGTGTTTATAATATAATACGTATTACCTATATATCTATCCATAATTTTGTTGTTTAAGGTTTTCGCATATCGAATATTCCAAACGGTCGGAGAGGTAACGATTTTTTTGTCGTTCGGTGTATCACATAACCGTAACACAATACTATTGTACCTATACCTAATGTATTATATATTAATATAAAATTATAGACATTATTACCGAGTTCCCTGTAGGTAGACAGTGCCATTGAGCCTTTCGAATGGGGTGACGTGGAGGTGGAGTGTGATTGTGTTATATGATGGCATTATATGCTATGAGTCCCGCCCCAGACTTCCACTGCGAGAAGCCCTACAGCTGCTGTTTCGATTTTTGGTATTCGCAAACTGTAGAACTACGTTGTACCTATATAATTTTTTTTATAAAATCATTTCCCATCACAACTGATGACGAATACAGGAAAAAAACTTATTATTTCGTTCCGGCTACAAATGGGAACAATAATATATATCTTAAGATTTGTGTGCATGAATATGACTATTTGATTATAATTTACAATTGTTCAATAAAAAGGAACTTAAGTGATTTTAGTGATTGTTTTTTAAACATTCTGAAAGAAAAATGAAAATTAAGGAGCATCATTATTTGTTAATAATTAATACATAATTCTAAATCTTTACATATACATTTTTCATTAATCATAATTAGGGTGAAGATTTTTATGTAACACTTAAATTTATGGAATTTATATTTCTCAATTCTAATTTAAAAGGCCATGTTTCAGAACACATAACACCGTAAATAAAATTAAACGTATTCAATAATTTAGATTTTCACTTATTTTGAATTACATACACTTTCCTAACTTCCTAAGTACCTTTTTAACGAATTTATTTTTTTTATTAAATATTTTGTATTTTTACGTTTGCATTTACCTGTACTAAATAATAATTATTCAGTATTATCAATTCATATAAGTTATAACTAACAATATTTTGTTTAGACTTTCAATACATTTCGATCTTAGAAAATACCTACTTTTGAATCAGTTAATGAGTTAAGATATTTTGATAGTTCAAAAATTAATATATAATATTAAATTATGACGGTTTATCATGCACATTGTAAATTTCAAAACATATATATATATATGTGACTATATTTGTTTATTAAATGTATGAATATTTTACTATCTTATTCATTTTTATTAAACGCACATAATATCACAATACTGTCTACTGGATTATAGAAAAAGAATGCAAGGTGGATTCTATCAGTTTTTAAATATAATAGGTATTATGTAAAATGTATATCACCCATAATGTAATTAAAATTGTTTTACTTGGTAATTGTATTCTGAATTCGTAGAAAGACATTTAAGAACTAAGCATTTATCATTTTAATTGTAAATAGGTAGGTAGTATGAAAGTAAACAAATCTATGAATAATACTATTGCATTTTATGATATAAATATATAATTATTATTATTATTATATATATTATTGTGTGATAAAATTATTATGTATCCTATTTTGTAAATATACTTATTGCAGATGCATTTATGCATGGTTAGGTAAAAAATACCAAAATATGCCCTAAATAAATTCGTATCATTATGAATCGTTAAATTTAAATTCAATTCATCCATTATTATGACTTAATCAATGACGGGGATTTGTAATTTCTACGATTTTCCACTCGACGTGGAGCATTTATTGTCAGTTTGTCGTTAACATTTTTTCTTGTGGTTATCATAAACAGTGATCGAATTGTGATTAAACGTAGGAGATGAAAGAGTTTTCATTTTTTTTTTCTTGGAGAACTCCCCTTCAAATTATTTTTTTTATAAAAACGGGTGTAAAAAATGGTTTATTTAATAAAAGAATATTATAATTTTGTAAATGATATTTCATAAAGTTGTACTTAATCAATACGATATTTAAAATTAAATTATTAATGTTTTTTTTTAAATGACAATTTATTGATAACGCTGTCAAAGCACGCGTGCTGATATAAGTATTCTTAATTTGGGATCAAATTCTTTTATCTATTCTTTATTTTATCATCATTATTAGAATTTATGATTTATTAATAATAATTTGATAGATAGACATGTTAAAATGTATTTTCATGCAACCAATCACTTTTAAGTTGGTAATAAATTACAAGTAAAATACTATTTACTGTGTCTGGTGGTAAATGTTATTATAATATTGATATATTATGTTTCAACTATAGGTGCCTATTGTCGAGGGTGGATTGTTTTTTTTTTTTTTTTTTGAGGGGTGGGGGAGGCAAATTTCCATATAGCTATATGTCTGAGAATCCCCTTTCAATTATTTTTCCAATTCGAGCACTGAACTTATAAGTGTTTACAGACAATTATACTATCGGTTATCACAATCAATAATAGTATTGTATTTTTACTAATAAATTAATTTTGCTAAATTATATAACTTTTTAATGCCATAAATTAGTATTTATTATTTAAAAAAATAAAATATTTGTTTATTTAATATTATACATAATATAAACAATAATTAATACGAAATAATTTGAATTGAAATGTAAAGCGATAGACAAATTTATTACCCTGAAACAATTTTGACAAGATAAATGGACACAACGCTGAAATATAAATGACAATTGTGTGTACAAAACAGCACGGTCACCATAGCTGATGTACGTTGTATATAATATTACACCAGAAACGCATCATTTTTAAAGGGTTATGTATAGGCAATTCTAACGTTATTCTTGGGAGCACATCATTGCTGTCACATGAATAAAAAAAGATTATTATACTATTATGCAGATCACAAAATATTACGTACCTAATGCGTATGATACAGTTTATTTCAACAGTATATTATATTATCTACATACTTAAAACCAATTTATCTACGAACGCATTATAGTCTAAGGAAAATTTAACTATTTCCAGCTGTTAAATTTAGAAACAAAAATAGGTTTCCAATTTAAATTCATATTTATGTTCCCTTTTGAGCCTTTTTGGTTTTCAAAAATCGTTTACGACAGAGGTTCCCAAACTGTAGGTTTAATATTATATTATTATATATATTATATATTATATTTTTAATAATACAGTAATTTGTCTATTAATTTTCGTTGGTGTTCAAATTCAGTTTTATCGTCAATCATTATCTATGAGTGTTATTACGATTACGAGTTTACTGTGATCGTGTCAAAATGACATCACAAAATTGATAGTTATTGGAAAGAGCGATTTGTTTGAAATAAATTAGTAGGTACCAGTATGAAATTCAAAACTATAGATTTTTTTCAGTAGTATACGGGACGTCAGATAATACGATACACGTATGTAGTTTTATATTACTTTTCCTCAAATGAATTCTTTTTTTTTTTTTTGTATTTTTGTGCAACTGTACACAAATGGGTGATTATAAAAAAATCAATTACTTAATGTCAAGAAGAAACAGAGACAATATCTATGTCAAAATTTAATCAAATAACAATGAGACTTCAACATGCCCTTCTAAGTAAAAACAAAAAAACTTTCAAAAAATATTGTTCTGAATATTTGCAAATTGGATTTTCGTGGAACCGAAACGAAGAACATACACGACCACAATGTGTTATTTGTGGATGTTAAATTGCAAATGATACCGGAAACCTAACTAAAAAAGTACATCGATATATAAATATGAACCATTTATAAATGAAGATAAACCACTCGATTTTTAAGCGAGAAAACTAGAATTTCTAAAAACATCAATAAACAATAATATTTTGAATAGTATTACTTTATTTCTTATTTTAGCAATACAAGCTAAAGAATTAATTGAATTATTTGAAGATAGTGTATTTACAATGAATTTCAATCGTAAAAAAATTAATGAGTTTCTGATTGCCTATTCAAGAAATTGATCCAACTGTATCCAATGAAGCTGTAAAGATGCTACTCCCATTCATTTAAATCATATATTTGTGAGGTGGGATTTTCGGTAATGGTTGCTATCAAAATCAAATTACGGAGCAAATTGGGACTGTCAAACTCACTGTGTCTCAAGCTAATAAATTTGAAGCGGATAAAGATATAGTGATGAAAAATAGGAAACAAACACATCTTTCACATTTAAATTATCTTTAAAAAATTATTTAACTATTTTTTTTAAAAAGGTCTCTGATATTATTACGTGTCGCTAAATTTTAAAAATATTCCAAAATGGATCCTACAATCAAAGGCTTAGGAATCTCTGGAATGAGATTAATACTCGAAATGTCAAATGTTTTTATTAAGGCAGTTCTAAGTGATAAGATTTTCATGAATTTAGACTTATGAGCTTGCAATAATAAACATACTTTTGGTAGCGGATTTTTAATTTTAAATACTAATTTAATTTCGTTAGTCAATGTTTGATATTATATATATTATATATATGACATAGAATAGAAGCTAGAGCAACCGCTAACGCTCTGTACGATTTGTTTTTTGGCCGTACCCATTTTCCTTCAAAAACGATATAGGTACTGTTTTCCTCCAAAAAAATAAAAATAATTCTTGACCATTTTTCTTCACTTTCAAATTTTCTGCAATAAATAAAATAACAAAATAGTTAATACAAATAACTTATGCATAGCCAAAAAAAAATGTGTTTGTCAGGTATTATGTTTAATACAAATAAATCTATAAACGTCGCTTTTTCAGACATGTTTAAATTAAAATTCGATAGAAACACAAGAACTTTAATATACACATCCAACACTATAGACACTATAGTCGACGTACAGTTCGCTACTAAAAATTTTAAGTATAGTCTTTTTTTAATTTTATTATAAATATAAACCATCGGCATCAGGATCATTGGGTAATATATAAAATATATAATATATATATTACAATATGTTATGTATTAAGATGTAAATTATGCTAACAATTATAGATTTAGTTTATTATACAAAATATAGTCTTATTGATACAAATATATCGTATTCAATCGTGTCTTTGTCTCACTCAATGGTGTAATCATAATAATCGTTAACAACTGATACATAATTTAACATAATATATAAGTAGGTATATACGTATATGCCCGTATGTTATATACATATACGTAGTACGTATATTTATTAGGCTTAATCGATAGCTGATAGGTACCCGATATCAAAATGTAATCATCACCAGAAAAAATCTCGTCCGGACAAAATATCGCCCGGATAAAATATCGTCTGGATAAAATGTGCGTTATCTGTATTAACTATTAGTTATTATTTTTAATAATGAAAGTTGTACATTTAATATATATGTGGAATTGGTTAGACGTTATGCGTTATCGCGGATCATGATGTGGACGATGTATAAAAAATCCGTATATTTATAAATACGAGTATGTACGATTGACTGACACACATGTGAGAATATTACATTCTTAACAGCACATTAATTTAGGCTTTTAGTTAGAGACAAATAATATAATATGAAACTCAACGTTTAAATATATTTTAACCATTAATTTATGATTTTGATCAAAATCGTGGTTACTGAGTTTAATAGCTGGTTTTCATTCTCAAAGACTTTCAATATTATTTCAATTGAACTTAATATCGAAATACTATTATAGTAGTTTAATAAGTCTTGAATGTACGCATACGGCGTATACAACATCTATAAATAATTCCAGGGCTTTTATATTATTGAAAGAAGATCTGAGTGTTGTTAGTTTTGTAAGGCGTTGGTCATTTGTACTTCCTGCTTCGTATTCTACGAAAAGTTTTGTAAAACTCAATTCCCTTTTCAAAGGTTAAATTTAGTAAATATGACGTGCCTATTATAAACTTTTGATCCTATATGCGACCTTTCTAAGAACAAACTTGAACTTGAACTATACTTTCTTTAGGTAGCTCACCTGAAATTCCCAACACTTATAACATACCCAATATAATGTGTATGGTTACAATAATTAATAATGAAAATTACATTATTTAAGTTCCGGTTTTAATTATTTGTTTATTTTAAATAACAAACAATATCCTTTTGTTCACAGTAACTACGAAAACCTGTATACAAAATATATTTTTAACATTTAAAACATTTTATTTTACAATAAACTATAATGTAATAATTTATTTGTAAGAGAAAAAAACACTTTTTATATGATACATAATACACTTAAGTTATTTAAGTATATTCTAAATTAGGAATGTCATAATTTTTTACATAAAAAACGTTAAGTAAAAAAGGCACTTCGTTATGCAGCAGCTACACTCATTGGTAACGTACAAAGACAAACTATACTTAGAAGTTAATATAGGTACTATATGAAATATATTTGGATCACATTTATCAAAAGCATCTACTGATGTTGATGAAAATTGATCTTCAATCCACACGCTGACAAACGACAGTACGTCACCCACACAGAATTAAAATATTTCCTGTCAAATAAATGAGTAATTAAAGTTGCGTATATAATTTAGAAAATAATTTAGTTATATTCATTGGCCAAGAAGTTCATATTTGGAAAATATTTAATAAAAAATATTTACAAAACATTTTCATAGAAACTTCATAATATGCAATCATAGGATAATATTTGGTTATCATGAGAAGAAAATATTTTTACAATATTGTTTGTCAAGTATTTATTATTCACTCACTTCGAAATATTCACAAAATATGATCATTTCCCAAATGCTGTATGAGCAGTTACCTATCCGCTCATAGGTGATCACTGGTGTGTACGGTTAATGTCTCGGAGCGATATACGGCCATAGATATAATATAATATCTATATATATTATATATATTTGTTTCCATCATAAACTTTATAGGTACGCTAGTATAACCAAACATCTATATTAAAGAAGGAAAAAAATCAAACTGGTGGAGTTTACATTAATTTAGAACTTTTCATCGCCTTTTTATCTAACCCGTATCCTGGTGGCGTTTATAATAATAGCCCAAAAATTAAAATTTAAGATCAGTTTTAAATTTTGAGGTTCTGGACAATGTTAAAAACATGGATGTTGTTGACATCGTTTGATTGAAATTTTATAAAAATTGCAAACGTTCTTCGTCCATTAGATAACTGTTCAAGAGACAGCGGGGACGGTATAATATAGCAGAGGTGTGAAGGTATACAGGGTAGTTGTTCGAAAAATTATAAGGCATTTTTATCGCTAACCTCTTACATGTGTACCCCAACATATTAACCGAAAAAAATATCTCAATTATTCAAAATACGATTTATCAAGTACCGTACTACCGCCACTAATTTAAAAAGTTATTTTATTTTAACTTTTTAACTTCACTAGTTAGTTTATTTTCTAATCAGCTTATGAACTTAACTAATTTAATATACAGTTGATATAACTTAGCTTTTCACGGTTGATTTTAAAAAAAACCATCAAGTTAAAAACATTTTGAAATTTTTCGTTTATACGTAAATATTACTATATTAGTATAAAATAAAAATAAAGTATAATATACAGTGTAGGTACATTATGATAAAAGTTCAATAAAATTGCTTTTTATAATTTAAAAATAATTTTTACGAAATAGCGTAACAATAACGATTTATCCTCAAACGATTTTAAATATTTGTAATTATTCAAAAAGTATAAGTCGTAGATCCATGAAAACTTTACCAGTTATTACGATTCTCATTTTCTTTACATGATTTAATTTTCAAAATATTTTGACTTTTTTTGAGATATTTATAGACAATATAGACAACTGAAATTTGCAATTTTTCTGAAAATTTTTTTTTGAAGTGTCGATAAAATTTTTTTGGACCTATCAAAATACTCGAAAATTTAATACAAAGTTCCTCATAAGTTATTCTTATAATGATTAAAAAATTATAAGAATACATAGGCACAATTTTTATTTATTAGCATTTGAATTTCAAATATTGACAAAAATTCGTCAAAACCATGAATATTTTTTTTTGTGTCTGTCATCACGTTTTGCGGCAGTAAAAGTGCTTCGATTTTTGACTTCAGTACCTCGTTCGATCAGAAAGTGAATCTTGTTGGTACTCTAAGGGGTAAAAGTATAATATTCTTAATATTTTTCTAAATAATCGGGATAAACAAACTAAAAATTAAGGGGAAAACGGGAAATTTTACGTACAGTCAGTTTTCGACAATATCGATTTTGATTTTTGATGTAACTTTAAAACAAATGACCATTGATACATGACATTTTTACCGAATGTTTATATAAGTATAATTCTATCCACCATGAAATTTTCAAAAATGTTTGACTTAAGTTAAACTATTCATAGGTATATGCAATTTTCGACCATTACCTATTAGTTTTTTTTTAAATTAATATCGATAAAAATTTATTTTTTTGGTAGAAAATATTGAAGATTTAATACAAAGCTCCTAACATATTGTTACAAAAGCAGTTGAAAATTAAAGAAATTCATACTCACAATTTTTTTTTAAAAGCATTCAAATTTTGAATTTTGACAAAATACGTAAAAATCACATAAATTCGCAAATTGTTTTAAGCTAGAAATTCATAAAAAAATTGCTATTTAAATCTAAGATTTGAAAATTTAATACAAGATTCCTTACAAATTTGTCTATCTTTATCACAAAAAAAATGTCCCCCGGGAATTCAAATTAAATTTTTATTAGCATTTGAATTTCAAATATTGACAAAAATTCGTCAAAACCATGAATATTCGCAAATTATTTTGTAGTTCAAAATTCATAATATTGTTTATATTTATATCTTAGGTTATAAAATTGAACACTAAGTTTTCCATAAGTTTTGATTCAAATAGCTATAGAGAAAATTTAAAGCGTCATTATAGGAAAAATGTTTTGAGCGTTTGAGTTTTAAATTTTTATAAAATCGCGTAATGATAACGATTTATCCTCAAACCCGGTAGGTATATGTATATCTATGATAATATAAGGTATTATGAATTATGATAACTACATGCAATGTTTTTGGAAAAATTGATTAACCATTCCTTATTCAAAATGCGTCCTAATTGAAAAATAATATATTTGTTTCAAAATAGAATATATGACAATATTTAAATATAATATTATATAATAATATATCCTAGAGTCTAATAAGACTGACAAATCATCTCCGTTCAGAATCGTTTTTCGTATACAATGATACCTAATCATTGCATTCAAATCTAACCTACCCTAGTCAGAGGTCCACCTCACCACCTAATGTACAGCAGAGCGATACTCACTTTCTCGCTTTTTTTAAACTGAGTTCAGTTGATATTTTTTTCCATATTAACTTTTAACTTATCGAGTTAATATAAATCGAAGGAATCACTCAGTGCAGCACGTCATGTTTAAAATGTTAAATTAATTACTATTTAAAAATAATAAAATTATGTTGGTAATAGCAAATTTTAAAAACTATCGTACTCGAGGCTCTTATCATTTTTTGAACAACTACCAGGTTCCGGAGGTGTGATTAATACCCCGACAAAATATCACCAGTAAAATATCGCAAATATCGTAAAGAAATAATACTGCCGTACATTATTATCGCGTCTGTATATATTGCATTTGACTTAATCTTATTCAACTTTTAGCTAGCAATGCATTCAAGTATATTGGTTTTTCATTTTATAATTTCTATTTAGTAATACTTTGTACTGTCACTGTGACATTGTGACTGACGCTTATACAGTTTCACACTTTTATACTGTTTACAGAGTTTTTTTTTTATTTATTTTAATTTTAAATGGAGTTAAATTTTTTAAAAACTGCAAAAGGCAAAAATTTAATATCAATTTTATTAAATTATACATATTTAATCAATTGTCAATTGTCATTTTTATCAATTCTACTATATATTAATATAACAATATTATATGCTTGGTTTTTATTATTTGTTTATAATGAAATAACTGCTATATTTCATACTGGCGATATTTATTCCATGCGATATAATATGGTTCGCGATATTTTAGTTGTGATATTTTGGTCATGCGATATTTTGTCGGTGATTCGTGATTAATTATGTTTTAAAGTGATTAAGAATGAAATTATTTGGACATTTTTTATTTTAAAAGTAAAGAGAAAAAATTAATAATATTAATCAACACCTGCAAAACAAATTAAAACAGGATTAAAATATTTGTATGCACCTATATATCAATATTATCCGATATCGAGATTTCAATTATCTGGAATTGTAAAATAATTTCAGTCGTGATATTTAGTTGTGTGTCTATGTATTAATATTTTTTTTTTATTAATTGTTTATGGCATCAACTACATGGTTATTAGCCAGCGTTACATATTAAATTTACATTAATTACTTACATATTTTCCTTCTACTTATTACTTATAATTAAAGATTTTCATTTTAATCTAAGTTAGAATATTTAAATCAGTTGACGCAGTTCTGTTGAGTTGACGAAATTGAGGAGTTTATTGGTCGTCTCGGGAGTGGGTGATAGCATCTCGTAAAGTGTATCGGGTAGTTTTAGTTCAATGCGCCTTTAATTGAATTGATGTGTATTAATATTATAAGTGCCTAATATAATATATGTATATATATATTATATAGGTATGTTTTTTTCTGTATTGGTTCATTGAAACGACCTTAGGGTCTTTGTAAATGCGTACCACAAGTAGGTATTAGAAATCAGGATCTATTTATTTATGTATATATAACTTTACTCATAATACTAAACCCCTTCTCCAAGATGAGATATGTTCGGTTTTCATTCCCAGTGGAGTGTGGGACCTAGTTGAAAACCGAATGACACAATCAGATGACACCACGAGAAATTGGTGATCACGTATAACCACGCAATTTTTTTGTACTTTGCTATGAATCGAACTGTGAGTGAATACAACTGCTGAACTGCGTGAGTCGCAATTAACTGCGTGACCACTGCGTCACTCCATCCCCATGTAGGCATGTGTGTATATTATGATAATAAATATATTGGTACTCACTACCATTCATACAAAATACTCTCTTTTATAATAGTGATATATATGAAAATATGAAAATATAAAAATGAGGATGATAACAAACTTTAAAAAGTAATGGTGAAAGTAAGAGAGAAGGGCGTTAAATACTTAAATTTAATGTTAAACAATTACAGTGTAAATTATGTAAATTTAGTCATTAATAATAATTTTATTCGGAGAGAGAAATGAGAGTAAATTAAAACCCAGTAAAAACTATCGTAGAATTAGATGGCTCTAGGAATAAAAAGATCTTTAACATTTTTAAGTATGATCTAATGCAAATGTATTCCTTATTATTAAAAATTAACAGATGTGTTAAGAATTTTTTGTTTTAATTAAAAATGAAATTGATTGGTAATGATCTAATATGTCCTGTAGGTAATATGTTTAGATAATCAAAAACGAAAAGGTTACTTGCATCAATTCCTACTAAAAATAAATAATAGTAAAAAAGATAATGCTTATTCTATACGATAAATCCAGTCATGATGAGATCATTGTGTCTAATTCAAAATAATCAGAAATATTTTTTTAAATGAAAATTTACATCGTTTTATTTATGTCAGAAATTTGATTTTACAGTAAAAAGGGATTCAAATAAAGTGTTTGTAAGGTTTTAAGAATGTTATTAAATACAACATAGTATTATAGTACTATGATCATGCTCCAAATATGTGTGTAGCAGATGTACTGTCTGGATATTATAATAACGTACCAAATAAGATGACAAAATTCATATGTCGTGTATAGATTATAAACTAATAGTTAGTTCTGACTTCTGAACCAATAGGGATAACCATGATAAGCATACCCAAGGGCTTAACAGAAATGTTAAGATATAATGTACTTATGATGCAGAGTTACTCCAAGGGAAGACAACGGGTAGAGTGGGTTAGTATTGTTAATAAACCATGAAAATACGAATCATATAAAAATGAACCAAATATGAATAACTCTTTATAATTATACCGAATAAGTAGCAATACTGCTGAACTGCTTAATAGTTCTTTGAGTAATATTCCACAAATCAAAAAAAAAAAACAAAAAAAAAAAGAATAACTAAAACTTACAATTTTTCATCAACCTATTTATAAAACAAAAGAAAACTTGAAATATCTACGAATAACTAAAAAAAAAAAATTTTATACTATCAGTTCTATAGAATGCTAACAATATTAATATTTAATCAACATTTCAAGTTCCCAACGGTTATTCGTATTTTAACTACAGTAAAATAACAAAATTGATTTTGCCAAAAATAGCATTGAATGATTATTCAATATTTAACATTTTTCTATTTTTATTTTTTACATAAGTATGAGGAATTTTTACTTCAAAATACCAACGATATCTAACTTTTTAATGTAACTAATTATCACTAACTTTATTTTATTTTTGAGCTTTCCAAAAAGTTTGAGTACATGTACTATGTACAAGACAATCACAAAACTCAGAATTTACTACACATATCAATTTAAATACCAGTAAATATTTTTAAAAACATATTATGTATTTAAAACAATAAATTTAAAACTATTCTTTGGTATGTATTTCTTATTTATTTGAATTGAATAATCCGGAATTTTTCCGTTTTATTGAATAAAGCGGAAAACTGCTTAAAGCGGAATTTTTTGTTGGTCCCATGCGATTCCGCTTTAGACAGTTTTCACTGTATATAACACAGTTTTCATAATGGTGAATGATGATGTTCTAGTATATTTTCTCCCACGGGATTTATATGAATACAATTAAACATATTTTCGCCAATTAATGCCACACATGTTAGTATAGGATATAGAAAATGTTACAACTTCTAGAATCATTGATCGAATTATTTAATTAGGACCCTGACATGACATGTCCGGTAAACGGAAAAATGGTACGGTCTTTATAAACGTGGAATACTGGTACGATCCATGATAATCAAGGTTTCCCAAGCTTAGATTTTAGAATAAGTTATGGTATGATTAACGCTTTAGTAATTTTACCCCTTAGTGAATTAATATAATATGGTATGGCTTAGGTATTTATATACAACGGCACCTGTGCAATTGTTACCATTACTAAATTATTATTACAAAACTTATGTTAGTGTGAAGTATGGGAGCCCAATATTTTCTCCCCACTTTTGGAATGTGCATGAAATTACTTTAAATAATGGCAACAGAACAAATAATTTTTGAGAAGGTTGGAATAGCTATTTTAATAAACTTGTAAATCTATCTTTTTGGTTAGTAGTTAAATATATCCAACAAGATGAAGCGATAACGCGGATTGAAAGATCACACAATACAAATAATACCTTAATTCCTAAAAGTTAAAAAAAACAAAACAAATTAGTTTGCAAGGCAAACTACATAATTAATGTCAGATCTATTTGAATAAAGAGATTGATATAGAACAATTTTTAAATAATATAGTTAAGCGTACGAAATAGTTGTTTATATTTATTAACTATATTAATTTGTTATTAACCATAAATTATATATTGTATTTATTGTATATTTATTTTAATTATTAATTAATTATTAACTATTTTGTATCAACTTATTTATGTGCTTTGTTCATTTTTATTTCCAACATTATTTTTTTGTTTTCAACGTATTATTTAAATTTAACTTGTTGACGATGGTAATTTATAAAAACTTTAAGTAATCATTGTAAATTTGTAAATATTTTAGGACCCCTGAAAATTAAATTTTGAAGAGTACCTACCAGTATTCAGCGATTTTGATTTATTTTGTTATAAATTCTATAGACCGTACTAATATTCCAATCATCGAAATATCCACGCTACCAAAATTTTACGAATTTGAATAAAAAAAATTGAACACATGGTATAAATCTCCTCCGCAATTGCCACTGCTGCGGAAATTTACTATGAAAAAAAAATACTAAAAAATTAAACGTTATAAGTACATTCAAATTTTTTTTTCAAAAATACTAATACAAAAACAATAGCTTTATTTATAATAAAACAACCATGTTTCGATTTTATAATTTATGTACAATGTACATAGGTAATATAATATACATAACATGTTACATTTGTTGCTGTATGAACAATATTTAAACTTATTGAAATCTAATAATAACCCTATGGACTGTTCATTGAGAAAAGGTTTCCAAACATTGCACAATACTGTTGTAACGTTTTATTTTAACTCAGAATTAAATGACATTAATTTGTCATCATTAATTTTGATTATTAAATGTATTATTATTTATTTATAAGGCATTTCTCTATTCACTCGATTGCATTTAATCAGTTGATAAATAATAATATTTATGTTATTAAGTTTTACAAATTATAAAAACATTAGTACCTATACTACCTATGCTTTCGTTATGAATAGAGTACCAATAAGGCAATAACAGTTGGACAACAATTAAATATTTCAAGAAAACCGAGTTTTTTAATTGGTGATGAGTAGTGTTTTTCTACTATTTAATCAGTCAAAAGACATAATTTTGTTATAAATCAACACCTATTTAATAATGAATCTGAACTACATAAAATCCACAAGTGTGACAATTAATGCATTTGTTTTTTTTAATTAAATAAACAATTCGATTTAATCATTTTATACTTATTATATATGTTTATATTTTGCTTCCTTTATTAGTTCTGAATATTTCGAAGAGTTATTTTTATATCGATGAGCGTTTTTATGGAAAACGTATTTAGGGGTTGGTGAAGAAAAGTTTTAATGGTTTTTAGAAAACACTTAAATTAAAAATATATTTTGATTTAAAGTTTAAGATAATATATTAGACAGATGAAATGAATCTGGTGACTACAATAAATTAAAAGTTAAGTATGAAGTTGTTTACCAAATTATTCTAGAATGTCGAGATAAAAAAAAGCTTTAAAAATGATAATAATAAACAAAAACGTAAGATGAATTAACATTCTTAGTATTAACAACTCACAAATAGCTAATTCAAAAATAAATATTCATACTTCATATAACGCTATATTAACACAGTGTAATGAATATTATATTAGTTGCTGATAATAATTTCTTACTATTTAGTAGTTACTATACTTAGTAATCAAAATAAACCAATTTCATATAGAAAAAAAAACTAAAGTTTGCGCACGAACTTGATTTAGTTTTAGCAGAATAAACATACTATTCACAAACTAGCTCATATAAATCATAATATATTATTGTATTTCTGGTTTATCGAGATTGTACATGTCAACTATTCAACTATTATCTGTGTAAGTCAGTTAAGATTATTCTGTCACAGGTTTAATAAAACAAGTGATATTTTATGAAAGTTATCTTAACATTTTCTTATCTATCATAAGCATAATGCAGTGTTCTCTCCTCTCTCCTCCTTCTTAACCACTTAAGTTTACTGAGATTATTGCAGTCTTATTACATATTTATACATAACTAGTCATGTTGGTTGCCAGTATTTTGTTTATAAATTCTGAATATTCTATACCTAGTTCCTTTACGGCTTTACACTTTACAGTCAAATAATTCAATGCCAATATTAATAATTACTACTATATTATAACGATTATTATTTAAATTATATACACTCAACTTCTACAACCACTAAATATATTAAATACTATGTATATAATATATATATATATATATATATATATATATATATATATATATATATATATATATATATTATAACATACATATAAACTTTCTACATTATTTTTACATTACTTGTATAGGTACCTACGTAGGTCGTAGGTATACAAGTAATATATAAGTATATATATTTAATTTACACGTACGTGTAAGAAAGACTGACAGGCTTTCCACTACTGTAAGCACTTATAAGATTAGATTAGGTCATCAATGCAACTAAGTTACGACGACTGTGACACTAATAATAATAATATTTTGTGAGTTTTTACACACACAACATTTTTTTTATAAAACTGCCTTGGTAGCAACGGCGTATTCTTTCATACACCGTTATTATAGAAGAAAGATAAAATAAACAAAATAAACACAATTTACTCTGAATGTGAGCTTTAGGTGTATCGTGTACAACTGTACAGGTGCTGTGTGTATATAATTCTCTACCTATAAATATATCATACCTTCATTGATACATTACATTTGGCACATAAACACAACTAACTAGGAATTTACATATTTTATTTTATTTTTTAAATATATAAATACGTACATACGTAATACATTTCATTTGTACATTCGTTCTCACATTTTCATCTGGATATCGCTCTGATGTACAATGGTTACAAGTGGACAGTCTTGTAAAGTACTTGAGTAAAAGTATTCAAATACTTTTTAAGTACTCAAATACGTAGGTATTCTAAATACATTTGAAAATAGTACTTGGACACGGTATTCGAATACATTTTTTAAAGTATCTGTATTTAAAATCAAATACTATTTTTAAATATTTTTTTCGTTTTACTACAGAGTATATGAAAATATAAAATATGATATTTTCATATAATCTGTGGTTTTACTTTTTGTACAGCCGTACAGGGAGTAGGGACGTCAAATTTAAATAAAATAATACAAATTGTACAACACTTTTATTTAAAGATCGTTCATCGCCGTTGTGTATTGTTATATTTTAATATTTATAGAGGCATAAACTATATATTATTATGTATAAATTTATTTAATTGGATGTATACAGTCCGTTGATTTCCTAATAAAATTGGAAATACCTGTACTCTAATTATGTACATATAAAAATAAAACAACGAATGACGAGTGCTAATATATTATTATATCTATACACTAAACACATACATAAGTAAAAGTTCACAAAAAAATGTATCCTGTTTTTTTAAATTTTAAATTTTTTTAAATTTTTTTAAATTTACCAATTTAAAAAAAAGTTTTCATACAGTTTAATACACCATTGCCCAGCAGTGCGCCTATAGAGAGAGTTTTTAGTGTAGGTGGAGCAGTCCTTACATAAAAAAGAGGTCGGATAACTGATGAAAACATTGAAAAAGTTATGCTACTGAAGTGCAATAAATTATTTATTACAGATTGATAAACGTGTTAACTGTAAATTCTAATAAAAAAAATTATTAAAAAAAAAAATAGCTGTTTTTCTTGATATTAAATAACAATAACTAATTTGCCACATTTATACAATTACTACTGAATGTTTAGTGTAAAATATATAAAAGGTATATTGCTGTCCAAGCTATAGGTAGTATTTGATGGTACTTACAACATCCACCAAGGACAAAAAGTGCTGCATTCTTATGCTAATTAATTTAAGTAAAACTAGGTAGTGCTGAAACAAAAAAATAATTCAGTTTACTAATGATTAAGTTTATTTATAAGGTTAAGGTAAAAAACATTAAAACAAACGTATTTGAAAGTATCTTTAAATACTTTTTATAAGTATTCGTATTTGTATTTGTATACTTATTTTTCCAAGTATTAAAATACGTATTTTAAATACTTTTGAAAATAAGTATCTGTATCTGTATGTAACGGAGTTCCTATCTCTACATAAAACGGTCCTTTTCAGGACCACCAATCGAGCAAACACACCGGAGTGACAATATAATGTAACACATTTACCCAACGTGACACACGGAAAAAGATAGGTTTTCATCGAGTAGGTTTCACCAATATGACGGGTGAAAACCACATGAATGGAACAGAAACCAACGGATCAAGGTGTGGTTGTTGCTTGGTGAAACAACCATCATCGACTAATCAGGGAAGAGAATAACACAATATAGAGTATAATATATACCGGGTGCATTTTACCGGATTATCATCAGTCTTCAATTCATCTTCCACCAGTCAACAACTAAAACAGTTTGGAAGATTAGAAGACCCGAAGACCACCAGCCAACGAATCAGCCGACTACGATAAACCTCGACGAAGCCGATCAAGCTCAACCAGCCGACGACATCAGACCTCGACGAAGCCGACCCAGTTCGACCAGTCGGAGCCGACAAACTGATCGACGTAATCAACACGGATCGATCGGCCGACGTCAACGAACCTCGACGAAGCCGATCTAGACTTACCAGACGGTAGTCACGAACATATTATCGAATCAGACTAACCGGCCGGGACCTACGAGCACATCAACGAAGCCAACTGTGCAACAACAACGGTATCAAGATATATCAACGGCCGACCTCTCAGCGCGGTCAAATAAATCGGTTCTTTTCAGAACCAAACACCACGTCCCACCCTCGGTGCGCCTGCTTAGGCGTTACCGCGCAGAGCACGACTTGCTTGAGTCCGTGAACGAGCGAACTTAACTCTATCCATTTATTATTATATAATTATTCACAATAATCAATAAACCCAATACCTGTAAGTATTTCGCACCTCCACAGGTCCGAACCCGCCCGTTGCGACACGCTTCCACAAGCCAGCCGCGCGGCCTGGGGTACTCTGTTCCATATGTATATATCATAATTAATTGTACTGTTATAATTATACAATAAAAGGCCTTATTTGTATGCAAATTGTACATTAATTTACGGTTACGATACGTCAAGTAACGACGGTCCGTAACATGTATTTGAATACTTTTTAAAAGTATCTTTTACAAGACTGCAAGTGGGTTAATGTAATGGATGACATTAAATTTGAATCCAATGATATTATAACTTTTTATACGAAAAACGATTATGAACGGAGACCGTTTATCTGTCTATTATTAAAATTATAATTATTATTATTATTATAACTTATTAAAATATTTTATTTTTATTTTTTGATAAAGGTAGACAAACATGTAAAAAATCATGTAATAAATTTTTAAATCTTAAAATTATTTATAAATTTCCAGGTTACAAAATAAATTTGCGAATTTTATCAAACTTATTTGAATGCTTGTAAAAAAAATTGTGACTGAATTTCATTTATTTTTCAATTGCTATTTTAACAATATTTTAGGACCTTGAATTGAATTTTCAAGCTTTTCTACCCAACAAATACATTTTTATCGATATTAATTTAAATAAAAACTAAGAATAATACAAAATTGTATATGACTATAAATAGTTCAACTTAAGTCGAAATTTTTTGAAAATTTTATGGCGGACTAGCCGACCCGTCACAGCTTCGCCCGTGATTGGTTGTTTATTTTGCCTTCGGACCATGATATGTAGAATTTTTTATTCAAATATTATTGTTTATTGTGATCGGCTAGTAAATATAAAAAACGGTTTCTAGCGTTATAAATGATAAAAATAAATACTGATAAAAAAGAAATAATTTATGGTTGATAAAGATTTATTAAAGAAAATTTATTAAAATTTATTAAAGAAAAAAAAAAGAATTAAAATATGAATTTTATAAGACTTCTGAGTATATGATGTTTTTTGTTATATTTCCTGTTGAAATTAAAATCATAAGATGATTCGGGTCTCCAGTTCGAGAAAATGCCACGTATAATTGCCCATGTGAAAAGCACTATGTACGAAGATCTACGCCAACGTACTTGAATGTTTGACCTTGTGCTTTGTTTATGGTAATGGCAAAAGAAACTTTAACCGGGAATTGAAGCCGTTTGAAAGAAAACGGCAAGTCAGAGGGAATCATGGGAATTCTTGGAATAAATGCAATTTCTCCTTTCGCTGGCCCTGTAAGAATTACGGCTTCTATAATATTATTTCGCAACGATTTTATTTGTAATCTTGTACCGTTACATAAGTTCGGTGGTTGAAGATTACGTAATAATGTAATTGGAGCACCAATTTTTAATTTTAGTTTATGAGGAGGAAATCCCGAAGGAGAAAGAGAATTGAGAAATTCTTGTGGATAATGAATAGCATCATCTGTTGATGTAACTGTATCAATAGATAGATATTCACGTGAGTGTCCATCGAATTTTAGAAGGATGATATCATTAATTTCTTCTGCTGTTACATTTCTTGGAGAGATTATAGCTCTTTCACATAACCACTGATCTGATTTATTGGACAGATTAAAAATGTCTGGATAAACTGTAGAAATCAACTCTAACACGTTATTGACCACCCGTCCAATCGTGTGATTGACAGAAATGTAACCATTTTCATTTTCTAAAGTTCCATTTCCAATTTTCAACAACTGTGCTGGAAAAATATCGTCCCCTCCGCATAAATAAACTCTCATGTTTGTTGGCAAATAAAGTTTTTCAACATAGTTCCATATATGGGAAGATTTTAAGCAAGCATTAACGACATCAGCTCGAGTACCTTTAGGGATTACTGGTAAGGTTTGACGGAAATCACCAGCGAAAACGAATGTTATGCCACCCATAAACTTATTATTACACCTAAGATCTTTTAATGTTCGATCAATTGCTTCGATATGTGATCTGTGACTCATTGTACACTCATCCCACACAACGAATGAGGTTTTTTGAAGAATTTTTCCATGAGGGCCATTTTTACGAATCGGACAAACGTATTCTGTATCAAATAATACATTTAACGGTAACTTGAAAGTCGAGTGAGCAGTTCTGCCGCCACTAAGGAGAGTTGCTGCTATACCAGATGAAGCTACTGCTAATGCAACTTTACCTGAGGATCTAATTTGAGCCAACAACAAATTAATTAGGAATGTTTTTCCTGTACCACCCGGAGCATCTAAAAAAAAAACTCTTCCTTGATGATTCATTACGCTTTCTGTAATAACATTAAAAGCATATTTTTGATCATTTACTAATTTTGGTAAATTGATTTCTACAAATTCTTGTAATCGGTTATTATCGTAAGAACGCAAAATTGAGAATTCAAAAGGATCAGATGCATTTTCATTTCGAACAGGTGAGTTCATTCCAAATTCAGTTAAATATTTTTCAGACAGAAAAACAACTTTATCTTCTATTTCAATCAAACCTTTATTAAATATTTCATCAGAAAAAGTAAATTGCAAGTCATTTAATCGAGTGCGCTCTGTAAGAAGAATATCTTCACAAAAATCATTTCTGAACTGTTCCCACAAAGATTGAGGTTCAGACGGTTGGCAGAAAACTATGATTATTGCGAATAATTCTCTTAATTTTGAAGGACTTTCTGAAAGAGTTGCCTCCGCTAGAGTATTTTTCCATTGCTCGTCATTTTCTAAAAGCCCAAGAGCAAAACAGGAAGCTTTAAAAGTCGCGTGAATGACTCCATCAAAGGCCTTCAAGCTTTCAAATGAAGTAGGACCTTGTACATAATTTAGTAACAATCTTAAATGGAAGCACTCACTTTGATTTGGGTGAATCGTGTAAATTCTACCAATGGCAGTGTCCATTTTTATTCCTGGCCAACCTGGAACATCTTTTCCCCGTCTCCTCTTTAACCAGCCTCTGCTATTATCCCAGGTGTAATAAGAAGGAACTTCATGATAGAACAGTGTTTTCGCAAAATTATCATGTGAACTCAGTTCAAAAAATGCAGTTAGTGTCGTTTTTCTTGGATTTTCAATAACTTGATGAAGATTATTATCATTAAAGAAAACACGCTGTCCATTTTCTAGATGAACAGCCAAGTGCTGAACTGTCGGATCTCTATCATGGATTTCAAAATTGAAAATTCTCCAAAACGCTTCAGAAGTACACCCCCCCCCCCCCCCCAATTTGATTTTTGCAATTTTTTTGCGCCATTAATTAGTGCTCACTTCCTGCCAATTCCTGTCGCAAACCCCGGAATTCCTGCTTAAAAACCGCACCTGTAAAAATTAAAAAACTATATGTGCGGCGGGGGAAACATTTCTCCAACCTCCCAAGGTCGGGATTCGACTTTTTTAATTATTCCCAACGCTAATATTTAGTGCTCAATTCCTGCCGCAAATCCTAGAATTCCTGCTCAAAAAGCGCCCCCGTAAAAATTAAAAACTAAGAGTGACGAATTTTCCATCAACATCTCACAAATTCACCACCCAACATCTTTTTTATGCATATATTCATATAACATAATAATTCTTACTTGTATTAATTACCTACTTTGCAGAGTTCCATTGATTAAAACAAAAATACTATCATATTGATACGTAGGTACCTTAAGTCAGATTGATTATTATGCTTTACATATTATAATTAAACAATTTAAAAGGAAATTTATATTCTATTGGTTAGTTTTTTTCAACTGTATTTGTACAACTGACAACTGTACAATAGATACTTCATCTAATTTATAAGTCCAAGATGTCAAAAAGACAGCCGGGTTTATATTATTTTGGAAATTTAGAAAATGTAGAATGTAGATATTTTAGTGTAAAAAACATTTAATCCATAAGTCATTATACTAACATTTTCAGTATTGTTTAATTTCCACACCTAAGTAAGTTTTTATTTTAAAAAATATTAAAAATGTATAATATTATTATAAATTAAGTATTGTTCTTTTATATAATGCTTTTTATATTAAAAAATGTAGGACAAGCTAAATATTATATTAAATATGTGGCGACGTAAACAACGCATCACGAGTCGTCCAAGTTATTTACAATATTATCAGTGAATAATTGGAAATCCCATGTTCTAGAATATACGATAATTATCTCGTGAGGGTAATTTCGAAAAAGTTCTAGAACAATCGACGCATATATATACCTACGGGTCAGACGCTCAGTCAGTCAGTCCGAGAGTACCCTCCGCAGTACACCGTGAGTACACTACGTGACACACTGTCACATTCTCCGCGAGATATATAACTCTCCGTCATTGTAACATATATTGATATTTGTTTTTCACATTTAAATTCACACATATTTATGTAATAAAGTGTTTATTTTTAATTAAATTAAATTGTGAGTGATTTTTATTGCCTAAAACCCACAAATTTGTGACCTTGACGTGATGGCGGAGACAGACGCAACGGTTGCTCGAGTGGCAGTCAAGATACCGGACTTCATTTCGTCAGATCCCGAACTTTGGTTTGCTATGGTAGAAGGAAGTTTCGCCAGTGCGGGAGTCACAGTTGACAGTACGAAATTCGGGTATGTAGTTGGAGCATTAACGCCAAAATATGCGGTTGAAGTCAAGGACATAATTATGACGCCGCCCTCGGACAGTAAGTACGCTAAAATTAAACAGGAATTAATAAGACGTCTTAGTGCCTCCCAAGAGGAAAAAACACGCCAACTTTTGGAACGCGTTGAGATTGGAGACCGTAAACCGTCACAATTTTTAAGCCACCTCCAAAGCCTAGCTGACTCTTCCGTTCCGGAAACATTATTGAAGACACTCTGGATGGGTCGCTTACCGAAAAGTATACAAGTAGCGTTAGCAATAGTTAAAGAGAGCAAGCTTGAAGATCCTGCTGTCCATGCAGAAAACATCGCTGATGCATCGGTTCCTTTTCTAACTTCAAATAGCAGAGACTTCAAGAAGTGATACTTTTGAAGCCATGTCGAATCTTAAGATCTCTCAACTTAGCTTAAGTATTAATCAAGAAATCGCGACCTTGAGAAGTGAAGTAGCGGTGATAAATACTCGTCCCTCGCGTAATCCGAACTCAAAACAAAGTACTTACCGTTCGAAATCTCGATCTCGAAGCTGTACTTTTCATGTCGTAGATGGATTATGCTGGTATCATTGGTGTTATGGATCACAATCGCGAAAATGCAAGGAACCTTGCACCTAAAAATCGGGAAACGGGACGGGGCATCACTGGTCCGTTTCCACGCCGTCTCTTCATCACAGATCGAACTTCTCAAACACAATTTCTCATCGACACGGGTGCTGACTTATGTGTTTATCCACGTAGTGCTGTTCCAGGCTATCGAATAAAAACCGATTACATCCTATCAGCGGCCAATGGTACGCCTATTAACACCTACGGCGCTATCACGCTCCGTCTAAACTTCAGACTTCGTCGAGATTTCACTTGGAGATTTGTGATTGCGGAAGTATCCAAGCCCATTATTGGTGTTGACTTCTTAAGTCATTACAATCTTTGGTAGATATGCGTAATCAATGTCTTTTAGACGGACTTACACAACTCACTGCTCGGGGTCACGCTGCTAAATGCTCCATACCATCTATTAAGGTTGTCGTGGGAGAAACTGAATACGACGGCTTACTACGTGAATTTCCTGAGATCACCCGACCGTTTGGAGCGACTAAAGATATTAAGCACAGCACTTTATTCTGACGACACCAGGACCACCAGTATCTTGTAAACCACGACGCTTAGCACCTGATAAGCTCAAAGCAGCAAAAAAAGAGTTTGAAGCTATGATCCAATTAGGCATTATTCGAACGTCTCATGGACCCTGGTCATCACCATTACATCTGGTATCAAAGAACACAACGGATGCCTGGCGTCCTTGTAGAGATTACCGTGCTCTAAATGTTCGGACTATTCCAGATCGGTACCAGGTTCGTCATATTCAGGACTTTGCTCATTTTCTCCATGGTAAAACAATGTTTTCAACAATTGACTTAGTCCGAGCTTATAGTCAAATTCCTGTAGCTGAAGAAGATATCCCTAAAACCACAATCGTGACACCATTTGGACTTTACGAATTTCTCTTTATGACTTTTGGGCTTCGAAATGCAGAACAATCGTTTCAATGATTTATTGACGAAGCACTTGGTGGACTTGATTTCTGTTTCTGCTACATTGACGACATTCTGATGGCATAAGTTTCTGAGGAAGAACACATTAAACATATACAAATCATTTTGAACGGCTACGCGAATACTCTCTGGTTCTTAATCCAAAAAAATGCGTTTTTGCACAATCAGAAGTAAAGTTTTTGGGTTACATGATCTCTAAGGAAGGAACACGTCCTCTACCTAATAGAGTCTCTGATATATTGAGCTTCAAGAGGCCATCATCAGCTAAGGGTCTTCGACAATTCTTAGATATGTTAAACTTCTATCGTCGTTTTATACCTAGAGCTTCAGATGCACAATCACCACTAAGTGATCTCTTAGTACCTAATCTAAAAGGTAAAGAACCTATTAACTGGTCACCAGAGGCTATTACGGTGTTTGAAAAATGCAAGGAGGAACTCGCTACCGCTACGCTTCTCGCACATCCATGCAACAATGCTCGACTGGCTATTGTAAGCGATGCTTCAAACACCGCGGTTGGCGCAACTCTTCAACAGTTCATCAATAAGGAATGGCAACCTCTCGCCTTCTTTTCTAAGAAGCTTACAGTGACTGAGACAAAATACGGAGCTTACGATCGAAAACTTCTTGCAATCTATCATGCTGTCTAACATTTTCGGCATATTATGATGGAGGGACGCGAGTTTGTTATATATACCGATCACAAACCCATCACTTTTGCATTTCAACAGAAACCAGATAAATGCGCACCACGACAATTCAGAAATTTGGATTTTATTTCACAATTCACCACGGATATTAGATTTGTACCAGGTAAGCAGAATATCGTGGCTGATACCCTATCGTGTGTTGACGCATTGTCAGACACATTAGATTACACTGCTCTGGCAATATCACAACAAGGAGACGACGAATTGAAAAAATATGAACAAAAAAACTCTGGACTACAACTTAAGCAAGTTCAATTGTCTGGTACGAATGTTTTAGTGTTCTGTGACACATCAACTTCCATCGCCAGACCTTTTGTCACAAAGCCTTTTCGACGTACAGTTTTCAATAGCCTACATCGTCTTGCACACCCAGGCGTTAAAGCCACGGTGAAGCTTGTTAAACAGAGGTTTGTGTGGCTAGCAATTGACGCAGATTGCAAACATTGGGCGCGGGCATGTGTCGAATGTCAACGAGCCAAAATCACGCGTCATGTCACAGCACCTCTTGGTTCATTTTCGCTACCGTCTCAAAGATTTGAGCATGTTCATTTAGACTTAATAATTATGACTTATTCCGAAGGATTTTGCTACTGCCTCACGTGTATCGATAGATTTACCCGATGGCCTGAGGTAATTCCATTGGAAGATCAAGAAGCGGAAACTGTTGCACGAGATTTCTACACGCATTGGATTGCAAGATTTGGTATTCCTCTTCGTATCACAACAGACTAAGGAAGACAATTTGAGTCATGCCTTTTCAAACAACTTAATCACTTGACTGGTACGAACCATCTTAGAACTACGGCCTATCATCCCTCAGCAAATGGCATGGTGGAACGAAGCCATCGGCAGCTTAAAGCCGCTATTAAGTGTCATCAGAATAACCGATGGACAGAAACTCTTCCACAAGTTCGATGATGCAGCTGAGTTTATCAAAGACCTTCGAAATCATATTCAGCAGATCCGACCAGTCAATGGTACGCGACATGGCGAGAAGAAAAACTTTGTTTTCAAGGAACTCGCAACTACATAGTACGTATTCATTCGACATGATGGACCCAAAACCGGAATACAAATGCCCTATGATGGTCCCTATAGAGTCATAAGCAGAAATAAAAAGACTTTTGTCATCGATATGCAGAAGAAGGAAATTAGAGCAACTATTGATAGACTTAAACCAGCCTACATCATAGTAGACGACGATTCTAAGGAGGATATTTTTCGAGAAAGGTCCAGACACCTACACCCATTACCATTTCAAAGGAGGATCAAAGGACACGTTCCGTAAGAAGAGTTAATTTTCCAGACCGTTTCCAAGTAGGATCTGTTTGACTCCGTCACTGGTAGGGGAGTGATGTGGTGACGTAAACAACGCACTACGAGTCGTCCAAGTTATTTACAATATTATCAGTGAATAATTGGAAATCCCATGTTCTAGAATATACGATAATTATCTCGTGAGGGTAATTTCGAAAAAGTTCTAGAACAATCGACGCATATATATACCGACGGGTCAGACGCTCAGTCAGTCAGTCCGAGAGTACCCTCCGCAGCACACCGTGAGTACACTACGTGACACACTGTCACATTCTCCGCGAGATATATAACTCTCCGTCATGGTAACATATATTGATATTTGTTTTTCACATTTAAATTCACACATATTTATGTAATATAGTGTTTATTTTTAATTAAATTAAATTGTGAGTGATTTTTATTGCCTAAAACCCACAAGTATAATAAATGTATTAAATACAAATTACAAATAGCCACCAAATGTTGTTATAAAATACCTAATTAACCTATATATTTACTACCTATCAAATAATAGACACCGATAACAGTGGCATCATTTCGGTGGGAGGGTGAGGGGCAACTCGGGCATTTTTCATAGTCATTTACAACAACCATAGGTCGACACATTCAAAAATACTTATTTAATAAGACTGAATAATAAATTATTTAATTACACACTGCAGGATGTCCCCGTGAGGATTTACCAATTGGGATATCTCCTAAAATAATGAAAATATTTTAACTCTGTTTTATTTATTAGACTGACAAGGATGGACAAGGACTACAATTATTTCATATTTTAATTTAATTAAAAGTTTTGGTTAAAAAACTAAAAAAATAATTGTTCTAATAAGACTTATTTAATATTTGTAATTCTACAAAGTCGAATAATTTGACAAAATTCACACTGCATACGAAAATAAAATTAAGTCAAAAATTCTGTAAAAAGAACTTAATAGATAAAAAATCAGAATAAAATCTGTAATATAAAAAAAAGTAGTTTTTAAATACGTAACTTTCTAATATTGAATATTGTGTTATTTTTGCGAAAATTTTACATTTAAATTGAGTAAAGACCAGATTTATGTTCAGCTGTAACCTAAAAACTTGCTTCTAAAATGTTGAAATTTTGCAAAATCGTTCAAAAACCAATCATAATTAGGAATTAGGTAAGTAACAAATCTTTAGTTACAGGTATTTCAAATTTAATTTTTACTGTTATTTTTATTTATTATATTACTGTTTTATTAGTATTCGTCATAATAATTTTCACTGCGGAATCATTCGCAATCCACAAAGGTATACAATTGGTCATAGACTCGAATATAACAAAAGTAACAATTTTTTAAGATTTCCTCAGTACGATAAACAACATAAAAAATGCTCAAAACACTAACGATATAAACATACAGGTACAAAATTTGCTTCAACATGGAAAAGAAAAAGGAAACATGTTTCAATTGTTTAGGATACCTGGTCATTCGGGTATTATCAAAAATAAGCTGGCCGATAAGGCAGCCAAAGATGCAATAAATAACCCTTTAGCAACAGCCAACTCATAACCAAACATGATTTATTACCTATAATAAAACTGCACTGTACCAATATGTGGCAGGCCAACTGAAACTCTGTGTGCACTAAACTCCACGAAATAAAACAAGATGTGTTCACATGGTCTCATCCTTCAAACCTTCCTATAAAGTTTGAAGTTATCCTCACTAGACTACGAATCGGGCACACACAAATTACTCACAGCCATTTAATGAGCAAAAACGATCCTCCAGTATGTTCGACATGCGGCACTGAATTGTCAATAAAACACATAATGACCGAATGTCGTTCATACTCTGAATCAAGGCTGGCCTCAAACCTTCAAAATCATTTATCGGAGTCACTCGGTCAATACAATTCTTCACTTTCAGCTACCATCAAGTTCATCACAGAGGCAGAACTACAAAATAAAATATGAAAATTGTAAATAATATAGTTGTCAATAATGTAATCTTAACCCAATGAAATAAAAATTTTGTAACCCAATGACCTATGTCGCCGAGGGTATATTTCGTTTAATTAAAAAAAACAAAACTAGAACAGTCATGGTTAGTAAGGTAGTAAACAAAATATGACATATTATACTTATACATCTAACTAGGTATTAAAATCATATATATAATATTATTACTTATGGATTGTTATTCACATTCTTAATCTATATGATTCTTTTAATTATATATAATTATATCTTAAAAATTAACACTTCTATCTTTTCTTTTTAAGTTTAAAAATGTTATAAAAATATGGTTATATTTATTTGGACTAATTTAATACTTGATGATTATGGAAATAATTTACAAGAAAAACCTAAACCTAACTAAAAAATTGTTTTTTTTTTCACTTTATTGAAAATTATTTTCAGTTGAAAATGAAATTACTTCATGACACATATGAGATTAGCGTTGCTCTTAATTTTAACATTTTTTTTTTTTTCATCATGATCAATATTGGTTTATGTTATATGTATTATAACTATAAATAATAACATAAACGTATTATATAGACATTTATTGTTAACAGTATAAATCGTAATGACGTACAATATATTGCTACTCGCTAATAACCGATGGACAGTCTCCACCGATCGTAATATGATACTTATGATTATTGTTAGTTTAAACAGTATAGGTGTAATATCATATAATATAAATGCTGAATATGCAACAGTTTATTATTTTCATCGACGTTGCAGTGTACTACAGTTATTAATTTCATTATTTTAACTTTATATTGAAGATTTGTTAATGATTTTAAATCAAAAATATAAATGTATAATAAAGATTTACAATTATATATTAAATTTTTTTTTGATTGTACATCAATGTGAGCAACACAAAAATAAATGATGTACAAACAAATAATTATCGAGTGTAATGCTATATTGAATTTTATATTGAAATTCTATTTGTTATACTACTTTCTATAAAAGATTTACTTTTAGGAACTGTTATTGTTTCTTGTATAAAATCAAATTGAATACATAATATTATCAAACATAATAATGGATACAGTAAAGTAATCGAATCATAAAAATACAAAAAAAAACTTTTAATCTACATATTTATCTATAAACTCGATTTCTTTACTTATTATATATTTATGCATGTAAAATATTATTTTATTATGTTTTATGCTTTCTTATAATATCGTTCACTATATTCATATAATATACATTTTTCTAGTAATACTCATAATAGTATGGTAGTTGTATAAATACTCGGGGTTGTTTTAAATTAATTTTAAACTCATGTTCCCCGAGGCAAAAAATCTCATAGACATTTTAAGGGGAAATAGTTCATTGTAAAGTAATTTTAATGATTTACCTTTTTTATTAAATGAAAGGAAGAAAGATCAAATAAAAATATGAAAAATAAAATAAATGAATTCACATAATTAAATATTTCAACATTGCTTTTTATTGTTGTACCTATTACACTTTTTATTTTGTATACAGTTCTAATGCAGACACCTAAAGAACGGGCCGACAGCAAGAAAACAGTTAACTGTTTTAGCTGACAGTTTCCTAATAATTAATAAGACAAAAACGTAAAGCATTATAAATAATAATATATATATAAATGAAATAAGACACCTTTATCTTATAAGATATATTTTATGGGTATAATTTTAACAGGCACGCTATGTAATTATGCGATGTTTAGTGAAATAACTAATAGAACTATTTGAGTAATTTATTTTATACTTTCAACAGTTATGGATGAAACAAAATAATACTAAAAATGAACAAAAATAATTAGTATATATTGTATATAATGTATATATGAAACAGTCTACGGTATAATATTAAGAAAAAGAAAACATTTAATATATTGAAGTAAATAAATCAGTTTTATGGTATCATTTAAATAAGAGGATAATAATACTGTCGTAAGTATTGATATTTGTGTTGAAAGTTTATGAAAACCAATTGAATAGAAGAGGAGAAAGAGGTGCAGCGTGTGTATAATATGATAGTGATTTAATACTGTTCAATTATAGAAGGGTAGACAGACTCTATAATGATATAATCTACCAAATGAAAGGTTGGACAAAAATTTAAATATTCCAAGCATATTTTCGATCAATCAAACTAACGAGCAGTTTACTCGATTGAAAAAGTGGTGTAATCATGGTGCATTGTAAATATTATTGACAATTTGGTAGGTATCTATAGCGGCTATAACCGATTCAGACAAGTTGACAAATATCAACGGGTTGTGATGTTACGCCATTGTTAGTAGATATTTTTGACTTTAATATTAATATAATATGCTCTCTAATCTACCTAATCAACCTTATGAAAAAAATGAAATTAACATAGGTACCGCAGTTCTCATCTAGTATACTAGTCTTCATCGATTTTTTTTTTTATTAATCAACCCGCGGGCACAAAAAAAAATTTGTAGAATTAAAAAAAATGTTTAAATTCATACTTTAAATTAAAAATTTAACTCAATGTTCCTTCAAAATTGTTACTAGAATTAAAAAATAAAGCTATATTTTTAAATGCAATGTTTCTGGAAAATATTAATTCAAACTAATATGAATAGTAAGATAATCTATTTTATTATAGGGTAGAATATACTTTTATTGATACCGGTACAGTTATTGGCATCCTAAAACTGTTAATTTATTAAATAGTTATATCTATGGCTTATAAAAGTTTTGTTTTTATACATAATTGGCGACACTGGTCAAGTTTCACTCCAATTTGGTATCTTCATTATTTGATTGCGTTTTGTTTATATTTTACCAAACGGAAAACGGACGTCTTGACTAGTCTTCAAAACAGGTAATATTTTAATACTTTTTGTACTTTATATAATATGTACAAAGATAGTGTTTTATTATTAGAAAATTGTATTTTCAAACCTAAGTTAGGTGTTTTCATGTAGGTATTTAAGAACATAATATTTTAATCATAAATGATAGTTTTAAGTTGATTTATTTGATAAATATTGGTATTAAATCTGGTGATAATAACTAAAATCAACGTTTAAAGATTGTAGTTATTGGCATACCATGCCGATAGTCGATAATTTATTTTAGTTCAATCATTCATAATTTTTTTATTGGGATACCATGTATTGTTGACAAAAAATTAATTTAATTAGGTATGCAAATTTAAGTTAATATTATTTCAATACTAAATAAAATTGTTAAAATTATATAAAGTATATTTTATCATATTATAGTCATGCCGAAAAAAATAAAAATGTTTGTCAGTTAAATATAACTGCTGCAGTTAATGCAGTTTTAAATAACATTTTAAGTAATAAAGCAGCTGCAAAAAAAATTTGATATATCAATAAGATATACTCTGCAGTTTTACCATATAATGTTGTATCATCTAAAATGTGGAAAAGTATGAACCTGTCTAAATAAGATAAAAAGAAACAAATTGAGCTTGAAAAAGAAAATAGGAAAAAACTATAGTCAATAATAGGTTAGTTAAATTGAATTCGGCCAATGATAAAAAATTAAAAATTGTTACTAAATCAAAGGTTGTGAGAAATATATTTAAAAATTATATTGTGTATAGGAAAAAACCATCTGAAACTGCAACTATTGGTGTGTTGGGTGAAAGTTTATGTAATGATATAGCACCTTATATTGTTGAAGAAATAGATAATGATATTCAAAACACATAATGTAACCGCAGGACTTTGTTTTGGTTGTGGAAAAAATTTAAGTCAGTTGTTGAAAGGTGTTGATTGTGCCTTTTGTTTACATATGATCATTTGAAGTGTTTAACTACAGATGAATTCTGTGACATGGGTAAAAATGAACCTATTTTATTCATTTTTAAAATATCCCAAAAAGACTTAAATTAAAGTTTGGTACCTATAATACCTATTTTAATCTTAAATTTGTATGTACTAACTAAAACCTAAAGTTTATAAAGGTATTTTCATAAAAAGTGAAAATATTAATTTAATTAATTGTATACAGGTTGATTCATTCAATTGGCACACTAATTATCTCGAAGAGTATTAATTTGTTTTTGAATTTTTTTTTTTAGCTTCTATGTTTATGTTTTTCTAATGTCGTATAATATTTAAATTTTTTTCACCCTTATATTTGGTGAAACCACTATGAACTTTAGATTCTCTAATGGTAACATATAATAAAAATATCATGAATTAATAGTCCCAATTTTATTGTGAATTTACGCGTTAACATTTTTATTTTTCGTTGATTCGTTTGTAAGATACATCTTCTCAAAGTATTTGTGGTTTTCAAAATGTTTTCAATAATTGTAAAGACCAGGAGCTAGTCATACATTAAATTTGATATCGTTGAACCCAAGGTAACAAAATAAATAACAATTAATTAAAGATTACCATTGTACTTTGAACCCTAATAATTTATTAACTTATCAACCAATTAGACATACCGAATTACCCAAGAATAATAAATGATAAACTAGAAATATATTGTGACAAATTTATTTTAATCACAATTTCACAAATAATTATTTAAAAATTAAAATAGTATCACCACATAATAATATCTTATTACCACTAATAATGAACAAGTTATACCTTGAAAGTCCGTGACTGGTAATATGATTATAATATCACGCAGATAGTAAATAATAAATAGTATTAAATACCTATATTTAAGCACAGAACAATAATTTAGATGATAATAATGAGCAATTGTCACTATTTAAGTATCTTAAATAATATTGTTTCGTGATATTGTGAATGATATGAATGTTGTATGATAATAGTAGAAAATGGAATAGAATAATAGGTATTATAATTTTACAGCACGATTTAAGAATCAAATTAATTAACTACCTATCTAAAAACGTGTTATACAGTTACACGATTTGAAAATCTTATGAATTTTTTTTTATTATACAAAAACTAATATCAAATTAATATACCTAGTGATATTATTTGATTAACAATTAAATCGAAGTCCTAAGAGTCCAAGACCATTAATAAACAAGGATTGTTTAATATACTATTGTGATACCTATAACCTATATATTCACACATATGCATAAATAGTAAAAACGATGAATAACCAAAAAATATAAAAAAAATCAATAGGTACGTAAAATAGGTACCTATTGATTTTTATTATATTTTTTGGTTATATACATACCTACACACACTAAACAAATATACTAGGTATAATAAACACCAAAATCTTATGAAATAGTATATTGTGTGGCAAGGGCGGGAAGTGAGCCACACATACTATTTTTTGTCACGCCCCTGCGTTCATGGAAAAGGTTATGCAGGGATCTATGCAACAATTATAGACTATTCTACAAAAACAATTTCATGGAAGACATTTACTAACGCATCGTTCGACGCACTTATCTAGGAACAGTGCAAATTAAATATGTTTAAATGTTTATGCGTCATGCAAGGAGGTTATACTATACATTTAAGATGTAACCAAAAGTTTATGTTTTGTAAGAACCGTGGTAGGTATACATTTTAATTTCTGGTTGTGCAGGGGATACGCGCCCGGCGGTCGGCACTTTTGGGGATTTCTTCTTTTCCGTCCGGCACTTTTGGGGATTTCCTCTTTTCCGCCCGGCACTTTTGGGGATTTCCTCTTTTCCGCCCGGCACTTTTAGGGATTTCCTCTTTTCCGCCCGGCACTTTTGGGGATTTCCTCTTTTCCGCCCGGCACTTTGGGGATTTCCACTTTACCGCCCGCTGGACGGAAAAAGGACGCTTTCGAACGCTTCAACCGTTGTCGAAAACCAAACTTTCGGTGCAGGCGTGACAAAAATAAATTTTTGTGTTTGGGGTCTTATAAAATTGTCTATATTATAATAAAATTTGAAAACAATAATTTTTATGTTTATCTTGTGGTTCAAACGATATATAGGTATGTACAATATACATCAAACTTTGAATAACATTTTGTGGTGTAACTGAATGAACAAAACTACCTACCTTTTAATATTATCAATTAAGTTAATTTTGAATTTTCGTTTTATCTAGAATAAGTATTTTAACTCTGCAAAGTGGGTAATTAATACAAGTAAGAATTATTATGTTATATGAATATGTGCGTAAAAAAGATGTTGGGTGGTGAATTTGTGAGATGTTGCCCTAGTCTAACAAAAACTGAAATGATGCCAATAATATTTCATATTATCATATATTATCGATTTGAGTACTAATTACTGGCACAAAGAAAATTGCGAAAAGTTAAATTTAGAAGGTTGGTGGGGCTGGAGTAACGTTACCCCAGCCCCACCAGGGGAAAATTCGTCAATCTTAGTTTTTAATTTTTACGGGGGCGCTTTTTGAGCAGGAATTCCAGGATTTGCGGCAGGAATTGAGCACTAAATATTAGCGTTGGGAAAAATTAAAAAAGTCGAATCCCGACCTTGGGAGGTTGGAGAAATGTTTCCCCCGCCGCACATATAGTTTTTTAATTTTTACAGGTGCGGTTTATGAGCAGGAATTCCGGGGTTTGCGACAGGAATTGGCAGGAATTGAGCACTAATTACTGGTGCAAAAAAATTGCAAAAATCAAATTGGGGGGGGGGGGTGGCTGAGGTAACGCATATGAAGTTACGTTTAATAATACCAGGTTTGTTAGGTACTCATTAATTATTATTATTATTATTATTATTACTTAATATTTATTAAAATCTTATTTTATAAGTTTTATGATTGTCAATTATCATGAATTGTAACCATTTTATTACAAAAATGCTTACCTACCTATAAATAGTGGTGTATTATACATTTGTGATTTTCACTTATTTTAAAACCTATTCAATGAATTTTTTTATTAACTTAACTTAGTAATTATTGAAGTTAAGTTGAGTTAACAAAATTTGTGAACTTAACTTTAAACTTAATTATGGATTAAAAAATATTTTAACTATACTTTTAATTCAATTGAACAAAAAATATTTAACTTAAAAAAAAATCATTAACTTGTCCAGCCTTGTCAAATACCAATACTTTGTGGAGCTGTAACTCACAATCCAATCAACGAAAAAATATAAAAATGTTAACGTGTAAATTTATAATAAAAACGGGTTTATTAATTCGTGGTATTTTTATTATATGTTACCATTTGAAAATCAAAAGTTGTTAATGATCTCACCAATAAATATAAGGATAAAAATAAAATAAAATATCATATGGTTTTAGAAAAAATTAAACCTGCATAGAAGTTTAAAAATAAAATAAAAAGTTTATAGTTTTCGAGATAATTAGTGTACCCAATTAAATGAATTACTCTGTATATAGACTGATTGTTTTTATTTTATTTCATGTTATTGTTATTTTTTGTTTTGTTATTAATTTCTATACCTACTTTTTATTTGTTATTGTTATATCTAAAGGTAAATTTATTGATGTTGGTCAAATCCCTAATTTTTTATAAAAGGTATAATATTAAGTTTATTAATTGTATTTAAAAACTGATTGTTTTTATTTTATTGTCTTAGATTCTGAGCGGAGCGATGAATGTATTGATTTTACCATGTGTGTATGTGTTTTTTTTGTGTCTGTCATCACATTTTGGGGCAGTTAATGTGCTTCGATTTTCAACTTCAGTACCTACCTCGTTCGATCAGAAAGTGAATATAGTTAGTACTTCGGGTGGTCAAAAGTAAAAAATTCTTAATATTTTCCTAAATAATCGGGATAAACAAACTAAAAATTAAGGGGAAAACGGGAAATTTTACGCACAATCAGTTTTCGACAAAATCAATTTTGATTATTGATGTAACTTTAAAACAAAAAGACCATTGATACATAAAATTTTCACCGAATGTTTATATTTTGATATATTTTCTATCCGCCATAAAATTTTCAAAAAATTTCGACTTAAGTTGAACTATTTATAGTCATATACAATTTTGTATTATTCTTAGTTTTTATTTAAATTAATATCGATAAAAATGTATTTGTTGGGTAGAAAAGCTTGAAAATTCAATTCAAGGTCCTAACATATTGTTAAAATAGCAATTGAAAAATAAAAGAAATTCAGTCACAATTTTTTTTACAAGCATTCAAATAAGTTTGATAAAATTCGCAAATTTTTTTTGTAACCTGGAAATTTATAAATAATTTTAAGATTTAAAAATTTATTACATGATTTTTTACATGTTTGTCTACCTTTATCAAAAAATAAAAATAAAATGTCCACTGGAAAATAAAATATTTTAATAAGTTATAATAATAATAATAATTATAATTATAATAATAGACAGATAAACGGTCTCCGTTCATAATCGTTTTTCGTATAAAAAGTTATAATATCATTGGATTCAAATTTAATGTCATCCATTGCATTAACCCACTTGCAGTCTTGTAAAAGATACTTTTAAAAAGTATTCAAATACATGTTACGGACCGTCGTTACTTGACGTATCGTAACCGTAAATGAATGTACAATTTGCATACAAATAAGGCCCTATTGTATAATTATAACTGTACAATTAATTATGATATATACATATGGAACAGAGTACCCGGGGCCGCGCGGCTGGCTTGTTGAAGCGTGTCGCAACGGGCGGGTTCGGACCTGTGGAGGTGCGAAATACTTACAGGTATTGGGTTTATTGATTATTGCGAATAATTATATAATAATAAATGGATAGAGTTAAGTTCGCTCGTTCACGGACTCAAGCAAGTCGTGCTCTGCGCGGTAACGCCTAAGCAGGCGCACCGAGGGTGGGACGTGGTGTTTGGTTCTGAAAAGAACCGATTTATTTGACCGCGCTGAGAGGTCGGCCGTTGATATATCTTGATACCGTTGTTGTTGCACGGTTGGCTTCGTTGATGTGCTCGTGGGTCCCGGCCGGTTAGTCTGATTCGATAATATGTTCGTGACTACCGTCTGGTAAGTCTAGATCGGCTTCGTCGAGGTTCGTTGACGTCGGCCGGTCGATCCGTGTTGATTACGTCGATCAGTTTGTCGGCTCCGGCTGGTCGAACTGGGTCGGCTTCGTCGAGGTTAGGTATAATAAAGGTCCTAACATATTGTTAAAATAGCAGTTGAAAAATAAAATAAATTCATAGTCACAATCTCACAATTTTTTTTTATAAGCATTCAAATTTTGAATTTTGACAAAATACGTAAAAATCACAAAAATTCGCAAATTGTTTTAAGCTAGAAATTCCTAAAAAATGTTCTTTTTAAATCTAAGATTTGAAAATTTAATACAAGATTCCTTACAAATTTTTCAATCTTTATCACAAAAAAAATGTCCATCGGAAATTCAAATTAAATTTTCATTAGCATTTGAATTTCAAATGTTAACAAAAATTCGTCAAAACCATGAATATTTGCAAATTATTTTGTAATTCAAAATTCATAATATTGTTTGTATTTATATCTAAGGTTATAAAATTTAACACTAAGTTTTGCTTCAAATATCTATAGAGAAAATTTGAATCGTCATTATAGGAAAAATGTTTTGAGCGTTTGTGTTTTAAATTTTTATGAAATCGCGTAATGATAACGATTTATGCTCAAACCAGGTATTCGTATATCTATGATAATATAAGGTATTATGAATTATGATAACTACATGATAACTACACTAATTGATTAACCATGCCTTATGCAAAATGCGTCTTAATTGAAAAATAAAATATTTCTTTCAAAATAGAATATATGACAATATTTAAATATAATATATCCTAGACTGACAAATCATCTCCGTTCAGAATCGTTTTTCGTATACAATGATACCTATCATGGCATTCAAATTTAATCTCATCCATTACAGTAACCTACTGTACAGCAGAGTGACATCCACGACTTACCCGCTTTTTTTTTTTTTGTATCACAAACAAATTAAATATGCATAAAGCATTTATTAAGTATTTTAAGAATGAGACTTTTTCGGATTTCATGTCTGAAAACGGTTTTGATTTTTTTCGGGCTTCGAGTTTTGGGTCTAAAAACAGTTTCAATTTTTTTCTGGTTACCCGGTTTTAAAAACGGTTTCAAAACGGTTTTTACTCCCTGAACTTCACCCAACATATCCAACCGCAATCCGTAACCCATAATAAAATCCTAATGGCTATAGTTTCTGATGCTTATGTTTAATAATTATAATAATAATAATTTAATAACCACCAAAATTTCAACGAACTAATGAAAGTAGAATGATCAAAATGCACAAAACGATATCATGTTAAACATTTGGAACGAGAACATTTATTTTATTCCTATTATTTTAATTAAAAAGATTAAATTCCAAAGATCTTGGAATGTCTATAAGTTATAATAAAATAGAGGAAAGATATTGAATCTTTAGTATTCAAATATTCCAAAATTATTAAAAATATAGAAACTTTAACATTGGAACGAATATGATATTTTGAGAAATGTTAAAAATTAAACGTAAACAATTTTAAATTAAATTAAAAAAAAAAAAATTGATATTTTTTATTCCACAATAACACACATTATAATCATGATCTCTGATGGGGTGCACAAGTCGGTTGTAATCTAGAATTATGTATTTCATATTTTAGATATCAACTAATTGTCGATGAACATGAATTGAATAATAGTCGATGAATCTTTTTATATATATTTAAAGTTTGTCTTATTATGTGTTCAGTGTTGTTTATTCTAGATAATGATATTTTATTACGTATAAATACATATTATATTCTCGTATGGGTAGTGGGTACTCAGTTCAATAATATTTTCAGTTTTGGTTTAAAAGTATCAAAATCAAAAAACAAAACAAAAATATTAATATTTAAGATTTGTGCATTTCATTAAAGCCAATATTTTTATTTTTACTTTCGACACACACAAAAAAAAAAAAATATATATATATAGGTACTTACATACATACGAATTAAAAATTTGGCTACTTAATGCGATAAATATGTTGAAATTAGTAATTACTAATTATAAAAAATAAGTGAAAAACTGTAGGTAAATTACATTTTATTATTTATATTGGAAAATGTTAAATATGTTTTAGAATTTAAGTTGACTAAGAACTTAGGTAAAAATTAATACTTTTAAATGATTAATGGACAAAATTATTTTTGCGGCACATATCGTACCTATAGAATTATAAATAATCACTAAATATACATTATATTTAATAGATTATAACATTATAAGTTTCGTTTAACAACCACTCACAGTTTAAATACACGTCATTAATAATAAATTAAACATCGCCAATATGTATTATTTTAAGCAAACAAAATAATGTAAAGAAAAAATTGTACTTTAGTTATTTTTAATTAAATCATTCGATTTCAAAAATAAATTTAATATATAATATATTATGTATACAAACAATGAGTTAGGTATAGTAAGAATTCGTGTTTGATTTCAGATTGAAATACATTATTATTCGTCGGATGGTTTCAGAACTTTTTGCAATATGTTTTTATTGGATTCTGAGTAATAACAGAGAAACTATATTGGTTTTAAAATGATGTATTTTTGTTTTCTTCGAAAACTTTTTGTAGCTGTAAAATTACTCAAAAAGTTTCATACATTTATATACTCATAAATACATATCATCGAAAATAAGATACAGACGTTTGTGTACCTATAGGTATGAAATACTTAGAAATGTTCCAGAAAATGGTAAGAATCGCGAACAATATGTTAAGTCATTCGAGAAATTATACTTGAAAATTTATTTTGATACTCATTATAGCTTGATTGACCAATGCTTGAATTAGAGGGAGATATGAGGGACGGAGCAAAGATTTCTTTTTTAAAAATGTCTTATATTATATTTAAATATTCTGGTATGAAAATTTTTTTTTATAGTTTTACATCCCCATAGTAAAGTTATCAAGAATTATTCTCATTGTATATTAATTGTTTCATTTTGTTTTGTTTGAACCATAACAATAAAATCCAAATAAAGACCTTTAGAAGCTATAATTCCCATTTACAAATTGAATTTAAGCTTTTAAGAACATATTATACAGAAATGTTACACTTTTTTGTTTTGTCGAAAAACTTTATAATTTTAGTATGATGGAAGATATATTTTACGTTTCAAAAGAATCAAAAGTATATATAATTGTATTAATATATTATGCTAAATAATTGTTGAATTGAATTTAAAAGATTATTAATTTTTATTAATTGCAAATCACAATAGTAAACTACAATCCATTTATGAATATACATTGCTGGATACAAAATATTTCATCAACTTGGCCATAAGTCTCACAAAAGAAAAATAATGTCCAACACATACCAACCAATATGAAATGCAACGGATAGCTTCTATATTCATAAAGCCTATAAATATTTCGTTTAAATGACCTAAACGTAATTCGGTATTCGCGCGAAACTGATTAGATTCACTCATAGTTTGTATTCACGAGTATAATCGATAGAAATTTCAAACACCAATCACTCTTTCGCACTATCCGGCTGAGTTTGATTGCAAATCCATTTATACTGATAAAATATGCTTAACAAACATTTTGAACCGTTTTACTAATCCAATCGTAATTTATTGTATCATGAAATAAAATAAAAAATAGGAGTATCTCCATCAATTAAAGCAAGCGTTCAAAATCTAAAATTTAAATCATTTTTTTTTTTAATACAAAAATGTCATGAAGTGTTAAGTTAAATGTTTGTACTGAAAAAAAAATATTAAAATACAGAGATATTGAAATATCTATAATTATACTTCAATGGAAACTTGAATACAAATTAGTATAAGTATATACGGGCATTATTTTCGATTGATCATTAGAATTTATTTAAAATAGGTATTTCAAACACTTTTGAGCAGGCCTTGAAACCAAAAAATAATTTTTTGGATTTCAATTTCGGTTTCGGTTACCGGTATTTACTTTTAGCGATTTCGATTTGATTTCAGATTACGGTTTTAAAAAAATGTGGTTTCAATTAATACTTTGCATACCGGTTTTGTATATTTTTGATTTTGATTTCAATTTGAAATACCGTTTTTGGTAAATTACGTTTTTCCGTTTTAACTTCGCACACCGATTTGAATATTTTTGATTTTGAGTTCCATTTCAAATAACCTTATCAAGAAATTATGTTTTCCGTTTTGATTTTGCATACCAGTTTTATACATTTTTGATTTTGATTTCGATTTCAAATAATGAAATAACGATTGCAATAAAATAAAATATGTTGGTTTCACCTTTAAATTTTAAGTTTAAAAAAATTGTAAACAAGTATTTAAGAGGACGTCGTAATCGTATGTCTTTTCTCTGTCTTTCTAACACATAACATACAAAAATCAGTGACTAACCAATAGTGGTCTATGCGGAGTGGGATGTGAACACAGGTAGGGTTCATAGTTTCTACAATCAAGTTTCATAAGAAGTATTATAGGTATACAAATTACATTTCGTACCTTGTAATTAATATTTATACGCTTATAATATACAATATTATTATTAATTGTTATAGTTAAAGATTAATTCGTACAACTGTTGTACAAGACAGTATACGCAGTAGTATAGGAACGCTATACAGTAAAATGTTTATAACAATAATTCTAGGTATTTTCCTGCCACCAAAGCCGATCAGAAATAACCATTTTAAATAACCTATAAATTAAAGCTACAGCCAACAATAAATTAAACAAAATTTAAAAATGTATATTATACTATAATATTAAATAAATGTCCATGCATGGAAAATTATCTAGATAGATTAATATAGATAACTGAATTGCATTAATATTTTTTTATACAGGTATAATATTTGAATCTATATGGTATATCTATTTTGATCCTTTATAATATGTATACCTAGTCATAATAATAATAAATTAGTAAAAATAATCCTCAAGTCGTATGTGCATTGTATTTGTATAGAAAACTGTTATTGAAAATTCGTCAATATTTCTAAAATTAAAATAGTCAAGTTAAGCGAACTATTGTTATCATTAAATATTTACTATAACACCTATAACACCTGTTTTGTACGCCTAGCTATTATTATAAAAATATTGTAGGTGCTATAAAAAAAATGTAAATTGCAATGTTTTACTTAATATTCTAAAATGTTTTAATTTGGTTTTATTAATAGTGGTTTATAATTCATAATTCATAAAAATTATCATTGTATGTATTCATTAAAATTTGATAGGCATCTTGATTAGGCAGGTATTGAAATTATTATTAGACAATAAAATAATACAAAATTATAGTTTTATTTATACATTTTTAGAACTCTCTTTGGTAATGATAAGTAATAGACCTATAATTAAACATGAATCGATGTCTTAAAAATAGTTGTGACTTAAGCTTAGGTGTTGGGTGATTATTTATGAGGCCATGTGGGAATAATCAAATAATGTGTCGTTTGGCCATGCATTCTATATAGGTAAACGCATCCGGTCGACCGGAACAACAACTCTTAACAAAACAATGGTTTATTCACTACCTCTACTTTTTTTGGTTTTTAGTAGCTGTATTGCTGTTCAGAATTGGTCGGTAGCATAGAGTTACTCTATGGTCGGTAGGTATCCCACTATTTTTTATTCCATAGTTTTTTTTTTTAGGGTTAGGGTTCGACAACTGAGGTCATTAGCCTGGGGAACTGTAGGGGAAGGTACAGTAGGTTTTAACACGTGGGTTTTTGGCAGAATTTTGAATGGGCACCCGTAGCTTTCTGCCATGCACGGTTGGGGGGGGGGGGGGCGGCCTCTCTCTCCAGACACCACGAAATGCCCAAAGAGCGATGCTGAGATTCGAACCGACGACTGTGTGCGTCGCAACCGACGCCTTAGTCCGCTCAGCCAATTAACCCCCATTCCATAGTTTTATTTGGTCCAAGAACTTTAAAATTTCAATGGTATTAGTAAAATTATGGAAGTTCAAAGTTGCAGTGATTACGCGTGTATCGGCACTCGTTGCTGCACTCCTCAGCGCCGTCGCTCCGCTCCGCAAATCGAAAATATCCCCCCACTTGCTATACAACTCCACCTCAAGTTTGTGGAGTGGATATATGGTGGGTACTGGGTAAAGGTCCAAACAATGTTAGGGCCGTTAGGGACCAATCTCGAAACAATGTTTCTAAATTCTAATCGGTGCCACTAATGATTGTTTTTTCGAGACCGCAATAACTTATTTGGTACCAACTACTTTAATTTTAAGCATATAATATAGTATAATTATTAATAATAGTAAACTGTATAACTATAAATATAATTATGAACTATAATACTATAAAATATATAGTATAACCAAAACTAAATATTATTATACTCCCGTTTTTTTATTTTCTGATACCGATTTTATTAATTTTTTTTTTTTTTTTTATTTAAATTTTCGGTTTTGCTTGCAATTTATAATAGCGGTATACGCCTTTTCCTGTTTTGATTACAATTTCTAATAACGTTATCGGTCTGCCCGCGGCCGGCACTGTATTATCTATGATTGCATTATCGTGGTTAAAAATAGCGCGGGCTGCCGCGGCGAAATCATGTTGACCGCTGCGGTCTGCGGTCTGGTTGTAATATTTTACAGAGAACGCGACCAGTCACAAATTATTCATTCCTCATTATCCATCACTATGGCAGATGAGACTGAAAAATGAATTGATTTGGTGCACAATTATTCATATTTATATGATAATAGTCACAGTGAGTATATAAATACTGTTAAAAAAACAGAGAAGTGGAATGAAATTGCCGGGATACTCAATATGCCAAGTAACTACAGCTCTCGGAAAGGGGCGCATTAAAAAAGTTTCTAGTTTAAAACCTTCGTCACCTACGAAAACATGTGGGGCTGGGGTGGTTGTTCCAGGTAAAGGTTTAGGTGGTAAAATAGTTTTACCTTGTATGAACTCGCGATAAAAGGATGAATTCTCAAAAATACTACTGTCACTATGACGGCCATAACTACTAATGTCAACAATTATAATGATTGCCTTCCCAGACTAGTCACACATACTATTTTTTGTCACGCATCTTTGTTCGTCAATCACTCAAAAGTAAGATAATGCAGGGATCTAAGTAAAAACTAGACTATTCTATAAAAATAATGTTATGAATATAAAATGTTTAACACGTCCTGCGACAACGTTTTGATGTGAATATAAGATAGGTAGGTATAGTGAAAAATTAATGTTTTGTCAGGTCCGTGGTATAGATTTCAGTGTCTGGTTGTACAGGAAATACGACCAGCACATTTTGAGATTTCCATTTTGACAACCAGCGCTTTCTTAGATATTCACTTTACCGGCCGGCACTTTTTAGGATTTATATTTTACCACTTTTTACTTAGGGGACTGCCCACTGGACTGAAAAAGGTCGCTTATCAATGCTTCAATCGTCATCGAAAATTTAATCTTTGGTGTAAACTTATTCTTGCTGAAAAAGTAGTGTTTGAAAATGCCATTGCGTGTGCATAAAATATTAAATGTCTTTAGATGTTTCAACCGAAAAATAATATTTTTTTGAATTTTAAATCGCAAAAAAATAACTAAAATCGTTATTCTTTGTTTAAATAGGTATCTAATTTTGTGCAAATGTCTAAAAAACTATGTTAATATATTTTTTAGATTTTTATGTTAACAGTAGTTATAAGAATTATTATGTTTACAGTAGGTAGTTACCATAAGTAAAAATTAGAATCTTTGCTTTAACTTTTAATTCTTAGCTTTAAAAATTGAACATTATACAATTGAATGATTTGAAAATGTTAATGATTTTGATATTGTATGTTATCTAAATTTGAAATTTAAATACTAATAAAGTAATAACAAAAAGTCATACCTATTGATTTTTAATATGTTAAAATCAGTTAGAAATATTAAATACTACTTATAAGGAACTTAGTGTTAAATTTTAAAGCATTTTGAACCTATGAAAACATTTTTATTTAAATAAATAAAAAACTTAAAAAATTTAAAATTTCTATAAATAACTCAAAACTAGTCAAAATAATTTTCATAAATGATGATTATATTATAAACATTTGGTGAAAATATCAAGTACATACGGTTAGTAGTATTTGAATTAAAACGATAAAAGAAAATCATTCAATGAGGATTCGTTAATTTACGGCTGAATATCCAATGTCTAATTTATGAGTTCAATCACTCGTAAAAAATTAATTCGACTTTCCCGAAAATTATTTTTTGTTAAATGTAATAATATAATAATATCCAATATTCATAGAAATAGATACTCGAACGCCATTTTCGTTTGGAATCGTTTTATCATCGATTTCAATTTAATATATTATTATCATCCATTATACAATGACCTACTCTGTGATGACCCTTCACTCGACACCTTCTATTATGTGTAAAACGACTTCCTTTGTTATTCTTTTTTTACTTGTATGTTTCAAATAAGTAATAACTTTAACACAATATAAAAGCAATATTATCCTAAAGTAGGCATTGAATATATAACGCTATAGGGAATTTTCATTGCTTCGAGTTTGGTTTAAATACGATTCTAAAAAATGTTTACATTTTACATAGATATGTCAAACGTATTGAATCTTCAATAATTAGTAACCCTGCTGATGACTGGAAGTTCGTTAAAAACAAATGGTCTTTTAATGCGATTTCTATGGATATTTCCTATAAGAAAACAACCACAACTAACGAGCGGGAAGCGGCCAATTTGTTTTTACGCACTTCTCTTCTATTTTCTCCGATTATCAACTTAATCTTGATACTTTTTATAGGTATCAAGTCCTTTGATTTACTTAGTAATGTTGACTTTACTGTTGAAAATGTTTATAAACACTTATCTGACTTACATGGTAACTAGTTCATTGGATGGTTTATCCGGTTGGCGGTGAGTACTTATAACAATTAAAAAAATGTTGTACCTTTCCCAATCTGTTGCTCCTTTTTATGTTCCATTCGGTGTCTGATGTAAAATGCCAATATTGAACAATCGTTTCTTCTATGCCTATAATTTACTGTCTAGCTATTAATTTTATTATTATATCATAAACTGTACAACTAATGTGTAACTAAATATGTATAATGTGTATGTATGCCCAAAGTGTTTATCCCGTATATTTAATAAAACTAAAATAAGATAAATTCAACAGTTTAATATTTTAAGTATTTTAAGATGTTTGTGACATCTTGATCATTTTATTTATTTGTTCTAAAAGTTTTAACTACAGTTTCATAAGTGTTTAATGGAAAAGTCTTTTACTGACTGTATACTTAGAGTTGTATATTATGACGTTTTTATTTTAACTTACATTTTTCCGTTGTAGTTAGCTACTTTATTCATAGAGGCATTAATATTTCAACTAACCTCCAGGAAAGATTAAAATCAATTATTCTGTGAAGAGAAAAATATATTATAAAATTTTTTATTTTATACGTGTTTTAAATAATGCACTACTTCTCTTATTGTAAAATAAGTTATTGTGTATGCCTAAAAGATGTATAGGTACCACTATACAATTTATTACTCAAAATATAATTCATTAAAGCCGATGTACATGCTTGGTATAGAGACGATCATTTATGTTCATAATATAAGTGAAACATACGTAAATCCGCTACAAAACATTGAAATATTGTTTTCAACGCATACAATAGTGAGTGCCCGCACATATTATTAGAACACAATTTTATTAGTGTTTTAATTGGTTATCGTATGTAGGTTTCTACCGAGTAAACAATAAAGGGTGTTGGAGTTTGATGTTTCCCAAATAGATTAGGTATATGTCACGTACAATATATTATATGTGCATATATATCACGAAACTATACACGTAAATTTTGCTATGTACACATAATATACACATGCCACCTATGAAATAAACGTATGATGCGGTATGGTGAACGGGTTTACAGGTTACCACCAGGAATCTACCACGTTAGATTAATTTTATATCCCCAATATTCCAATATTAAGAAGCGTATATTATATATACCGTAAATATTTAAACATACTTATTTTTTAATTTTGAGCAGATAGAATTTCAATAATGTCGAAACTATACTTTGTATTGATTAATACTAGGTAGGTACTTAGACAATATTACAGGGTCCACTGTTAATAGTAGATAGGCGTGTATCATATATAATATATTATATATATATCGACATATTTTATATAGGTAGGTGCCGATTTATACACAGTGGGACCTCAATAACTCGAATCAGTTGAGGGTGGATAAAAAATTCGACTTATAGAGGTTCGAGTTATCGAGGTTTCACTGTACATATTATAATTAATACTACCTATATAATATTATATACATACATTTTATACCTATACGATCGTAAAATAGATAGTACAACAGCAGTGGTATTACAAGGACTTAGTGTTTGAAACGAAATAAGCCTAAGGGTTGTAGTTCTAACAACTTCAACACTCAATAAACAATATTACAAAATACTTAAAATATAATTAACTACTATGGTAATATGTACTTACCTACCTAATCATAATTAATGGTTTTCAAAATCAATAAAATATTAAAATATTGACAAAATATAACTCAATAAATAATAATACACCACATCGATACTTGAAAATAAAGTCATGACTATATATTTATCATATAAATATAATATAATAATACTGTCGATTTATTGACATCAGCCCATCCATAAAATGTATTTGAATGCTCCACAGCCTTATATACCTACTACAGGCTACTAAATTTAATCAAAAGTCAAAACAAAAACTTAATTTATCTAATTATTATCGAATTTACTTATTTTACTAATTATATATTATATTGTATATGTTACTGTGAATCTCCGCAGTTGGCGAATGCTGACAGTCACCGGTTAATGTCGTCGTACATCAAAATCATTGGTGAATATTTACAATGTTTACATATTCATTAAATTCGTGTATTTAATACAAGTTCATTAGTGAATGTTGACATTTATACATCGATATTGGTGAATGTTGGTAATACCGATATTATTTAATCTAATTTAGGAATAACGGAAGGGTCACAATTAAAAAAACAGTATCTTATACTATCTAGTACCTTTGCTGAAGTATAAGGTATTGTACAAATTGATAATTTTGATAAAATGTTTTGTTAAATATACTATCTACTATTTAGTACCTACCTATGCAGTACCTATAAAGTATTGTGCAAGTTAATAATTTCGATAAAATGTTTTTAACGATTATAGACTAGAAACCAGTTTTCAGTGTGTAGAGAAAATTTAATATCAATCACTGATGTACTAAGGGATCAACAAATTTCCTTAAGGGAAGCTTTTACATCAAATGCATTAATTGGTGGGCAAGGATATACAAGTTTTAAGTGTACTACAAAAAAGCTGTAGAAATTTTTCCATTTTATGTATTACAGATTGTCATACTATACTAAGTAATAATATAAAATAATCATAATTTAAATACCTTATAATAATACAAATATAATATTTTATTTTATTAAACATAATATTTATTTATTCATTATAATAGTAAACTGGACGAGCCCTTGACATTTATATAACATTTATAGTTAATAATATAATAATACATTATTATATACAAATTATTTAACAGATAATATAATACAAAATAATTAGACACAAGTAGTTATGTGTAGATGTAATTAGATCCATTAGCTAATATCATCATACACAAAACGAGTTAATTATATAAATAATTTGTCACCCAAAACGGGACCATGAAAGGAGAAAAGTTGCGCAAATTAGCACCAGAACATTAAAATTAATCTTCCCTAACATATCTGGAGCGTCAACTTCCCCACTCAAGAGTTTTTAATCGTGTGGAAGGCAGTCGATATGCAGTACAAAAGTATATTTTAAGAATTTACACTGAACACGCTCGATTTGGCAAGAATCACGTAAATTAAGAGCGTCCCAGGTTCAAGGTGGGATCGTACAAATGCACAATAAAGTGCTTTTAAAGAACTACACACATTGAACTCAGATAAAATTCTTTTTATGAAACCAAGCATTTTTAAAGCCTTGCACGTGATTTTTTTCCGATCGAATGCACAATGACACCTAGGTCAACTACATGACTACCAGAAAAACTTAAACTGGTAGATACCATCAACTAGATAATTATGCCGAATAGGGCTATGAGAACGCGTAAAAGACATATAATGACACTTGGGAATACATAGCTCCAAACCAAGCTGCCTAGACCAAATTACAAGGGCATTGAGTTCACTCTAGAACAGATCGCAATCACAAGAGGAATCATAGCGAAAGAATAATTTTATATCGTCAGCGAATACGAGAAATCAGCAATTATTTAATACGGAGCGGATGCTGTTGATAATATGTTGTTTCTATTTTATAATATATGATATATTCAACTATAGTAGGTACCTACTATAATACTATAATAAGTATAATATTATATGTGCGAATACGTAACTACTAGTTACTATTACCTACAACATTAACCAAAACCTTACTTGTCTATGTCAACATTGACCAAAATCCTAACATAAATGTCAACATCCACTACCTAGTAAATGTCTGTATTATTTTAATTTTTTAACATTCACCAATTTATTAGGTGTATATTAACATTCACCTGGTGACTGTTAGCATTCACTAATTACGGACATCCACAATAACATAATATATAATATATTGTTGATAAATTTTTAATATAATTAAAAATCTTTCTAATTAATTATTTCAGTTAAAAAGTTAAAAAGAATATGTTCATGATAATCAATGCTCTTAACAGTTATTTCTATCTGTACTCAGCCAGCCTTCTTAGCAAGATAGGTCAATCTTTTATAAATTGTTTGTCACGCCAGCGAAAACCAATTGGCAGTTAGTATATAACTAGTTATATACAAAAAGAACCTATGGTTGAGAAAGTAAATTGTAACCTTCCAAATAAAAAAACAATCTGTGTACGATATATCATTTATAATGTATGATAATAAACACAAGCAGAGCACTTTGTCATTTATGGCAAATTGTTTTCGAGAGCAGAACGTTTACATTTTATTTATTCACGATGACTCATAGTCAAATACTATGAAAATCATGCTCCAAAAATGAAAATTAAACTTGTTTAATGCTTAATGATTGCAAAAAAATTATAAAGATTGCTAAACTAAACTCATTGCTTAGTGGATTAAGAAATGTATGTATATATAAATATTGAAAAATCAATCCAGACGAAGAAACGCCAACATTTTTGTCAGGCGTTTAAAGGTGTTGCTTGTTTCCAGTGATGTCATTGAAGGGGTAGGTAAATCAATTGCAGATATTATCCTAGTAATTAAAAACTATGATTTCCACTTTCTCCGCCTAAAAAATACTTAAACATTTACAATTTTAAATCATATGCTTTTAAACGTATTTAGCATTTGAACGCATCATTAGAATGTGTGCCAAGCTAAATATTATCAACATTATTGATTTCTTGCTTATTGTAATATTATTTAGACATAGTTTAGTATTATCGATTCATTAAAAAATCGTAAACTTTACCATTGCTCAATACTTTGGTTCTAATAACGGGTTTCTGGACGGTTCTTGTGTACTGTTTTTGACCGTAGTATTTTTGTACAGTTATACATCTAAACCAGTGGCGTCTCCAGAACTTTTTTGTGGATGGGCCACAAAAATTAAGTTCAGAATGGTTTTACCCCCTCCTCATACTAAAATTTGATCTATTTATAAGTTTTAGTATTTTTTATTCTATATAAGTCTAGTACTTATATAAAAAGTTGAGTGGGCACATGCCCACCGGGCCCACCCCCTAAACACGCCACTGATCTAAACCTAATATAGGCTTTTACCGAGTTTTCACCATAGTCATAATTTATGTTTAAGCCCATGTAAAAGAATACGATTTCATGGTTTATTACAAGAGTTCGAATTTGAAGGCAAAATAATCAATAAAAAAAGCATTCAAAAATATTCTACAAAAATAAACACAGTAACTAGTAGGTATTAAAAAAAAAAAAACGAGAAAGTGGATGTCGCTTTGTTGTACTGTAGGTTACAAGTGGGTTTCTGTAATGGATGGAATAAATTTGAATCCAATGATATCATATCACTGTATACGAAAAACGATTCTGAGCGGAAACAGTTTATCTGTCTAGGATATATTATAGATTATTAAAAATTTTAAAATCTTAGATTTAAAAAGAAAAATTTTTATGTTGTCAAAATTCAAACTTTGAATGCTTATAAAAAAAAGTTGTGACAATATATTTCTTTTATTTTTCAACTAATAGTGTAAAAATATGTTAGGCGCCTTGTATTTAATTTTCAAATCTTAGATTTAAAAAGAAAATTGTTTATGAGTTTCTAGCTTAAAAAATAATTTGCGAATTTTCGTGATTTTTATGTATTTTGTCAAAATTCAAACTTTGAATGCTTATAAAAAAATTGTGACTACCTATGAATTTATTTTATTTTTCAACTGCTATGTAACAATATGTTTAAAACCTTGTATTAAATTTTTAAGATCTTCTACCCAAAAAATAAATTTTTATCGATATTAATTTAAAAAAAACTAATAATGATCGAAAATTGCATATGCCTATGAATAGTTCAACTTAAGTCGAGAATTTTCGAAAATTACATGGTGGATAGAATTACTACGTGACTACTTATATAAACATTCGATGAAAATTTCATGTATCTATGGTCATTTTTTTAAAAGTTACATCAAAAACCAAAATTGATTTTGTCGAAAATTGATTGTGCGACGCGGTTTCGTCAATACACACCCATATTTTATGTTCAACTACAGCATCGCGAATATTTTTAACAAAACCTCTTCGTAGCATATTTATCAAAGTATTCTTTCCGTAATGTTGATTCGCATAAAATATTTTTAATGCAATATTTTGATAAAAAAAAAACATCTAAAAACGTTATTATTTAATTTATTCATAGGGATATTTACCACAACCAACGCGTTGCACAAATCGTAATTGAAATCTGACATATTGTATTTGTATGAATGAAAGGCTGAATTTTTTCACTATTTTCAATTTTTGCAAGTGCATTATTTTGTTTGTCTCTTCCAATATGTTGCTGCATATAGATTTTTTTTCACTTGACACTTTAACGTCACAAATTTCACAGTATAAAATTAATCCATCGATTGAAAAAACATTTTCATCGAATTCCGTAATATACTTTATCAACATAGAATTGTGGTTTTGTTTGACTTACGGCATAATTTAAAAAAAAATTAAAATAAAATAAAAAACAGAATAAAATAAAAGCATGGAAAAATTATTAAATGACAATTGCGGTCGACAAATACGAGCTAACAAGCAGTCTTGAATCTACGCATTACGAACATATTTTAATCTTTAAATAGGTAGTACGGATACTTTTATGGCTATATCAAATACTCGATAAGACTGTTGTAACGGATAGATAATTATAGAAACATAACATCGACAATGCACCGTCTTCACAAGTTCTTATCGATTTGTGCCGATAATACGTAAGCTGTGAATAAAATTATTAAATCAACTGAAAATTAAACATAAAAAGGCAAAAAAATAAATACATTCATCATCTTAGAAATTAAATGAAACACGTTAATGTATAAAAATTATTTATCTATTATGATTATCAGAAGAAAAGCTTTTGCCTTCAAATCTAAACCCTATTTATTACTTTAATAATTGTTTTGATAACCACCGAATAAGTTCCTGTAGGGTTATTTAAAATAAATCGAAATATAAATGGACACATGTTTGGGTTATAAAAGAAAAAAAAGATGTCAGCAAAACATTACCGCCTACGTTAGTTATAATACACAATATGAATTGTGTATCATCAAATGTATGACAGGGATCGAAATCGGTTTTTTTTTCATTATTGAACCGGAATCGACACCAAAATCCTTAAAACGCCGGTTAAAAAACCATCTACAAAACCAAAACTGAAACCTTAGAATTAAAATACCATTCTTGACACGTTTTTGAAAAACCGATTAAAATTTAAAACTAATATCGGTTTCTTTGAATTTTTTAAAGTTAATTATATTATTTGTAATTCTTGTTAAAATAAATATTTTTATACGGAGAAAATAGTATAATGTTCGAAGTTATTAATAAAAATACCAATGCTATAGGTAATCAGTATTACGAATATTGTTATATTTATATTTTATATTATTACAATACTAATTGGTTCAAAATTAAAATACAAATATCACAATTTATTTCTGTCATTTTTTTCACCCCTATATGCGGTTATGTACGTCTGTATTCTTTCTATTCTTTCCATGAGTAATAGCTTATGAGTTATGATAGAAAAAAGTATTAAATAAGATGTAGTGTTTGTAAATGTTCAAAAGGAATGAAAGAGGATGAATACTTTCAACTCTTAAATTCATACATTGCATGAGACCATCATAAGGAACTTATAGTTAACATTTTAAGTTTCAATTTCGCATTATTTTTAGTTACACATTTTTTTATGAAAACCAGACAAAAGACATAATGTCACAAATAAAGATGAAGAATATTATACTCCATAATTTAATGGTACGAATATTATGAAAATGTATTCCCATTTTCTATTTGTCTCGCTTAGTATTACAATCATATAAACAATAAATTATAGACTTACAAATCAGTTTTTCATATAGTATTGAAATTATGCAAGTAATGTGTAGAATTTTTTTGCTATCTGATCCTGCGCGACTGCACGGCCTTGCCCGCGAAAAATTAAATTACCATTGATTGATAGATTTACTTCTTATTACTATACTAAATGTATAAACTGTAAAGATTTTTACACTGATATTTATGTTTATTTTGTCCAAATGGAAAATTTAAAATTCCGGTCTAAAATTATATCTAATCATGAGTACTAGGGCTAGGATTTTAAAACAAATATTTTTATGTATGAGATAGAAATCTAATTTTTATACTTAAATTCGATACGTCATTCTTATTCCAAATAAACCAATTTGTTTTTGCTTCTTTTGGCTTTTTTTTTTTTTGAGTAAAATAAATGCTATTTTTGCTTTTTTATTGTTTTTTTTTTCAGTTATTCTAGTTGTGACATTTGTGTATTATGTTTATTATGCTAAAGTAATAAAAAAATTTAATTTAAGTAATCAGAAAATCTGGAATACGCAGTATTAACTAAATAGTTATATTTTATATTGCATGGTTTTCTATATATGTATAAAAGCATTCTGTCAGACAATAGAGTCAGTTTCACAATGAAAATCTCGCCAAATACATGGTAGTGAATTCTTTTTTATTTAAAATAATTTTTCCATTATAGATTCTGAGCGGAGCGATGAATGTATTGATTTTACAATTGATTTTACAATGATGTGTGTTTTGTGTGGGTGTGTGTGTGTGTACATGAAATGTTGTCGAAATAATTCTTCGATTTTCAACTTCAGTAGCTTTTCCGGTTGGAAAGTGAATTTAGTTGGTGTATTGCATGGGGAGATCAAATTTTTAAATTCCCAATAGTTTTCAAAAGCACAGGGATAAACCAAAAAAAAAATAAAAAAATTTTTGAGGAAAAATGGTAAATACTGATTTTTTCTATACTTGATAAATTTTTCAAAATATTTCAAATCTTTTTAGTTATTTATAGACATTTGAAATTTTCAATCTTTTAGTTTTTTTTTTTTTATAAATGACAATAAAATTTTATTCGTTGGATAAAAAAGCTTCAAAATGTAATACAAGACTCCTTAAATATTGTCATTATGGTAGTAAAAAAAAATTAAAAATAGGTACATGGTCACAGTTTTTCAATACGCATTGAAAGTTCGAATTTTGACAAAATACGGAATTTGTAATTTATTTTGAGTTTAAAAACTCATAAAAATGTATCTTTTTAAATCTAAGATTTGAAAAATTCAATACAAGATTCTTCGGGAGTTTGTATACTTTTATCAAATAAAAATGCCTACCGAAAAGTCAAAATAAATATTTATGAGCATTTGAATTACAACATTGGTTATTCACTCAATTTCTCTAGTAAAAATATTTTTATTTTGTTGTTATTCAAAAACAAATATCTATATAAACTTGAAATTTACACTACATGTTTATTTTATTAATCTCTATATTATACTTATTAAAATTTTCAAAATAATTCAACAATTTTTAAGTTATTTATAGTAATTTGAAATATTCCGTTTTTTTAGTTTTTTATTCTATAAATGTCGATAAAATATTTAATTTATTGCGTCAAAAAACTTGAAAATGTAATACAAGGTTCCCCTAAGTTGATATAATAGCAGTTGAAAATATTAAAAATACATACGCACGTTTTTTTTTTTTTTATAATTGTTTAAAATTAAAATTTTGACAAAATCTATTTTATTTAAATTGTACAAATTCTTTAGTTGTAAAAAATTTATGAAACGTTTAAATTGTATAACTTAGGGTTGAAAATTAAAAACAAGGTTCCACGTTAGTTGCTTATTCTTCTGCAAAAAAAATCTAAAAACTATACACAAGAGTTTATTTTTATAGTTATTTTAAGTTCAAATTTGGATGACATTAGTAAATTACATATTAAATAATCGAAAATAACAATTTTAGTTATATTGTTATAATTTGAAAATATTTCTAGATTATACTTTATTCTCTAATATTAATAGTTAATGACTTATATTAATACTTTATAATAAATTGTATATACCTACTACAAATGATTGAGTGAATCGGGTACATAATGAATTTAATTTGATTAATTTGGAATTTATTTTATAGGTATCTACGTTTTTTTTTTTTTTTTTTTTTGAAATAATAATAATATAATTAATATAGTATAACATATTCTAGACTGACAAACCGTCTTCACTCAGAATCGTTTTTCGCATACAATATTGATATTATATCATTGAATTCAAATTTAATACCATCCATTACAGTAACCCACTTGTAACCTACTGTACAGTAGAGTGATATCCACTTACTTATCCGCTTATTTTTATCCACTTTTACAACTAATTCATGCTAATTTTTTGTCATGCTTTATTTTTGCTTTTTTGAAACAATTTTTTGCTCATTTTGTTATTTTTTATGCTTTAAAATCCGAGCCCTAATAATAGCTATATTCATTTTTGTAACCATTGCTAGAAATTAAGAAATATAATTTAATACATATAATATGAACAAAAAAATTATAGTCTTTCATGAATCGACAAAATTCTATATTTTTAAGTTGAAAGTAAGTTATAAAATATAGCCTATGATACTTAACGGATCTTGCACAAACATTTCATAAAAATCGGTCGAAAACTGTAGGTTTACATGCACGGAATCTGTTTTAGGCTTTTGATTTTATACAGACATACAGTAGATATATTTGATTAATTATAACTTTAGGTATTAGGTACTTATACAAGATTTCAGCCGGTTTGAAATTAATAATAGATAAACAGTTTTTCCGTTTTGTTTCAGTAATTAAATAGGTATATAATACAAATACATTTAGGTAAAATGAGTTATTACATGATTTTCCAATTCTCAATTCTATATATATATTTTTATGTGAACAAACAGCTGTTGATAGCTTTCATCGAATGAAATGCTTAATCCTATATGTAAATCTAATGCTGTTAAGATTGTTTTTATGTATTTCATAAAAGGTATGTCCAAAATTAAAAGAGCCATATATATCACAAAATAATTTTAATTGTACTCATATTTTTTTTGTATGTGTGATTTGTATATAATTTTAAGATTGATTGCTTAGTGATTAAAAGAAATTATTTTTTTATGTGATACATTTAAATAACCCGTCTCCACCAATTAGATGAAGGACTTTTGCGTATGAATATATATATATATATTTATATAACGCAATGGTGTAAAATAATAATTAATGTTTAAAAATATTTTACGCTAATAATTATACTATTTGAACTTCACATAATAATGCACCTAAATTGGACTATACCTCTATAGCATCGCCTCTTCATGTCTACCTATTTAGCTATCACATATTGCAACAACGCGATGGAAATTAATAACATATTATATTATGTATACATACCGTACACAACGTCTGGGCCGGAGACGATAAAAACGTAGCCAACGGGACGTAATAAAAAAAAAGGGAAAAAAATGTTCACCCGTATAATATCATGTTATACTATATATATATATTGTACGTTACATATTAAATACATGTGCGAAGAGAACATTTCGTCATCACGACTTTACGGTCGGGGCGCTGCGCGTACAACAATGTATATGTGTGTACCTCGCACATATAGGCATTAGGCACACATAAATATAATATCATATTATATTATATTATATCCGGCCGGAACGAGCTGCCGACCGAGTATTATAATATTATATGTGTTTATGCCGCTTTAACGACCGTTTCGTGTGACTGTATATTATATAATAGTGTGATTTTTTTTCTTCTTGTCCACACGAGACATACATTATTATCACGTTTTATTGCTGTCGATTTTTGTGTGTGTTCATGCGTGCGTGCGTGTGTTTTTTTAGTATTCAAAGTTCAAAATATCGCATTGGAATTACATACGTCATATTATTCACTATTATTATAATATCGTTTCCGTATTCAGTGTACCTTTACACTGATGTGTAGAACGAATTTCAACAAACCACGTCTTTTAAACATTGACACTTCCGAATTTTAAATAAAACTCGCTTCGAGGGACCATCTCAATAGACTTATGAGGGATAGCGAGTTTTACTGTACTTGACAAATTGTATTGGTGAGTTGATATTGAGTAATGAGTATATTTAGGTACCACCGGTGGGACACACTAAACATTATGGTATCAAACCAAACTTTTAAATGGTTAGGTTAGGTTAAACTATGGTTATATCGAACAGAACACAAGCCACTTAGTGCATTTTCAAAATTGAACTCTCCTTTTGGATGGAATGTCAAATCAAATATTTTAGTTATATGTCTAACCAAAATCACCAATATAATATTATTCAAGTTTTGAGTTAAATTAAGTCATATCTTTACTTTTAATCGGTTTATGGAAAATAATAAACAAGTATGTTTGTATAAACTGTGATATTTCATCAATATATTAGATTTTAGAAATTATAAAAATTAAAATATAAATACCAGAAACATTTTTTGTTCAATACGTTTATTGTGTTTATTTATTTTTTTTATAGTTCAAATTAAATATAAATCATAGAATTTCAAACTTTTTGTTTAACTTCAGTTCGGTTAGGTTTTTTCAAACTTTGGTTGTACTTTTGAACTTTGAACATTTTTATCCACCTCAAATATTTACTGTATTTTACAAGCTGAAAATTGATTGGGTGCGAGTGAATAATTGCACAACATCATGAATAATTATTATGATTTATGACACTTTTAGTTGACGGTACTAATTTTATACAAGTCGTCCTCGTTATTTTTGAAATTATAAAACCAAATTCAATAAAAAAAAAGCGGGTAAGTCGTGGATGTCGCTTTGTTGTACAGTAGGTTACAAGTGGGTTACTGTAATGGATGTAATTAAATTTGAATCCAATGATATTATATCATTGTATACGAAAAACGATTCTGAGTGAAGACGGTTTATCTGTCTAGGATATATTATAGATTATTAAACATTTTCAAATCTTAGATTTAAAAAGAAAAATTTTTATGAATTTCTAGTTTGAAATAATTTGCGGATTTTCGTAATTTTCGTGATTTTTACATATTATGTTGTGAAAATTCAAACTTTGAATGCTTGTAAAAAAAAATTGTGTCTACACATTTCTTTTATTTTTCAATTGCTATTGTAAAAATATGATAGGAACCATGTATTAAATTTTCAAACCTTAGATATAAAAGAAAATTTTTTTATGAATTTCTAGCATAAAATAATTTATAAATTTTCATGATTTTTACGTATGTTGTCAAAATTCAAACTTTGAATCCTTGTAAAAAAAATAAATTGTGACCATGAATTTATTTTATTTTTCAGCCGCTATTGTTAAAATGTGTTAGAAACCTTGTATTAAATTTTCAAGCTTTTCTACCGAAAAAATAAATTTTTATCGATATTTATAGGAAAAAAAAACTAAAAAAGTTGAAAAATTAAAATGTCAGTAAACAGCTCAAAACAAATGTAAATATTTTGAAAATTTTATCAAATATATAAAATGCCTATATAAACATTCAGTGAAAATTTCAAGTATCTGCGGTCATTTATTGTTTTAGACTTTTAGAGTTACAACAAAATAAGAAAATCACTAAATGTGAAATCCAGTGAAAATCCAATGTTGTAAAAATTTAAATTTCAAATGCTCATAAAAATTTAATTTGAATTTCCGGTGGACTTTTTATTTGTGATAAAGATTGAAAAACTTGTAAGGAATATTGTATTAAATTTTCAAATCTTAAATATAAAAGGAAAATTTTTTATGAATTTCTAGCTTAAAATAATTCGTGAATTTTCGTGATTTTTACGTATTTTGTCAAAATTCAAACTTTGAATGCTTATAAAAAAGAATTTTGACTATGAATTTATTTTATTTTTCAACTGCTATTGTAACAATATGTTAAGAGCCTTTAAATTTTCAAGCTTTTCTGCCTAACAAATAAATTTGTATTAATATTAATTTAAAAAAAACTAATAATGATCGAAAATTTCAAATGCCTATGAATAGTTCAACTTAAGTCGAAAATTGCATGGTGAATAGAATATACTTATATAAACATTCGGTGAAAATTTCATGTATCTATGTTCATTTGTTTTAAAATTACATCAAAAACCAAAATCGATTTTGTCGAAAAATGAGTGTGCGTAAAATTTCCCGTTTTCCCTTAATTTTTAGTTTGTTTTTCTCGATTATTTAGAAAAGTATTAAGAATTTTTTAATTTTGACCCCCCAAAGTACCAATACTAGATTCACTTTCTGATCGAACTGGTACTGAAGTCAAAAATCGAAGCATTTTTACTGCCCCAAAACGTGATGATAGACACAAAAAAAAAATTAAAAATAAAATTAAAAACACACATTATGGTAAAATCAATACATTCATCACTCCGCTCAGAATCTAATATCACATTTTGATTTATTTACAGTTGTAATTTCGACAGGGGACTTAAAGTCATTTAAAAACTAGATGTGTGCATGTACTTAAATTTTTTTAACGTGTTTGATATCAATAAAATAAATAACATTTTAAATAACAAAGTACAATAATTTAATTTAGATGATTAAACATACTTACTTCAACCTATTGCCGAATAAGTAAAAAAAAAAAAAAAAAATGTTATCTAAATGAAACAAACATTTAAATTTTTTTGATTAGGAAATAGTCAATTTCATTGATTGATTGACGAATTTAATTGATGTTTAGTTAATTTTAGCATTTCTGCACAATAGTGTGTTGTGTTTAAAATTTGAATTATGCAATTAATAAATGTTGTTTTAATAATAAACGTCATTTTAAAAAAATTTCCAAATATAATAAATATGTTTCAAAAACCTAAAACAGATTTTTTTTGTATATTATATAACTCGTTAATATTGTACACAAATTGTTTATTTTATTTTGTTTAGATGAAAGATGCTTTAATTGTTGAGTCAAATTTTTATAAAGGCTAAATAAAAAAAATAAATAAATAAACATAACAGATTTAGATTTGTCTGTAACATAAAACAAATTTTATCCCGCTGACTTTTTTTTTACTATTGCACCAAGTCTAAACACCTGTAAGCAAATATGTGAATTTTGGTAGTTCTCTACCATAGTTATAATGACATGATTTATTATCTTACATCATATTATATTTTAAAGATTCATCTCTTCTTCAATTAGTTATTATTTTATTAATTAACTTGAAGTTATATGTAAATCATTTTATAACTTGAATGTATTGACTTTAATGAGTTCAATATTCTGATTAATGAAACTAGAAGTGTGTCCAAGTTATATTTTTCGGCTATATATATAATGCTTGAAATCTGATTAGTAACTATTATTTTTTAATTTTTTTTTTTTTTTTTGATGCTAGCAAAACTGAAGACATTTAATATTTGAATATAAATATAAGTAGTCGATTTATTATGAACCATTCACAGGTACCCTTAAAATATTGTCTTGCAAATATTTATTTATCATTTCAACAATAATTGTTGAGGTTCCCATGAATAATTTTTATTTGCTGCCAAATATTTTTGATGTGAAAAGTATTTTGCCACGAAATCAAAACCGTTGATCGTAGCAAAACAGTACAATGCATCATTGTTGCCAGAATTTGAAAATGAGATTACGATATAGTGTCTCTAAAATGTCTGTCTATTTCTCAAAACTACAAGCCGTACCATAGATAGGCACCTACTGATATTATGAACACGGTAAATTCAGTATTACGACTATTTGAGGATTAAAAATTGATAATATCAAGTCGTATTTGTAATATTATTGACGCATTAAGATTGCCTATACCTGCAAGGTGGCTGTACTTACATTCGCTCATTGCCATATCCGTAAACCTCCACAGATAAATTGAGTGACCTCAGACGTGTGACAGGTGCGAGTGCACTAATTATATAATTCAAAGTTCAAACAACTATAGACTTCCGTGATTAGTACTCACCATCAGTAAATTATACACAGGCAGCTATATGAGAGAACGCATTTCACTGGTACTCCACGGTCTCGAGGTCTAAATTTTCCTACCTCGAGGTACCTTAACGGTTCAAAACCATTCAACTGTACCACTGAGCAGTCAAGCGTCTGCGATAGCGTTCTACGTATCTGGGTAAATTTATTTTTATTTTTAAAGTTAGGTATCAATGGCGTAATTAAGAATTTGGTTTTTTTTTAGGGGGGGGGGGGGATTTTATGTTTTTAACAAAATTTGTAAGCTTCATACAGTCATACAGTAACCTAGATTAGAAAATTGCGCCACTCCACAGTAATGATTGAAAAACCACATACAAAACGCAACAATTGTATTCAATGCTACACGCATGCCAAGCTTACGGTCATACGTGCAACTATTATAGTCAGAAGCCCAGATGCGGCGAAGATCACTCAACTGATATGTGCGCCCAAAGATAGTAGCCTTCCGGCTAAACTATGCTCTGGTGCACATACAATATCATATAATAAGGTTGTATCATATACAAAAAACTAACGAAATCCACAAACAAACCAAAAAAGGTAAAAAATCAAACACAACAAGGCACCGCACGTCGTCGCATGCAACGTATTCACCTCGAATTATCCATCATACTCCAGTATAACAGCTGTCCAACCAATATCCAGTATACTACAGATTTAACGACAAACATTTCAAATTAACTTAAAACATTATTACATCTATTAATCTCTCTAATAACCGTAATCTCAAGCAAACAAAATTATTTCTAACATTAAATCTCATCTTATCCACAACCTCATTAAAATTATCTACAATCCCCATACTATATTTTATTTGTATAAAAACCGAAAATCATTAACACATAATGCACTATATGCTGAAACATTTTAATTGTAATGAAAAAAAATACTGTAACCTACGTATACCACTAAATATTAAATGTTAGCGGAAAAATAAAAGTTTTGGGGGAATCTATCCCACTTATAAACCCCTTTAATTACGCCCCTCATAGGTATACGTAGTGTAGTACCTATGTTAAAAAAATTGTTTTTTGTTAAACTTGTAAGTTGTATTACTATTCAACAGAATTTAATTTATTCTAGTTTTTAACAAGGATTATGTAATATTTAATACAGTAATGGAACACCAGCATTACAAATCCTCGAAAATTCAAATTTTTCGGAAACAAAACAAAAATTTGAGTTACAGAATAATACAATGTGTCAATGTATTGTACATATTGAGATGTGGGCTACAGGTCATTCATTTGAGCTATCAATAATTCGACTTAGGTATAGATATTCGAGTAATTGATGGTCTATGTTTATAGTTGGGTTACCATATTAAACAAATTAATTTAAAATTATTTTAGTAGTTTTCTGTTAGTTAATTGATCTAAAAAAAACTATGGTATTAAAATGTATAAATAGGTTTAATTAAAAATTGATAACTTTAAACTTCCTACTGATGCCCTAGGCCATAGGTGGACAGGGTATGTTTTTGTTATGGCACAATGTCACGCACATTTAAATATCGATAACGCGTAAAACTTATAACTTATAAGGAACTATTACCTGCATCAATATTCCATGTCTCGTTTATACTTCAACATTTTCGAACGGATAGTCTGTTTTACACAATAAAATTAAAAAGAAAAAGTTTCATTTAATTTAAAAAATTGGAATGGAAAACTTAAAAAAAAAAAAACTATTCTGTTAAAAATATTTAAAACGTAGTGAGTGCCCAAGACGTGAATACTTCGAATTGATAATAATAAAAAAAATACCTTTCTTCCTTCGCTTCGGATGAACAAAAATTAGCTGAGCAAATAATAAATGCGTCGAGTAATACGTTAGGAAAAAAAAAATACTGCAACTTGTGCGTAGGCACTACGTATAGGTAGGTACATATTATTTTTTTTACAGTTAAAGTGCTTCACGCCATGTAATAGTTTCGTCTATATATAAATGTATAATATTGTATGGTGTTTTATATATTGTTCGTATATATACCATGTATAAATTTTATCACGTACATAAACAGAGAGAGTTGGGTTATACCTAACTGTGACCATAAAATGTCAACAGTGTCGAAACGATTTGAACGTTAAAATACGACGGGCTCGTATAGTATAAATAAATATATATAGGCGCGTATTATTATGCATTCGTAAACCGTGCGTATATACAGGACGATTCTTTTGTCGTGAACCAAGTGGTGCTGGCATCAATAGTTTATCACTAAATACAAGGTATTACATTGTTTGAATTTAAACAACAGTATATTATTACATAATATTGCAAACATGATGGAAAATAATTAAAGAATGATTATCGACATTTAATAAAAGTTTTAACGCCTCATCATATTTTCTTAAGATATTGCCCGATTCGTGACAAAATAATCACTCTGTATATTGTATATAGATATTATTATGTGCAGGATCGTTGTCCCAAACCCTCCTCGCGTCGGCTGCAGGTCGCGGTAGGTTTAGACTGTTTAGCAGCAGCAGCAGCAGCAGCAGCATCAGCAGCAGTAGTAACGACGTCGAAATGCCGCCGATATACATAATAATAATAATGATAATAATAATATTACGACCGGCGACGGCGGTAGTGGATATTAAAAAGATATATTATTTTGATGTCGTAAACGCCGAGACGTTTTGTCATTGGATGTGAAAATATATAAAGGGGGAAAAACAAAGAAGACGACAATAGGTATACAGTTGCGCGAGGCCGCTTATATTACGCTGAAAATGCTGATGCAGTGTGGCGTTTAGCGAGGCGCTGGTTTAATCGATATTTCACCGGAAAGGTGTTACAAATATAATATAATACCTACAATACACACCAAGTGGAATATGATGGGTGTTTATTTTTACCGGCACATTTTATCGATCGCAGAAGTACCTAAAACATTGATGCCACTGTGGATGAGGTATTGTTATATCGTATGACTTTCGTGATCAGCTACAGTGCCTGGATTATATACAGAATGGTTAAGAGTATAACCATCCCCCTAATTTTTTTTTAAAATTAGGTTTATATTTATAATATGACAAAAAATAACTTCACACTTCATGTTTAATTTATAATTGTACAACCACAGTTTATTTTAAGTAGGTATTTGAACTTTTAAGATCGTCAAACAGGTTTAGATTTATTGTCAATCCACTGAATTTATTATTCATTATTCATCGGGATAAATAATGAAGAAATAATTGATATATTTTCCAGAATAAAACCCAAGGTCGATTTTGTTTTATGATTTAAAATTGTATTTAACCATTTTTGTTATTATTTATATTTTGTGTAAATTATTATATTATACATTTATACATCGTACTGTATAGTTATATTATCATTAAAATTATAATATAATTATGTACTTTTTAGTGCATATGTTTATGTTTAAAATATATTAACCTCCCCCCACCACCAAAATTGACCTTGTATCGTGGGTGGTCGGGTAGGGGGAAACGGGGATGTAGAGCTTTTCTATAATTTATAATATAATAATAATTAAATCCTTCGCGTGAGATGTTGCGTTATATAGCACAGTCAAAAGTAAAATGAAAATTTAGAAAATCGTACAGATAAAAATGAGGAGAATAATATTAAAATGATAATAAATTTCTAAATCAAAATTTTATTTTTGGAGCCAAATATTTAATTTAGGTGTACAAAATTAAATAAATTTGGTAACGCAAAAACTGATGTTTGAAAATAATATAATATCTTAATAGTTATACTATTTATGTAGATACCATTCATTTTATTTCAAATGTTCTCATATTTCACGTTAATCCCTGATGAACATTAACATTATTTTAATATCTTTAATAACATTAATTTAATTTGATTTTTATACTTGAAGTTGTAAATGTTGCTAGACTTATATTAAGTGCATAACTGTAATATATTATTCATAAATTACCTATACAGACAAGATAAGAGAATTATAACATTAAGTTTTTAATATAAAATGTTATAAAAGCTTTGTTGTAATCATTAATTTGATAATTTTTTTCAGAATTATAAATCATTTATTGTTTAGATTTAATACAATAAAAAAAAAAAACATAAATTTGTTTATTAAATCCGTTTTTGTGCGTTATTTGAAAATGCAAATAAATAATGGTGAAGATGGTGTTTGGACGAAACAGTTACGGTATGAGATGAATAATTTCAAGGAAAGCTCTAGCGTTTTAAGCGGTCTTATGTACACAGCTTTAATGACATTTAAAAAATGTAAATACAAAATAAAAATACTAATTCAAAGAAACTTACAAATCATCCCACGTCAGTACCATTGTTTGTTATTGCGTAACTATGTAAATACTAATTACACACATAGAAAACCGATGAAGATGATATTTGGACGAAACTTTTACGGTATGAGATGAATAATTTCAACGAATGCTCTATCGTTTTAAGTGGTTTCACATACGCAGCTTTAATAACATTTAAAAAATTTAAATAAAAAATACAAAATAAATACAAATTTAAAGAAACTTACAAATCACCCCACGTCAGTACCAATGTTGGTTATTGCATAACTATGAAAATACTAATTTATTATACACATAGAAAACTTTACTGACTCACCGAGTATGGGCCGATAATTCATTAGATACAGTTTTGTCTAATATAGGATGAACATATTTAAAGAAAAAAAAAAACGGGACAAACAATTTTCGGTACTCTCAAAAAAAAAAACATTTACAGATTTTATTTAAATAGTTTTGATATTTTATAGTTACAATTTACAAGTAAAATATTGTTTAACTACCTTGCTTAGTATTTTAGTAAAAAACTTGTTTGCTTTTATAGGGACGATGTCGATTGCTCATCATACGTATAGAGGCTTTAATACGTATCGTATAAACAATTATTTTAGTGGTCGTACTATGTAACTATTCGACTTTTTGACCAAACAAATGAATGTAATAATATATAAATAAATAAATAATTATAAATAATATTATATATTTTAGTTCGTTATCTATATACGAATGGTATATAGTATAGTATTATGTTATATTATCTTATTACTATTTATTGTATTGTCGTCGGCATCGACACTGTTCCACGGAAATTTTATTCTGTTATTTTTAACTTTGGTTTCAAGTTTTAAATATGAAATGATTTACATTTGGTTCATAAATTAATTATTTTTTTATAAAAATTCGTAAATTATAATTTAATTTTATTGAAATAACGGGATTAAAACGAGAAAATCTTTTAAAAACGGGATGAAAAGCGTCCCGTTTGAAGGGTTACGAGACAACGGGACATGATGATCAACAAAGGGACAATCCAGTTTTAGACGGGACGTCTAATAGATATGAAATCAAATTATAATAAAAAAAGGATAACTAAAATGGCAATTAATAAGTACCTATCAGCTTTATTTTTCCATAACTCTTTGAAAAAAAGATAATTCAAATCTATTAAATATACTTGCAAATAAACACGATATTTCAACGGCAAAGTTCTTCTTTTTTTATAGATAAAATATGATTTCTCGACTACATGATTTTAGCTGAAGTAGTTCCTGTAATTCAAAGGAATGAGTTTTCAGGTCATAAAAATTTAGGATGTATAATATAGTCCTTTTAACTTTTTTTTCATACAAACCTGTTTAATATAAAATCACAATTAAAATGATTTATATTTAATAATGTTCTTTGGTTTACATTAGTCCTTAACTCAAAATATAAAATGGTTTAATGTTTTGTTATGCTTTACTAAAATAACATAATTAAAAATAAGATTGCTAATTTATGTAAATATGAATAAAAATTGATGAATAATTAATTTCATTGGGTATTCAAAAAGGTCATTAAAATTGCATTAGGCTTACCCAAAGGTAAATGCCTGTTAAATTGTAATAATCACTTTTTACATGATTCTTTTAATCGTTTATATAATCGAAGAAAACATTATTATATGCTTTAAGAGGACGCTACCCGTTCATTTGTTATCTCCGTCTTACTCGCGTACGATATGGAAAATTTTTGTTCACTAATTTTATTAGATTAGCTAGGTACTCTTTTTTTTTTTTATTATTGATCTTTAGAATACAGCTTGGCAACACAGGCCATTAGCAATAGTTACAAATTATTCATATTATTGTTATACATATAATACATATTTACAATTATATTAGCTTAATTAAATTAGTTGTTTGAAGAAATTTGATGACTATCTTGTTCTGGTCCGGGTTGGGTCCAAGTATTGTGTCCAAGGTTTGGGTCATGTTGAGGTTGTGGCGAACTTGGTCATATAGTAGGCATTCTGTCATTATGTGTTGAACACTGAGAAGAAAACCACATGCTTGGCATATAAGGTGGTCTTCATTTGCCATAAGGAATCCGTGGGTAAGTCTGATGTGGCCTATTCGCCCTATTCTCAGTCGATTTAATATAATATCTTCTTTTCATGATAGATTCGGGTTTTCCCATCTAAATGATGTATTTTTTATCCTATTTAGTTAAGTAGTTCATGATTACTTTTGATATTGAGGTGAATTGATCTATTATCAACATTTTAGGTAAGAACAGATCAGCGTCATCTTATATTTGATATTTTAATTTTCAAGTAAGATATAAGCATTTTTAATTTGTGATATTTTACATACTCATATCTTTGCTCTAATAATATTCTTAACTAAAATTCTTATTATAGGTCAATTCACTTAGTAGGTGTGTAAATTTAAATACACAGAAAAACAGCCAACATTACAATTCACTTTAAAAATAAATTATTACTAACTAAATGAAAATAAATTTGATTTTTAAATAACGTATAAATTGGTATAAATTATATTTTATAACGTATCATAGCTTTATGGGTACTTATTTGCATATCTATAACTTAAATTAATATTTAATAAGATAAAAATGTACAAAATAAAATAAAAATAAAATTGTTATCAAAAATAAATACTTTTCAATTATTGAGTTATTTTATTTATAATGTTGTACTATAGTACTAAAATGCAATGTGTGAACATTGAGCTTAAATATAAATATTTTCGATATTCAGTGAGGCTTTGTGCCCGAATTATTTATTCGGATTTCAATATTTGGATGATGGATATATTCGGATGTTTAAACACCCGTTTAATTGTGAATAATCGTTATTATTTTGGCCCGTAATATGAGTGTAGTAAAAAAGAAAACATTATTTTTTTATAGCTATTTTTATTTTTAACCCCCCCCCCAAAAAAAAAAAAAAAAAATATAAATAAATAAATAGTAACCTATGGTATTGTACTAAAAAAAATCATTTGGTTTATATAGGTCTCAGGTGTTTTGGTTCGGATTAAATCAGGTGTAAGGCCCTGATTTTCAATAAAAGAATGCCGATAGAAACTACGATAGTGTTTTGAATTGATAATTTTTAGGCAAAATAAAAAATTGAGAAAAATTAATGACCAAACTTGATTGTTTTGAATCAATGAAGTTTATATATTATGTGTTTTCCAGTTACCAGTTACCATTGATCGACCATACTGCAACCACAACGATAATAACTCTTAAATTTCTTAGTCTAACTTATATATGAATGATTCCAATAGAAATCGTATGACCATAATGTACAATTTGTGCGGATTTAAAACGGGCAATATGTATTTTTGTGTTGTTTACTTTAGATTCTACAAACAGTTTTTAAAAAATTGTTGACATTAAACGCGTAAACTTTTTGGTGAGTATTTTATATTCAAGTATGTTAAATAGTGAGTAACTCGTCTTTAAATCAATAAAAAAAAAAAAAAATATTCGTAGGATAATAACTAAGATTCAAAGTAAACATACCAAGACGTTCAAATCTTGTTTTCAGTAACAAAATCACATCATCGGCTCGATCGGTGTAATGCGATGAAATGAAAACTGATCAATTTTGCAGTGAAATAATATACAATGATAATATATGCGATTATATGCAACATAATATTGCTTTTATATGTGAGAACAAGTATCCTGTCCTTTAACTAAATATTCGTAGACACTGAATATTATAATCATCTACTACGCATCCAATACCTGCAAACAGGATATCTTATATTATCGCCTGTACAGAACTCCTTACAAATGGAACGTTTCAAATCTCTTTAAGAATAAAATATGCATGTTCTCACCAACATAGTGTACACGCACACTTACCAAAATACGATAAAATATATTAAACAAACAAAAATAATTATTTTTCAAATGTTGCAGGTTACAAGCTATTGTGAAATTGATTAACAAAGTTATTGAATTAATTATTAAATAATAATATTTCTATTATCTATGTTATGAAAAATCAGTCCATCTATATTCAACCATTTCGTACTCAATCAACGTCAATTTTGGAATAATATTTTTGTATATCTTATAAATCTACATCACTGCCCAAAAATCGACGTTAATAGCAAATACGTTTGTCATTGTGTCATTCAAATATTTAGTGTAATTATTTAAGTTGTGCATACTTAAATAAAAGCAAATACCTACTGCTGAGATAAGCTATAAAAAACATGTCAATCACGGTTAAAAAAAAATTATCTTTGGTTTTTTCTTTAAGTACGTCGTACTATTAGCCATTAGGACGTGTTGAAAATATAGCCATTTTTTTTTGTCCAATTTTATATTTTCAAGTGGTTGTTTGTGTTTGTATATAGATTAAATCTATATACATATTATAGTAGGGAAAAAAATTGTTATAGTGGTTACAAATTATTTTATAAATCCATAGTGAATAGTGAAACAATAAATGAATAATTTTCATGTCACAAATCACTGTTCAATGAAATATAATATTTAATATCTTTGCCGAACAACATATAAACCAAAAATAACTAAATAAATGGCTAATTATATGCAAATAATAATTAAAAATAGTACAAATAAGTATATTAGGATAATGATCGGTTATAATATACCATTTTAATTTTACAAATTTTAATATTTATTTTATTTTGTAATAATTATGTGAAGCTTTTGTGTCAATTATAGATTGAAACTTATTAGTTTGTCATCGAGAATTTAGAACTTTGAACTATTAATAATTTTATTAAATTAATCGTTAATTTTAACTAAATAAAATATATAATTTAAAAAATGAACGTTTTCATTATAAATTTAATAGAAACATCAATTGTTTAAATAATAAACTGTAATATCATTATCACTAATTTACAATATTTACTGTTATTATTAGTAATATTCTATAACACTTAATAAATTATTTTCATTATAAGTAGGTGTCTAAATTAAATTTGTAAATAGTCCTTGCACTAGTAGATAGTCGTAAATTTTAAATATAATATTATTGTTACTTATATTAAAACACCATTGTTCTGCCGCTGCGTTCAAAATCATAACATTATAATTTTTAAATGACAATAAACTATCATGTAACTATTATCCAGATAAATAATTACCAAATAGTGAAGCGAGTGCTCAAGCAGCCCGGTTATACATAATATTATACTAGGTCCAAGCTGTACTCTGCCAACTAATTTTATTTTTACAAGTAGCTGCTCACGTACATCAATAATTATTATTCATACATTTATAAATAAATTCACATTTACGATGATAATCGAATTAAAGTCAAAAAAATATACAATACTTTGTTTTTTTATTCATGAGAAATTATTTTTAAATCAAGTTAGCCTAATGTAATTACTGCTTATATAGTTGGTAGATTTCATTTTTTGGCTTCTGCTGAAATTGGTTACTTACACGAACCAGCTAACTATCGTATAGGAAATATCACAAAGGGAATTCATTACTTTTAGTAAGATAGTTGTATTTTAAATGCATGTTTTTCATGCCTGGATGAAGGTGAGGGGGTTTTCCATGGGTTGATTGATGGCTTAATTTCTTTAAGTTTATTTGTGCTTGGAGTCACCTCCCACGAGTCTTGCCAATGGTTTTTTGTTAGGTTGTCGATTTTTTTAAGTGCGTCTTGGAATGTTATTTTGTTTATTATTATTGAGCTGGGATATGTTATTGATTCAAAGGCTGCTTTATCAGCAAGTTCGTTGCCGGTTATACCAGTGTGCGAGGGAACCCATACGAGATCAATTTTTTTTTTTGAGTGTGTTAATCTTTCTTGAATGGCTTGTATAATTTCATTTTTGAGGTAGGGGTTTTAGAGAGCAAGAAGTGCACTAAGAGAATCGCTGATAATAATGAGTATTTCTTCGGACATTAAAGTCGTTGCGTGCTATGAACTATTATTTTAGTAAAATGTATCAACTTTGAAAAGCAATTGAAATAAAATTGAAATTTGTAATGATTATCATAAAAAAAAAATATAATATGAAAAAAATATGGATTTCAATCTTTATCCCCTGTAAATCTTGATTATTTATAATTATTATTATGTTATCTTATTCTTCTTGTTAAAAAATTTAATTTTTATTATTACCTAGTCATATAGTTTACGTTCTCTATCTATTTTAACACTTTTCTTAGATGTCCATTGCTCAATGTCAATATCATCACTAGAATCACTAAATTCACTGTCCATTATGAAAATAATAATTACAAGAACTAACACTCTTGGTTGTGAAACAACAGGAACAATAATGAAGAAAACGTAATAATTATTGACACTTTTTATTGCAATATTATCGTATGTATAGTCAAAACGAGTTATTGGGAAATACAATATAAAATATTATAATTTATAGTGTTTACGCATTAATGTATTATTATTGTAATAGATAAAACATAAACTGAAATAAAAATTAATAAGTTATAGATATTTTGAAAATGGGTTTCAAGTTACAACCTGTTTTCCCACAAGGCCACAAACACATGGACATCACCTAATCATTTCCCTTCAATAATTACGGACTGAAAGACTTTTTCACTGAATTGATTTCAACAGTCAATACTACACCTAATTTGCTATCAAATCAAACCATAAAATCAAAACCGAAAAAATGAACTACTTTTTTAAAATTAAATTAAATTAAATTAAACTACAAATGTTCAGTTTTTTGATCAGATTAAGTTCGTCCGTGGGCGCCATGAGTCACCAATTAGTAACCCCCGTGGAGCTCAAATTAACGATATTTTCAGAAAGTACCTAAACTAAAAAATAACTGAATGTATATAAATAATGGTGTCATACGGTTGATATGATTGATTTAAATACGTCTATGTGTGTGAAAGATTTGCCTTTAAAAACTCAGATGGTTACCCATCCAGGAACTGATAGCATCGGCAAGTGCCGACAATCAGAACACTATTGTGTCTGATGCAGACGCTGAGCCACACAAATTCACTTACAATGGTTATTAATTATAGCTAGGATTGTTCATTATATATTTAATACAGATTTTAAAATCGAAATTAGAATAATTTTTACTCCGTAAAATAAAGATTACACTCATTATTGGTCGTACATACTATAAAAAAAATATTGTAATGCATAGAATAGTATTTATTTTTTATTTATTTTTAACCCTCACAATTTAGATGATAAAAGGTAAACAGTTGGTAGAAACAGCATTACAGGGTATACATTATTCAGTTAGGAGGTAGGTACGATATAGATATAAAGGTATATCTGCAATATATTATGTACCATCGTAACAGTAGTTAAAAACATTTGAAAACGAGTCGTACGTATTTCCATCGCAAAATTTTATAATATTCAGATATTAATATTTTATTTACCAAATAATGTACTTCATTAGTTTTATTGGACGGTATCGGTCCCAAATGGTCCATGCGGCCATAATTATATTATATTTACATATATTATTCTTAACGAGGATTAAAAATAAGAAAATAAGTTTTAAAGCGATAAAAATAATTATTGTTTTAATATGCACGAATAAAAATGGTAGAAATATAATTTAGAACAGGCAAATGCACAAAAAGTGGAAAATCCTCAATATTTTATGAGTAAATGACGAAAGAATATAAGCATAAGAAAAAAAACCGTTAGAATTCGCGATCAAAAATCAAAACCCATAACGAACTGTATTCCACACAGAATCATTTGCCAGGAATACAAGATGATTAGTCGCTTTCAAAAAAAAAAAAATTAATATACTTTCATGTTTTGGCACAATTATTGTCTAGGTGACCCATGAAAAACGGATAATATCCATGAAGCAACGACTTAAAGTCAAATGAAGCGAAACAAGTAATCGACACAGAAATCAAATCATACTGTTACTCATTTCCAATACAGCGTGGGCATTTAATACGATAATTACGATTCATATTATATTATATAAAAATGTTATTATTGCAATCCAATTGTTAAAAAAACCAATGACTGTATCACCATATAGGTATCTAATTCTAAGCGACGCAGGAGACAGAATTAATAATCAAACTGAACACGACACTGCTCTGTTGTTATACGTCAGATTATACCAAACTAATGTTTTGAAGATTGAAATCAAGAAGTCGACTAGTTAGAATAAAATCGTATTTTAAGCGAATATCAAATATCAAACAATGGAAAACCACATGGCACTGTATTGGATCTCATCCTATTCATTGTGCATATCAACGATCATTAGTGAGAATATTAATAGTGGAAGATTAATAATTTTGTAATAATAATAATTATTTGCTGATCTGTTATTTTCGATGATATGAATACACTAATAACATAATAAATTAATTTATTCTGACTTAACCATGATGATTTGAATTTAGGAAATAGTCTTTTAGCAGAAATAAATTTAAACAAAACTAGTTTCTTCAATAATACATTTTTATGTATACATTTTCAAAACATATTATTATATTTTGTGTTATCGCTTATTTATACCATATGAACCTGTTCACGTCCATTCTATAGTAAGACGGTATTGACGAAAGATGATAATAAATAACGATTATTTTATATTATATTATAAGATTTGCATACTAGATATTATATACTAATTAAACTTTAATTTTTATTATAAAATAATATGTAAAAATGTCGATAAAAATTAATTCAAAATACTGTATTACTTATAGAAAGTAAAATAAATTACTATGAAAGCAATATAAATAATATATCATATGCAGTGGCGTGGTGAACTAAAATATATATTCCAGAGGCAACCCCCATGACCCACCCCACGCGTATTTGCATGTAAATACGTACAATCCTTGATTCCCAACTCCAACACTGAAAAAATCCCAGAGGCAATTTCTTCTGAAATTACTCTTCGCCGTGCCACTGATCATACGATTTACTTATCACTATAGGTTTTAAGACCGTCTTTGCTCAGAAAGTTTTTTCGTTTGCAATAATTTGTCACTGAAGTCAAATCTAACACATTCATTACTGTAACTCACTTAATGACGTGGTAAACATGACACCTCCTACAGGCTACAGGCTACAGGCATACACTTACACTTTATTTTAAGTCAGAGTGGTTATCTATTTCTCCACTGCAACACGATTGCGCACTTCTTCCTTTTCTTACCCGACTAATTACAACACGATTGCGCACTAAAGTTGTAACACTATTACGTCTCGATCCCTTTTTACCTGTCAAAATCGCTACACGATTTCGCGCCAAAAAATACGTATTTATACTATGTAGGTATACAATACATATTTTCTATAATTTTCATATACATGAATTTTTTCAAAATCCAAATGAAAAGTTGATTGACCTAATGATAGTTGTATATTTATGCCAGTTAATTTCAAATACAATTTTATAGTTATAAGCTATATATCTATAGATGATGTTTGAGTTGATTTTGACTATGTGTGTAAAATATGTATAATAATATATGCACAACATAAAATAATTAATTAATTTAGTTAAAATAAATAATTAATTAATTTAGTTAAAATAAGTAATTAATTAATAATTTTCCTGATATATATAGTTAGTATATTATAAATGATATTAAAGTAAATACACAATATTATTTGTTTGTCGATATTTTAAACACATATCAAAATAAATATGTACCTAAGCATTGGTATTTGTTTTAAATAATTTTATTTGATCGTCGGCTCAGTATAAAACAATAAATTATAGTAGGTAGGTACCTAATAAAGATAACATTTTCTGAATAAGCGATATCATCGTATCGGCGTTGGATGTTTCAATGTTTGTATTTATGTTTCATTCGCAATATTTGTATCGCGTATAGAGTGAACATGTATAGTGTCAACTTGTGTCAATTACTAAAATGGATCTGAAAATTAAAAAAAAAAAATTCTAAACAGAAAAATGCAAGCCATGCATTTTAGTCGATGCACATAAATACAGGGAATTTAATGTACTGAAAAATGTGATAGTTTCTGATACCGTTGAACAAATAAAAATTGTTTTGGTAGTCTGCTTGTTAATAACAACATTTGATTTCGATTTTCAAAAAATGCACATAACGCTGTTAAAGACATTTTTCCAAACTGCAGAATTCTTGCATGAAGGTTTCATTTAAATCAAAATTGGTTTAGACATATTATTATGCAAAAATATAGTCAGTATTATTAAAATAGTATAAATAAAGTTCCGTATTGGGTGTTTGAGTAAAACAAAATGTTTGCTTTAAGATTTTTACCAACCGATTTAGTAAAGAAAATGTTTTTTTAAATGTAATTTAAAATTTTCCAACGTTTAATTTTGGATTTTCTGATTATTTACTTAAAAAGTATGTAGAAACCGATGCACAATTTCCACCAACTTAATGGGCCGATAAACCATCAGAAAAAGCTAGAACAACAAATGGTCCAGAATCTTTTCATACTATAATTCACAGTTGTATACCTCGCGGCCATCTTTTTCCAAGTAATAAACATATTATTAGGTATTCAAACTGAAACATATTTTAAAATAAATAGTGTTAAACGTAATTAAAAAAATAAATTATGAAAAAAGCATAAAAACAACACTGAATTTATAATGGGTACTTGGGAATAATTTAAAAATAATAAAATATCAATTAATGACTATTTTAAAGCAATAGGACCTCGTTTTTATGCTAGTCACCAGATGTAATTTTTAAAAACAATTACATATTAGAAAATATATATTATTTTGATTATTATATTACCATTATTTTTATATGAACAAATAAAAAATATCGACTATTGACCATGCCTGTTCATACATTAAGCATACATGTAATTTAGAAAAAAAAGTGTTTTAACCAAGCCAACGACGATAATTTGTTGACAGTTCTAAGTTTGTAATAATTTAATAATTGGGAAGGAAAATTGTGAATTAATAGATAATACATTTGGATGCATGTATATGAAAACTATACAAAATATGTATTGTATACATTATTTTTACGTTGTAGATAAAATATTATACATAGTATATTCAGATATAATTTGGTGCGCCGTGCACAATCGTGTTGTAATTAGTCAAGTAAGAAAAGGAAAAAGTACGTAATCGTGTTACAGCCATGTTTTCTTCATTTTTTTCTGACAATAATACGCCTACATAAAATTAAGGTTAAGAGCAATTATTGTACAAAACAAAATATATGAAGGCACCTAAACAAACAGATATTTAATTGATTTCAAAATGTAGAACAGAACTCAAAAAAATAGCCCTTTTAATTCTGTCACTAACTACATAGTTTATTATTAATTTGGCAATGCAAAGTTAAGTAGTTTGTTTACAACTTTAAATTAAATATTAAAAGGAAACTGTTAATGAAACAATTGAATTTATTAACATCTTAAGTTACTTTAAATCATAATCTTATAACTCACCTATTAAGTATTATTTTAAAAATCACTATGATTCACTAATTTCTTAGTATGCGCATAATATAAATCTTGCCTCAACTCTCCATAACAAGCTTTCTGAAACAATTATTTTATCTTATCGTACAGTTGAATTGTTGATATAATAATTTTACATATGCCTTGTATATTTTAAATTATTTATATTGTATTAAAAATTATTGTCATTACTATAGACTACGCAAATAATAATTTTAAAAAAGACAAACAAACAGACAATAATGGATTCCAGCTTTGTAAACTCGTATATTCGATTTATAACGATTGACTAAATTATTTTTATAATTAGTTTGCTATTTAATGAATAATCATGGTTATTAATAACGTTTAAACAACAGGATTGAAACATTCAAACCATGTCCTTAAAAAAAATTTAAAATGGTACATAGAACCCAGTAGCTCAGAATATTTTGTACAAACAACTTTGAACCCGAGAGGCCGGGTATACCGTGTCTAATATTATACGCATCGATTACTGCATACTGAGTGCATAGTGCCATAGTGGATCACTGAATTCAAATAATTTATTGTTTGATATACCTGGCTAGATAACAATAATAGTTTGTTATTTTCACACACTCCATAAAATATTTTAAATTAATATTGCAGTATTAATGTATTATAAATAAGTATCATTAATTACATAATAGTTTTTTCGTGTAATAACTGTACTAAAGTTTTCGGTTTGATATCTGTATAGATAATAAGACAAGAAAATTTAAATTGGAATTATAAAACAACATTAATTAAACAATTATTTTTTACCTTCTAATTTCGTGGTTATTAACTGTCGACAATTTATTAAGTTGTGATATTAAAGATTTGAATTCGGTAAATTGTACAGTTGAAGGTACATTTTAACCTATGTTTTTTAGGGCGCATGTAAACTCCACCAATTGCGACCTTTTTAGACCTTTTTTCATGTAAATACCACCGGTACGTTTATTTTACTTGAAAAAAAAAAATGTAAACTCTACCGATACATTTTTTTTTATCTGAAAAAAAAATGTAAACTCCACCGGTATGTTTTTTCATAGCAGCATCAAGTCAATTTTTCCAATTTTTGTTTTTTCAATAAAGTAATAAATATATTTTAATAATAAATTCCAAATTAAAATAACAAATTGTATAAAAAATAAATATAAATGGCATTTTTAAGGTCAATTTTTGAGGTAGAATGCATTTTTAAGGACAATTTTTGCTATTTTTTAGTAGTAGGTTTTGAGTACATTTAAATCCGGGCCCTAATTATAATATATCTATTGTATTTAAATACAATAGTTTAAAAAAAATCATAAAAATCAAATAGAAATAATAGAAAAATATATAATTATTAACATTACGTACCTATACATAATTTATGTACAGATTTATTATATTATATTCATATATATTATATTCAGATACTTAGGTATATATCTTTTTTTACACAATGTTAAAATAAATAATATAATAATTTTTGAATATCTAATAGAGCTTTTGTAAAGTGATGTATATGCGGATTTTTATATGGAATTGACGTGCTTTCAGGTCAAAAATACGTATCGGTGGAATTTACATGCTATAAATCCAACCCTAAAATAGACTACCTGTAAATCGGTGGAGTTTACAATCGCCCGTTTTTTATTGTTTTTAAAATCCATTAGATTCTACTGTTAATTGTATGTAGGTACAATTCGATACCTATATAGATAGAAAATGTTAAGTGTAACTTTTACCAAATTTGAAAGAAAGTTAGAACAGTATTATAATTTCATGTTTAACGTTTTACCTTTTAAAAATTGTTATAAAATATGGTTTCTCCTAAATTTTAGTAAAATCGTACATTGGAAAATGTGTAAATATATCATGCATAGGTACTGGATGTATTTAATATATATATATATATATATATATATATATATATACTATAAATTGGCAACCCAATTTATTGATATCAAAGTTAAAGTGATTACGCTATAATAGTAGATAGAGATACATTTAAATGTATGTATATTTCACAGGTAAATTTTACTTCTCTAGTTCAGGGGCGTGCTCACGGAAGATATATGGGTATCATATATCGTAAATGAATTATTAAATCTATATAAAAATATTTGAATTGTGCAGTAAGTCATTTAAAAATGTTGAACGTTTAATAAAATATTAATTTAATCTGATTGAGTATACCTACATGGATTATTATATGATTTTGTTGTATTAACTTACCATTGGAAACTATTTTGCTTTAGAAAAATTTATATAGGTAACTTATTATGTAATAGTAATTATCTTGAAAGTTAAATTTTACAACAACTTTGATTTTAATATAAAAACTAAAAGAATGTAATTTATTCCGACATCTACGATAAGGTCAAATAATTTTACGAATGGAAATCATATAATGAAAATAATTTTTAAGATTCCAATCAAGCACAACATATCATGTTGATTTAACAATTATCCTTGTTTAAACAGTTTCCAATGAATCCTTTTTTGCGTAGGAGTGTTCCGATTATAATGATATTTATAGTTCCCACGCTTAAAATATCAAAACAACTCTGGTACTGAAGTGAGGTAGTATTTATATTTTTTTCTTTATTAATATTATATCTAAACGAAATAATGTCTGCAAAGAACCAATGACTATATTAAACTAATAATGTACCCACTTGCTTGCATTTTATCCAATAATTCAGGTAGTTTTTATTTTTATTTTTCATACTTCAAAAACTATTGAGAAAACGAAAAAAAAATAACCTCTTCAGCGAAGTATCATCAACAGTAGATTTCGAATCTTTATATTAAGTGGTATATTCTCAGTAAACAATAAAGTTATTGCCTTACTTCACTGTTTGCTCAGAATTGGGTATCCTAGTATCTTATTATCATGTTAAATTGCCCTTAATATTTGTAATATTATAGCTATTAATATATATATATTAATATTATGTTAGTCATCATATCGAAAACACGTCATTCACACTATTTATTTTTTGAATTTTTTACAATGTAACATGTAAACAAAATTTGTATACATTACTGCAAACGAATAATACTTTGATAATTTTACTTTAAATATTTAAATTATAGTGAGAGACAAAAAAAGAAAAATAATAACCAATAATATAAATTAAATTAATATTTTAGATTTTGGAGTAAAAATTGCAGAGGAAAACCAAAAAAAAAAAAAACGAGAGGACAAAATAAAGAATTATATAGTAAAGGAAAAGACGTGAAGAAGCACTGTATGGAGATATAGGACTGCGTGTTTAAACTACGACACTCTATAGTTAGGAGAGAAGGAAGAATAAAGAAGCTCTACCTTTAAATTTATATAATTTACAACATATGTGTATTTGGTTTAATTTTTAACAAATTACAAACGTGTAATTTTTTTTTTTTTTCATTAAGAATTGAAAAATGTAACTCATATAATGTGTATAGATTTTATTATAATCAGTATTTCCCAGCAGCCATCACATGTAAAATGTAAGTAAGCATTTGAGTTTCGTTTTTTCGTTTAAATTACGCTCTCTAAAAAATGCAATTATTATTGAAAAGGCGCATAATAGTTATAAAATTTTTGTATAAAATATTTCCTCATAAATCAATAATTTAAAAATATTTTTTATTTTTATGATTTCGTTTACGGTTTCGATGTCAATTTTATCATTTGAAAATTACCGATATCAAGCGCTGCAAAACAGACTTCATTACTTATTACAAGCATAATATAGGTACGCTATCATTTAAAAAAACATTAAGCTGTTTTACCAGAATTGTTAATAGCTTATTCAAACAACTTAAACTACCATTTAACCTAAATTACAACTTGTAAAGTGTGTATAAAACCGTATGCTGTAAAAGGCCAAAGGGTATGATTAAAAAAATATACTTTTCATCATAATAATGTATTACGAATTGTACTCGTATGCGAAGTACTGTATTTCTTTAGAAAGTGTTTTAATTAAATGTACTGAATAATCATGGTGATATGCTAATGATTTAGTTTTGAATACCTTATTAATTAAAAAAATATACTTGTCTTGGTAAAGTTAATTAACTTCACAGTAGTAATTCATGGTATAAAATAGGTGCCTATGTACGTACAAACAATTATTATGTCACGAGCTAATTTGATATTTTTAAAATGACAAGCTAATTAGAACCATGAGTTTAAAACACTATTAAATCCTTGGAAATGCAATTTTGTACTGGAATTTTCATTTATTGAAAGCCAATAAAAAATCTTCTAAAAAACAATGTAAGTTATATTTTACATGATTAGACGACCCGCAGCTACTTAAAATATATAAAACTATAGGATAATAAACATACAATTACAATAAAAATTACACTTTTCTAACTAAAGACAAATTTGAACTTAATTGAATTTAAATTGGATTAGTTAAATTCAGATCTAGTATTGTGTCCCTAAATGCTGTATGGTATTGGTATATCTGCTGATGTCTATTTTTAAAGTATAGCCCATTATTATTTAGAATATTATCAAAATTATTATACAATTGGAAAGTTGAGAAAAATCGGTCATAGTGAAGTATGATTTTAATTAGAGTGTTTATCTCAATTTTTAACTTATGTAAACCTGTTTAGTTCATTCCACTCCTTGCAATAATTAAAAATGATGAAAGTAACCGTTTTAATTTCAAAATATATTTTAAGGAATTAAATTTAAAAAATCATCTAATGAATCAGGATATATAATCAATATGATTAATTTATTTCATGTCAATACAGCTGTTAAATTATAGTTTAATATATAATTATTATGCTGTAATCACTCAACTATTAGGTTATTGGTATCATAATAGTAAAAAATCTAATGGTTTTTTAATGAATTTATGTGACTAACAATTTCCTTATGTGTAAAAGGTTTATTAAAAATTAAATAACCAATAAAGCATTATGATTTAAGTTCATTTCAGTTTAATTTACTATATATCTCAGAGTTTATTTTACTAAAAATATTATAAGCGAAATTTAAAAAAAAAAACCCTCAGCAACAATAGGTACCCGATAAATTGGTTGCGAACAATTGATCGCTGGTGAATTGGTCTCCGGTGAATTGATCGCGAGTGAATTGGTCGTGAATACAATTGGTCGCCAGGATAATTGATCGTATATCAAACGAACATTTTTAGTTTTTAAGTTATTTTATTATAATATTAGGTATATTTCCGAGTTTTATGTTTTTAAATTTTCTCACAGTTAATTAAATTAAAAATTATAATAAATAAATAAATAATAATAATTATAATTATACATTTTAATTTATTTAAAGTTGGAGTTGAAAATTATGGGCTATTCCTTTTAAAAAGTAGAATTTACTCCTAGTATGATAGTCATCACATATTTTTATAATTTTTTCTGCATGGTCTTTGTACTTCCGTTTAATACAAAAACATAAAACTCGGAAATTTACTTAATATTATAATAAAATAACTAAAAAACTAAAAATGTTCGTTTGACGATCAATTATCCTGGTGACCAATTGTATTCACGACCAATTCACCCGCGATCAATTCACCGGCGATAAAATGTTCTCAACCTATTCACCGCGATCCGCAACAATTGATGTTTCATTAGCTAAATTACCTACATTTCTATGATGTTTCTACACTGTTTAGAGTTTGATTTTTGGTCACAAATGAGCGATCCACTTCATTAATAATTTTTCATGTTTTCTTAGTGTCCATCGCATAAATATTACGTATAAACTATAAAACCTACCTATTATAACTATTAAATTTATACAAGAATATCTAGATCAATTTGAATGGACTGTAATTTCTTACTAAATAAAAACCGTTATGAGGTATCTTCCATTAGTATTAACATAAATTACGGTTCATTAATTTTTAATCATTTTTATACCAGTGTCTATAAATAGTATCCCCCAAAATGCGTATACCAAAATTTGATCTCTTGGGGGCAAATGTTTCAATTGCTCCCTCTTAAATATGGTCTATTTGTGAACTACCCTTTATGCCTTGAAAAACGAAGCTATAGAGTATCAAAGAATCTATAACAAAACGACCCAGAAGGACTCTATAGGAAATAAGAAATAAAACATTAATTTAATTACATACATATATATTGAAGGCATACACATTTGCCTGAGCTAAATATTCAAACATTTATTTTTTCATTGATTGCTCTTTTAGCTACGTTTTTAGTATTTTTTGGACAGACGATAGTCGGTGTTGTACGATTGAGAACGTTTTACCTTTTTAGCAACACGATTCAGAACGACTGTTGGCAGATCAAAGAAACAATATTTTGTACCTTATTAAAGTCAAACGATTGAGAACGATTTTTCGACCAACGTTGTCATTTATCTTAACTTTTAGTAATAATCTTTAAGGCTGGGATTTCGATGCTAGGGCATATTTTTTTTGGGGTGTTTTGAACTGTTGCTGATTAAAACTGATTTTTTTTTTGCATTTCTTGACAAAATTTACCTTAAATTTGTTTGTAAAATGAACAAAAATTTTTGCAATTACCAAAAGACTTTCAGCATGATTGCTTTTGATTTTGGATTTTTTTTGAAATTTTTTATCTTAAACTGACAAATAAAAATATGAATATGTTGTAAATAAATATATATTTTTTAATTTGAATCTTAAAAAATGCTTTAAGCTAATAAATTAGTGATAAATGCATTGATTTTACAATGATGTGTGTGTTTATCTTTATTTATCAAATTTAATTTGACAAGTTTTTGATTGAAGGGGATATTTATGCAGTATTTATTTTGACAGAATTGTTTTTTTTTTTATACTTAATTTGAAAATGAATAATAATGTCTAAGTATAATAAAATTGTGTGTAGTACGAAAAATGCAGGGTGTAGTACAAAATTTGAAAGTGTGTTATAATAATAACCTTTATAATAATGTTCTATAAAATTTTAATACAACAATACCTATTAATTCAGGATATCAAAAAGTTCTTCAGCCACAAAGAATAAAAAAAAAAAAAAACTATAATTTATATACTTAATATAGGTAATTTAAATTTATTTTTTTATTTTTATTTTTATTTTTTATTTAGAAATACGCCTCAACTACCAGGGTTATTGGCGTTTAAGATATACATGTTACAGTTTAATTATATTTACATAATGATACTAGAGTATAAAGAAGAAAAGTATATAAGATAAATAATATGATATCAATAAATATATAGTTATATTTTTTGTAGAAGGTTCGTTTCTTTGAGAAGTTCTAGGAGTGAAGATGTTCTTTCCGTGTTTGGTGCTAGTATTTCACATAGGTTGTTGGGGAGCATGAGTTTTTCTCTGGCATCTTTTGTGAGGAGGCATTCTGTTAGAAGGTGTTTGACAGTAGTCACGGTGTTGCATGAGGTGCATATAGGTTGTTCTTTTTTGCTCATTAGATGTTCATGAGTAAAAATTTATTTTTATTTATTTACTGATATTATGTATTATTATTTTCATGCATTTTGTACACTTAAAATGGTTTAGGTATATACAAAAAACATTTTTTTTTTCAACAAAAATTCTATTTCACAAATATTTTTTTTAAAGAACCTTTAAATTTGTTTATTTGAATTTTGAGGTACTACTTTATATAAATAAAATTATTTATTGTAAATACATATTATCATTAATTGATAGGTACTATGTATAATTTAGATTTTACTGATTTGGGACTATGTATCTATGTGTGTAGTACGAAAATTTGGATATTTTAGGGACTGATAAAATACAAAAAATAGCTACTTTTCAGCAGTATAGGCACTTTTAGCTATTTGTAATCAGTAACACAATAGAATTTTTGAATTATTTTTATTTCAACCTAATCAAACCGTTCTAAGGTACTTAATACGTTAATACTGACATATAAGTTAGTTATTTTATAAATCACAGACAACTATCTATTATTATTATTACCTATATTAATATTATATAATTCTGTGATATTTATTTTTGGCAAAAAAAATCAACTTACCGTACTACTAATTGAAAAATAAATGACTACCTAATAGCAATATATATTATGTATATAATACCACGTGTTCTGACTAACTGACTGACAGACTAATTAAAGTAGAGCCTAAACTATGACATATAGGGTCATGACATTTTGACAGTACCTTCGTACCACCATGTAATAGTGCAATAAGAAAGAGTCTACCAAAATTCACATTTTAATGAGGTGTGAACACAAGGATTTTGAGGTTGTTAATGGAAATCTAAAATGATTGCTTTATTTATGATTTTATGAATGGTTGCCATTAGTTACCTATGAAGATGACGTAAAAGCATGCATCAAAATAAATAGTCGCCTTTAGATATATATTATATAACTATTATAATTAATATAACTATTGCATAATATAGATTTTTTTTTACAAATATATTTATAAAAAAAACAAATCTATGACACAGAAAACGCCCATTGATTGTTGGTATATATCCATATTGTAAAATATCAATTGAAATATAGACTGACATACTGATTCCTTAAGAAATCGTTTTTCGTATGCAATGATTTATCATTGAAGAAGCAAAATTTAAGACATTGATATTTTATATTAATATTTTTGTTTAACATTTTATTGCAATTTACTGATCTTTAAGTTTAATTATTGACCTACTTATTTTAAATATTGATATTCAAATAGATGTATACAGTCTTAATGTTTACCGGAACTGGGTAGAGGAGTATCGCTATAATAAAACCGACGTGTATGTGTTGATACCGTTTGATAACCTATCAAAAAAATAAAAAATAAATAAATGAATAAATAATCTAAACAAAAATTTAAAAGTTCAATACCTAGTTAAATTGTATTTGTTGATGTGTGACTATTACGCGATAATATATTATTCATAGAAAAATTATAAAATATATTAAGAAACGTCAACCGCTATATTTTATACCTAAATTATGTGTTTAGTGTCACTTAGGTGCTTATAGGATATATTTTATGCAAAACAAAGAATCGAAATAGCTGAAAAATTGATCCATCCCACTATTATGTATGAGTATATGGTGGACTTGTATGATGATCATTACCGTATTTGATTTCTACCTATTGAGAATTAGATCAGCATAAACGAGTTGAGATTTAATTCCGTAAATGAATCGAAATCTATTAGTTGTTTATAAATTATTAAAAAAGCGAGTTTATTATACCAGCAAGCTATAAAATATAATTACTATTTATTTTCTCAAATTTTCACCGATAATACTCTCAGAGTACAGGACTACTGATTGGAGTTTTTATGCTGTTGATGTATATTGTCATTAACTATACAAATATTACACTTCCACAAGCTCGCATAAATTATAATATAATATATACAATGTGTATTTTATTAAAACAAGTAAACAAAAATTGGGAAATAGTTCAACCATTATAATTGCGTTTTATTATTAATATCGTTCTGGTTTCTTAATTATTTCCACGTCCCATACTTTGCGTGAATTTCAATTAAACATTTTGTACTGAACAACACCTTCATTCAGCATCTTTCAATTGAAATACTTGATAAACGATTTGTTTAAAAAAATTACAAAGATATATAATACATGCTTAGGTAGGTTAAGTTAGGCGTTTTGTTTTATTAAATTGGTTCCGAGAAACGGGTATAATATTATTCAAAACAACTTAATATATGTTTATGATTTTATTGTATAATCCAAACTTAAGAAAAAAACTAAAATGAACTAAAATTATTGTGATCTATATAAATATAATTATTTAAGAACATGAAGCACTAAACAATTTAAATGCTAAAGGGTGGTTGGGACTTTGGATAATATAAATCAAAACCAATTTTGTTTTCTAACAATATCAAAGCATCATGTCAAACAAATTTTTACGCGTTTCATTTTTGATGGGTAACCACAAATTTATCAATTTTAACTTTTTAGTAAAAAAAAAGTAAAACGCTTGACACTAAGAAGCGTACCTACAAATTGTAATGCTGTTGAACATATTTTGTCGAATAATTAAGTATGTTTATGTGGATTAATCACATTAATTTTAATATCGAACGTACCTGATGCTATGTGAATACTGAATAGTATAAATACCTATTATTTTATTATATTAAAGTTTAAACTGTACTCCACTAATTCGCGGGTATAAAAATTGCACTTACTCAAGTTACCACACTGTATTATTAGTAGTCTCAAGTATCAGAATTTTTTTTTCAGTTAATTTAGTTTACTCACTCAGAAAATAAAGGATTAAATGAGTTTATTAAAATAAAAACATATAGATAGATAATAGAGAAATAATTAATCCAGTGGAGTGGTAGGTATTAGTGTACTTTTAAACATAAAATTAAAAGTGAACATTGTAGTGACTTCTTGTTGAAAATAGTAGCTAGTTGAATTATAAATTGTAGTTTGCAGTTCAGGTATTTGGATTATTATTATATTTAAAGTTTTTTTTTTTTTTAAATGGTAAGTATAACACAACAATAATTACAATAATATTTAGATATTTATAAATACTTGTAAATTATTTAACTTTAGAATATTAAAAATAAATAAATAATATAATCCCGTTCAGTAGTGTTGGATCAAATCAATACAATAATATAAAGGTATATATAATAGTTTAATTGAATTTGTACTAACAATTTTTAGAAAAATAAAGACTTGCAGAAAAGGTAGGTTGTACTTCCTATACCTGTCTCTAATTTTTGCAATTATTGTAGTAGGTAGGTATAATACACTATTCTGATAAAATGGTGTGATTTCATTATATATTAAAAGATTTTTGTAAGAGTTACATACCTATTCATTCCATGAAAACCGATTTTAAGGGCCATAGTAAAATCCAGTTGTCATCCAACAAGTAGGTTATGGATATTAAAAAGCTTACTTTATGAATGCATTTATATAAAAATAGCTATTTAATAGTTATTGAAATATTCTTCACTGGAAAATTTATGATAGTAACTATTCGAATATTACAAGTTAAGTACATATTTGATTAACATCTGAGAAGGGGAAACTATATTAACAAATAATTCAGATTAATAAAAAAAATATATAGAAAAAACAAAAAGGGAATATTATACATATAGATTTAGGAGCATAACGGTTTTCGACCAAAATCGTACCTTTCTTTTTTCACCTGAACTGAAAAGTTTAATATTTACTTTATATTATACAAAAGTTATACTTATATTCATAGAAAAGAGTTACATTTATAATTTATAAGTTGTATAAAAATCATACAACTCTAGGTCAGTATTGAGTATGTCATAATGAAAATGTTCATGTCATGAAAAGTTACAAAATGAGAAATCCATAATAGATTTATATTTAATTAAAATAATATGTTACCTACTTAATTAATTTTGTAAATGAGTGAAAATGGCAGTGGGAATAATGTAGTTGAATGTAATACGTAGTATTGTTATTATTATCCACCATGTAATTATTTAATTGTACTAATAATTAATTTTATTGATCTTTTGGATTATAGTTGATATAATAATATGTTTTTGACCTATTCACTTGAGGTAATAATACATATTATTATAGTCTAAAAACATTTTGTTACTATGCTATGAGTGTTCGTGCAAGCGAATCACTATAATAGTATAATTTTTTACATAATTTTTATATGGTGTACCTATTAATGTATAGTATGAGTTAAAGCAATACAATTTCATTTTATTTTTTACTCTATTATAAATTATTATGCTAATACATTTTTTTTTTATTTAATGGTACTAAATTAAAAAATATAAAATAATACAACCGTAAAAAAGTAGTAATTTATATTATTTTGAAGTAAGAAGGGTTGAATGAGCTCCTAAATGTTTAATGTTCCGGATGTCAATAAATCTAATATTTCAGTAGGTATTTCATACGAAGAACTATTACTGGTATAGTGGTATACTGGTGTCTGGTAACACTTTACTTATTAAAATATAAAAACCATATAATATTATAGTACAACTTTCAGCATGATAAGTTAAACCTTGTTTAGTTAAATTTAGCTTAAATATTGGGTATTTGGTTGTCTCGCCTTACCCATATCTCACCAATTATCTTTTATGGGCCGCCAAGATATTCTAAACTTCTTATTTTTATTATGAAATATGTGTTCGCGCTAGGCAGCATCGTTGCGCTGCAGTTAGTAATACCAGTGTTTGTGCGTGCAAATCATAGATATAAAATATAATAATAATATAATATATTCGCGAGAAAGAACCATAATATGAGGTTTTCACATGGATGAGTTAATAAATATTTTTTTTCCAATTAAATATGGGTACCTATCATTTCTTGGTATTACAAAAAGTAACATTTTAGTTATAAAATTACATTCATTAATATTAACTGTATACTTAAATTTTCAGTCCATCTTTCAGAAAAGAAACGTAAACTGTTGATGTATTATTACTATTATTGGAGATCTTATCAACAAATGATTAAAAATAAAAATGATGAATTAAAATTGTTACAGCTAAAGAATCTTAGCCTTAAATCACAAATAAATAATCTAAATAGTTTAATTGATGATTTGCAATGTCAAAGTAAGTTGAATGTCAATGGTTTGTATATTTTAAAGGTAAATATAATTTAAGTTACATTTAAGAGATATCACCCATATTATTCAACTGGAAAAAAAGTTCTATTAACTCATCCATGAGAAAACCTCTTATGGATCTTTCTCTCTCGAATATTATATGTTGGCTTCTACATTTCTACATGAAATATGTGTTGATTGCGATCTATTATATTATATATCCATCGCGCAAATCTCTCTGCGTGAGCTTGGACGTGCCTTGTGTGCTGTTGTTGTTGTCACGGTCGTTGTTATGGGTCAGTGTTATCGTCGATGTCTCTGTATTTTTTGTGTTCATTGGCCTACAAAGGTCTTCGAGAATGTTCTCAGTTAATTAAAAGGAAACAATTTTACTTTATTACTAAATTTATATATTGATATTGATCGATTTCCTATAAAGTAGAAACTCGGAAAGTTCCGTTGTTTTGTCTGTCGTGTTTTGTTCGTAGGCAGAGCGTTGCTCAAAAGTAAGTTGACCAAAAGAAGGAAGCTGCTTCAAGCCCTCTACTAGGAAGTTATTGGAAGAAATCGTGAAGGAGTAACGGTTCGGTTTAGAGGTTAGCGTTGTATGTATGTTATTGGTTGTCAGTATTGTTCGTTGCTATCTGTAATATTATCTAAGTTTATTAATTGTATGAAAAAAAAATAACCTAAAAGTAACCTATAGTACTGATAGCTACTATTTGAAGCTGATAACAAAGCAACTTTTCCCAGCTGTGATGAGCTTAGTCAGTTTGTTAAAGATCGCCTTCAAGTTAAAGAAAATGCAGAGAGCCAAATTAGATCTTCGTCTGGCTTAGTGAGGTCTTTGGTAGCGAAAAAAACCCTTGAAATCTTTCGGAACAACAAATTAGAAGATGAAGCAGTAATTGCATGCCAAGTGGCCAACAGCCTTAGTGACCTTAAGATCTTAAAATAATAAGTACTGCTGTGGGTCAAATCACCCGTTATCTGATTGTGATCGTTTCCGGCAGTTCATTTTCAAAGAACGATTCAAATTAGTCACTGGATGTTAATGTTTGGTTTGCTTTGGAGAAGGACATTGGGAAAATAAATGTAAACTGAAGTACCCAGTGTATTCTCGTCAACGCCATAGTTTGCTACATCACTAAGCAATTCTAAAAGTGATATCCATAAACTTTGTATTTAGGAAGTCATGGCTCAGTATCAGTAATGGGACAGTGATGGTACACGTCAAAAATGCTAGAGCGTTCCATACTGTCAGGGAATTAATAGATTCCGCTTCGCAGATAAATACCATCACATCTGATTACGCCTTACGCTTAGGTCTTAGGATTTTCAAATGGACTGTTCCCATTTCTGGATTGTTGGTTCAAAGCGGTCCCAGCGTTTCGGAAATGACTAATCGTAAGAAGACCCTTAGGTCACAAGACCCGCCAGAGTTTTCAGTAAAAGCTTTGATTCTTCCTCGGATCACTATTGATCTACCTGCTAAGCAGCTGCCGTCCATAATCTGAAATAAATGTGCCTATTTAGATCTTGCTGATCCTAGCATTGACAGGCCAGCTCCAATCGAGTTGCTATTACTTGGAGCTGATGTATTCCTTTTTGGGTGATCGCTCAGTTGTTCTAGGGATTAACTGGATTACCCTCATCTTTAAGTACCAAGTTTAATTGGATACTTATCGAATCTGTTACCTCCCCAATCATCGAAAATGTTTCTGTTACGTCAATGTGTATGACTAGTTCAGTCAAATCCACGATGGAAAAGTTTTGGTTAATTAAAGAACCAGTTGAAGCTCAAGTAAGTTAATGGAAGAAGGCAGCTGTGAAGACATTGTCCAAACAGAAACTGAACGGAATGCTGATGGACGATTCGTGATTCACTTACCCCCACATGAGAATATTGATCCGTCATCATGGAGATTTTAAGGGTGAAAGAGAGATCCTGAAGTCATGGGTCGTTTTCAATGGCTCTGCTCTGGGAGCGTCTGGTATCTCTTTATCTGATTGTTTTTACGCTAGATCAAAATTACAGAGAGACGTGGTAGATATATTACTTGGATTCCGTTTGAATCGTATAGCCTTCACTGGAGATATTTGTAAGAACTGTCTGTATACAGTTCTAGATTCATTCCAAATATCAAGTTCTACAGCATATTTTTTGGTGAAATTACTACAGAAAGAACTAAAGGGATATTAACTAAATACAGTGATTTACAGATTAAATTGCGCTCCGTTTTTAGCCCTTAGAGTCGTTAAAGAGATAGCTTCTTTGGTAGTTGACCACGTTGCAGATGTTAGCCGAACACTCTCAAAACAGATATACATGTGTATATGGATGATACTTGTACGGATGCAGATTCAGTGGAAAAGCATTGTTGCTCAGATTTACGCTTATTCACAGTTTAGCCCAATTTAGGTCTAGAGTTGAAGAAATGGAAAAGTAATTCCAACGAGCAATTAACAATGGTTGAAATTTAAGATCAAACGCTGCGTTCAATTTTATTTAATGATGCAAAGAGTGTTCCAGTATTAGGAGTGATTTGGGTGCCTGATTAAGATTGTTTTTTGTTATGATATTTCTTCGACGAAGACTACAAAAACAAAGCGAGGTGTATTTTCTTTAATTATCAGAGTGTTCGACGAACTGTGTTTGTTGTATCTTTTTATATCTCGTGCCAATCATATTATTCAAACAATTTTACATGCGCAAATATCTTGGAATGATCCACATTCTACTTCCAACTGGCATTGTTGAAGAATGGCAAATCTTCAGACATTATTTTCTGTAATAATTGTTAGACATTTTTATTCAATGGTTTATTGGAACTTCTTCAAGTGATTCTTATTGTTTCTGTGGATTTAGCGAAGCGTTAATTAAGGGTTATGCCGCTGTTGTTTATTTTAGGGTAACAGACACTGAAGGCAATGTGAAGGTCTATCAAGTAGATATACAAAGTAGGAGGCGCCAAAAGAAAGTTGGCACCAATGAAACAGTCAACTGTTCCGCGTTTGGAACTTTTCAATGCTGGTCTTCTATCCATTTGGATGTCACGGATCAAAAAGACTCTCGAAGAATAGTTGGTTCTTTCAGTAATCTTTTGTTGGGCAGACTCATCTATCATTTTATCGTGATGACGAATTCTCACACGCCATTTTAGGTGTTTGTATCAAATACAATTTTTGGTATTATTGTTTAAGTTTATTAATTATATGAAAAAAAAATAGCCAAAATTAAACTGTTATTATTATTAATTTGTTTGTTTTTTTTTTTTTTTTTTTTAACATAATTTGTAATTATGTAACTATTTAGTTAAAGTCATCGAGGCTAACTGCCAGGTAATATCCTCTCCTGGCAAACATACGGTTGAATGTTACCTACATCAAATAAATGTAATATTATTATAACTGATTTCTAAGAACAAAATCTGTGAAATTGTCTTTTGTTGATAAATGTCTAAAATTATACAAAAAATAAGTTAGCTGCAAGTAGTGAACTGTAAAATATTTATCAAGTAGTAGTACATAATCAAACGATTTGAATGAGTAGATATAAAAAATTCAAAAACCAACGGGATGTATACATTAAAGGACTATTCGATAGGTACCATAAAATACGACGTAAAAGCTTCAATAAAAAACCCGATGTTGTTTGTATGATTATTAATTTAGTTTCATAGTGCTTTGACTGAAAATAGTATATTTGTTGAAAATATAAATCAATGTATAACTACGGTTCATGTTGTGTGCATTCAATATGTAAAATATGTACCTAATAAGTAAATATTAGCTACAATTGAAGTTTGATAGTTGGTGGAAAAGTATACTTGTTTAGCCGCAATCATGTACTAAACTGCTGTATCAACTCAATTATGTTCAGTTCATTTATATTTATATAGACATTTTTAATCGGCATTGAAAAAGTTTTCAAAACTTTTAATTGATAAATTAAAAATTCATAAAATACTATTTTTTTTTTCAGATTCTTTTACCATAAAATCAAGTGACTCTATTGTTGTTTAATAATGTTGCGAAGTTTTTTTTTCGGTATACCTACACTATTTTAAATTATAATCGGAACGATAAAAGTATTGGCTTTACTGCTAATATGTGTGTCTTTTTTTTATTAATGCTGATAAAATATTTTTTTCTCAGTCTAAAAGCTTGAAATTATATTACAAGCCATGAGTCTCCATAAAATGTTCTTACAACAATTTAAAAATAGTATTTTCTAAAAGAACATTTGAACTTGATATTTTATGAAAATAAGATATTTAACGATTATAAGGATTTTAAGTATTTTGCCGTAACTTATTTAAAAATATATAACTTAGAGCCTTGAAACCTTTTGCCATTTCATGTGTATTATATTTATATTTTTTTTAATGGATGATGTTGTTTCTGTAATATTCAGAATAATTTCAATTTATTTATATCACTAACGATGAACCTATTAACATCATTATTCAATTCGTCAGTTAGGTACGTAACAATAATTAAGTAATAACTAATAACTACCTAATCAGATGTTTTTTCAACCTGCCATACGTACCTAATTTGGCATTAATAATCTAAAAATTTAACGGAAAACCGTACCATTAGTATTAGGTACCTATATAGGGTTCTAAAATTTTATGAAATTTATTTTAATGAAAAATAGTAAAAATCATTTTAATTTAAATCTAGAGTAGAAATTTTATTGAAATATTTTTTACATACCTAGTACATTAAATAAATTACATAAAATACATATAAATATGCTCAAAAATGTTTTAAAACACATGGATTACCTATATTAATTAGATACAGTTATAACCAGAGTCCCAATTATAATAATTTATGAGTTAAAACCTTATTTAGTATTCTTATTTAAATTGAAATAAATTAAAAATGTTATATTTCTTAAATAATAGTATTATTATAATTTATAATTTATAGAATATAGGGCTAATATAATGTCATATTTGTATATTAATATATTATAAACATTAAATTATATTAGTATTATAAATTATCATTATAATTTATAAATATCAAAGAAAAGCATAATCGTGAAATGATAATCACTAATCAACTATGAAATCAGTGTGATCATCTAGTGATGATTTTGTAAAAAATACCAAAAACAGAAAACTTAAAAAAATTAAAATATTATATTTTTCAATATTTCAAGAAGGCTAAAAGTTTCAAGTTTGAAATATTTCAAAGTCAACATTTCATGTGGAATATTTCATACTCACAACCCTAGGTACCTAACATAGGTTTTTATTACAAGCAATTACACAATTTTTATCGTCACATAAGGAATAAACATTCTTAATCCATAAGTATTGACAATACTTAGTGCATACTACATATACTTATACAATAACTGTATTGTACCATAACATACATACTTTTCTTTCAAAATAATTGTATAATAATAATTATTTCTATTATTGTCACTCACTTATACACTATTCATTATTATTATTTTTATTATTATAATTTTGGACTTTATTTCTGATAAATTTGTTATTATAGATGGAAGGGAGATAACAAACTAAGTGGCGGGACTACCTATCTATCTATCTATCTATCTATATATTACTCGCACGAATGGACATTAACAAAACAGCGCCTTATCATAGGCATATTCGAAAATTAAGGGCCGTTCGCTTATATTTCCAAATTGAAAAGTCATAACACGTTTAAACTTGTACATATCTGTACGTGAACTACTCGTACATTTATTTCAGGCGTTGTTTTGATTCAGTAGTAATTTTCTTATTTGTGCGTACAGTGGACTATGTCCACCATAATCCCTGCTCCCACCAGCTGTGAAATTCGCGCTGTAATAAGATTTTTGTGTGCAAAAAGATCTTCAGCTGCTGAAATTCATCAAGAGTTATTCCTAGTTTATGGACCTAATGTAATGAGTGAAGGAAAGATTAGACAATGGTGTCGTGATTTAAAAAATGGAAGAACAAATGTTCATCCAGTATGCAAACTGATGAAATTGTTTCTCTGATGGACCAAAAGCCGCGAACTAATCGTCGGTTGACGTTTAGTACTCTGGCTGATGAATTTCCTAACCTTTGACGCACTATTGTCTACACAATTGTCACGGAAAAACTTGGATACCATAAATTGTGTGCAAGGTGGTTACCAAAAATGCTCACCGACCAGCACCAAGAGTAAAGAATTACCAGTGGATGAGAATTTTTGATCCATTACCGGCAAGATGGAGACAATTTGTTTTCCCACATTGCTACAGGGTATGAGACGTGGATATCCTACATCAATCCAGAAACAAAACAGCAATCAATGCAATGGTGCCGCTCAACTTCATCAAAACCAAAAAAATTTAAACCAACTCCGTGCACTAGTCGAAAAATGATTGCTACCGTTTTTTGGGATGAAAAAGGTGTTCTTTTAGTTGATTTTATGGAACGTGGGACAACAATTACAGCTGAAGTGTATTGTGAAACGCTCAATAAACTAAGACGTGCAATCCAAAATTGACGAAGTGGTAAACTGTAATCCGGTATAATCCTCTCCTTCGCGATAATGCGCGTCCTCACACTGCAGCCAAGACCCAAGAGAAAATTCAAGATTTTCGTTGGAAACTTTTAAACCATCCACCGTACAGTACCGACCTTGCACCTAGTGACTACTTCCTTTTCTTACATTTCAAAAAATGGCTCGGTGAACAACGCTTTGAAAATGACAAGGAACTTAAGAACGCCGTTGAAAACTGGTTCAAATCGCAGGTAACGAGTTCTATACAGATGAATTAAGGAAACTGGTGAAGTGGTACGAAAAATGCTTAGAAGTAAACGGCGATTATGTGGAAAAGTGAAATAAATTAGTAGGAAACTAAATGTGGTAATAAAACCTATTTCATTTGATTATAATTTTTTTTATGATAAAACGGCCCTTACTTTTCGTATATGCTCGTAATAATAATGACCAAAAATATACAAGTAATAATTTCAATATATTATTATAAATCATTGGAAATATAGTCTGATATGCTGATCAGAATAGCTTAAAATATGACTGTATAGAAATACAATGATGAATTATTAAATTTAAATTTTATCTTATTCTTTACAATAATAACCATTGATAACGATCATGGGCTTATTTAAGGGGAGGAGGAAGGTAGAGATCGCTCATAGCATTTGTTTGAATTTTGCGGAAAAGTAAAAAATTCTAGAAGTTAGGTAAATTAAAAAATAGAGTGAAAATAAAGTAATAAAAATAATTATAATTTTTGACAAAGAATTTTTTTATTATTTATTATAAAATAAAGTTTTTAAGAAAACGGTAAAAAATTAATATTTTTGTTCATATTCAAAAAAATGTAATTACTATGTAGATATGTAACTCATGCAATGATCATAGACCTAACACAATAATTTTGTATGTTAAGACTTAAAAATGAATAATAAACTAATATAAGTAATATACTCGTATTTCAAGATAATGTTATTACGTTAACCGACAAAATCCATTGTACACCATATTAATGAATCTATTGAATTCTGTTCGCCTTTCCTCATAGTCTTTAAAGTTCAGTTCCATCTTATTTATGAAAAAGAAAAACCTATCTACGTGTATTTAGTATTTTAGGTTCTGAGTGACATTATTAATAATTTTTTTTTTACATGTCCGTCAATCATACGCAGTAAAAATATTTCAATTTTAAACTTTGAGGGTTGTTTTTGACAGCAAATTGGGTCTTTGGAATACGGTTGTAAACCTATGTTACAATGTATATTATTTCATGACATATTTAAATTGCTAATACGGTAATTTATTTTGCAATGTGTATCTATAATAATACAGTAAGTTTAATGTTTTCCAACGTTGGATTTATTATATTTTTAATTACTATAGGTAATAACCAGTAAAATACGGGTAAATAATATTATATATTAGATTTGTAGTTTAAGTAGAAAAAAGTAAACATAAAAGTAAAGCACAAAAATATTTTTGAATAACAACAAAATAATTTAAATTGTTCTTCTTCATTAAGGTAAGTATTGTTTAATTTTGTTCAAACTTGAAATTAAAATGTTTACAAAAAATGTTGCTTGTATTTATTTTGGTCTCAATAAAAAATTTTTTTTTACTTACTAAATTTGGAATTTATCATTAATTCGGTTAGGTACATACTCGTATTGTCAAAAATTGAACTTAAAATTAAAATAAAAAGCCATGCTTCGATATTTTTAAATAGATATTTAATAAAACTTAAGATGAACTTTATATTACATTTTCAAGCTTTTTCACTAAGGAAAAATTCTTTATCGATATTTGTAGTAAAAACCATAGAAAATCTAAAATTTTAAAATAGCTCAAAAACACCAAAATATTTTTACGTAAAAAAATGATAATCCAAACATCATTTTGGAAAAAAAATTAACGTAAATACGATTTTTGGTTTTTGAATTCGGTAAAACAAAATAAAAAAATTGATTTTGTTTATTGTCAAATGCTGATCATGCGTAAAGTTACCAGTTCGTCTCATTATTTGTCATACTTTTCGATTATAAAAATAATATATCGAATAGTTTTATTTTCAACCCTCCACTTTCCTATCACGAATATAAACATTTAACGATGCTAAATTGGGTGAACATCCATGAATGTCGAAAGTTTCCTACTTTTAATGACAATGCACACTGTGTTGTAGTAGGTATGATAAAAGGCGTACCTATGTATAAAATTAATGCATTTTCAAGGCATACCTTAAATTTTATGTGACGACATTAACTTGATAAAAGCGTAAATTATTAATTATTCACAAGTGAGTCCGAAACTCAACTTAATCATGTGTACATATATTAAACAATTCAAAGTCTCAAAATAAAAATATATATTTGTTTTAGTATATTAATATTATGTTGTAAAAATGCACATTTGAAATAATCCTAAAAAGGTTACTATAAACATTAATATTTATACTCGACAGTTGACAGTTGACAGTTGACACCGAAAAGTAGCGACCACTAGTAATAACTAATAAGGTCTGAATATGAATGCAAATTAATATATTTTTTTCTGAATTCTCGTAATGCAATGCGCTTTGTAGTCTGTTCCCTTCAAAAATCAAATATTTATTATTTTGAATTTTAATATTTCCTGGTATTTTTTATATACTATAATTTTTTTATAATTTTAAATTTTTGGAACTTAATACATATTTCTATCTAAGGATGGTACACAAAAATCAATAACACATTTATGAGTTTGCTTGCGCAAATGGGAACCTACTATAAAAATAAAATAATATTATAATATTATAAGCGGAGTAGTGGACAAACATTTTGCGGTGTAACCCGAACCCCGTACCACTCCATTCTGCCAATCTACACTTTAAATACTTATAACTCATAAACTACTCGTCCTAAATTAGATTTTTATGCATCAAAATACTTGAAAAAATATTCTGCTTTGGAATATGAAATTAAAACTCTATGTTGTCATTCAAAAAAGTAAACAACTTAAAAAATGATAAGGATAAAAAATATTTAAAAATATAATTTTTTAATAAAAACGTTTGTTTTTTTAATAACTTGAATCTATGTAAAAAAATATTTCGAAAAAGTCAATAATTTTTCAAATAATGAGTGTTGTTTGATAAATCAATCACCCTGTATATAGCTATAGAAATAAGTCATTACGATATTTTGTTTTTATGTGATTACCATTGATTTTATGCAGGTTAGTCATAAATTGCAAGTTGATTGATGGAAGCTTTTCTGGTTTTCCATTATATCTGTTTTAGATAAGTAAATAATCACATAAATTTAGTACTCGTATGTATTTTTTTACAATTCAGGATATTTTTTAATGAAACTATTTTTTTTTTTAAATATATATATTTATTTTTGTGGAATTATTTTTGACATTTTTAGGAGTTTTAAATCCACAAAAAAATTAATGTTCAGAAAATGTAATAATGTCGTTTTCTGTTTTGCCATGATGTTTAATACTGTTCCTAGTTATCATTTCATAAAATGTGTTTACTTGATTTCAATAATATGACATCTTATATTCTTGTTACTAAATGAGTCAATATAAACATACATTTATCGCTTCGCTCAGAATTTAAAATTCATTCAAACTTTTCTGCAGAAAACTTATTAGAAAAATAAAATTTTGTTAAAAGCAGCTAAATTTGAAATTTGAAAAGCATCAAGGCTATACATTCATGGCTGGTAATAAATCATTTGAACGAATACAATCTGTAAAACATCCGTAGATATTACGAATTCGCATAAAAAGAATCATAGGCACAAATCCCGGGTGTATTAAGATCTAAGGGTGTTTAGTACTCCCGAAATCAAAATTAGTATCCCCATGGCCTCACGATAAATTTAATAATTTATATCATTTTTAATACTTTAAATACTTACAATACTAAAACTAAACTGACGGAGTTAAACGTAATCTTCTGACCGTAAAATTTGCTATGTTATACGCACTTGTAAGACGAAGACCACACACATGCTGGTATAACGTCCTCTTAACACCTTGGAGTCTATTATACATTGTAATTTGCTTCAGTTTCAACATTATTTTGATACAAGTTAACCGTTAAATTCATTTCGTCTATTTATAAGCATTATTCAGTTCATACACTGATATTGCTATTCAAAATGAAATACGATGATATTATTTTATTTGTAATCTCCATTTGCTCTGCAGACTAAAACCGCATTGACAGTATTTACACAATATATCATAATAGTTCAACATTTTTAGTTAGAGTATAAGACAGTTCTTACTAATCATAGATTATACAACAATATAATAATTAATAATATAATAATAATAATATTATATAATTTAGATTCATGATGAGTTAAATAGGTGATACAAAATAATACCGATTTTAACAAGCCAAATTCGTTTAGGTAACAGAAGTAGCTACACACTCTATACCATTTAATAATTACAAATGCATACACTATTATATACATTAAAAAAACTCGTTGCCTTTCTGGAAAAAAATTTTTAAACCTAAATTGTATTTCTGTACAATTGTATAAACGAAAAAAAAAACTGTAATAAAATTACATGTAAATAAAAATATTTGAGCAAAAGAATTATTTTTTTCCAATCGTAACAATATTATTTTGCGGCCTATGTTAATACAGAATACTGAAATAGAAATTTTTAGTCCAAACGCGTTGCATTATGAGATTTTATTCGTTTATTTTTATTTATTTTTTTTTACAAAAATGTGCAAATCAAGTCTTTTTCGTATGAATAGATTTTATTGAGTTTACACTTTTTCGATCTTTATAGGTTCACGCAGAATATTTGTCCAGCAAACAACATCACATGAGTACGAGACCAACAAAAGCAGGGTAAAATCATAGTAAAAAAAAACGATTTTCGAAGGAAAAAAACTTTTAGCACTTCTTCATTCATAAAGTTAATGGTTTACGCAATCTGTCAAAATTGAAGACAAACGTCAGTGATTATAATATCATATTATGATTTTGTGTTTAATAGTATTATTATTATTATCATCGTAATAAAGCAATAGCAGTTCTATTCAAACCAACCAATTGACTGAAAACACAGTATGTCGGTATAACTCTGAAGTCTATAATACAGTAGTTATTCTTTATTATTATTTTTATATTAATACAAAATTACCGCCGCTACATAGGCCATTTGGAGACAATAAGCATTCTTAACCAAATACACCGACAACTTAATTCTAATGATACAAAAGTTAAATATGCATACTTGCTCATAACAGTTTTTTTTTTTATGTATATATATTAAATTTTTATTTGAAGATTTGATTTTGTGATGAATTTGATGCTGACGCTGATTCTCTAAGTGAAGATCTTTTGTGGCTGAGAGATTCTGAAAGTTGTTCAGGAAGTTTTTCGATATATCTTATTTTGGATTAAGAGCGATATTCCGATATTTTCGGTATTATGTGTTTGATTGTTGTAGGTGCCACATGATGGTCATATTAAAGGGCCTGATCTAAGTGTGCTAGATATGGATGAGTCTTGTGAGGATGACTTCGAACTTTCTAGAAAGGTCTATGGAATGTGGCCAGTTGAATACGTATTTTTTTGATTTCATGAAGTTTCGTGCAAAAGGATGAAGTTTACGCTGCCACATATTAGTAAAATGAAGTTTGATTAAGGGTATTTTACATCTTGTTTCGTTACGAGTTTAACTGTTGTTGCTAATCTGTTAGATATTGCATTTTGTGCTACCACCTCATCAATTATCTCATTTCCTATTATATTACAATGACCAGATATCCAGCATAAGTGAATAGTGTTTTCTTTATCTCTTTTATATTGTAACCAATTTTTTACCTGATGTATATAGTTAGTGTTCTACGCATTTTTGATGACGTTGTTTAATGCACTAAGAGAATCTGTGAAATTGTCGCTTTTGGAACATTCGAGTTAATAACTAATTGTATGCCTATATTAGGCTTGCGTGCATTATTCAGCAGTAAAAATGTTTATACTTGGAACATAGCGTCCTGAGTACACAGTACTGGTGTTGTTGCTGGTATCATAGAGTTATTGGTTGTATCATACATTTTTTAGGTATATGCAGTTATTAATATAATTCGAGTGTGTGTAAAAGAAGAATCTGTTAGATTAAAACTATTCATCATCTGATTGACACGTAGTTAAGCTGAATGCTTATACGAGAGCTAAAAATACGATAGTGCAGATATGATAATCGTGCTGCTCACTCGAATGTGCTCACGTACTTGTATTGTTTACCCATGTATTATTCTGTTTGCAGACGACACACATTTAATTTATTTTAACAGGCAGAGAGAAAAAAATATGAATATTATGACGTTTAACTGTGAATAGTACGTATATAATACAGTACGAATAGTTGCTATTAGCAGTACCTATTGTCTATATATTATATAATATACTAACATGTATGAAACAATTATTATTGTTATTAGTAATATAATATTTATGCAAAAATTTTTTTCAAAACGTGGTTAAACTTCAGTATAAAACATGTTTTTTTTCAAATCGATTAATTAGTTTGAATACTACACAATATAAATAATAGATAATAAAACGCATAACACAATGATGTACCGTACCCATACGGCCACATTTATTGGTGTGTACAATGTACAACATAAAAAGTACTATAATATACCAGAGGCGGTTTGAGTATAATGTTTTTGGTGCACTGCACCATCAATGGTAGGGGGGTGGGTGGTCTTAGTTGAGCATGTGCTGACCGCAATGTTTAATTTTAATGTTCAATAAATGAAAAAAATAATAAAGTACCTAATCGTGGCTGAAACTGTTGAAAGCGTCGAGTTAAGAATATAAGGACCTTATAATTATAAACTATAAACTTATAAAAAAATATTTATTTGTAATTTCTATGGTGAAGGGGGGGAGGGGTTGGTGAGTGGGTCTTGCACCACTAAATATAATATATTCAAACCGCCTCTGTAATATACTATATATTCACTACAAATGATTTAACTATAATTTATTTAGACATATTATGATTGATTGATTAATATATTATTATAAAATTATTTAAAATATATTATTAAATATAAAATGAACACTGACAACGGAAACAATACATTTTCGAAACAAATAAATGTATGCACTTATGCAGTAAAATCAAAAAAAAAATGTTTTAAATATTATTTTACGTTTGAATAATACTCAAATAAATTATCAATGAAAATTTCATGCCACTATCAATAGAAATATAATATTTTTCAAATTACAAAAAGGCTTGATATTGTTATAGACGCATGCACTGTAAATGTCATACTTTATATAATATTTTGTGTATCTGGAAAACTATTAGAAAGTTCAGGAAATTGCCTGTATAAAGTACTATTTGTGTTCAATTTCTAATGGATTGATATATGAAATATCTATCTTTATAAATCATGCTGCTATTCTCATATATTTATGTTACAATATTTAATTTTATTTAATAACTATTTGCTATTGTTTTCGCATTACTTATCTCGCGTTTTTGAGTTAAATAGTATGTTTAATAGTAAATTTGTAAATCCACGGCAATTGTGACGGGAAGTGACAAATTAAAAAAAAATACGAATTAAACACAAATTTTGAATAATTTTATTTAATTTAATAAAATTATTTTATTTTCAATCATCAGTTGTTATTTTTAACGGAGACAACGAGTCTCGAGGGGATCAGCTTGTATGTTATATATACAATATAATATTGTGTATTATACTCACTCTTCTTATATTATGAAGTATAGTATATGCCATCAGTCTTTTAAAATTGTATTTAAATACAGATACAAATACATCCATTCAAAAAGTATTTAAATACTTTTTTAATTTACTTTTCTACTATAGTCAGTTTACTAAATTAATATTATTTATTTTATTTATTTATATTTAAATGTTGTAATTATAAATTTAAAATTGTCATATTAAATTCAATTAAGTACTATATTATTAGAAATATGGGTGAAATTTTCTTAAATGTACACTGAGAAATAAAAATAAATTAAACTGGTTATAATATAGCAATTCATTAATATTACGTTGCTATGTAGACACAGAATAATATATATATATATATAATTATATTATAAATAATATATATATAATTTCATATGTTCTGTGATGTAGGCATCTAGTTAAACAGTAAACGCTTGTTAATGGAATATTAAAATTTTGTGATAATCACATTCACAAACGAACCAGATATAGGCAATAGGGAACAGAGATTCTCAACATTTACGAACGAAAAAATATTAGAAATAAAATACTACAACATTTTACAAAAAAAAAGTGACAACTGACGAATAATTCGTGTTTGAATTTTCAAAAGTATTTGTATAAAAGTATTTGATTTTCAAATACAAATACGTCCATGACAGTATTTGAAATACTTTCGCAATACTTAGACCAAAAAGTAATTAAATACATTTAATCAAATACTTTACAACACTGTATGCCATATAATATACGGTATAGGTAGTATAGTAATATGGTACAAGTATAGTTCAATAATATACTGTCTATAATAAATTAATAACCCATGTACATGATGCTGTAACGACGAAGGTAGGCTCATTACACAAGTTCATGCGATGAAGAATGTTCACTTAATCGTACAAAATGCATTAGGTATGTTTTGTATGTAAAATAATAATATATTATATCTACCCACATTATACGCCAGCCATGAGTGAGCCAAGTCTATTGTACCAACGATAAAGGGACACGAGCTGTTTTATTAGTCAAGGTATTTATATTATATTATAGTCCTTTCTTTTACCGATGGACAAAAGCGGTTTCGTATCGAATTTGTATGCTTAACTCAAAAGTAGGTACCTATACCAACTTCTATAGGTATAATGTATGTCCGCTTTATAGATAAACGGTTACCAATGTAAACTAAATACCTAAATAAAATATAAACCCTGTCGGAATAGGTAATATTATGATGATATTTACCAAACCCGACTACTGCAGCAAATATTCGTTTTTAAATCAAACTTGTTTCGTCGAAAAAAACGTTGATCATGTCCTGCATTATACATTATTATGGTCGGTTAATAAACGATGTAGGTACTACAATCGAACGTACTAACGCAGTAGTAATTAAAACAATATGTACACTACAATATTTGTATTTCATAAATATAATTAAATATTTTGACGTTCAGCTAGTTTACTATACACAGCGATTTGAGCGATTGCATATTGTATAATATTAAATTTGAAGTGACCATGCGTAGTCACGTAATATAATCTAGGTTATAGCGAACAATTATTTCTATTTTCAACAAATGAATACTGACACAATTTTATGTTAGAGATTTAACTATAATGTTATGTGATTCGATTATGATGATCCTCTGGCTATATTAAAACAGCGCAAAATAAGAAAAATAAATATTGCACTAACGCTAGAAATACAACAAGGGAGCAGATTATTCAAATCTACAAAATGCCTCATTATAATTTTAACGTATAAATAATTTATAAATATTATTATGCTATTTACATAAGTAGTAGATGTCTAAGACCAAAAGATATAATTGTACATTTATATTATTAACTTATGTAGACAAATTATAGAGCCGCATAATACTATGTTGCGTTTTTATCGTGCTAAGTCTGCTGCAGGGTTGTGTTGTATATTTGTATGTACGTAAAAGGATAAAAAGGGCAAAGCATTTTCCTGCACAGAATGCAAATGCTCTTAGTAATAATTAGTTTATATACTTTCAGTAAAGATTTAAGTGAGAAAAACGAAGATGTTCTACTTAATACTCAAGCATTAAACGTTGTGTACCTACAGCGTAATAGTTGCTGGTTTGTACACACATTAAACGGATTAGCCCATCATCGGGTAACCATTATTTATCATTATATATTTTTTTGATTCTGAACTAAGTGAAGAATATATTGATTTTACAATGATGTATTTTTAAATTATTTTTTTTGTATCGGTTATCGCGTTTTGAAGCAGAAATAATGCTTTAATTTTAACTTCAGCCTCCCTTTGAAATGGAAAATTCATCTAGTTGGTACTCTAAGGGTCAATAGTAAAAAATGTCCAGAGTTTTCAAAAGTGTCAGGAAAAACCCTAAAAAAGTAACAAAAACGGAAATGTTTACGCTTAATAAAAATCGTTATACTAACAATTTTTGTTTATAAGCATTTAAAGTTAAAATGTTTATGATGTAGGTACCTATGTCAAATTCGTGAAAATTTGAATGGAATTATAAAGTTTACAATTCGTAAAATTGTTGTATAATTATAACTATAGTTATATTATTATAATCTAAGGTTGAAAAACCCAACACAAGGTTCCATAACTTTCTCTTCAAATAACTGTAAAAAAAAAACTCCAAAATCAATAGAGATAACATTTTGTGAGCATATAACATTTACATTTGAATATTTATAATATATATTGATATTTTATTTATTTCAGATTCTATGGTGATGGATACATTTTTTTCCTGTTGGACCGATGGTGATGGACACCTTGCTCTATTGATAATTAATTAGTTACTATTACATTTTATTGATTAATTCTTCTAGCCTAGATGGTTTCTTAGATATAAGTCGTCTAGTTTTTGGTTTCTTTAATATTTTTCTCTATACTAGCACAATGAATGTTACAAATGTATGATATAAGATATTATGATAACTACATGTAATGCTTATGGAATAAATTGATTAACCTTGCAGTATGGAAATATGCAACTTGTCCCAAATCATACTTAAAAATCAATTACTTGTACCAGAAAAAGAAATGAATTGTAGACTGAAAAATCATCTCCGTTCAAAATCGTTTTTTGTATACAATGATACCTGTCTGCATTCAAATTTAACACATCCATTATTATAGTGACCTACTCTCCATCATTACTATACAGCAGCAGAGCGATACCCACTTGTCTACTTTTTTTTTATCTTGACGTTTAAAGAACCCGATGCGTTTAAACTTCCGTTTCATATTATAATCCTGTAGTGTATTAATCAACTGATTTTTTTTTATATTAGGACATTTTTTAATACCTTAACTGCAGTACCTATGTAATATAATTATTTAAGTAAATAAAATGTAATCAACATTGAACAATTAATTAGATTTACCGTTTATAGTTGATATTATAATATTAAACACTGAATGGATAGGAGGGTGGTCCGGTGGAAAATCAATTAATCCCCCTACCACCACATACCTAACCATTTACCAATACGATCAAAGCGTGCACCACTGCAGCAGATATAGGTATTTCGCGTATTATGTGTGCAGTATGCACTACGGTCCACGTTCGAATAGTAACTTTAATAATTAATTAATGGTTTATTATCTTTATATATATATAATATTTTATGTCTGAAACAGTTAATGGAACTTAATATGAGTACTGAGCAGCAGCCCTAACAATTCTATAACGAACGACAGATCTTTTCATAGCAGTTTTTTTTTTTTTTTTTAATTGTTCTCATATTATATCCATAGTAGTTGATTGACGTAAACAAAAATTAATCATAAATTCATAAAAACAAGTTTAAAATGGTCTGTAATTAATAGTTTACCTAATTTTAATATAAATTATTTTTAATTAAAAAAAAACTAAAATATAGGTAGGTATAACTGGATACACGTCATAATGTCACGGTAATTTTGTCGCTGTAAAAATGTCGCGGTTAAAATGTCGCGAATACAAAAATATCGCGAATACAAAAATATCGCGATGTCAAAAATATGATTAATATAATACTAATATATTATAATTAAGGTTCGGATTTATATGCAAAAATATGTTGCCAAAAATTGATTTTATAGACTACAGAGTAGTACTACACAATATACAATACCTATTATACGTAAAACGAACACAGATTACAAACTGGTATTTTGAGTTCAGTTACTGATTTTGGATCAGGAGGAGCTGATCTTTCTATTTTTCTAACTCGTTGAATTGTTCGTTTTAATCCTGTTGTACTCGGAAATTGACCAGCTATATTGGAAGTGGTCTAAAATCATAAATTAAAAATAATTATTATATATTATAATTATTATTATATTATTATATATATATTATATTATTATATATATTATAATATATTATATTATATTATTATATTATTATATATTATTATTATTATTATTATTATAATTTTATTACCTATGTTACTTTAATCTAATCTAATCATACCTACGACCGAATGAAAACCGGAACTGTAAGCCACATCGGCGACTACGGCGATATATTACTACCTGCGACATTTTTGTTTTGGCGACATTTTTATCGCGGCGTTTTTGCTGCGATCTTTTTAACACGACATTTTTACCGCGACATTTTGACGCGACACCGGTATAACTATAGAGTTCTAAGATTTCTTGAAATTTATTTTTTTGAAATATATCATGAAATGTTTCGTTTTTATCAAAAATAATAATAAATCATTATAATTTAAATCTGGAGTAGAAATGTTATTGAAATATTCTTTACATACTTGGTAAATTATACAAATTACATAAAATTCATATAAACATACTTGAAAAAGTTTCAAAATAGGTACATGAATTACCTATAAGAACTTTTTAATTCATGTTTATTTAATGTTTTATAATTACTAATTAGATATAGTTATAACCAGAGTCCCTAATATAATAATCTATGAGTTAAAACCTTATATAGTATTCTTATTTGAATTGAAATAAAATAAAATTTTTATATTTCTTAAATCCTTAGGTAGTATAATAATAGTATTATTATAATTTATAACTTACAGCTTATAGGGCTAATATAATGCCATATTTGTATATTAATACATTATAAATATATAAATATACACATTTTAAATTTTATTAGTTTTATAAATTATCATTATAATTTATAGACATCAAAGAAAAAGAAAATCGTGATCTGATAATCACTAATTAGCTATGAAATCAGTGTGACCATCTAATAATGTTTTTTTGTCAAACACACCAAAAACAAAAAATGTAAATAGTACACCTAGGTATAACGGTGAACGCAGATAATGACTTAATATATCTTTGTCTATATTATGCGTAAGTATTTTATGAGATGTAACTGATGTAAGTATAGATAGGTCGATAGGTGGAATAATCTATACGTTCACCAATTTGATTTTAATACCTTAATTTGTAATAAATATAATATGTTATTACCTCATATATTGTGTTTTAACTTGTATATGTACTGTTTTAAGCATAAATATATTATATTATATATATATATCACCAAGAATTAATATGCGATAACAACTAAACTAAGTCAAATATGAAATAAATAATGAAAAAAATGAAAAATTACTATTTTTTACATTTTATTGAAATTTTAATCAGAGAATAATTATTTATAAAAATTTATTTTATATCTCTGGGTAAAATAAATTTAGTAGATACCTAGAACTTAACGGGACATATCGAATTCGGTGATTAACAGTGACTTTTACCTAATGTAGGTATTCAACAATGCAAAAATATGAGCGCTTGACAAGCAAAAACATTGTGATTATGATTGAAATCTGGATTATCACATTTTTACATTGATGGTTAACTAAATATAATTAATACAATAAATATATTAATAAGTACCTAACCTAAATTTGTGTAAAGTAATGTTTTTTTTCTTTCTATTATATGATTTATAAATACATAGGTAGTGTGTGTACATAGGTAGGTGGTATGCTTCTAAGTGTATACCTAAGTTTTCAATTTACGAAGTTTATCATAAGTATATTATACATTGATGTGGCAATACCTATATCAGTTTGTTGATCTCCATTTGTGACACATCAGGTTCAGTTGCAAAATGAAAACTATTTTTATACTTTGTAAAATATTTTAAAAAAACATCAGATAAACACAACGCCTCAGCTATCAACAAAATTAATTTTATAATTCAGAATCATAATGATTGCACCAACTTATATCAATACCCATAATCATTTTGTTGAAATGTGTTGTCATTTTCAAAACATTCTGGCTCGTTTAGATTTATTTGACGATAATTAAAATCTCCAAATCATTAAATTTTGTTTCTGGTTTCTTCTGATAAAGTTATTGTTTCTTAGTAAAAATCTCAAAAATAAATTACAAGCTTCCTCATAAATTGTAGTTTTTGCAGTGATTAAAAAAATTGATATTCAAACGAAAACTAATGACTTGTCCTAATCTATAACCATTGCAGAGTCTTGAAATATTTAACAATTAGATATATTATTTTGGTATTATAAGATAAATCGTATTTTACTATTTTACCGTTATAATACGGCAGTGTATGTTATTTATATCATGAACCTATATTCTCGAAATTCTACGGTACGCCTAGATATTGATTAATAAATTTTAATAACATGCGATGATTTTTATAAAAATGTTAAGTAGTTTAGAACACCAAATTACATACGTAACATAAACCATCATTATTATAAACTCACGCTGATCCATCAACTATCTTGCTCAGAACATTTTTCGTATGCAATGGTTTGCATGTCATTGATTTCAAATTATATATCTACATCCGTATTGTAATGACATGCTCAATGACGATTGACGAAGTGGGTGCACTTAAAAGTTGTAATCTACTTTATACTAAGCTTTTCGGTATTTTGTTTACTATAGATCTCTAAAACGTCGTTCGTTGTCAACAGTCAACTTAATTAATCACATCTTGGGGCCACCATGATTGATACTATAATGTGTGGTGTTTGATAAAATACTAAAATATAATGTTCACTGTTAAGTGACAAGTACAAATATTATTATGTTTTATTCGTGTCGGTTATTAGCCAGCTTCGTTTATTGTGCATTATATTTATTAAGGTTCTACGATTTTAAATTCGACTCTCAAAAACAGTGATATTCGTATATACGTTTGTATGAAATGTTTCATATTATTATCAACACGTGGAAGTCCTGATCTCACGAAATTATACTAAAAATCATATAGTTATCTCTTATCAAATAATATAATATATGGATAGGCCACGGGTCATAATTAATCAGCGGTCGTTAATCTTGAAGTCGTAAATGATGGACGGTTTATAATATAATTCTTAGTAACAAATGAAATTTATAAAAACACTGGTCTGTAGAGTTGAAGAAAATAGCGATAATATAAACGATAATAGTAAAATCAAACATTAATTACCTAAGATTACTTTTTATTTTCGAATATTATTTTACAAAGCAGTACGACATAAATTTTCAGCAATGAAAATTAATAATTGGTATGTTCCATTATTAAAATATAAAATAGATATATAAATTACTTTATAATCGAAAAAGATAATATGTCTAATAATGATTTTATCATAAACAGTTTATAGTCAATATGAAATAGTTGTCTCCATTCGAGCAATATTACATACTATTATTATGGTTTCGTTAAACAAATATAATAATATAAGGATTAAATTTGTACTCTCAGGTACCTGATAGTTATAGTAATTACATATACATTTCTCTTGGTATTGTTTTATATTTTATATATTTATGAAATTTTTGCAGTAGACTACAATATAATATGTTTGATAATATAATGTTTTTTTTAATATTATTGTCGAACAAAATTAAATAAGAGACAACAGTATAATAGGTACTTATTACTTCAATAATACCACGGTTCGTTGATCATAGTTATATAGAGTAACTGTGATTCACTGCCATTCCTATATATTAGTGTTACTGTCAAAAATGTTGAAACCCGAGGCTAAAATAATTCATAATTGCGTCCCAAAGACAACTAACGAAAAAAAATTATAATCCAAATTTCAGTCGATGTATAATATATCTACGTTTTATAAACGAGTATTACGATCCGATTAATATTTAAAATTTTAAGATGAATCTAACATACTTATAATATTATTGTTACTAACTACTAATAGATGAAGGTAAGGAATTTTAATTCAAAGTTAAAAGATAACACGTTGTACAATGCACATGCAAATATCGTTGTAATACATATTTAAAAAAGCTGGTAAGTCATGGATGTCGCTCTGCTGTACAGTAGGTATAGGTTACAAGTGTTATCTAGGTTACCTACTGTAATGGATGGAATTAAATTTGAATCCAATGATATTATATTATTGTATACGAAAAACGATTCTGAGCGAAGACGGTTTATCTGTCTCGGATATATTATAGATTATTAAAAATTTCCAAATCTTAGATTTAAAAAGAAAATTTTTTATGAATATCTAGCTTAAAATAATTTGCGAACATTCGTAATTTTTAGGTATGTTGTCAAAATTTAAACTTAAATGCTTATAAAAAAAAATCACCTCTCTAAAGTACCAGCTCAAAAACATTACCTTTCAGAAAAGATGCTACACTTGATACTTTTGAGCAAGTTTAGTAGGAGCAAAAGTGCTTACAAAATAAAAAATAAAAATAAATAAACATCATTGTAAAACCAATACATCCCTCGCTCCGCTCAGAATCTAAAAAATACACAATAAGATAACTATATGAAATTAAGAAATATTTACTTAAATAATTTGCAGAACAACTTATACAATAAACAAAGAAACATCCAAGTACTAATTAGAAATACTATAACACGATTAGAAGAAAACTAAATAACAATTTCAAATTAACAAAAAAAAAATCAAATAAGTTTATAACAGTGCCACATTATGAAATAATCAAAAGAACTTGATAATAAAATAAAAATAAATAAAACGAAAATAAATGTGTTAAATTCGCATAATACACCTGTTATGTTAAAGAAGCATAATATATGACTTTATATACTTCCAAGTTCCGGGAGTTTTTCAAAAAAAAAAGATATCAAATTATTTTTATTTTTTGAATTTTGAATCCACAACCTCCATTGTAAATAATAATTAACTTTTACTCATCTAAAAAATATCTGTTATATTATTACTTCTATCTTACAAATGATGAAGTTTGAATATTTCAAAGTAAATTTATTTAGCATAAATTAATTTCAATTTCCAAATTGGTCAAGTAAATATATTATGCGTACATCTACTAACAAGCATATACAAATTTCATGATTTTTTTTTAGAAAAAGTACTTAGGTACTTCAAGAAATATCAAAATCGACCTCTGAAAAGTACGAACTATACTTGACACTTGCACTTCATTTTTATGTTAAGAGGTTAAATAATATTTATTAATTAGCCATTTGGTATGAGTGAAAATAATTTTTCAACTTAATAATAAAGATCTTACCCCTGTTAAGATTAGCCTATAAGCCTTAATTACGTAGTATATAACACAATAATCAAGATTTTTTTTTAACAATACATCACTGATTATATAGGTAATAATATAATTGAATTTCTTACTTTTAACTCCTCAAAGTACCAACTATAGATTCACAAAAAATATGCTAATGTAAAAAATCAGAGCATTTTTAATGTCTCAAAAGAATATGACAGATAAAAAAATACACATTATTGTAAAATCAATACATTATTTTGCTCCAATCAGAAATCAGAATATAAAATATGATAAAATTTAAATATAAATAAAACAACATTTCTATTTTCTAACTTAACTATATATAAATATTCTGTATGAAAATAAGAAGAAAAATTTAATTTAAAATAATTAAGAAATATATATTCCATAGAAATATATAAATATAGTATATATATTATAATATTATTTTATATTTTGTATTTTTATTTGTAGTATTACTGTGGACCCATAAAAAGAAATTGGCCACAATTCGTATTGACGATTAAAAATACTTTAGCTACGATTTGGAGGACCTTCTTCACTACCGTGAACAACTAAATCCACCACCTCTCATGTATTTTATGGTTAATGGTTACAAAAAAAAAATAAATAGTTGAAATGTTAATTCAACCGATTTGTATGTAGTTGAATTTATAACATGTATGTTATATAGTATTACATATATGTATTATATTATTATTATATTTAATACAATCGATAAAATTAAAATTGAATAAATTAAATTAAATTCACCAACGGCGTGAATAGGAAAATGTAATTTTACGCTTTGAAGCTTAAACGCTTTATTAAACTGAGATTTGAACTTTATAATATCGTATTGTACCTAAGATCATAATCTGCACTACACTAGATATATAAAAAAAAAAAAATCAAATATTAAGAAATACAAATAATTATAGCCTGTAACGTTTCGGCCTTAAAATGGGAGATGTATCTTTATTATAAAATTTGGTTTGAAATTAAAAAAATAAGATAATTATTATTATTGAGCCGGTCAAGTAGTAGTATCGGTAAAGTTAAAGTTTAATTTTACTGATCAAAAATGTGAATTGTTTGATTTTACTAACAATTATTATGGGTAAAATAAAATGGATTTAATTTATAATTGCCCAAAAGTATAACTTTTAATTTCTTCATTTAATTTTTAAGTGTTTTAAAGTGGACAATTCTACAAAATGTGTTATATTATATTATTGTTACTGTATTAATTTGTTAATATTTAAAGTCAACTCTAGAGTAGTAAATTGCGTGTCATGCGTTAAATAAATAAATTATAAAAGTAATTTCGTTGTGTTGTGATAACTCTTGAATAAATAATTAACTATTAATAATTTACGGAAATGATTACTGTTTAATAACAGCCAAAGCTCAGCATTGTTAGAAATGATCAACTTAACAATTAGAAACAACTAGGTATTTAAAAATTAAAATTACCATATTTTGACATTCTGTATTACATTAGGTACTATACTATACTATACTATAACGTCGTATTAACTAGTACGAAAAAAAAAACAGTGGGTATTGAGTACGTTGGTTATAAAAAAAATATACGATGTGTTATTATAAATAACATTATCTACTACATAATTTGGTTAAACTTATATGTTCATAAAATTGAACTTGTTTTTCTCCCAAACTATTCAAACTTCTTAAAACGTAACCATCACAAACTTTAAAATAAAATAGTATCATAATCAGGTAGCAACATAATCAACGTCCTACGTTTTTGTTTGAACATCAGCTTTTCAAATTTTAGGGTTCGAAGGGTTTAAGAACCCATTTATACAAATAACTATCATGTATATTTAAACTTGGAAGTAAATCGTAAACAAGAGAATCGTTTTATAATAGCTATATCTTTACAATTAATTGCATATCCCTGTGACAACTTTTTATAAGATACCTACATAAGATTCATATACACTTTTTATCGCTAGTTTTTAATGGTATGTGATCTTATCACTGGATTTTTGTAATTAAAGTTTTTTTTTTAAATATTCATTACATGCAAATAATATTTATATTTTTTAATTGTTTAGATAAATTGTTTTCAATACTTCGGAGCTTCAATAATTATCCTGATAAATAATACATGAAATATATCTATGGTTAGTATTAATTTATGTAAATAAATCATATAAGTATTAAACTACCTATAGGTATTAGCCACTGTATTAAAGATGTATAATTATAAGCCTTTCTACATAGTGTTTTGCAACAATTTTGCTAGAGACCTAGAGATTATATTTTTGTTTTTTTAATGTGACAATGAATTTGTTTGTGAAATGTTAAGACAGCTCCAACACGTGTTTTCTACTCATAAATTTTAGTTCTCAAAGATTTAAAAAAAAAAATGTATACAATATACCAGCAACCTAAGTATCATTTGTTCTAATCAACTCCTTAAAAAAAATATATATATATATATATAATATATTGGTTAAAGGTTTTGAAAAATGTATTAAATATACCTACCTAATGATAAGCTGAAAAACATAACAGTGAAATTTAAAACCATTATTATATTATAACTACAATATTTTTCTGTGATGTTTCTTTAGAATTGGACCAACTCCAGATAAGGTTGAAACATGGTATCAATTTTCGAGTGAGTTTCTGAGTTCCCAGACAACCCTAAAAAATATTTAAAATTTAAAATTTGTTAACAATACATTTATTATAAGTAATATAATCCCGTGTGGTAGTGTTAAGAAATAAGAGTAATTATTATTATACTTATATTATTTTTAATTTCTACATTTGTTAATATTATATACCTACTAATATTATGTTTTAATTGATTAAATTACGTTTATATTTTACAACCAACAACTCAAGTTTATAATTTTTTTGCTATTGAGTTAATATTGTACCTACATTTAATTTTTTCATTAATAATAATATGTTGATTCATTGAAAATATTATGTAATAATTTCGTACTTATAGATTATACTAAACCTAATAGAGGTACCTATTATAGCTACTTATATAAACACATAAATATTTTGTATCGTGTTAAAAAAATGTTATTTTAGTGATATTTTGTTTTCCACTGCACAAAACTAAATTATATGGCTATAACCGTAGTTAGGCATATACTCCTTATACCAGTTATACCTCATATTTTACCCCAGCAATCCACATAAAAATAATTTATGCCCCAAACGATTTCATTCAAAACATCACTGCCTACTTAATCGATCATTGTATATCTGTACTATGTATGACAAAATTCAATTATCTACCTAATTATTCATTATAATATTTTAAAATGTATTTACATCAAATACCGTCGTATAATTATTCTATTTGTACAAAGTTATTGCTCATTATTATTGAATAATATAACTTATACAAAGTTATTGTTATATTAATCCAGTAAAACATTTTAGTTATATTATTTGTTTGATGCCATTCAACTTTTTGAAATATTAAATAAATTAATTAAAAACGTACATTATCATACCAAGCGTACTAAACAAATGATACATATAAATTTAAAATTCAAACAATAATACTACAACAAGGCGATATTCAAACTCAAACAATTAGTTTTGGCGCCAACATTCTTGGGCAAATGTAAGAAAAGAATATCCACTAAGGTAATACGATAACGGTTTCTGAAAAGTATTAGGTACCTATTCTTCATTCTTTCATTCCAAGTACATGGCTTTGATGTATTTTAATTGTTTTCACATAAATAATAAATATACAATAATAATACCTAACGGATATTGTGTTAGAAATTGAAGAGGTATTGATTCTTGTATAGCTCTTGTAAAGCTATATAGCATATATTGTCTCCAACTGATCATTATTATGCAGCATTCATAATAACTGTAATAACAGGAAATGCAAACAAAAATTGTTGACTTTGAAAATAGTTTAATTATAATACGAGTAAGTATCTAAAAGTTAGTTGTATCTATGTTCGTATTGATGTAAGTACGTTTCGGCTCCCTGGAAAGTAATCGTCCGCGACCTATGACCAGTAAACTACGCAAAACTATATCATTGAGAGGCAGTATTGACGTGGTCATTTTGGCATTAATAGTTTTAACATGCAAATAATAATAATTTATAATTTATATATATATGTGTGCGGAAATCATATATATTTGGCAGAGTAAAAAACCTGAGCATTGTTTTACAATACCTTAATATTTTGGGCAATGTATAAGAATCATCATTTTAATTCTCAAATGTTTCATACATTGACCGGAATTGTACTAGATTGTCTGACCACAAAGTGTAGGTACCCTGCCCAGATTCAAGTGGGCAAAGTAAGTTAAAAATAAACAGCGCTCTGCAAATTTACATCAAATCACATTTATACGTATCGATATCACTAGGTATAAGACCATCGGCGAAACACTGTTGCGGACGATCATTATATGACAAAAGTTATTATTTTTCACCTAGAAAATAACACGACTCCGGACAAAATTTAGTGAAACGTTACTAATTTGTTCGAAGCAATCGAGCACAACGATTATCAATTTAATGATTGGCCTATCGTTTGGATGTCTAGTGAGCTTCGACTACAACATGGTTTAAGATATATATTTACGTATCTACTTAAAGTATATAATAATAATATAAATAAAAATAAAAATAATAATAATTGATAATATTATATATTGACAATGGCGTCGTATTTCTATAAAAGCCACAATATTATGATTATAAAAAAAAGTTAAAAATTAAAAATTAAAGTGTTATATGTATTTATAAATTAAAATACTAAAAGCACTTACTGTATCTACACCTTCATAAAAGTCTACAATATTAATACAAAAAAAATACGTAAAAAAGTTAAAATTTAAAAATAAAAATGTAACATTTTTTTTCCTTTGTAACGACAACTAATTGTTTTTAAATATTGTTATACGTTTTGGTGACTTTTATAATCATTATAGCTCTAAATATTTAATTTAATTAAAATAATTTAAACACGCTCAGAATTTCCACATTCCCACATTATCTTTTTTTTTCCTTTGTTATTATATACATAATCTGTACCTCATGGATACAATAAGAGTATTAGCTGAGATAAATAAAATACATGAATAAGCTTGATAAAATCAGCCACCCAGTGATGACACTTATAAATTGAAGTTATAAATTTTTTATATAATAATTATTATAATATATTTTTTTTTATATTATAATATTAGGTTAGCATATTTCTATACCAGTTGCATTTTAAGGGCCTTAGAGGATTACCCGGAATAAAATTTGCTGAAAGATCTTATTAATTAAAGGATTGGGATGTGTTGCAAGCCGATTATGGAATCTTTTATGATAAGTTACTGCTTCTTCTTTTATGGTTTTGATTTTCAAGTCTGTGTGAAGGATATGATTAGAAACATAAGATGGCGAGTTAATTAATTTTTTTAATTCAATATTTTGAAAAGCCTGAATACGATTTGTATTTGATTTTTTTGCATTTCCCCAGAGTTGGAGACCCCTACAATATTGAAGAATTATTTATAAACCATGTAATTTTCGAGACCCATAGTTAAACTATAATCGTTCGCAATCGTGTTATTAAAAAAGTCACCCTAATAAGAATCGTCCACAGTCGTGTATCATCGAAAACTATACTTAAATATTTGATTCGTTCCCAAAAACGTGACAGCTGCCAATAATATGAACCGATCCGTAATCTTAACGATAATGTGAATAATGTGATCACGTAGCATATTACACAAACATTACGGCTACCTAAATGATATTTCGAAATGCAATCGTAAAATTCCTATTCGATATTGTCTAATGATTATTATCACGACGGCGATGTCGCGTTAGTTTTTTTTTTTGCTGTTCAAGAAGACGCCAATACACCATATCTGAATGTGTTGATTGTGTCTTACAAGTGCGTAACATACCAAATTTAAGCTCAGCAGATCACATTTAGCTCAGTTAGCTTAAAAATTAAAGTAAATTGGCCTCTTATAAAATTTAAAGGTAAGAACATTATCTGTGTTTGTATTGGTTAATGTAAATGGTTTGTAAATGGTTCGTTGCTTCGTCGGTGGCAACGTGGTTTAAGGATCCAACCGGCAGACTTTGCGCCTGGCGGATCTTTAAGGCACCTAAATAGTAAATACATCATATTTTGTACTTCGTATAGTGTAGAGTTGTTACCATCGAGTGGAATTGTATTTTTTCATCGATTCGAGTTTGATGGTAATCATGTTTATAGTCAAAATATATTTTGCATTTTTCAAATATCCAATATATAAAAATGCACAGTATTAGTTATTTGAACCTCTCCGAAACGGCTCGACCGATTTTCATCAAATTTTCTGTGTATATTTGGTAGGTCTGAGAATACGTTTTAGGCTAATTTTAAAAAGGCAATTGATCGTCCCAGAGAGGAGCTTAAACAGGAATTTTTAGATTTACAATAGACATTTTTGTTTATAAATGGTTTTTATGGGTTACAGAATTTGAGAATAATATTTATTTATTATTATTATTTTTTAATTTTAATATATTTTATTTGTTTGTATAATTAAAAATTTCAGCAAAACGCCAGAATGCCAATTTTTGTCGTAGAACAAATGTATAGCTACAAACATGAATAATTATAAGAAGACAAAGAACAGATGAACAAATTCAATCCGATAATACGAGTTTTCATGTCTATTGGACTCACTAAAGATATCGCACACTCTTTTCCACCAAGACCATGCTATTGTTTTTTTAATTTTCGTAATTTGTGATAGAAATGCAATTTGAAATTAATTAATTAAGATAATAAAAGTACAATAAATTTTAAAAAAATAATGAATATTTGGTTTGACTACTAATATATTCATTAGAAATACTATCTGTCGGGTCAGATAGTGTATATACTGTATATATTATATAAAAATGGATTTCTGTTTGTTTGTTCTTTATGAATTATTCGCATTCTAATTGCTGGGCCGATTGTGACGAAATTTGATATAGAGAAATATTAGATGACCTATGCGCAGAAGATAGGCTAAGTTAAAAAGTGATTGGCCCAAATATCATACAGTTGATTTGATTCTTGAATCTTTGGATGGTCTGAATTTTTTCGATAAAACTAATAAAATTACATAATAATATACTAAATTGAATATCGTTGTAAGATTATTGCTTAATATATTTTAACGTTTATCCATCTATGTATGTTTATAAAAATATACTACTAGCATAATCACAGAAAATAAATTTAACACATAGTTTGAGACACATGAAATTGGAGGATTTTTAACGGGTTACGAAGTGCACGAGTTCAGCTAGTTATATTATAATATTATGATCAAAATCAGACAATATTCAGAATTACGTTTTCCAGAGTATTTACAATTCAGATTTCACTATTTTGGTTTATTAAATAATATTTGTTTTCATAATCAATAATTTATATTATATCAAACATATGGTTAACACATAATGGAAAACCTAAAATATTTCAACTTCGCGGTTACGTTTGATTATAAAACTATGTTATAGCTGATCACATAGATTTCTTCTTTATGTCACGTGATTTATTCAAACAAAATACTTAGGTTTAAATCTAACAATAAATTAAATAAATTAAATACCATGTTTATTATTATTCACTATTATTACTATTATGTTTTATTGTATTCATAGTCATATTTTACTTTTCCTAATTATTGTTAACTCTTATATTGTAACTTAGTGTCATATTTAAACTTTATATACTTTATGTACTATTAATACCCAAGGGTACCTACCCGTTTATAATATATATAAGAAAAAACTAAATTCTGTGATAGCATAAATTAAAATATATTATAATATATTGTATTATACAAACGCACGATAATTTTTTTTAAGTTTAAGCTAAATATTATAGTATTTGGACGTCGCAATTTAGTCACAACGCTATAATCGTCAATATATTAGTATAAGAAAAAAAAAATATATATTTCAAAGTTCAAATATTATATAGAACGGAATACATTGAAAAAACTTTTCATCGTAGGACAGTGAGTACTTGGGTGCATAATATATCACGTAAGCATATAAGTAAATATAAATCGATAACTAGGTGGAATTAAAATGCTATTAAGTATAAGTACAATATCATGTCATCGACCATCGTTGTCGTGACAAGGGGTAAGTCATGTTTTGACGGCATTACATTACGCAATATTTCACTCTAGCACTCAGTCGCTTATGTCTATAGATTATAGATAGGTATAGTACACACACCTGTGATGTGCGCAGTGTGGTCAAGGAAATAAGGGTAGTGTTCGCTTAAAATGAAAGAAAAATAAAATTAATAATACAAATTGGAAAAATGTCATTTTGTAATATGAGTTTTTTTTCTTTTATACATAATATAAAATTCTAATATCTGTATAAGTAGCTAAATTAAAAATTATAAGAACAAATTATGCACTTAAGTTATCTCGTTATGTCGGTGTCTATTTTAAATGCAATATATTACAGAAACACTGTGAATTTCGATTACTTTCCCGGATCGTATCATTAGAATATACAAGGTCGGGTGTAGGGCTACACTGGGTTTTGAGTAATTATAAATACTTTTAGAAACGAATTTTCTATTACCGAACGATTTTTAAGCACTAATAGCCTATATGATAACACCGACACAAAGATTTTGTCACATAAGAGTACTTGTTTGATATTTGTTAACCACCATCGCTAAAGGTAAAATATTATTATAATTAATATACCTACCTATATAAATAATAACAACAAGCGATTAAATAGTTGTCATAACATGCAAACTTGTTGTAAGTGGTAAGTCCATGATAATGTTCCAACTACTCTTAGATCACATCTTATCCAACATTTCCGGAGTGATTTGCTCGAATTTTCAAGCCAGTTTTTGGACATTTTTAGGACATTTTGAAACTTGCAAGATTATTGAGTTCGCTCATAAAAAAAAAAATCAAAATTGACTATCCAGTATTCACGTAGACTCTTGGTTCCAATATTCTGAGATAAATTTATATTTCAATCAACGCATTATAGCTACAAGTGTTGTTATGGTATTAAGTTGACCAACCCTATTTTCCTGGAAATTCAAACCTATTGTACCAAATGAATTATTTGATGTCTTGAAGAGACAAAGGACAAGTTTAGAAAGCTACAGTTCACACAGTTTGTATGTTGCCTACACTTTCAAGTTAAAATTTTCCTACTCAACTATCCCCAGACTTTAATATTGTTAAGTAACAATTACATTATATATTATAATTTATAATGTATACTTCATTAAGCAGTTTTGTGTTATGTTGTTGTGCATATTTTCTTTTGTATTTAATATGCATAATTTATTCGAATAAACAGCAAACAAAGTTATGCATTCAGATGTTTTTCTCAGTCTACATACTATTGTATCACTAGGAATCTATAATATATATTAATTATGTACCTATCATATTACAAATACATCTTTGAATTTTGCTTAAGTTAAGTGACTGTCGAGTGGTAAAATTATATTATCATAGAGTTATATTTATACTGTTATTATATTACAGTAATGAAAATCATGAAATGTATGCCATTGTTATAATTTTTTTCAAATCTTTTGAACTATAATTGGACTTTTTTTCATTGGTGCAGTGTCTAAATCTTTAGTATTAGGTTTTGGGCTCTTAGAGAATTTAATATGGGTTTGTTTTCAGCGTGCGTGGATGTGTATGTATTTTGTATTCCATTACAGTAACTGCAGCACAACACAATTAAATAAACGACGTAGAGACGGTATTGCCTGCAGTAGTGGATTAAAATAGGTACCTATACATAGTTCATTCAGCCTACTCATCAGAAATATATAGCTTTAATTGTGTTTAATATATTATTTCAAACGCAAAAGAATAGTTGCTTTTATTTATATAAGAAACATATTTTTATGAGGGACATTTGACAACTTAACGACCGTTGAATCCATCCATCAGTCAACCCCACAGTTCACATGTTAACAATAAAAATTCATATTTGTAAAGCCGCCATACTTCGGTCAAAATGAATAATTCTTTTATTCAATACATTGTATATGTATTATGTATATTATGTTATAAGTCATATTTTCTTATTTATTTACTATATAATTTAAAACCAATTAAACATGAAATCGTTTAAGAAAAAATTGTTAAAACTAGCTATTTGTCTATTATTTAATATATAGATAAATACCTATAACGCCATAATATTAAAAGCATGCTATCTTAAATAAATTATGAAAAATACATGCAAAATATCCACGGGAACCAATTGATCTAATTTTATTAATGTGACACCGTGACCTATATATTTCACAGAAGTATATATCAATGACAATATTATTAAACAATGAGGCTTCGTCAAGTTAATTTTAACTTATATGCCAAACATATTATTAGTTTGACATTTTAATGAACTTAAGATTTACTTAACTTATTTACCTTTACGTTTGTTAACTTAAAAACAAATCGTGATTGGTTTAATATTATTCTTAATTAAATTAATTTTAATTGTTTATATCAGTAGATATATTTTTATTAATTATCATGTAGACCAATCAGTAGAATTAATAAAAAAAAAAGAAAAAGATTTTAGTAATGGAATATTGTATATTGTTGAAATAAAACAAATTAATCATAGAAAAAACCAAACCAATACATTATTTTCTTGTATATAGAATATTAAGACCACACGATTGATTATTGTTTGCCAGTTTGTTCATTTTAACCTTAACTAATAAATACTGTTTTGAATTGACCTTTGCAACGGGCTTTTGTTATTTTAACTTTACTGCAGTGTTATTTCAGTCACAAGCACACATCATTTTGTAGTATTTGGTCGTTTACTTTGAAATGGTCCGATTTAATGAACTTCTTAATTACAATTTAAGCCCAAGCATACGGGCTTAAAATCATTAATTATTGTAAATGAAATACCATGTCGTATATTACCTATCTTAGCAGAACATAAGATTCAGTTATATAAATGGGCAATCGTTCATTAAATCAAATCGGATAGAACTTAGACCCTGATGACTAAATAAATTTGGAACCATGAACATTAGAAAATTATTTTGAGTTAGAAACTCATAACAATTTTTACTTTTGAATCTATATAAGATTTGAAAATTGAATAAAAGATTCTTTGTAAATTTTCTACCTACCTTTATCGAAAAAAAATGTCTAATGTGCCTACAGTAAAATTAAACTTTTATAACTTTTAAACTCGATTTCTCATGGAAACCAATGTGCGACTCATGCAACACCCACCTTACAATTGAACACATCGTTATGGATTGCCCCACATTTTCAACCGCACGTTTTATTCTCAATAATCCAAGGTCAATCGAAGAAGCTCTCAATCAACATAACTCCGGCAACATTTTTAAATTTTTCAAACAAATAGATATAGATAAAAACTGTAAATATTATAATATTTTACATTGTATAATAATAATAAGAAGAAAATCTATAAAGACAATGTCAACTTTTATATTGTATAACTATCATTTTGTAATTATAGGCTAATAATCCTAGTAATTGAAGCCTTATATTAATAAAAAAAAGCAAGATTTTGTAGCCTAAGCATTTAAAATTCAAATTTTGAAAAAAATTATCAAATTGAAAATGTACAAACTATTTTGCAGTAAAATGATACATAAAATGTCCATTTGTATAGCTAATAGGATTAAAAATTTAAAACAAGGTTACTAGATGGTATATTTTAAGTTCAAATTTCTACGAAATTACAAAAATTATATAGCCAAGAAAAACGATTTAGTTATATTGTTGTAATTTAAAAATATTATTTGTGGGTGCTTGAAATTTTCAAAGTATATTTTTATGTATAAATATGTAGTTATTATAGAAATAATTTTAATTCAAACTTATCTGCTACGGTAATAAAAATAAAAATATTGATAAATTAATATCCTAGGCGCTGACAATCCGTTTCCTCTCCGAATTATTATCGTGTAATACACATTAATATATTATCATTGAATTCATGATTAATACCATCCATTGCAATGATATATTTGTAACCTACTGCTATACAGCAGAGATTCACTGACTTGCCCATTTTTTTAAACTGTAGTAGTACTTAACCACTGACGATTTTTTTTTCTTTTAATGTTGATGAAATCTGTTCAGCCACAATCACACGGCTATATCTCATATTCACGTGTTCAGTATGCGGGACTGGCTGCTGCATTTTGTTTGGACCTTAGAACGAGCAAGTATGAAGTATTATTATATTGTGCACCGTCAATAACGTGACAATAACACGCTCTTTTTATATATTATATAATAGTAATGATAATAATAATAATAATTAAATAACACAAGGTGAGCACCAACAAATAGTATAATAATAATACTGTACAGGCAGCCATAGTTACGACGAGAGCGTAGTAGGTGTGTATTATATAATATTATTTAATGACGCCTACACATGGTAACGTGACAGAGACTGTTCAATAAACTCCCGCACATTTACACTCCAATACGAATAAAAATAAACCGTGACCTACCCAAAGGTATTTTTCGTTGGGTTCGCAAGAATAAATGCGGCTTTTAAATTTTTTAAATTTAATAACACAATTGAAAATTTTTAAAAAATCTCTCATGACTCATTATATGTGACATCCCTGTATACATCGTGATTATATTTTATTCAAAATCGAAAAAAAAATTTATGAAAATTTGAGTATAATATGACACTATATTATGAATAATGTTTGAGTTTGTATTTCCATAATGAAGGAGTTATTATTGATTAATTTTGTATTCTTTATTAGTGAGATAAATATTGTTTCATTTAGCTTACTTTTCTTTTCTAAAGAAGTTACCAATTCAAATGTCATATTATGTTGAATAGAAGCACTAAATACGGTTGCCCCAAGGCACCAATTACATATAGCACGATACTGCTACTATATTATAATATAGTATAGATGCTTGTAATAAAACGATAAAATGTTCAAATTTCACTTATTTTAACATCATAATAGTATTTCGATATTAAGGTACAGTTATATTACTTCAAACAAATATAAATAAAAGCTTTTTTTTTAATAATTTAATTTTAACAGAATAATCAATTAAAAACTATAAAAAAATACTACATCAATTTACTTAAAATTATTATTAAAGCTCACATTTTAATGAATTTGCATGTTTCCTTGTTGGATTATTAATTTTCATGAATGGATTGAAAAAAATATCAACATTTTTTAAAGCTTATACATCTGATTTTTTTAAAATCAGTTATAATCAATTTCCTAATTTAATGCAATAAAATATTAATGTAAATTTCTAAAAAAATGTAAATATGTAACGCTGCTAATAACCATGTTGTTGATGCTTCAAACAATTAATAAATAAAATAAAAAACCTTTTTCCTTATTTTATAGTTTTCAATTAGCCAATCGATTTAAACTTTTCTGGAGAAATAATCAAGTATTCACTTTCTTCAAACAAATTAAAGTCACAAAATTCTTGACATTTATGGTAAATTATTTATAATAAATCAAATTCAACTACTTTAAATTCATTGTACCTATAGGTTGAAAATATGACATCTGTTTTTCATGAAATTTATACTCTCAATACTCAATGTTGATATTGTAATGTTTGATGGTACATTTTTATTTTTACAAATTTGACCGATGGTTCATAAAAATGTGGTTTATATATACTCAAATTAATTTAAATTTACTACTGATTTGAGATCACATAATTTAATTTAAATTTATAACTAGTAAATGACCTTCTCGCAGAATTTTAACTGAATATTAACTTCCTCGCACTTAATAAATTCTTACATTCATAAATTTTATGAATGGAGTTTATCAAATTCTAATATTTATAACTTTTAACTTTAAAGTCTTGAAGTTATATCACAAGGTTAATCATACATAGGTTCACCTATGTGTATACATTTGAAAACCTAACGTTTTTCAACCTTAGTAAATTTGTACATAATATGGACGCTTTAAAATAAATTACTAGTTTACTAATTAATTTAAAAATTATTTGCTTTAAATAATACATGATATTAAAAAAAAATCAAAATTTATCATACATTATTAAATAATTTAACTTGCCTTAAACCTCTGACATGGACAATATAATAATACGTTCTCAAAGTTTAACTGAATAATAATGATAAATAGTACTTCAGCTCCGATTATTAATTTAAGCATTGGAAATATTTTAAACAATTAGTATGCCGTAAAACGGGGTAACTTTGTACCATTTTTCAACTTTACGACTGAATTAAACTAGGTTGCACGTAAAAAAACTAAAATAAAAACAAATTTCATAATTGTGTGGGTTCAGACATGCCTTCTGCAGAATATAATTTCAATTTTTTTTATTTTTTAACCATAAAAAAACTTTTCCCAAAAAATGGGCCAATGTTACCCGGGATTGGGGCAACTTTGTCCCACCTCCAAATATCGCTATGATTTTCCGTTCATCCCACTTTGGGCCAAAGTTAGTCTATGCAAGGTTAATTAGCAAGTTCCTGAAAAGTAATTTAACCAGGTTATATGGCAAAACAAGCTATAATAACGAATAAAAAGCAATTTTTCGGAAAATAATTTTATTTTATATGTTTATTATATGAATTCAAAAAAAAAATAAATAAATCTGCACTATTTAGGCACCGAAAAAATGTTATTTGCAGTTAATACATAAAAAGTTAATTAATTAAACAAAATCCTCAAGTTCTGGCACACGGAAAAAATTTCGTTTGCCTAATATAGAAGGTTTGATTTTTCTTATTACGTCGACCCATTCATAGTCGATACAGTCCTTTTTGTTTGGCCATCTCCAACTTTTTTACAGATTTTCCATACAGTCGACCGTAGCACTGTTCTTGGATATTGCTACAATACGACCGGGAAACATGTTATTGTCAAACTTGACAATAACAAAATCATAAACGTTGTAGTTGGCTTTTTAACAAGGCAGATGAGTAACAACACAAATTAAGTACCTGGAGAGACTATTTTAAATACGAAAATAGTATTAAAATCCCAAAAAGGAAAATTAAAATAATATTTTATAATCTGCAGATAGTAGCTCTGGGTAACTTTGGCCCACCAAATAATAGTGGGACAATGTTACCCCGACCTCGAAAACGTGTTTTAACTAAAACAAATTTAATTTTTTTTTTTAAATTTGTTAATAAATACTTTATTTATGAAAATGTATCAGACTTCCAGAGGTCAGCTACCATTTTTTCTTTTACCACCCGACAAAAGTTATTACACCTGTTTTTCAGCTTTGACAAAAAATATTATGAATGAATATTTATTTTTTTGATGACAAGGCAAGTGAAAACGGCAAAAACTGTTATCGTATTCGGTTACCAGTGTTGTCAGCTATCGGAATCCTTCACAACATTTTGATAATAGTCACTTGTCTTATCACAGCATATAAAAGTATGTGAAATCCTAAAGTTACCACTTGGGGCCAAAGTTATCCCGTTTTACGGTATTATATTATATTAGTATATTAATATGTACGTAAATGTATAAGCTTAAAAATTTATAATTGGTGGTAGGTATATAAATTTAAATACTTTAATCTTATAAATATTATTTATACAGTTCAGATAAATTATTGTTAGAAAGAATCAAACATTTTAAAATGTCAATTAACCCATATTAAGGACATTTATACTAGTTAATTAAATATTTTAAACTCGGTATTGTTCATAGTATACTAAGCATTAAGTTGTTAGAAATCTCTAAAATAATTTATATTAGGCATTCAATTTACCATACATGTCTTTATTTTGATGATTTTAAATGTATTTGTTTCCTTTAAACATATTTTATTTTATTGGTAACATTGCTTTAACAATACCTACCTATCTTATTTTAATTACAATCATACGTATATCAATTTTTGCGTACTTCCCGCAGTTATAACTTATGTGCTATTTTGGAAATGAAATCCTTATGTCTCCTTTCATAATTCTGTAATTTTATATTGAGTATGCTGCCTACACACATACTTGCATTTTTATTGTTATGTGTTATTTATATTTTATTTTTATTTCTATATTATTTGAAATCAGAAATTACAATACTCAGCTGGCCACTGTTTGGGTTTTTAAAAACTACAAACTTAGAAACTTGCACTCAAAATGATAAAAGTTATATTGAAATCTCCACTCTTTAATTCATAAACAAATTGAATGTAATTATTCATCTATATAATCTATTATGATTCCAAAATAGTTCAACATAGATCATTTTTCCTAATAATTTTAATATGCCATTACAAATAAAATCTACTAAAACATACAGTTTGAAAGATTTTGTATTTTAAAATCATATGCATACTGTTATATTTAATTATATTTGTAAATGGTAACAATAAATAATCTTTCACTTATATAGGAATTAAATATTTCAATAGAATACAAAATAAATTTAGTATTAGTGGTTTCGAGTGGTGAGCTACGCGATATCCTGCTAAATGTGTATCATAAAATATATTTTAGTATAAAACTTAAGCTTACAGTTTTTATCTACTTGATAAATTGATTTGAAAGTGTAATACATTTTATCCCGGTATAAAAATTGTAATTGCTAGGGTATTTATTGACTAGATATTTACACACACAAACACCACCCAAAACCATCCCAAAGTTGAGATTCATAAAAAAATAACCTTAGCTTATGAAATTTTAAGTATAGGTTGTCATTTGGAAATCAAAAGTTGATAGTGGTTTACCTAATAAGAGTGAACAATATCAAAAAATTATCTAGTTCTAAAACATGGATCTAAAATCTTGAAAAAAGTAAATTCTTCTTCTCTAGGTGCCTCTATCCGATTTCGAATATTGACGACTATTCCAGCAATGCTTTCTTTTTTGGTTGCGCACGTAACAACTATGATGAGCTCTTTCCAAACCATTCCCTTAGATTATGAAGCAATGATTTTCTTCTACTACCAGGACCTCTTTTTCCTATTTTTCTTTGAAAAATGGCTTGGAATATTGAATACCTACTCTCATTCCTCATTATGTGACTTAAACATTGAAGCTTTCTTAGCTTTATGGGGTTTACTAACTCAGTGTCCTTGTTTATTCTCCTAAGTATACTTCGGCATTTGTAAGCCAAGCAGTCCACGGTATTTTCAGTATTCTTTTATATAGCCATAACTCAAATTGCTTCTATCTTTTTTATGATGGCATCATTCAGTCTCTGAGTTTCCACACCATAGAGTAGAACAGAGAAAATATAACACCTTATGTTTTTCATTTTTGTTTTAAGAGATACGTTATGACTTTTGAACAATACGCTCGTTTTATTGAATGTTATAAAAAGTAAATAGTTTATTTAAATAATGAGTGTTTTACGCTTCATGGATCAACCTGTATATTTATATTCTTACACTTATAAGGTGTTCGAACCACCTGTTAGGATAGGTTTATAGGAAAAGCACAATTTAATTGTTTTTGGTCGTCCGCCTGAAAATGAAAACAAACGCCCTTCCAAGCGGCCGTGGGGCACAATTTTACACCGTTGCTTGTTTGAATAGTCATTTGAATAATGAATAACCACTGATTCGTTGTATAGGCAGTTAATTCGACCTGTTGAAACACTCACTGTTCATTGTGTAACCAGCTGGAGAGGGTGAGAATTATATTAACGTGTTATATAATTTGAAAAAATTAAAATATTATATACCTATTTGAATTTATTATAAACTTATAATTTTCAACATACCTATAGGTTAAAATTCAAATCCAATATCAATATTTTATGTTTTTAAATGCATTTTTTTAATCTCTAAGAGCTCTATACTTAATACTTATATACAGTTGATACTCCAATTAAGAAAACCCTTTCTGAAAAATATACGAATAAAAATGGTTTTGTAATCATTTTTATTATACAAATGATGATACCAAACCACATACCTATTGACTTTGCTGATGTTTTTACTACAGTTAGATATAGATTTAGCTAATTTTTTAACTTTAATACTACATGTAACACACAATTTGGAAGTCCTGTATAGGTAATGACTGAATTCAACCTGCTTCTATTGTAAAAAGATCAATATTATGTAATTACGTAGGTATAAAAGTGATGAAAGGTAGACATATATTTTATTCTGCTAGTATCAAGTCTAAATCAAGAGCAAATGACGACTTTTAGTTATTATTGCCACTTGTATTGTATGTATACCTAACCTAACCTAACCTAATCGATTTAACGACTACCATTCAAATTATTCAAAAAATAAGATTGTTTTATAACCATAAGTGTAAAAATTATTAAGTTGTTGAATTAATTTGATTTTACGGAATTCTCCATGGCCTCACACTATTCGACTTCATTTATTTTTTATGTAGGTTTAAATTTGTAAAAGCGATCAGAAATCTTATAAAGTGAACAAAAAAACTAATCACATTAATTATACGATGACCTCGTAACTCAGAAATGGGCGATATAAGAAGTGATGATATTGTAATAAGATTAAGTACAACTTTGAATCCCCACCTCCCCCTTCCTAACCTAACAATACCGACGTATTTCTTACTCGATGCACTTTGAGGCAGCTAAAAATTTATTGTGATAAAATTGTAGCCATGTAAATATTATAACATTTTCAAATCGTTGTGGGAAGCATTCGTGTATGATATATTATTATATGAAGTTATAATACAAATATACAATTTTGCCACTCACCAATATATTTTATTTATTTTTGAATTTGGACTGACGACAACATGGAAACTGCCTCCGACCACCAATATATAATATAATTGTGGTGCTTATTTCAAATGGATTTATAGATTTTTTTCCACAAAACTTACTTTTGATTGGAAAAACATAATTTACAAAATCGAAAATAACTACCTATATATTACTTTTTATCCTAGCTAAAATTACAAATAAATTTAGAGTATAGCTACTGAAGTATAAAAAGTTTAGTCCTGATACTCGAACTTTGAAATCATTAATTATGAAGTAACACAGTATGTCACATTTGAGTATTTGACCTCATCCCAGGGTAATTAATAATTACGAATACCTATATATTAGGAATTGATGTCCATTTTGTTTCATACCTATTATCATAACAAAATATTGTAGTTTCATGTTTGCTCATGTATTGAGTGATTTTTTCTTATCTAATACCACAATATTAAAAGTGAATATAAGTATTCTTTTCATTCTTTCGTCACCTTCAGCGTTAAAAAGAATGAAAGACCTTAGTACTAGTGACAAAGGATCCATTACTAGTCCATTACCTTCTTGGCTTCTCATATATATATATATATATATATATATATATACGTTAAGCATATGTAAATGAATTGTATGCTTTTGTCGTTTTTATATAATACAATGTTTAGAATTTTCTATTAACAATGTAGGAAATAGGAATGTACTTGTGTTTTTATTTTTAAAAATATGGAAATTACCTACCTTCGTATCATTATTCCCTTTTTTAGATAAATTGTAATATTAAAAAATTCAAAGAATATAAACATGGACATATATATTTAAATTACGACCTAAGTATGATGAAGTACATAATAAAAATAAGTGATTCAAAATTTAAATTTATGTAGGTAACTCATGTATCTTTTTTAATGAAACTGATATAATATACATTTAAAAAATATTATTTTCTTTCATATTTTTATTATGAACGTAAAAAAAAAAATAGTTCGTTTAACTTTAAACGAATAATAATACAAAATTACGTTCTTGGAGTTTTATAAAGAAAATAAATCGAGATATTCATTTAATTTTTATTATAATATGAACAATTTCTTATAATAGTTTTAACAATACTTAAAGTAATACGAAAACTAAATTAACTTCATATTGCAATGTTTTATTTTTTAATTTTTTATTTAAAACAAATATATTAATATTTACTCCCAATCAAAAAATGTATTGTTTTATATTTAATAATGCTAAGCAATTTAATTTAGTGTAAAAAAAAAAAAAAAAATGTTTTTGTTTTTGTTTTTATTGTAACAAATGTATTATAAAAAGCGATTCAAAGATACAATTACAGATCATAATAATACATAACCAACCGTATAAATTTAATCAATATAAAAATCGCAACTTTGTTTAGAGCTAACCAGAGCCACACTTTTCCACCTGTCATGCTTGTCAGATCTATGAAACGATGTTGCCTCAGTAGTCAGCACTGGTGTATATAGAAATTATTTTGGGGGAGGGTTACAACAAAAATGCATGTTTAACACTCCCTCTTAAATCCTTATTAGTTATACAATCAACAACCGTACCAACCACATATGTATATCTGGGGGGATTGACCCCCCCCCCCCTAATCATTCCATTATATACGACAGATCAGCCTCTAATGGCAATAATAGTGCGAGTTTAAAATCAGTAAAACGTTAAAACCTTTAAAAGCCGAAATCGATATAGAAACTAAAACTTAAGTCGAAACGGTAGAAACATTTAAACCTACCGTGGTGTTTATAAAACTTAAATTGGAATTGGAAAAATATTATCATTAATAATATAATAGGGATATTTTATTATATACATTTTAAATAATATTATAATTAAATGTATGCTAGTAAATTATAACTGTATAGGAAACAAATGCATACATATTTAAATGTGGAGGGAAATATCACGTCTATATTAAAATGTTAATCCATCTATGAAATTAACAATGAAGAACATATAGGTACCTATATAACTTTAAATTATGGACGGTGGTTAACTTTCTGAATTTTTAAAACTAGCAAGTTATTTTGATGAAAAGCCCTCGTGGATCACAATTATGTTGATTAAAATTATAGCTCATAGTCGAATAAATTAATTTAAATTTACTTTTATTATTAATTACAATTTATATGCTTAACTTTATAAAATATTGTATGTTCGATATTCTATAACACTAGGAATGTATATTTTTCAAATATCGTATGATTAAATCTTGAGTGATAAGAACTTATGAATCCGTGTGAAAACCATTGATGCAACAACCTTTTGCGAGAAAAAAACAGGAAACGGGATCGTTAAAAATAAATTACGATATTAAAAATCGAAAAAGGAAATTATAATACTGGTATTCGAAACATAAATCAAAATATGAAATAATAAATATAGGTATTCAAAATCGTGAAAATGCTTTTGATGCCAAGCCTTACAATAACATACAACATGTAAAACTCGTTCAATTGAATATGAGTTATTCTTAATGATACTCAAATCTGTGATATGAAAATAATTTTGGTACAATGTATAATAAGATGATTTTGTTCACCACAAACATTAATGTATTTAAATATAAGCTTATTATAATGTTTTACAAATAGTTTTAGCCAGGGACTGAAATCGTTTCAAATTTTTTAACGGTTTCTGTTTTGGTTTTGAGAACGGTTTTCTAAATATCTGGCTTTTGTTTGGGGCTTGAGAATAGTTTTTCAAATTTTGCTTTTAATTTACCGCAATAACTATAGTCCCAATTTTTATAATCTATTGGCTATTTAGAGGTCAACCTAAAGCTCTAAAATAGGTCGAATGTTCGATATGAGGACATACACTTTTTGTGTCGCCTGTACCTTACAAACGTACAATATAGCAAATCTTCGTTCAGTAGAACAAATTTCGTATTATAAGCTTAATATGTTGTACTTTATCACATAGGTTGAAAAGTAATGAAAATTATTAACTAAGTTAAGTTATAGGTCAAGAGAACACTATATCAATAAACTAGAAGTTAAAAATTTACATACCTAGTTATTAAATATTTAAACTATACCTAAATATCTGAATTCATAATTTAATAATTCTTATTTTTTTATAAATCGAATAGCAATTTTAAGTCATATAATATTATGCTTATCTAATCTACTAAAATATATTTAAATACCTATAACATTATTTTATCAAGATAAATAATATAAATATTTGTATTACCTATTTCAGTATTGGATTACTTTTATACAAATATTTACGGATAGAACCATAAGAACGAAAAATCTCAAATAAAAGCTCACTAGATAGATTATTTTTAAGTAAATCTAAAAAAACTAAGCTTATATACTTTCAATTAAAGTAGTTAGATCTTAAGTTGATAAGACGATTTAAGTTCAAAGGTTTAATAAAATTAACTCTTTAACTACTAAATGACTAGTTAATGTTCTTATCTTTGATTTCGCAAAGCAGAGACAACACATAGTTGAGACATTTATTTGATGTCATTAATTATTATTATAATTTAAAAAATATCATCACACTATATTACAGCTAGGATAATAATTTTTTTCTTATGAGATTATGGGGTATGATGTTTAAACAAAATATTAATTTAAATTAAGATTAAAAAAAAGGGTACCCAATGAATTTGGATAGCTGAAAGTATTATTAAATTCGATTTTTTCATTTAAAATCAAAATAAATGTTATAATACATGCTAGTACATACATATTATTTAATTTAGGAGACACACTATTTTAAGTCCAGATAACATAATATTGTTACGAATTTACATATTTGTCATTTTATAACCAATGAGAAATACAACATATAACATATACTTCGAGCATATAAATAAAATATATTTTTGTATATTATAATAGTAAGGACTTCTAGAAAATAAATGTATTCACATTTATATAATATACCTAGATGTTATTATATTATGCAATATACTAATATCTTCCTTCTATTTGCTATCTGTTTCTGATAGGTATGTATGAAACTTTAGAATGGCATATTATGAGATTAATCATTAATGATTATACTATGAGACGGATACGGATCATCCGAGTACGAAAGAATTCTGATGAATTATAATAATACAGACGAATACTTCTAATTACAACAATATATAACTTATTAATTTAAAAAAAAAATAACAATTGTATAATATTACATCATTTTGTTTATCGTTTATATTGCATATAAACGATATATGCATGCAATATAATATATGTTATATTCCATGCAATATTTGACGAGGCACAGAAAATTAAATCACATAATAAATACGGCTGGAATTATTGAATTAAACAGTGTAAACAGACCAAAGTTATATGTATAATAATAGTAAGACCAAAAAGAAAATGTCTTCATATGACATTTATATAGCATTTATATATACAAAATCATTAATTGTAAACGTTGCTTTGTTTTATTATTATACATTTATACTACGTTTATTTATAGTTGCTTACGAATTGCACCTTATTATTATTCGTTACAAACGTAATTATTAAGGTCCGCTTATTTTTTTATGATACCGCATTTATTCTCAGTCTGAATGTGAAAAATACACTAGGTAAAATAAAAATTTAAAATCACCATCAACAACAGTAATTCGTTTATCTAATTGCAGCCTAAAAGCGCACCTAAATAGGCATTTTCAAAGTATAAATATTAATTTAGTAGGTATATAATCTAGTTCATTAATTAACAACAATTATCGATCATCTAACAGTCGTCAAACTATCACTGCTGAGCAGTTGCACACGACTTTTACCCAGAAGACAACTATGCTGTGACAATCAAATACTCACCGATTGAAAACATAAAAATAATTCCAATAAAAATAGCATCACCATAATATTATAGGATTCACGTCACGATAAATCGAGAACGAACAGCGAAATGATATTACATCATGACTCGAGTAATAATTCCACAAATTCCTACAACAACCACTATAATAAAAGATATTTGTCAGATTTGTCCAACACTAAATTAATTGAATCTTGTTAAAAACAGAAACAACTGAAAATCGCTATGAAGTATTTACTTCTAATCGGCCGTACACCTATAGATAGTTCTACTGCAGAAGCACCTATATCATTGGAACTAGTCGAGTTTTCGAATGAAGAGTGTTCGAACAAATCTGTTCGAATAGACTTGTGTTCGAATTTACAAATGTTATATTTTCCTATTTGAGCATAATTATACGACTATACGAATAATGAACTATACGTTCATGGTCACAGATATAATGCACCTAATAATTTGTTAATAGGCAGATAATATGTATACATTTTTGATCGCGTGATAAACCAGCCATATTATAGGTATGTACCTATATACAGGGGCGCACCCAGGATTTTTTTTTTTTGGGGGGAGGGGGGGGCTAAATTCAAATAATTTTAATATTAATAGGTAGTATTTATTTTGAAATATGTACAGAAATTTTAAAGTTTGTTTACAATCTTTTACTAACTAATTTTGTTTTTTTATTTCGGTTTTAAGTTTTATTTGAATAAACAAAAAACAATTAACAATTAAAAATGAATAAATAAATAAATCAGCTCGTGAAAAACCAACGATGTCGACTTGAACAATTGTACGGCAATAATAGTTAATCTACTAAATAAGTAATAAAATGAAAGTGGAATTTGTTAACGAAAAGATACCTGCGGTTTGCGATAAACTAAATTGTATCGATAAAAATGTATAATCTATACGTTTCCGGTATCCTACACAGCACACAGTTTCAACTAACGACGTCGTGACGATAATAATAGACAACAAAGGTCTCACCCGGGGCCCGGAATGACAGGTAGAAATATAATATCATATTATGTTATACCTAATGTTTCAATTTCGATAGTTTATAATTTTTTTTTATAATAATTTAAAGTCAAATGTCAATTGTCAATGAACCTAATAAAATTATCAAAATGTTTGGGGCTAGGGGCTAGCCATTTGGGGGGGGGGGGGGCTAAAGCCCGTTAGCAACCCCCTTGGGTGCGCTCTTGCCTATATAGAAATGTGTAGCCATCATTCCAATGACTACAACGATATCGGATATTCGAGATTACATTTTATTCGTATATTGGAACATGTGTGCAGTGAACATTGTACTTATATTATGCGTTGCATTTGATACCGAGATCAATATTGGCATCCGTTAAGTAGTGTGCTAGAAACAGTGTATAAAGTGTACCTATAGTGTTTGTTATTCGACTATCGAAATGTCTTGTGTTACAAAATGAGTTGCGACAATACACAATAAAGTTATGTTAAATGTCAATAATTATGAGTTTATGTTAAATAAACAAAATACGTGAAAACGAGATAACAATATAATATATTGGTTATGTTCCAAAAAATGTGTTGTGTACTTTTAGAACTATTGTTGTATAAACAATAATCACATAAAAGATAACTCTTGTGTATTAAAAGAGCACTCTCGCGTCTCACGGTTCAGATCCAATCAAAATCGAATGCAAAAAAATTAAAGAATGTATCAAAAAAGCTGTAGAACATCACAAAGATCCGCATAAAATTTATCAAGTACAAATATCCGATACGCTTTTAATTATTTCATCTCAAATAACTAAAAATATATCAAAACTATTAATTAAGAGACAAAGGAAAGGATAATTAACAATACCGTGCTCTTTGAGAGATTTTAACTTACCACCAGAGTTGAGAAAAACATTATCTGGACAAGAATTTAATATTAAAGATATTGGTAGTGACACAGACAAAATTATTATATAATCTACCATCGAAAACTTACGATATTTAAGTGAGTCTCGATTTTGGTTGGCTGATGGAACTTTCAAGTCTTGACCTGGATTTTTTAAACAAATTTACACGATACACGGAAATATTAAAAAAGAAAAATGGGACTATTTGTGTATTGTGTACCGTTAGTTTTTAGTTTAATGGTCAAGCAAACAGAAAATGCGTACAGAAAAATGTTTTTAGAATTAAATGATTTTGCTTTAGAACATGATAATATACATTTAACAAGAAATTCTATTCTAGAAAATATAACATACTTTGAAAAAGTAGCCATTAATGTGATAAATGATATTTTTCCATCCGTTTTTAACTCAGCTTGTTTTTTTTCATTTCTCACAAAATATATACCAACATAATATTCAAAAAGTGGGTAAGTGGATATCGCTCTGCTGTACATTAGGGGGTGGGGTGAACCTCTGACCTAGGGTAGGTTAGATTTGAATGCAATGATAGGTATCATTGTATACGAAAAACGATTCTGAACGGAGACGGTTTATCTGTCTAGGATATATTATAGATTATTAAACATTTTCAAATCTTAGATTTAAAAAGAAAATTTTTTATAAATTTCTAGCTTAAAATAATTTGCAAATTTTCGTGATTTTTACGTATGTGTCAAAATTTAAAATTAAATGCTTGTAAAAGAAAATGTGACAATGCACTTATTTTATTTTTCAACTGCTATTATAAAAATATTTTAGGAGCCTTGTATTAAATTTTCAAATCTTAGATATAAAAGGAAAATTTTTTATGAATTTCTAGGATAAAATAATTTACGAATTTTCGTGATTTTAACGTATGTTGTCAAAATTAAAATGTGAATGCATGTAAAAAATAATTGTGGCTATATATTTTTCAACTGCTGTTGTTACAATGTGTTAGGAACCTTGTATAAAATTTTCAAATCTTAGATTTAAAAAGAAAAACTTTTATGAATTTCTATCTAAGATAATTTGAACATTGCCGTAATTTTTATATTTAGTCAAAATTTGAACTTTAAAATTTAAATGCTTATAAAAAAAATTTGTGACTATATATTTCTTTTATTTTTCAACTGGTATTGTAAAAATATGACAGGAGCCTTGTACCTATTACATTTTCAAATCTTAGATTTAAAAAGAAAATGAATTTCTATCTAAGATAATTTGAACATTGCTGTAATTTTTACGTATTAAGTCAAAATTTGAACTTTAAATGCTTATAAAAAAAATTGTGCCTATGTATTCTTATCATTTTTTAATCACTATAAGAATAATATATGAGGAACTTTGTGTTAAATTTTCAAGTATTTTTATAGGGCCAAAAAAATTTTATCGACTTTTCAAAAAAAAATTTTCAGAAAAATTGATTCATCTATAAACATCTCAAAAAAATTCAAAATATTTTGAAAATTAAACTGTATATAGATACCATTAACATAAACATTTGGTGAAAATCTCAAGTATTTACAGTGATTAGTTTTCGAATTACAACCATATAAAAAAATCGATTTTTTTGAAAACTGTTGGAAAATGTTAACTTTTAACCTCTATAATACACCAAGGATATTCAATTTTCCATCGGAAACGATCCTCAAAGTTTAAAATTGAAGCATTATTTCGACTAGTTATGCTGTACACAGACACAAAAAAAAAAACACATCATTGTAAAATCAATACATTCATCACTTCGTTCAGAATCTAAAAGAGGTTTGGCAACGAAATGCATCGAAGGTTTCAATCTACACTGTCGCCATCTTCCAGCATTGGTATTTCTTCCTATAACAAAGGTATATTAACTAATCATTTATGTTTTTATACTTTTATTATATTATCGAATAATAAAAGTAATTATTTATTTGATGTTCTCTTCAGAGTTATGGTCAGTTGCTGCACGCGTGGACGTACAATTGCCATGAACAACTTAACAGTGTTGAATCATGACACAGTCACCTGAATAAGTAAAATACTATAATATTGTTGGTATTCCAAATATTTTTCTTAATGTTATGTTTATTTATAGGTTAACATCCAGGAAGTCAGGCGTATATAAACTGATTACTCAATTTCAGCACATTCAGAACGATACAGAAAGTTCCATCGAACAGTTGTTTCAAAACAAGTTTCCAAAAAAGTAAAAAGAGTCCAAACAACATCGATAAGAACGTATTAAAAATCTTGTTGTAAGCTTTAAAAACAATGCTGACAATGCTGATTTTAAAATTTCGAATTTTTAAGGGGAATAGCTTATAAATCAGAGTTTATCTTTTTAAAATATTTTTGTTTTTTCAAATAATATAATATCATATTTAATTGTGTAATTGAATTATAAATAATAATAATAAATTTTTCTTAAGATTGACCAATCTTTTAACAGATGTCATTCGAACACTTTTAATTCAGACACATTCATTCACACATAATATTCGAACATTTAAATTTTCTAGCATATAAAATTCGAACACTTTTCATTCGTACACATAATTTTCGAACAAACAACCCCTCGCCCTATACCATAGACCAAATTATCCCAAGACCACCAATTATTGTGAAAGGTAAAAACTTTTTAAACGTGTACATTTCATTAGTTATACTAGGGATAGATAACGTTATCTTCATTCCACTGCCTAAAACTTAAAATGAAAATGCCAATCAAGAATAATTCAGATCACGATTCATTTCTTAAAGGATATGAATATTCAATATCATAGATATCAAAAATGCAGACAAACTTGTGTGGGCTGGTATCCCTGATCTACACCCGTTTACTTCTAAATATTTAGTAAAATGTGAACTAAAACTGCACCTATTTGACGTAAGAAAGGTCACTAACGTCATACTACACAATACTACCAAATGTCGCTATATTTATTCTGTATTGACCTTGAACCGACCGATAAGTCAAAAAATATCTTCAAATTGTTCTCAATGTGACGTACAAAAGTCAAAGTGGAAAAACTCTACAAACCCAAAACAATGTGAACAGCCGAAGAAGAAGCGGCGAGTCGATATCTTCTACACATGCTTCCATAAACGACTCCAATCTCATCCTAACCCTCTCATAAAAATTTTATTCTGCACTCTTAGGAAATCCTAATTACAGGCTAAAATGGAAGTGATGTCGTAACCTTTTACAAAACTGTAATATCTAACGCCCCTAAAATATATAACAGTTGAAAATTAATCACAAGTCAAGAATATTGCTATGTGGCTACTTTAATCACATCTTTCATATTATACTTACTATTATTATATAAAATTGTTGTGCTCATTTTTATAGATTTTTTATGTAAAATAAAAATATATATCTAAAATAAACATTAATTTTATTTATTCTATAATGATCAGTTTTTTTCAAATTAACTACATAAACCAATAAAAAAAATAAATATCATAGGCAATATGATCAGTAAAATTAAAGTTTTATAATACAATATGTATGTACAACTACATAAATAAGAATCGAATGAATAATATTAATGTATTCAAAGTTAGAGTTTTGGATTACAAGTTACAACTAAGTTAGACATAGATCATAAGGGAATGCTGAGTATTAAAATAATTAGAAAGTCATTAGTGAATCTTTTATTTAATTGTTAAGTAATTAATATTTATCATTGCGTGCTTATACCTGTAATCCTCGTTTGATATATTAATTTTTAAACTAATATTTTTTCTATGTATAATATCTAAATTTAAAAAAATATATATTTTAATAATATAAATTCAAATTAGTTTTTATTATACAATGCAAGAATAATCTGAACTATAATTATACATAATATTGTAAACAAATTTTAAACGAAGTCAATGTAAACAATATTAAATAATAATATATATATTTAATATATTGTTAGGAAGTGGCGGATACTTGTTGTCTTTAACTTATAAACCTGTAAATTCAAATGTATCGTACAACGGTGTGAAAAGGTTCGTGATATAAATCGGCTGCATACGAATTGCGTCCTTAAATACGAAAATCTGACATCACGATATCCGAGTTAAGTCAGCGATTTTCTCACGACATCTACGAATTTCGCCCTGGTTAATAATATATATATTTTCCTTCCCACTTTTACAGACTAAGGGGCTGTTATTTATAAAAATGGCGTGGTTAAACATTTTAATTGCGTTTAAAGCTTATTTTAAAACTATGACCGAGCATAATGAATATTTTTCCTTTTATGGTTTATATAGTTGTGTATGTAGAAATTCATTTCTCGAAGGAATGGTGAGGGGGGAGGGGTTGAACTTCCCCCTTAAATATGCCACTGTTTATATCCGTAGTAATCAATGTACTTACATCTCCTAAATGCCACTTTTGGAAGGCTTATTACATTGGTCATCAAGAGCTTAATGTTTCAATTTATTACAGAGTTTTTGTCTTTTTTGTAGTGATTATATGACTTAAAGTACTAAAAATTATTTCAGTATTTTTGTTCATTTCAAAATAACATTTACATAAACGTTTTGAACACAAACATCACTGAACATAACCATTTAAACAGTTTTGGAAAACAAATTTGTATCCATCAATCCAATATGATTATTTGTTTTTTTAGTAAACATTTTGATTATTTCAAGACTTTACAGTATTATATAGGTCCTGAAGTTGAAATAAAAAATTTAATGATTGAATGTAAAATGTAAAGTGTAAATTTTTCTAAAGCTAACATGAACAATGAGTTTATCACCAAACATATTATCCTCAGTCGTTGAAAAACCTTTGGACAAAATATCATTTATGAACGCAATTCAAATGCACCGTATAAATCATTTAATATCATTTTATTCATGTATATTGTATAGTAGTAAATAAATAATAATATAAGTATAGAAGAAATGTTTAAATCAACGAAAAATATTTTTTGAATAACAAAAAAAACTTGAATTTTTACTTTTAGTATGAATATTCAAATTAATATCTTACAAAATTTTAATTTCAAATAAAAAATGCATTTTTGATATTTTAAACTGCTGTAAAACAAATTACGAAAAACCATATTATATTAAATTTCTCTGTAAATTACAGCTATCAAAATTGTATAATTATCTTATTTCTATATTTTTGAAGTCTTTAAGAAGTTTGTCGATTTAATTTTCAAACAACTATAAAAAAAAAGATTATTTTTCAAAATTTTTTAATGTAACAGTAACAAAATTTCTATGAGGAACATTATATCACGAGCTTAATCATTTTTAGTACCTAACAAACAAATCTTATCAAACATTAATCGAAAAAACAATTAAAAACTGACTGTAATTTCAAGTACTTATAGTTATTCATTTTTAAATTGTAATATATACAAGATCGACTTTAACCACCAAAAATAGGTTTCGCTTAAAATGATTTCGCTTTTCCTAATTTTTTTAAAATTTTTTTATCCAAATGATTTTGAAAATTACTGGGAATTTTTAAATTTGACACGATGAAATTATACCAACTTTATACAATTTTCTGCCAGAAACCACACTCTATATTGAAAATTACAGCATTTTACTGCTTCTAAATATTAAGAAGACATAAAACACAAAAAAGAAAACACAATCCCACACATAATTGTACAATCTATACATCTATCGTTGAACTCCGGTCATAATTTAAAACAGATTGTACGATACAGCTTTCCAAGATAATAACATCAACATCATTATGTATAACATAGTTTACAATCAGCCAACCTATAGAAATAAAAATATTATAATATTGTATCAAATATACTTATACTAATAAGTTATCATTACGGTACAATATGTTTGTATAATTAAATAAAACGAAATATTTTAATATCACATATAATTTATTTATTATATTTTAGATTCTGACCATAGCGATAAATTTGGTGGTTTTACAGTGATATATTTGTTTAGTAAGCATATTTGAATGATTATATTTTATTTATAATTGAATTATAAATATATATATATATATATATGTTACCGTAAATGCCCGATCACTAGGTAAACCTATGTTTTACTAGTTAATGCCAGATTTTACTATTTGTACTCAGTAAATGCTGAAATTCTGAATTTTATTCGGGCTTTTACTAAGCACGTTGTGTATATCCTAGGATATACAAATTGACTTAGTAAAAGCTGATCAATACACGACACACAATATTTAAGCGATAAGCTGTGTAAAAATTATAATTATATACGTATATTATTGAAACAAACTACTGATAATTATTTACAATTTTTATTTATTTGCACATGCTGGGCATTTTAAATGCATTTAATTTTTTAAAAAAATTTAAATAATTGTCAGTAGTTTGTTTTAACTATTTGTTTAACTTTTACAGCCCCAAAACGTGATGACAGATACAAAAAAAAAATTCATGGTTTTGACGAATTTTTGTCAATTTTTGAACTTCAAATGCTAATTAAAAAAATTGTGCCTATGTATTCTTATAACTTTTTAATCACTATAAGAATAACTTATGAGAAATTTTGTATTAAATTTTCAAGTATTTTGATAGGGTCAACAAAATTTTATCGACACTTAAAAAAAAATTTTCAGACAAATTGAAAATTTCAGTCATCTATAAATATCTCAAAAAAAGTCAAAATATTTTGAAAATTAAATCATGTAAAGAAAATGCCAATCTTAATAACTTATAAAATTTTCAAGTATCTAGGACTTATACTTTTTGAATAATAACAAATATTTAAAATCGTTTCAGGATAAATCGTTATCGTTACGCTATTTCGTAAAAATTTAAAATTCAAACGCAATTAAAATTTTTCCTATAATGATGCTTCGAGTTTTCTCTATAGCTACTTTAAGGAAAACTTATGGAAAACTTAGTGTTGTATTTTTAATCCCTAGTTTTATGATTTTTCAACTTCAAAATTACTTACAAATTTTCGCGTTTTCGACAGATTTCGTAAAAATTTGAACTATAAACGCTTATAAAAAAAAGTTGAGAGTAACGATTTTTAATTTTTTTTAGCTACAATAAGAACAACTTATAAGGAACCTTGTATTAAATTTTCAAGTTTTTTTGGTCGTCCAACATTTTTTTACCGGTACTTCAAAAAAAATTATCAAAAAAATTGAAAATTTCAGTGGTCTATAAATAACTTTAAAAAGGTCAAAACTGTTGGAAAATGTTTACTTTTGACCTCTATAATGCACCAAGGATATTCACTTCTACATCGGAAACCACACCCAAAGTTTGAAATTGAAGCATTATTTCGACTAGTTATGCTGTACACAGACACAAAAAAAAAACACATCATTGTAAAATCAATACATTCATCACTTCGTTCAGAATCTAAAATACAAATGTTTAGATGCAGAAAACCCGAATCATTATAAATACATATATATTTCAAATGATATGGAATGTTTTGAACTCGTTTAAGCGAATTATAGTACACTTTATTATTATCAATTTAATTTTATTGGGAAAAATATGTTTATACTAATAAATCTATACCATATCATATTGATCTGAATTTAATGAAAAGGGCTAAATTATTATACAGTGGGTAATACGATTAAAATATGTAATTCGCATTTAAACATATCCAATTGAAATCCTAATAAAATTTAAAGTTGAGATATATTGCGATATACCTAGGTATGCGTATAATAACACTGCATAATAGGTATAATATGTTGAAAAAAAAATATAAGATTGTCCAAATCACCAATAACTAACCTTATTGTTATTTTATCCATCTATCCTTGTGCATAATATCTTGTATCGCCCTTGTAATAATATTGTGAAAACATTTTAAATATTTTTTTCATTATAATGTTATTCTCTTAATTTTAATGATAGCATACCAAAAGTGTTTTCGACTGTGTGATACGCTCATGAAAGTCTTCAGTATAGTTAAACATTTTGGTTTTTATTATTACCGTTGACGAGTTGCTTCTCTGGATGCCTGTACAAGATCTTTATAACATATTATAACGGAGAGCGGAAATTCTTCAACGCCTATAAATGTGTGCGGTACTTTGACGTTATTATTAATAAGTCCTACGTTCGCAGAAATATGCAACGCTTTATTTTGAAATGTTATGCAAAATATTGAAAGCTTATTAAAAAATTATTATAATATTTTATATAAGTATTATATATAGTTTTAATTTTAAAATAATAATTCTCATACTGAAAATTAAATTTGAAAATGTATTGTTTTGAAATGTAACTAATAAATATTTTCAGCTATTATATAGTCTAATTTAAATCGTTTAGTTATATTTATTTATTATAGGTACTTAATTTTCAGATCAATTAAAATAAATAATTACATTATCCACGTCTCTCAAAGTAAAAAAAAAAAAAAAAAACATTATTCTAAAGGAATTTAGCTTTCAGAAAATTAGTTTTGGATTTATAGGAGTTCTGTTATTTTGCACCATTTTATGGATCAAGTAAAATTAGGTTATTTTACAGAGTAATAGTTTTCCATTCATACAGCAATAATCAAAAAGCTTTAGGGCCACCCGGGTGAGTGTTATAAAACTTATTAAAAAAATAATTCATAAAATTAGGCATTTACTGTGTTAATTAATTTCATGGACTAATATTTTATAAAATCCCTTTGAAGATTTAAATTGTGGTTTCTAGAAAGCTAAACTTTCAGATAAAAGTAATTCGCACTGGTTTAAACTGTTTGAAGCCATTTTGACGGTCAAAACCATTTATCGTATAATAATAATATAAACGGCAAATAGCTCCTACAAATATCATTCAATCGCTATCAACTACAAACCCTCTTTACCTAAACATCCTAATAACTTAGTTTGAATATAATTTATTAAAATTTTTAATTTAATTAGAATATAAGTACTATAATATTTTTAGTTAAATTAAATTAAATTTTTATTTAAATTTAAATTTAAAATGTATCAAACCAAAATGTATTTATTTAATGATATTTTAGTAAAATGTGGATTTTTTAACATAAATATTATATTATATTATTAAATTAAATTTTTATTTTTATTTAAATTTAAAATGTATCAAACCAAAATGTATTTATTTAGTGATATTTTAGTAAAATGTGGCTTTTTTAACATAAATATTATATTATATTATAATATTTTGGTCATGGTGCGAGAAATTATTATTTTTATATTTTTCATCTTACAAAATCATATTAAAAACATTCAATTCTAAATAATTTGAGGGGGATGAAAATGTACACTCTTAATTTGGTGAGTACTCTTTTAAATATAAAATACTTAAAATTAAGTACGTACCTACTTGACGAATTAAATTTATAACTGATTCGATATTTGATTATTAGTTGCAAATACTTATGGGCTATGCACTATGTAGGTTTCAAAATACTCAGAAATATAATATAGTGTTACGAAATATGTGACAAATAATATGTATGTTGTAATTTATTGAAAATGAACAAAAATGAAAAATCTTAGGTGATGAAAACACTAGTGTTTTAAATATGTAATTATTTGAGATTAGGTAAAAAAAAATGTTCCAACAACACTCATGAATGAATATTTCGTGATGAAATAATCACCTTATATTAAAACTGTAATAAGTCTTTTTGCAGGATATTATAAATAATAATTTAGTCGTTTAGGGTTGAAATGTACCAGAGCGTGAGCTGGGGATTTTCATTTTATTTGATCTTAAGCTTTGACAACATCAGTTTTATTTAAAATGCATATACAATTATTAAACGATATTAACTTATAAAGCGTAAAAACATTGTTTTTACTTCAATACATAAAAAGAATCACTTAAATTAAAAAAAATATGAAAGATGAAAGATGATTTATTAACAGTCTTTACAATGATTAAACCACAGATACATACAAAAATTATTGTACTTATATATATCTCTGAATTAAACACGGTCAAAGATTCCGTATATAGGGAAACCATTTTCCCCTGTTTAGAAAAATCAAATCAGAAAGAATAAAAGGAATAACAATATTGAATTGGTACAATTTTGAAAAATGAATGGGAGGAAGGGGGGAGGGGAAACAAATATAACTGCAGTCTCAATAGTCCGTTATATTTACGCCATATACATTCTAAATTCTTGTGTTTATAGCGAAATGCAAAGGAAAATAGGAAAGCAAAACTCGGTTGTTTTAAACGGTGTAGTGCAACCTGAGGCGGTTCGTGGGCGTGTCGAGTATAAACATTACAGACGTACCGGAAAGGTAAACCACAAGTTAATGCGGTGCGATTTCCTGCACCAATTTACACTTACATACATAGGGTATTTCATGTATAGCGTTACGCGAGGACGGCGGCGCGGCGTTAAATAAAATAACAACTTCGCTCGATATTTATTAGCAACTCTGTATGAGTTTTACTTCGGCGCAGATTTTATTTCTAGTATATACTGTATTATGTGTTACATTGAATGCAATTTCCATCCGTGGCTCGGCATGCTGTAGGGTAATAATATAATATGCAAATTCCACAAAAACAATTATTAGATATACAAGCGAGGTGATTCACTATAAGCATGCTCAGCCCTCATTTTCTTCTCCAGTTATTCAAAATATTTTTTTGGAATTTTTAAATATTTTACTCAAAGGCCGTAATATTTTCAAATTCTTGAGATTTTTTTAATACTACTTAAAAAGTTTCTCGTGGTGATATACAAACTTATGTTTTCCAAATGACAACCCTTCTCTAACGCAGTAAATTATTCGGTGGATCATTTTGTTATATACCAACATCAACATTTGAACGAATAGTATTTTAGTTAAAAAATGTGTGTAAGTACTAAAAACATTAGTAAATGAAAACTATGTGGGTTAGGTTAGGTAAGCATGTTTGGTAAATCACCTCATATAACTACAGATAACAAATCCCTGAAAAATCCGACCGACCTTGATCATTACGCATTGCAATTTATTATTGAATTATCGGTATTCATATAATTTGTGTTTTCAATTCATGAAAAATAAAAAATATATTATACAGCACTACAATACCAGTGATGAGTAGGGATGGAGACAAACACACAAAATAACACTCCCTTATTTTTTAAAGAAACTTATAATATTCGTTAATTGAAAAGTACCTATATAAAACTATATTTAAATGGTTTTTTTCATTCGATTTTTTCTAAATGCATTTTAAAGTAAAACTATAAAAAAAGAATAAATTGAATAATCCAATGAAACCAGTGGCGTATTTTGGTTGATTTCTCAGGGGGTGTCAACATTTATTGAACCTCAAAAACAAAATTTTTAGTATTATTTACTAATGTAAAAATACATTGAATTAATATTTTAACAAATTAATATGTTAGGAATTGACAAGAAGTTTTACATTTGATAAAAATAGTATACTATAAAATAAGTGACAACACTAATGTCCAATATATTAGGACTTTTTTTTTAATTTCGGGGGGTGTCAAGACATGGAGGACATCCGCCCAAAATACGCCACTGAATGAAACACATTTAAAATCAACAATGTGTGAGAATAATATTTGTGTCATACATTATAAGTCTTAAATGTATGGTACTTCTCAAATCTTCACGTCAGATCTATCCTTTGTACCTATAACATATGATCCTGAATTAAAAATAATGTAGACAATTTATTGTTGAACGGCTTGTTTCGAAGTAATCTAAACAAAATAGGTACCTAAACATTTGACGTAGACCGATCATATAATACAATGAACGCCAATGTTTAAACAGTTAATCGCATAAAAAAATAATGTAGGTAATAATTACATTATCATTCGCGGGTAACGGAATTATATTTGTGATTCGATTCAATATATCGCTGAAAACGAAAAAAAAAACCAATTAAATGAACTTTGAATTTTTTTTTTACGAAATTCTTAAAGGGTTTATATTTAAATTCATATAATAATAATATTTATTTGCGAAATATTATCCGATACTTATACAATATGTTTAATTAAATTTTTAACGAAAATTTATAAATTTTTTAATCACTTCAAAAATATTAATATTTACATAAATATGTTAAACATTATGTAGGTACACTCAAAATAGCCATTAGGGTTAGAGAAATAAATACGTCTCACCGGACCGGAATAATGTGATAGGATTAAGGCCTGTGAAACAAAGGTTAGGTTAGGTACCTAATACGGTTATGGACCAGCTGGTGATTATGTAGTTTTACATTATATTTAACTATTACAAATTTTATATTATTGAAATATGGAAAATAAATCTCGAGATTTAGTGAGTCGTGCATAGTGCGAATTTTGATTTCTATTTTTTATTTTTATTTGTTTGGATCGAGAATTCGTAGAACAAAAAATTGTTGTGTTTTAACTTTTCTATCCACCAGCTGCAGTACTGCACATCATAAAATCTGAAAAGACACTGCTCTCGAGCATTTATTCGTAATAAATAATACATTATTAACTGTTCTTCTACACCTTTCGACTTATCTGTTCACTCCAAATACACACATTGATAGGAGTTTTAATTTATGAAAAAAAGAATACGAGTATTTTCAAATTTTTTTTATCGTCATTTTATCATTTTATCTCATTCACCACCACTTATAATGATCGGTGCAGTAATTATACATTGGCTTGAATTGAATGTAACTGTTAACTGTTGAAATAATTTATGAGCTTTATGAATTTATGAATTTATTATATATTATAATTTATTTTCTTTTAGTATAGGCCATTAAAGACGAATTCTAATAGTTATGTGGTCATCAAAGCCATTGTATTTTCATCTTAAGCACTATAAGTATCCATCTACAAATTACAATTTAGCAATCTCTATCGTTAACATTCCGCCGGAAGAGTGTCGAACAGAAAATTTATGAAATAATATCATTTCTAACCGACTATAAAATAATATTATGAAATGGAAAATATTCGTTTCTAATTGCAAACACTGTTATTTATTTTATTTTCGTATAATTAACGCTTTTATAATATTATAAGCTAAAAGTTTTTAATGACGAAATAATATTATTCACTTGTAAATAATAATGTATGCGTCGATAATCACGTAATTTATAATATAAATACGTCGTTTCTAAATAAAAAAAAATGTATTGTTATATTATACCTACCTACTATAATAATATAGTGCCCAACTACATTGAATTAACAATGAATCATAATTTATAAAATGTATAACTGTATAAGTCAACACTTACAATCCCACGATTTGCAAAAGCTATGATTTCACAGCTAAATATTTATTTGAAAATAATAAAATTTTCATTTCTTAATTACATATTTGCACAATTATTTACTATAGCCTATAGGTACTTATTATTCAATTTTTAATATTTGAACATGCGCTGGTGTAAGAGAAAATAAACTTTTTAAAATTAACTTTAAATTAGTATTTACTTTGAAGGTTCTTGCAGACTTTGAGAGCATATTTTATTGGTACCTAAATAATATTTAATGTATAAGTTGATTTTTCATAAATCGTTTAGGAAAAAATATAAATCTCTTAGTTTATTGATCTTTGATATTACGTAGAACTAAATCAAATCAAATAGGTGCAAGGAACTTGTGTAAACAAATAGTGATTATGTTCTTTTAAAACAAAAATTATTCTGAAATAAAATAAGAAAAAAAGAAAATAAAGTGTAATAAAAATAAATATGCTGACGTAGTATTTGTTTTTAGCAAAATATTGATATTTAATATACATAATAGCACAGAATATAATAATTTACTTTAAATAAGATAATAGTTATATGTTCACAACAAATATTTTTACAAGGAGATTTTAAAAGTCCAAACGACAGTGTTTACCTCAAAGACCTTAACTTTACCGAACCTATTTCTCAATAAGTGTAACGAATTCACAACACCTCTTTATACAGTCTTTGAGTCTTTAACAATTAATCCAGTGTTGGTGAGTTGCGGCCCAAACCCTAAATAACGTACGAGTTGCGGCCCGGATTCATGAAAGGTACGTACGAATTGCGGCCATACAATAATGTATATATTATATACTATATGTCTATATATAGTAATAGTATATAAACATCACAATATTATGTAGGTATTTTCAAGAATAAATTGTCGTACTTATATTTATTGGTCGTAAAGAAAATAAAAGTATTCATAAAATTATTGAATATAATATAATATATTAATATTATGACATTATATTAAATAATAAATAATAAAAATAATAAAAGTATAATTGGTGTAATATATTATGATAATAATGCCCAAAAAAAATCAAAGCATTCATAATGTAAGTCATATATGGCAGATAATACGATAAAACGATAAAACGATCTATATTATCTTTATCATATTATATACAAAAATATAACTTCCCATACGTATTGAACATTTCGTTTATCGTTATTCGTTTATACGGTACATAGGTAATAGGTATATAATATAATATATATTATATAAGTAAGGTACAAATGTAATGATAATCATTCGGGCCGCAACTAACCTATACCTAAAATATTATCGGGCCGGAATTCACCGGTCTCCAACACCGGAAACGAAAGGTCGGGCCGCAACTCACCCTCAGCCAATTAATCTATCACTCATTGAAAACGATTTTCCGTAAACACATATAATATATTATATATATATATATATATATTGGTCACACAAAAATATTTATCTTGCCTAAACTTTTGATTTTTTTAAACCTTTTCATCAAAACCGACAAGTTTTAACTATAATTAGTTATTAGTAATAAAAATATATTATTTTTTTTTGTTCAAGTTAAAATCATGTTATATCTAAACTCAACTTTTTTATCGTGAAATTGTATAACATATTAGACATAAAAAAAAATTATATTATTTTAATAAATAAAGAATTTGTGTTCTTTTTTTATTTAAAATAATTATTTTAGTTTTTAGGAAAAGATTTAAAGTGTAAAGGGAATTATAGTCAATTAGATTATTAGCTATTCTTAATTATGGTTAAAGCCTTAAAGGTTAAAATATCTTTGATTACCTACTTATTATTGTATTATTTATTATTTGTATTTAAACGTTCACTTGATTAATTTATTAATTATTATTTTGAATCTATTTATTATTGTTCTGCAGGCTGCAACTCTTGACCTGTGCTCTTATAAATTGACTAAAGCAATAATATTTTTATTTAAAAGATAATAAACCATAATTCAATATTATTATTTTATATATATATTTTTTTTCGTTAATAATTTATTATGTTTGTTTCTCTTTTTCTCAAAAAAAATTTAGTATCTCATTGGCATGCGGTAATGGGTATACGACCAAACGATCTTTTTCTGTAGCCGGTAGGGGCGTAAAGATAAACTGTCCTATCTCCGTCACTTGAATTTAGGTGTCCCACGGGGTATTGTTCCAGTACAAGCATTATATAACTTATTCACATTTGGTATTCTACACAGTCCACACCCTGCATAGGCAATATCATTATAGCTACCTTTCTGACGGTAATACTGTCAGAATTTGAAGTCCCAACTAATTTTAACTTATAATTTGAGTCTATGAGTTTTTCAAATTTACCTCAAGAAGTTAAAAAACTAGTTCAATCTTTCGAGAATTAAAATAAATTTAATCAAATCAACCCTTATAATTGTATCCCTGCATCTGTCCAATTTTACATAATAAATAACAATGAAATAATTCATCAGATAAAGTCCTTTGATTTTTCATCAATATGTCACCATCTTATCAGCTTATCTAAATTATTTATTTTAAAACACATACTTTCAAACGCACAAATGTCTACGCTATTACAATTCAAATCTTTGGCTTTTGGGTCTAGGGGTTTTTTTTATTATAAGTGGGCGATTTGGAAAGTAAATGCTGTTTGTTTTTTTAAAATTTAATTTAATTTATTTTTTCTACTAAATGTATAGAAATTTTTATTAATGTTTAATACTTTTATCCAACGTAGTCACTCGATCATTCGATACATGTTTGTTATCTATAGTAATCAGCTTATGTATCATCTCCTCTCCACACTTCACTGTCTGATTTTGAACAGCTTCTTTGACCTCTTTATCATTCGTACAAGCCAAAACAAATAAATAAATACGAAAAAAAAAATTAATACAGTTAAAGTAGTGTCAAAAAACATCCCTGTCCTGTTTATGTGTCTTATTTTTTAATAAATTCTTTTTTTACTTAATGAATTTAGAGTATACTGATTAAAGATATTACTTTCGCTTTCTTATAAATAAAAAAATATAATATCTATGTACATTGTACAATATACTAAAATACTTTGAATAATAATAATATAAATTATACAAAATAAAAATGTTTTGATTAAATTTCAGACTACTATCAAGAATATAATAAATATGCAATATCCTTTTTAGATATATCATACAGTTTAAACTTTGGGTATAACAAAACTTAAATAGTACTCACAAGGCAAATAATGTTTTAAATCAATAATTGGCTAATTGAATTTTATTTTATTTTTTTCATTTAGAGAGCAGAAATTATGCTTTTTTAAGGAATTAATTACGTGGTTAAATACAGCTCTGCGTAGCTGCTGCAGTTTATTTCTGCATGTATTAATAATGAATGTATTATATATATATATATATATATATATATATGCATTATGCACTTGTACCGACTGCGGGATAACGTTTGTTATTTGATAACAACTGTGTTTCAGTAGCAGGTTTGTATTTTCAAATGTGATTTTTACGAGAGTAAAAAACAAAAAAAACGCTCATCAAATATTTATTAGAAAACACGGGTTTTTGTTGTGATGTTCAAATACGCACTCTTAAAAAACTGCTGCGAACGTTTTTGAAAATTTATCGCGTGTGGATTCCCGTACAGACAGTATCATCCATCTCCGACATCGTTGCGGTCCACTCGACTGCGTATTATAATACATGCGCATACACTTGTAAACAATAATAATAGCATACGTAGCACCGATTACATAAAAAAAATGATAATAATAATAATATTTGTCTCGTGGTTATATTATATTCTATACGTAGAGAAATACTCGTTATTAATATTAAATAATTCAAAATGAAGGTCGCTGCTGTCGTTCGATTTATCGTGTTTTATATTATATTTTCAACGAACCCACCTGGATGTTCACGTTTAAAACTTGATGTTGCTGAAGGGGCATAATATTGTAATAATATTACTATACATAATATAATAGACATAGGTATTTCTATTATATAACATTTTTATTGCAATTTGTGTATAGGCAGGTTCTATGATAGTATTGTGTCCACGAACAAAAGACAATGGGAAACGTTTTTTATTTTTTTTTTTTAATCGCCGATAATGATCTGCAGTAGCTATATTGTAATATTATAAATGTACCGGCCGATCCGACGACTGTTGCGAGTGTTAGATTTGGTACCTATAGGTACCTTTATAAACCCGTTGAAATGTCCACATTCTTAAAATAACATTTTATATTATTATGAGATCACGTGGACAAGATTTCGGATGGTGATTTGGGGGGGGGGGGGTAGAGGATTATTGGTAAAAATAAAAAACTTAGACAAAATAATGATAAACATTTTTGCAAGTATATACCCTATGTGCGAATATAAAATCATTAACTCATTTTTGATGTGTATTTTATATGAATAATATACCTATAATACCTATACTAGCTTTAGGATTTCAGAATTTTTTTAAACTCAATAGTTATTTATACTACAATATTAAATTAATCATTCGTTTTTGAATTACCGATTTGGTTCAAATTTATAACTAAAAAAAACACTTTAATATATTATTATATTTAATATTATACTTCCGTTGCTTTTTTATCTATCCATTACTATGCCACTATGATTGAGGACAACGTTCACCTGCATCACTTTAAAAAAATACCCACAATTCATAGAAATTTCTTCATTTGATTTCTTTGTTTGCCAACCACTATATAATACAATATTTTTAACTAAAAATAGTAAAAATGTTGAGATTTAAACTTCTAGCAGCTTATATTTTAGTCATATCGACTGTGGAAGACACGTAGTATTGTGTGTCCAACAGAAGTATATAGCTTACAAATTTGTTAAAATCTGAAAGATAAAATTGAAATAATTTAACACATTAAAATATGTAATAGCTTATTAAGATATTTCAATAAATAAAAAAATATATACAAAATGTTAATCACCCACTTAAAATTTCAGCTGAACAGTTTATTTATTATTACATACATTTAAAAAATATATAGTATAAATTTAGTATCTATCTAGATAATATATATTATATAATAAATATATTATTAGTACTCATTAATTATAACGTGTACTTGATCAGTCATCAGTATTCAGACTAATACTCAAACTGTAATATGAAAATAAGCCAATACATTTTTATACGACATTCAAATTTCAAAAAAAATGTTAAAATTAATTTGATATCATATATTTATATATATATATATATAGATGTATATAATAATAATATTAGTGGAAGTACATCAATTGCACATGAGTTAAATAATGATGTAATATATTATATTAATTTAATTTTGTGTTTAATGTGTAGTAGCAATGAAAGAAAATTAAATATTGACATCTAAAAAATCAAATGGTACTAAAATATTAAGCATGCACAAATAAGGCCAAATTCCGTGTATTTTCTTACACCATAGAAAAATATATCCAATCACATAAAAGCATATATTTATTTTAAACAAATATTTTTTTTTTCAACTCCTTACACATACGTATTTGATATTGTGATAAAAAATAAGAGAAAATAAATATATATTATCGTCTCAATTTTTTCTATAACTTTATTTTCATATTGAACTAAACATTTTATCGATGCTGAATATCAGTAAACAACTCCCTTCATAATCTTGCAGACGATAATACATTATTTTATTGAAAAGTTCTCAATATAAAACACACTAAAAAGTCATCGCGAGAGGTCACCAACCTTTCCCCTCATATTCCGGGTGATATACGATTGCAAACAACCTTTTCCCGTATCACGATTGAGAATGTTTTTACCTTCCTTTTCCCGTACAGCGTTGTATGTGCGTTGTTTGTGCTGGTCCCAAAGTGAGTCTTATAAGCGGCATCTAGAGTATTTTATTTTAAGTCAGTTTCATAACCCCCACCCTCCAACACATGCAATGTTTTCAGTTTTAAAACAAATACAGACACAAACTTTGACAATAATAAATTATATTAATAACAAAGTACATATTATAATATATAAGTACATAAGTATAATTCTAGAGCCAAAAAAGATAAATCTAGAATTAAATCAACATTAAAAAATTTAAATGATTATAAAATCCATAAGAATCTAATTTTATATTTATAAAAACTGAAAATTACTACCAAGAAAAAAATTTTAATAAAAAATAAAAATACAGAAAAAACATTTGAAAAACTATTTAAATGTTTTAAATTGATTTGTGTATTTATTTGCTTGTAACTTATTAAAAATTATTGAACAGTTTATTAGTATTCATATAGAATTTTTTTTGATCAATCAACATTGTAAACATTACCTTTTATTTTATATTATTTTATTTTAGTTTGTAACGTAGTTATAATGTCACATTATATTATTTATATATAATATATATATATTTTGAAATATAAACTTGGCAACGTAGCCTAAAAAAACGTTCGCAATCGCGTTATACCCTATATTCCATATCGTAAATTAGGGAGATGCACACCCAGTGAACAGGTAATAAAAAGAGTATAGTAAACTGCAGCGCCCATAATATCTTAGTGAAAGATTTCAAAAGATCAAAAAAAAAAAAGTTGAGCAATATAAAAAAAATATATTACAATAAGGGCCATGAAGGAAATAGGATTTATGTGAAAAACTATATCGAATTACTTTGGTGATTTATTGTGAATTCCTACAGCCCTACAACTATTATTAAACATATTATTATTATTATTATTATTATTATTTAGATACTAATATAATATAAATCATTAAAAAAAAAATAATAATAATAATATATTGTGTTAGTACTTGTTTAGCTATTTAACTTACAAAGTTTCAAATGATTTTTACATTTAAACTAACAATATTTGGAAGTTAGTGATATATATAGCCTGCTTATGCATCCTAAATCACAGAATAACCAGAAGAGACACTTTTTCAGTTTAAAATGGGCTCTTATGGAGTACAGATTTGCAACACCTGGTGGAATATCAGTGCTGCCGGTAGAAAGATAATTCTCATTATTCTTTGTTTCTAGCGCGGCTGTTATTCCCCGAACAGAGGCATTTTACCTTTAGCCTAATAAGTAATAAAGTCGTAAATTGCAATATACATGGATACACTGATATTCCACCAAATTGAATAGTATGTTCCCGATTTTTGAGTGCTCAGCGAGTGTCCATTCTGGTTATTCTGTGCCTAAACTACAATATGGGCAATGTTGAAAAGCTATCACTCAAATAATGTTATTTAAAAATAGCCTCTTCAGGCAACAGTATATAACAACATCTAAATGTATTCTTGAAATGTATTGGACACGACTTCGATAAAACGATAATATATATATATTATATATACATAAACGTGGTAATTCTTCCTGTTCACTGTGTTATATATTATATTAAAGAATCGCCAGCTCATGCAACGGATATTAAAAAGTAAAAATACCATTCACGCGTTTACCATACACGATAAAATAAAGTTTTTACCTAACGTCAAATATGTAAAACGCTGATCGACGTTCACCTGGGTGCACACAAGTGGGTATACACACACGAAATGTTTTTTGGCGGGGCGAAAACCATCGAACCGAGGGCATATAAGCATTATACACAAGAGCTCGGCACCAGAATTGAAGTCAAGCTCTACAATATAATAAAATAGTGTATAATAAATAAAGTAAATAATATTATACTATTATATTATAATAGGTAGCTTTAAAAAACAAAATAATTGAAATAAATATTTGATTTCATATAATATTTCATAGTTATTCAATGACAACAATAATATTATTGATTATATAAACTATTTGTCGGTATTTTCAAATAAACCAATCGCAGAGCTTGATTTTAATACGGGCGCCGAGCTCATGTCGTATAGAATGCTTATATTATACCGCCTCGGAGCTATAATACACCGTTGTAGACGTGTGTTCGGGCGAAATAAATCCAGAACATTATAAAGACTGCAAAATATACGTTTGAGACCTTCGTCTACGGAGAATAACCAATAGGAAATGTATAATATAATATTATTATCATGGCCACTGTAATATTATTAAATGCAAATTAAGTTCATAATAGTAAAATACAAGATGATTATTTCAACGGAGGCCTATATTATCAGCTGTCGGAGGGGAAATCGGTTGTGGATGGGTACAATGCGAGTATATAGTTCTAAGTAGGTAGTAGTTTTATTTATGCGATATTAGGTAACTATGATATTTATCAACCTTGTGACTATGTAGACATTACATAGTTTGTAGGTGTTTATAAATAATAAATAAAATAATTCAATTAATCAATTATTCAATAAAAAAAAAAAAAAAAAAAAAAAAAAAAACAATAACGGTACAGATATAGGACTAATATAAAATGTTTAAAAAAAAATTAAATTTCAAAAAAAAATTTTAATTATAACGTTTTTATGTTATGAAACCTTTATATACCACTCTCATTGTTCTGTAACCTTTCTAGACAAACATGGAAATACTACAAGTTCTCTACACTAGACTAATGATTAATGGCGGCGGTACCTACCTAAGGTATAATGTTAGACTCTTGTTTTTGTAAGATGGGTTTGTTCATGTTAAGCGTTAACTGTCTAAGTTATGTTCGCTTATGGCTTTTGGCTAATGATACAATTTCAGAATTCAACCACAATTGCGTGCTTAATAACCAGAGCTCGAGACTTACAGTATAATAAATTTAAATGCACGCTATAATATGCAATAAAAAGTTTACTATTTCGGCTAGGTGTACAAAAATAATATAATTTTCTGCTTTAATCTATATATGTATACCTACCACATCTATAATAATGACTTTTTCTATGTATATGGGACTTTGGATTTGAAAAGATCGACATGAATTTCAGCTTTGTCAGAAGTTGTTTTAACACTGAAAAATATAACAGTATTGGTGGGCTCCAATACTTCTTCTACCACATTTTGAAGACCATACAGGTAAGTACCACGCATACACTTAACATGGATGATTTTCGTTATCGATTAAAATGCTACAGCAGATTCTCCCATATAAGGCATACATTAAAAAGCAACAAACGACCATTCTTCGTGTATTTAAAAAAAAAAAAACAACTATATCATTTAATATGAAGGAAATCGCATACAATTCACGACAAAAATAAGACGATAGGCATGAGTTGGTACATTTAAGGTAAGACGAAAAAAAGGGTCTAAAATACAATTAGGTATAATACAATGATTTGATTTAATTTAATTTTTTTAATTAGTATTTTATGATATATGTTTTTGATTAATAATCTGTAAAAAAAATAAGATAATAATAAAAATGATTTAACATTGATAATATTATAAAACACATTAATACCTACATATATTAAATTGTAAAATACAATATTGTAATTTAGATAATATATATGTTATCGTCAATGATGTAAATTAGTTAATAACGTAAATGTCTAGCCAATATTATAAATTCCTAACATTAGTAGTCGATATTGTCAATGCCTAGGAATTAACTGACAACATAGGCACAAGGTTGTAAAATTTAAATATTTTGTTAACACATTTAGAACTATGACTAGGAACTTACTTTAATGTCTAATACTGATAGGCCATGTTGATAATTATGTTTAATGAAATATTTTAATTAGGTCAGAAATGTATAAATACAAGATAAATTATACATAATTAATAATTATTTATTTTCACAATCTGTTGTGCCGTGACACTTTGAATTGCATAAAACATTATTTTTTTTACAAGCGTATCTATTAGTTTTGCATTTGGTTTTGCAAATACATCTTGTATAGCCTTGTGATCCCGCGATTCCATATCCAGCAGCCTCACGAACCGCAATTTCTTTTACTCCGGCAGTCTGGACTGTTTTTTCATAATTCAATATATTTTCAGGACACGGAACGAGTTGTGCTCTAGTGAACCTATTTTTTAGCATGCCATACTCCGTACCTACATAGTATTTTATTTTAATATTGTTATTAATTTATTTTAACAATGAATTTTTATTGTACTTACATATCAGCTTCATATGCAACAATGACCGCCAAAAGATTAAGGGGTGAGCCACGTGCTCTATCCACGTCAGGTATAGTTACTCTTACAGTAGTTTCTACTTGAAGTTCTGTTAACTTAGTATTAGAATACTTCATCATTTTTTGTACCTGCTTTTGAAGGTTAGTTATGGCCCCTTGTCTATGATTATTAATTTGATCTTTGTTCGAATCTAAGATATTACAAAAATCCAAAAATGTAAAAAGGAAAAAATATGCAATTGTATTAGTTACCTATAATATCACGATTTCCTTCACCCTCAACTTCAAGTTCTTCGGTGTTTTCATTTTGATTTTTAAATATATTTTCAACGTCTTCTTCTGATTCTAATTTAGAAATTTCATCGTAAGGAATATTTGTTGAAGCTAATCCGATTTTTGCAGGACAGCCAAACATGGCTTCATATAAGGAGAACGACCTATTCCTAGAATTGAATTTATTTCTTTTTGACTTAATATTTTCATATTTTTAATATAAATAATATTTTTTGTATAAATTAATTGTGTTGATAATTAATTAAATAATAACAAAAGATTACTAACCTGAATTGAACGCTCGATTTTTTTGAAACTGGATAAACTTGAGAGTGGTTGGCCAATCTTTACTATTGTTGTCTGTCATCCATGCAGCTAAGATTGCTTCAATATCTCTATTAGCACGTTCTACCGACCCTTGGCTCTGGCTATGTCGTGGTTTGCCATGTACAATTTTTACATCACTCCACATTGTGGTTGCATGTCGATTAGATCAATTTGTGCCCGAGAGTTAAAAGCTGTGTGCACAATAGGCTTCGAAACCAAACCCTTTTTCGGATTAGGTTGTTTTTTTTGACAATATGAACAGGAGCTTAAAAAAACCATAATTGATTCTTTGGTAACGTTACAATATTTATGTCTTAATTCAGCCACCATTCTATCTCTTCCCCCATGTCCAATTGCAATATGAGTCGGACGTCGAACATTTCATCAACTTTCAAATAATAAAGAACTGTTTCATCTGATATGGGTTTAATTAATTTTTCTTTCCCAGCAATAGTCATAACACCGTACTTACGAATCAATCTGTAATCTTGTGGTCTTTTTTTTTTAATTTCGCACTTTTAACGGCCGATATTTTTTCGTCATACTGCACGGTATTGATGTACCTATGCTCTGTTATCGTCCCGTTTTTTCTCATCAATTACCGAGAAAATTGCATTTTCGAATTTTATTTTCATTTCTTCGATCTCCATAGCAAAAATGAAAAGAGTAAAATTAAACAAAAATGTATGAACTCACTGAAATCGATGTCAGAACAAAAAGTTTACGGTTATGTTGTACTGGATGTGAAGTGAACGTGAACTGCGCGCCTACAAATCGGTCGACTTTGAAGGTAATTTCTAGAGATGGATACTAGATACATGTTATCGCTATCTTAAGATAGTACTTAATAGGTACCTAAAGTACGGCCGTCGACATATCAGAGATTTATCAGCTTTATCGTACGTACTTATTATATCTAGATAAATCGATTTTACAACGCAAGAATATTTTATATTTTTGTCAATTATGCCTGAAAAATTCCGGAGTTATTGTCATTACCTAGGAGATATTTCTAATTGCATCATTGACTGATTATAATATACATTAACGATATTTACTAGTCAATATCGTGTACTGCCTAATTTGATCGGAAATATCGTTATTGACTAGTTATTAACATTAATTCCTTATTTTACGTCTTTGCCGGTAACATATATATATATATATATATATATATATATATATTATATATAATATGTAGTTGATATATCATAGAGTAATGATGGTGTATAAAGAATTTCTATAGTAATTTTCACTGAAGTAAGTAACTGCTGTGATTAATACAAAAGTTTTAAATTAAAAAATGAAATACATTAATTTTTTTATTTATCATAAATATTATTTTATGAAACTTGCATATAAATTTTAGAAACCCTAATTGTGGCACCTTAAATACGATACAATATTTGTAATCTCTTCTCCCTTATTTTCATCCTATTTTTTTCTGGAATATTTTTTTTTCATAATTTATATAGTTTAAATATATTTTTTTAAATGATTTGATGTCATCACAAGCTGGCTTTTTATCTTTAATATTTTTCAAATAGAAATAATAAAAACTTGTGACAAACCTTATATTAAGTTTTTAAATCTTAAATATGAACTTTACTTGATTTCAAATCAAAAAAGCAGTGATGTACAGTAGGTTACAGGTGGGTTACTGTAATGGATTGAATTAAATTTGAATCCAATGATATTATATCATTGTATACAAAAAACGATTCTGTGCGAAGACGGTTTATCTGTCTAGGATATATTATAGACTATTATTACTTATTAAAATATTTGACTTTCCAGTAAACATTTTTTTTTTTTTTTTTTTTTTTGATTAAGGTTGACAAACGTATTTAGTAAAAATGTGAAATTTAAATGCTTAAAAAAAAAATCGTGCCTATGTATTTTTAATATTTTTCAACTGCTATTGTAACAATGTGTTAATAGTCTTGTATTACATTTTCAAGCTTTTCTACCCAACAAATAAATTTTTATCGATATTTATAAAAAAAAAAAAAACTAAAATAGTTGAAAAATTAAAATGTCATTAAACAACTCAAAACAAATCAAAATATTTTGAAAATCTTATCAAATATAGAAAATATCTGTATAAATATATAGTGAAAATTTCAAGTATCTGCGGTCATTTGTTTTAGAGTTACACCAAAATAATAAAATCGCTAAATGAGATATCTATATAGTGATAATCCAATGTTGTAAAATTTAAATTTAAAATCTTAGATTCAAAAAGAAAATTTTTTATACATTTCTAGTTTAAATTAATTTTTACGTATGTTGTCAAAATTCAAATTTAAACGCTTATAAAAAAAATTGTGACTATGAATTTATTTTATTTCCAACTGATATTGTAACAATATGTAAGAAGCCTTGTATTAAAATTTCAAGCTTTCCTACCTAACAAATAAATTTTTATTAATTTTAATTTAAAAAAAATAATAATGATCGAAAATTTCATATGCCTATAAATTGTTCAACTTGAGTCGAAATTTTTAGAAAATTGCATGGTGGATATTATCCACAATATACTTATATAAATATTCGGTGAAAATTGTATGTATCTTCCAAAATTGATTTTCTCGAAAACTGATTGTGCATAAAAATTCCCGTTTATTCCTTAATTTTTAGTTTGTTTATCCCGATTATTTTTTACCCCCCTCCCAAGTACCAACTAGATTAATTTTTTGATCTAACAAGGTACTGATGTTGAAAATCGAAGCATTTGTACTGCCCCAAAACGTGATAACAGACACAAAAAATTTAAAAAACACATCATGGTAAAATCAATACATTTCTCGCTCCACTCAAAATCTAAAAGGATTTTCAAATTTTAGACATTTTGAACTCAGGCGTTCATATAAAGTTGTAAGTATTTAAACTACATTTTTTTTTTTAAATTTCTCTGTCAAAAACTTATGAAAAACTTTGTATTTAATTATTAAAGTTATGAACTAATGAAAAAACGTATTAATTGATATTAATTATTAAAAAAAATCAGCGAAAATGTTTAGAAAAGTTAGAAAAAATCAAAACAATTTGAAACTATACGGTGTATTGAAAACGCTAACATAAATATTTGGTTAAAATTTCAAGTATCTAAGTTATTAAGGCTACAGGTTTTTGAGTGACCTACACGAAAAAAAACAAAATCGATTTTATGGAATACTGGTTTCCGTATTTTTTTTTTTTTATTGTTATTATCTTTATTATTCTAAAAATTACAGTGAGTTTTTAATCTTGACCAAATGCATTCACTTTCCTACCAAAAAAGATATCAAAGTTGAAAATACATTTTTATGTTTTACAATAAATCATGTATACAAAGTATGCAAAAAAAAAAAGCACACTCTTATTTAATTTATTATAAAATCAATCGTTGATCAGCCCAGAATCTTTTAACCATTCCAAGAACGTTCATACTTTTCATGATAATTGTTAATACTACTGTCTGTTAAAATGATCACCGTGCAAGATGTACCTTTACCTAGAGTCAGACTTGGGTAGTATTCGGAATACTTTTTAAGTATCTATTCAATAACTGGACAATAAGGTATTTTGAATACTTCTTACGAGTGTTTTAAATGCAGTATTCGGAATACTTTTTGAACGTCCAATCACATTTTAAAAATCATTTCATTATTTTTTCTATTATAGAAATTGCTTTTGTAATTGTATATATTTATATGTATATTTCTATACAAAATATTTCATAGTACCTAATTTATTATTTTGTTTTTTACTATTTTTAGTGGGACATTAATGCTATTTTCCGATTTTGCAGCAACGAGTTAGCGATGACGATAAGATATTATTGTACATGAGTACATGACTCCAGGTTTTCACTAAAATAAATAATAAACTAATGATGGGTGCCTGTTTTATACCTATTATATATAAATGTATAGCCCCCCCTTCCAAAAATAAATCCAAGTTGCGCCACTGAATTTGATTATGATTAAGTTATAACTAATAGAAAGCCATACAGGTACGTATTATCAAGATTATTATAATGTTCATTTTATAATCACTAAATTGAAAAAAATAAAAATATTTTTGTTATTTAAATCAAATACAATTTATTTAATCTACAAAAAAAAAGTATTCGAAAAATATTTGACTTGTATACTTCTTTTGAAGTATTCCAAATGCTTGGGAATATTATTATCATAAAGTATTCGAATATATATTCTGAGTACTTTTTCTTAAGTATTCGGAATATGTATTCGAAATACTTTAAAAAAATATTTTATCCAAGTCTGCCTAGATTGTGTATTTATGTAGCAGTTGGATTTAACAGTTTATTGCTCGTTCAGATTGTTATATTTTCAAGCTAACAAATCATCCATCTGACATATTCTGTATTTCTCGGGGATAAATGTGCAGTCGATATTATAATATCGAACAACACAATATTATACAAATTATATGTTTGCACTATAATTCTAATATACAACATAATAAACTATAAAACATCACTCGTTATATTATGTGAATTGTTCGCAAAACCACAAAGAAATAAAGTTTAGTAAGCGTTGACTATACACACCTGCCAAAGTATAAAATGTTAAAGGATTCATAATGCCTACCTAGTGGAAACCATTTAAGCGCTTAATAATATTTTTAGGAATTTTGTTGCGACCCGTTTGCGCACGACATTATATTATTGTAACAATCAAACAACGAAAGGCCATTTGCTGACGGGGACCTTTAATTTGCAACGAAATAAAGACTTGTAATTAACACCACCACTGCAGGTAACCAAAAATATTTTCTGTAATTCTAGCCAAAATAAGGGTATGTAATATGCGCCGTCGAGGTAGTAAAAAATAGTGATTGTAATTTGCACCAAAATGAGTAGGTATAAATTTATTCGATTATTTCATGGATACCCTCGTTGACGTCAATACTCGGCGGACTCAAATGACAAATAATTTTTTTAAATTTTCAACTACCCGCCACACTTTATCTGGTAATAGTATAATCACAGAAAATTATATCCTATCCGTCATAATCGCGTTATTATACAGCATTAGCATTAAATTAATTTATTTTTGACAAAAATAATGCATTCATTATAATATTGTTAATTGTTTTAATATTATTAAAAATATATTTTTCATACATTTTTGGTATTAGATAGGTAGCTTAACAGTTAATAACGGGATACATATCGTAGAACGATGTAAATAGGTTAGTAAAATAATCAGTCAGAATTTAAAATGGAATATTGGAATATGGAAACGGTTTTCATATTATTTCGTATTTTATTCTAATAATCTTTTTGAATTTCGTTTGCAAACTACACACTTTGTATTTATTTTGGGTCGATTTTGGTACAAATTGACTACAACACGTTAAAATAATGTTATTAATAATGTTTTGTACCTACCAACTGGAGAACATTCACTGATTATTGGTACAGTTTTTTTTTCAAACAACCTATTTCTATTAATATAATATCTTAAAATGTCATAAATATTAGTGAAATTCTAAAATTAATGCATTACTTTGTTTGATAACTAAATAAATTGAAAAACTGCATCATACATAGTACCTTTCTATAGAATGTATACTCGTCGCGTGTGTTAACCGACGGCCATCGTTTAATATCCTGAATATTTTACTACCTAACTAAATTATGCAAATTATTAAATGATTTTATGTATTATAATTAATATAATAACCAGAAAAGTCGCTATACTTCTATGCTATAAAGTAAATAATAATATGTGTGCAGTGTATCTTCCTTATCAATCTGTAGGTCGTTAAAATAGATGTGTTAAATTTGATTTTAATTGATTAATAATCCATCTTGAGAACTGTATTATTATTATTAGAAATATTTTTTACAAAATAAATCGTATGACCTAACTTAACCTAATGTTAGTATCACACATATTTAAATTTTTTATATATTTATTAACCCGCGAAAACATGGGCCGTTTGGTGATTATTCTTAGTAGGTTTTAATTTGGGGAAGGGGTACGGTATGTTAGGTACGAATGGCAAGGTTTTTGCCACGAAGAACCCGGGTGGTCACCCATCCAGGAACTAGTAGCAGCAGATGGTATGTACTCTCAATGGTGTTTCGTGATTGATCGCAGGAAAAGGTTCGTGGTATAAATAGCTTAAAATCAGTCTAAATATTTTTAAATTGTCATTGCGTGTAAAATCAATAATAACATTTATAAAGTGTATATTAGTTAAAAGTCTTTACGAATAATATTTTTAGAATTAATATAAACAGTTTCGTCATCTAAATTTTTTTTCAGGTGTGCAAGATTTTTGACAGGCCAGTTTTAACATTTAACCTGGCCAATTTTAAAATATGATATTTAAATAATAACCATGTCGTTTTAACTGTTTAAAGTATATTAATGTTATCTCCTTCCCTTTTATAATCCTAATTAAAATTATTCATATCGACTAATGTATATTTTAATTTTCAAATAGCTATCATTTAAATGCATTGAAAGTGTATAATCAAATAAAACAAGTAGCAACCAGCGACCAACAGAAACCATTTGACTACTATTTGGAGAAATAAAGCAAATGCGGTTTAAAGGAATTCTCTTTGATAGAAGTTATTCGAAAATTAAACACTATTCGATATTTATACAAAATAACACATAATTAATTATTTCAAATTATTTTAAATTTAAATCAGTGGAATCAGTAGATATCAACGGGTTATAATGTGTGCAAATGCGTTTACTGCTTCTTCTAGATTTATAAGGCTTCTTTCTTCTCAGTTGCTATTCACATTAGATCGTTCAATCTATTAATACCCATGATGGTTCGTTAATATTATGTTTTTACTCGCTTTAGAGATGAAAAAAATCTTCAGTTAGAAGCTGTTGACATCGGTAATGTTAATAATATTGAAATTATTTTTAATGTTTCGTCAAAAGCTCTAGGATAATCTTTCAGACATGATGCAGTAGTGTTTAAATTTATATCATTTTTATCGGTAAATACTATACATATAGACTTTTAGGATTAAAAAATATTATTACTGGAACTGTCAAAAACTTCAAATAACTTAAACCAGCTTATAGGAGTAATTTTTTATTTTTTTATCGTAGGCGAACAGCACCGCCTTTTCTTTTTTTGCTATCCTTATTGACGTAGTACAAGAATATTGTAAGTTGTAATATTTATAGACTTCTAGTTTATACTTTGCCAAGAGGTAAGAGGACCGGCATGATATTAAGTTGATATTGATATTATCAGTTATCTATGATTAATATGAAGTTGTATTCGTATTATATTACCACATTTTACCGTTTCCCCCAACGAATAACTTACACACATTGAAATTTTTAGGTTTCCGTAAGAAACTTTAAGAAACTTTGTAGGTAGGTATTATATTTTTATGGATTAAATATTAAAATTGAAAATTTTATAAATTTTTAACTAAACAGTTATTTTCAGACTTTGGTGATTTTTATGGATTTCATCAAATGTCTACTGTTTGATAAATGAAAAATCGTGCATGAGTGTTTATTATTTTTTAATTATTATAAAAATATATTTACGTGAGATCTTTTAGTAAATTTATAATAATTTTGAACGTGCTAGAATATTTTTTAAAACATTTTTTTAAAAAACAATTTTCAAAAATCTTTATTTAAATAGCTCTAAGTCAACTAAATATTTTTAAAATTTTATTGGGTATAGAAAATTACAATTCAAGCAATAATAAAAAGTTTCAAATTCCTACGATTAATGTTTTTTGAACAATATTTGACATTATTCCAAAAATCATTAAGTCATTATTGTATTCAATAAAATTACTCCAAAAAATTGTATGTGGCTTTATGTTGAATCTTTATAATTTTTTGTAAAATCAACTACTATGAGGAATCTAAAAAATATTTTATTTATTTTATAAATCTTTCACTATAAACTTATTTAAAGATTTTCATATATTTGACAATTTTTGTCATTATATGAATTTAAAATGTATAGAATAAAATTTGTGACTATATTTTAATACTTTTGTAATGAGATTAATGAACAAATTTCTATCATTCATGAATCGAAAAAAAAACTTAAATAATATCCTGTTTAGTAAATAATATTACTAATATACTATACTATATACTAATATATATTAGAATTTTTCACAATATATTATGAAAAATTCTTAACAAGTATTAATATTTAAACAACAATAAAAAAATTAAATTTATACTATAAAATCTGGTTTTGTGTAAAAATTTCTGTTTTCCTTCATTTTAGTTTTGTTTATATACAGTTTTATTTGAAAAATTTCGATATGTCTTTCTTTTGGATCTTTTTCTTCCTAAAATGTACCAACTAAATCCTAACCGGAAACTACTTTTAAAGTTAAAGATCTATGCACTGTGTTATCCCCCATAAAAAGTATATTTAAATAAAAAAATAAAAAGCAAGGTTCATCGTCATAATACTAACACATTCATCATTCAGAGTCTAAAAAATCTGTTTCATTATTTGTGGTTGAATAAAGTTTTTTTTCTCCTATATAAAATGCATAAAAATTAATAGCTTCAGAATTGAATAGAAATTATTCACATAAAAGTACAAAATCGCCATGGTCGCCGTACAATGCCTTTTCAATAAATATAGGTTATATAAATTACCTATATTATTTTAAACTTGTATTGTTTTAATTATTATATACTAATAAATGTAATGTTATTCAAACAACAAAATGTATTATTGACATCCATCGTATTATTATAAGTTTATTCAGTTATTCCGAAATACGAAAATGAGGAAAATTTTCCTCGTCGAAAATAGGTAAAAACTATAATGACCATCATACTATTATTACATTTTTAATTTGTGGTAGGTATAACGTATAAATTATTTTCAATTTTCCATTTCGACCGTGTTCGTGTCGTGAGCAAATATGCAAATAGTGACAATATTCTAGCTAATTGTGGCATAATTAAAACATCGCATAAACTCTGCCTTAAAAAATCGAGACTAAGGTGATTTTTATTGGCAGCCTATACATTTATTTGCGACACTGAACACAAATACATCAGGTGGTGGAACAACAGACAAAATCAATTAATGGTTTTTTTTAGAATGGTAATTTTTTATCATTTCCATTATATTATATCATATAATGTATGTTATATTTAATTCATACTTAAAGTTATTGTACAAAAAATCTTTATGATATTATGTCACTTTATAAAAAAAATGAAATTCTTTGTCTATAGTTCACGTTAAGACTGTGCAGTTGGGACCATAATATTCTTTATAATTTCAAAACTAAATAATCCTAATTGACCTGATTTATTAGAGGCTTTGTAATATGAACGCGTGATCATTGACATAATATTATCAAACATTTTTCAACAATTTTATATCGCTCATAAATAAAAATTTTAATTATTTAATTACGATAAATATTTAAAATTCTGAAAGTAAAACGTATAAAATGGCCCACGTATTAAAATATTGTCAGATTTTTTTTAGCAAGAATGCCTTAACATTTTGAAAATTATATCATGCTATTATAGGTAAATAAGTATCATCTATTACATTCTTAATGTAATGATTAAATTGTATATGAAAAAAATATATCCTTATAACTTATTAGTATATAATATCTATGCCATGAAATTTGGAATTTACAACTTAATAATTTATTAGAAAAATGGAACCTACGAAATGATTGTATAAAAATATAGATCCTTAATGTTTTTAGTTCAAATATATCCAGCTTGTTACAGGTACAATATATTACGCGTTTTAAATGTAATTATTTATGAGATTAAGTGTAATTTGGAGTTGACTTTTTAAAATGAGTAATAAAAATTGGCTTTTGTTTTCAGGCATGCAATTTGAATTCAACCATAATATAATTATTTGAAATTGTGTCACAACTGCGTGAACTTGTTTTTTTTTTTTTATCACGTTATACATTATATACATATACATTACGTTATACGTTATACGAATCAAAGATGACGATAATATTGTCTTTACCCAACGCCATCGTCTCAGTGAACAATATAATATACTTTTATAACCAGTGACATGAAAATGCAATTATTATACAAAGATATAGTTATGTTTCAAAAAACAGGGCACTTCTAATCGATAGAAGATATTATAATAAATCCAATACGCTATGCAAGGAATGCTATCTTTATTATTATTACTCTCTTCAAACCTTTTTTATCTGAAGGCGACTCGAGCAATCATTTTATAGTTAACCAATATAATATACGCATTCTAATATTTTATACACACATTTACATATATATATATATATATATATATATATATATATATATGTATGTATGCATTTCAAGCCAGACAACACATAGATAGTACATACTGATCCCCATATTGTACAAAACAAGTCGTCAAATCCAAAATGATATGCCTCAGATTTCGTAATCATCGAGTATAATAATAAAATAATGTTACAACTGAAAAATAAAATAAAAACAGTAAAATAATGTACAGTGTCCCGCGAGGATTATCCTATTGCGATATCTCACGAAATGGAGATATCAAAATTCTGGTTTTGTAATAAGACTCACAAGGGTATGAATTACAATTATTTTATTTTTTATTTTATTTATTGATTTGGTAAAAAATTTAAAAAATATATTCTTTAATTTAATTATTTCCAAAAAAAATATTTTATTTTATTTATTCATAAAATGTTTCAACACACATGGTGCTATTACACGTAATTATTTTTTAACAATGGATTCAATTATACTAGATGCATTAATTTTTTACATTGATAGAGTTGAGTAAATAAAATCATAGTTATATATAGTATGACTGTATGAGTGTAAGTGTTATCTACAGGTCTTCTGATGATGACTCTTCGCTATCTGTTAGGATCCAAAAAAAATTGAAGATAGCCATTTTGTATTTTTCTAAAAATATTGACGTTTCAAAATTTTATTTTCATTAATTTTCTGATTTTAATATTTTTTTTTAGTTTTTAAGAAATACAATATAATTATAACTAGGCACACTTATATTGTTTGGCCGACCGAACGATATCATGTATTTACAACGACGGAAAAAATGCCGACAAGTATGTTTTTTGAATGATTTTTACAAAACAAATGAATTTCTATGATGGGACTAATATAAGAATAAAAATAATCTAATATGAAACTGAAAATTATGGAAAAATAATTAGGTTATTATGGTTAATTAAAAAGAAAATACCCAACTAATCGTTGTTGTCTAGTTTTTTAGATTCTGAGCGGAGCGATGAATGTATTGATTTTACCATGATGTGTGTTTTTTTTTTTTTTTTTTGTGTCTGTCATCACGTTTTGGGGCAGTAAAAATGCTTCGATTTTTGACTTCAGTACCTCGTTCGATCAGAAAGTGAATCTAGTTGGTACTTTGGTGAGTCAAAAGTAAAATATTCTCAATATTTTTCTAAATAATCGGGATAAACAAACTAAAAATTAAGGGAAAAACGGGAAATTTTACGCACACTCATTTTTCGACAAAATCGATTTTGGTTTTTGATGTAACTTTAAAACAAATGACCATAGATACATGAAATTTTCACCTAATGTTTATATAAATATATTCTATCCACCATGCAATTTTCAAAAAATTTCGACTTAAGTTGAACTATTCATAGGCATTTCAAATTTTCGATCATTATTAGTTTTTTTTTAAATTAATATCGATAAAAATTTATTTGTTAGGCAGAAAAGCTTGAAAATTTAATACAAGGCTCTTAACATATTGCTACAATAGCAGATAAAAAATAAAAGAAATTCATAGTCACAATTTTTTTTTATAAGCATTCAAAGTTTGAATTTTGACAAAATACGTAAAAATCACGAAAATTCGCAAATTATTTTAAGCTAGAAATTCATAAAAAATTTTTTTTTTCAAATCTAAGATTTAAAAATTTAATACAAGATTCCTTTCAAGTTTTTCAATCTTTATCACAAATAAAAATTCCACCTGAAATTCAAATTACATTTTTATGAGCATTTGAAATTTAAATTTTTACAACATTTGATTTTCACTTTTAGCGATTTCCTTATTTTGGTGTAACTCTAAAACAAATTACCACAGATACTTGAAAGTTTGACTGAATGTTTATATAGGCGTTTTATATATTTGATAAAATTTTCAATATATTTAGATTTGTTTTGAGCTGTTAACTGACATTTTAATTTTTCAACTTTTTTAGTTTTTTTTTCTATAAATATCGATTAAAATTTATTTGTTCGGTAGAAAAGCTTGAAAATTGAATACAAGGCTTCTAACACATTGTAACAATAGAAGTTAAAAAATATTTAAAAAATATTAAAAATTCGTAGGCACGATTTTTTTTTATAAGCATTTAAAGCTCAAAATTTGACTAAATACGTAAAAATTACGGCAATGTTCAAATTATCTTAGATAGAAATTCATAAAAGTTTTTCTTTTTAATTCTAAGATTTGAAAATTTAATACAAGGCTCCTAACATATTTTTACAATAGAAGTTGAAAAATAAAAGAAATACATAGTCACAATTTTTTTTTATAATCATACAAAGTTTGAATTTTTACAACATATTATGTAAAAATCACGAAAATACAGAAATTATTTTAAGCTAGAAATTCATAAAAAATTTTCTTTTTTTATCTAAGATTTGAAAACTTAATACAAGGCTCATAATATATTTTTACAATAAAAATTGAAAAATAAAAGAAATGCGTAGTCACAACTTTTTTTTTTACAAGCATTCAAAGTTTGAATTTTGACAACATATGTAAAAATCACGAAAATTCGCAAATTATTTCAAACTAGAAATTCATAAAAAAATTTCTTTTTAAATCTAAGATTAGAAAAATTTTAATAATCTATAATATATCCTAGACAGATAAACCGTCTTCGCTCAGAATCGTTTTTTGTATACAATGATATAATATCATTGGATTCAAAGTTAATTCCATCCATTACAGTAACCCACTTGTAACCTACTGCAGTACAGCAGAGCGACATACACGACTTACCCGCTTTTTTTTTTTTTTTTTTTAATAATAAGTATTTTTTGGCTCCAAACTGCCAAAGTGCCCCAACTTCCCTATTTAGCAAGATAAAAGCAAGTTTTAGGCAGGTCATTCAATGATGCTTCGTAACAGTTCCAGAGACTCAGCTTATGTTTTGGAAGCATTCGTTCAACTCCGAACCTCCGATTATTTGCAGGGAATCACCCATAATTTTCAATTTCAATTTTGTTAAATAGCTAAGTTGGGGCACTTTTCGTTTTAAAAAAATGCCCTTTTAGGTCATGCAAAGGCTCTTTTCAAATTCAAAAAATACCTATTATTTAAAAAAAAAAACTAGGCAACAACGAGTTAGGTATTTTCTTTTTAATAAACTAATAATCTAATTATTTTTCCATATTTTCAGTTTCATATTAGATAATTTTTATTCTTTTATTAGTCCCATAGAAATTCATTTGTTTTGTAAAAATCATTAAAATAAACATAGTCGTCGGCATTTTTCCGTCGGCGTAGATGCCGTCGGTGTACAGACATTTAACCGACCGAATCCGGGCCACATGTTTGTTAACACAACGGTGAAATAACTCACAGTTTTATTCGAAACTAAAAAAAAAATAAAAATCAGGAAATTAATGAAAATAAAATAAATTTTGAAACTTCAATTTTTTTCAGAAAAATAAACTCTACAAAATGGCTATAGTCAATTTTTTTGGAAATAATTAAATGAAAAAATATTTAACTTTTTTACCAAAACATTAAATTAAATTAAAATTTGAAATAATTGTAGTTCTTAATTTCTTATCTCTGCGAGTCTCATTACAAAACCAAAATTTTGATATCTTCATTATTTAGAGATATCACAATAGGTAAATCCTCACGAGACACCCTGTATATATATACTGGTAAATATCGGTATATGTTAGATGTTATACGTTACAAAAAAATATAATGGAATAATGGAACTAGATTGATATTTTCAGTTTCCAGTCTTCCAGTATTTCATAAAATTAATTCTCACTTTAGCTTTTCTTTTTCTGATGCAATAATATTAATATTCGAATTTGGTAGTTTTAAATATAAAACATTGATTTTTCTTTCCGTTGTAAATTATTATTTCAATCGATGTAAATCATTGAAAATCTATTAATTATCAACGTAATCAATACACATAATATTGTTATTATAATTTTTTTTTTTAATTTTAATTTACGATACTGTGGCTGCTAATATGTATATATAAGAGTTCCAATAATACATAAATATGGCTGCTAATATGTATATATAAGAGTTCCAATAATATATAATATAAGAGGGCACATAACTTTTTGTTTGGTATATATTTTTATTTGCATTTATCATACTTTTAGGCTAACATTCATATTGTTAACATTTTATTTTACATTTTATTATGCTGTAAAAGAAATAAACCGCAACTGTAATTATAATAGTAATTGATTCATTATTATTATTTTTTATAACAAATTTGTTTTTAATTTTTATTTGTTTATTTCAATTAAATATATGTGCTATAATGTACCTAAACATATAAATATTAATTATACTTATAAGTTTATTGTTATTATTATTTTTATCTTAATTTACGATGCAGCGGCTATACTATATAATATATAATATAATGAGAGGGCACATTTATTTTACTATGATGTTTGGTTTATTTTTATTTGCATTTATTGTATTTTTAGGCTAACATCCATATTGTTAACATTTTATTTTATATTATATTAAGCTGTAAAAGAAATAAACCGCAACTAGCTGCAGCATGTATAATTATAATAGTTATTGATACATTGTTATTAATTTTTATAACAAATTTTGTTTAAATTTTATAATTTTGTAAAAATATTAATAAATATTATCTGCTTTTGCATATTATTTTATTTTGTTATTATTGGAATTGGAATTTATTCCGTAATAAAGAAATTATTATTATTATACATGCAGTTATTATATATTATTATATTAGAGTAGACATATAATAATGAAAAAATATCAAAATTTATATATACACCAGATATGAACTTTTGGTTCATAAGACATACATTTGATATCTAATTAATATCCAAAAAACATTTTAGAGTTATGTTATTGATATCTTACAGATATATTTTGTAAAACAAATCAATATTCATAAAATAATGATAAGATGTATGTGAGATATCTCTTGGTTATTAAAGTAGAAATATTGAATAGATATCTTAATTTGTATATACACCAGTTATGAACTTTTGGTTCATAAGACATACATTCAATATCTCATTGATATTCAACAATTTTCTATAGTGCTATTTAAGATATTCTACCGATATTAATATAAAAAAATAAATATAAATATAATATTTATTAAATATCCCTTTGCTATATGGGATTGTAAACAATTTACTTATCTATAATAATAGTTTATTATAAGTTATAACTACTAATCATTTTCATAAGTATTTAAGTATAGTTTATATAAATATTATTTTTTATTTCTTGAACAAAAATTAAGCAATAAGTTTCATGACCGAATACTTTTTCAGTTTCGAACAAGAAAGGGTGCATAGAAAGTTATATTCTGCATACCAAATCAAATTAATATTAAAGAAATTCTTATGTAGACGCTCTGTGAAAAAAAAAGTTATCCAAACAGTTGAAAAACTGATGGTTAATCAATCGAATAAATCGTGGTGAAATTATTATCATCCCAAGAAAAATGTTGAAAATTTAAATATTCCCTTACGGCTGAGGACTTGTGTGAATTAAGATAAATTTTTAGGAGAGCCAACAGGTGATACGGGTTAAGAGTTTCTGGACTGATAGTCGTGCAAATACGCACTAACTACGTGTTAATTATCTGCTTAGGATAATTTGCAAACAATTCCATTTATGTTATGAGTGTCGTTTGAAACATATATGTGTCGCTGACATTGGCCACTCTTTCTAAACTTTGGCACACACCTAAAGCAAATTCCTGAAAATTGTTAAGTAGATCGTGTAAATTCTTGCTAATTACGTTTAAAACAATTGCATGAAAAAATTACAAATTTAAAAAAGATATTCACTTTTTCGCGGCGTTTTATAGAGATCATTTGATTTATTTTACGAGGCAAAAATTATTTCCACGGTTATACATTATAGGTATACATACCTCATCCGACATCCGGTAATGTTCGAGATGAAATAATTTAAGAAAGAAGTGGACTTAACCATTTATAAAGGTAGGGAGGTTTGGACATTGATATGTGCACAAATATTTATGTTTCCTTTTGCAGAACGTAGAATTGTTTGGACCACGTGGGCATAAATGAAAACAAATATTTACGTTTAAGAAATTATATTGCACATACCTCAAAATTAGAGAGAAAAAAATGTGCAGAATGTTCATACGTATTTTGTTACTATATATGAAAATATTAATAAAAGATTTACCAAATCACTCATACAACCTCTACTTTACCGATTTGAGGTTATATATGATATATAGGTATATATATCATTATATCGGACGGTCAAATATAAATCGTAAATGGCATATTACAAAGCTTCTATCTATCTATTTATCTATTCTATTAATTTATCTATTGTTATTATATACATAACTTTGTTACCATATATATAAGCCGATATGTCATATGCATAAATAAATAAACGAAGCATCGTTTCCTTAGACACTTGTAATTGGTAACCTATGAGTAATCTCTCATTGATCTCGAAGAGAATCAAAGGTCAAGATAGGTAAGATATTAATAACAGTCCACATAAAACGACAGAATTATATTAAAACTAAATTATGTTGAACTTTGTTAAAAATGACTATAGCTATGGTTTTTAGAGAGTCCAAGCTGGTCCAATTATATTTTAAATCTTGATGATGTCGATAATATTACAAAATGAACCTTAATGTTACCCAGACAGACGAAATGTCCCAAATCACATACTTTTTTGTCGACTGATGACATAAGCTTGAAATATGTTAATCGACTATCTTTAAGGGATAACCTGAAAGCCAGGTGATTTATAAAATGGTATAACATATGTACTAACTATATAAAGTCACAATCTTAAATCCAATGTTGAGAAGGAACTTTTTTCAAAAGAAACGGATTCCTGGAATGATTTTTTTTGTAAGGACGAAGGTTATTTTAACTTCTTCTTTAAAAATAAAGAAAAAGAAAATTAACAATTTGTTTTTTTTTTTTTTTTTGAGAAACGTAATCGAAAATTGAAGGCCCTTTAAATTTTAAAAACGAATTTTAAATTGTAAATATAGTTTCTTTTATTTCATAAGAATGTTTTTTCGATTAATTTATATTTAATTAATTTTAATCGTTGTTCTTTCCTAACATTATAAACAAAAAAGTAAAAGCTTCAATTTATTAGTAACTTCGTAAAAAGTGAACGAAAATTGGAACGAGTTCTTTTTTTGGAAGAACTGAATTTGGAGCCAAGTTTCATTTTTGTATAAAAAAACAAGAGTCTGGGCGAGATGAACGAATTCATATTATGATCAGAAATAAATGAAGAACGGAACGAGATACTTTTAAAAAGGAACTTTCATATAACACAGCACAAAACTGTATAATATAATGTATTATATTACATTTGACTAATAATAATTAATGTTGATTTATTTATTTAATTAATTTATTAGTATTGAATATTATTATTTTCATTTAATATTTTTCCCGTATTTCTAAACACGCACGCGAGGAATGTCATGAATACCATGATTTTTCACACCGTAATGTTAAATAATTATGTTATGTATTTATTATTTCTGGCATGTTTAGTAAACGTAGTTATGAGTGAGCATATTTTAATTTATATCTTCGATGTTAGAATACGACTTATGCATCGATATGGGTGTGTGAAAATAATTAATTAAGTGTTGTGTACTGCTATTTTATTTTAACTCAGTAACAATAGTACTTATTGCATGTTACAACAGTATCTGTTCAGCTGTATTGATCCAATATCCAATATATAACTAAATCAATAAACAATGAAATAGGTAAATAATATAATTTAAACATAATAATATGTCGAACAGAGATCAAAACTATGTGGTCAACTGTGTGTTTTGCTAATGGCTCGGTTCATAATTTGGTAATTACTAAATTTGTTTTTGCAGATATTAACGACATGGAATATACATTTCGATGGAGTAATTAGATTTTAATTTGTAATCTTTTCTTTTTTAGTATCTGAAATATTGAAAAATGTAATCGACTAATAATGTTTTTAATTTAGTTTATTATTGATTAGAACTTAGTTCTTATAATAGGTATCTATATAAACTCATATTCTTGAATTTTAATTTAATAATTAATTGATATGTATTTAGTTTTAGTGTTAATATGTTTTATAGGTAATTGCCTATATAATTTAGGTAGGTATATATTACGGTGGTTTAAATAAAAATCGTTCATTTTAAACGGTCAGTGAAAACTTTATTGCTTTACAGTGTAAAGAAATCATTTAGTCTACCTATTCTATGAAATTCGTACTATATTATACAAACTTATGTTCATAATTTATTAAAAATCCTCTACCCTAATAATTGCCAACCCTCTACTGGCCCGAGGCCATTATATCTACATGACTGCATTATTAACTATTTACAATTTCACTTAAATTACCCGTACATTAGTATGACTATTTCAAAGCATAAAATATTACTTATAACATTGCAATACCACTAATACTATATAATAAATACTGCAGTTGAATATAACTAGGAGGCCTACAAATGTGTGAGCGTGCTTGCGTGTGTATAGCAACACTTTAATAACTACTGTTAAATTATAATATTATAGTGTATTGATGATAAGTGTTGGTGACTATAACCAATAGGTATTTATATTAATAAGAGTTTTTATAATGTAATATATATGTATTGTAATTATGTGTTATCATCGATACCGAATCTCTTAATGAGAAAGACAATTTTCTGTGCACCTTATTAATCCATTAATAATTACGCCCTTTATAATATTATTATACATGTTTATATCTACTTGAACATTATTTTAAGAAGTAAATTATGTAAATTATATTTTTATTACGCAAATACTGGGTATTCAATAACCACACTTGATGGATAAAAATTGAATCAGCGAATACGAAAAATGTTACCATGATAACCTAAAGAGTATAACTATAATGATTTTAGATAAGTTTACATACATTATTATGCTAACGATCGGTCAATCATAATAATAATAACGTATAATAACTACTATTGTAAGAGACACAACGCGGGTCACACAAAGTGGATGGTCATAGTAATTTATTATAGTTTTTATCGTATTGATCGTTAAATAATATTCCTCGACGATGCATTAATAATTATGGTCCTACGATTATTTACTTACGATTTACTCTTTCAATGATAAATTAATCTCGTACTGTTGTGCAGCTGGGACATTATGATATTAAGTTTTTAAATAAAAGTTTCTGTAACTGTAAATTTAGGTACATAAGTGTTTTTTTTTTTTTAACTGGCTGTATAGATGCTTTAGAGATAATTATGTTTCTTGTTTGCAGTGGCTTGAAAAAAAGAAATAATCATAGAACCTTTAAACATGTAATTCTGCAGGTTATTCATAAAATCGACGATTTTGTTTTATTAAACCTATATAATATGCGTACCTACCTATAGACTTTTAGTCATAATATTGTTTATCAAACATCAATAATTTATAATAACAATAATATAATATAGTATAAAATGTAGACAATCTGAAATTTAAAATAAGAACGACGCCAAAAATACAACTGTGGTAGGTAGCTATAGGTGGGGTACCTCTAACTATACAATGAACTAGCTGTTGTTATTAACGACTTCGCCCGTGCACAGTTTTTTGTGTTACCTATTAGGTATTTATTTTATTTTATCAGTTTTTATATTTATTACAGGCTGCTTTTAGATATTATGTTGTTCCTAGGTTGCCCATGTATTGTATAGAAGTTTCTCTAAATTCTTTTAAAACTAATTAAGTTTTACAACGTCATTGTAACATTATTATATATATTATGGTGTTATATAAACCAACAAAAAAATATTTATAATGACATATTTTATTCATCTCAATACCGCTTTATAAACAGTATTTTTGGTACTGCTTTTTGGGGCTAAAATAAAATAACCAAACTACTGGCAGAGCTAACTCAAGAACACGTGACATAAAAATATCCATGTGAAAAACATTCTTCTTTCAAGTCAATCCCTACCATGCTCCTGCAATGATTGTCCTTGAGACTTATTAACAGTTATAGCAAATTAAACTTTGAGTGGGAATTGTATTCTTTTAAACTCAAATGGATAATCAGTTGGAATCAACGTTATTTTCGGGATTAAAACTATTTCTTCTCTTGCACACCCAATGATAACTATAGCTTCTATTATATTTTTGTGCAGAGCTTTAACTTGCAATCTAGTTCCATTACACAATTTAGGTGGGTTAAGATTTCTCAGTAACATTATAGATGCTCCAATTTTAAGGATAAGTTTATGTGATGGAAGACCAAAAATATTCAGAATATTAAGAAATTCTAAAGGGTAATAGACAGTATCATCCGAATGAATCACTAAATCAAAAGATTCATATTCAACAGTTTTTTCATTAAATGCCTTTATTATAATTTGGTATTAGAACTAGGTAAGGGTACTGCAGTTTATCGTATGAACAGTGAAATTCACTAATATGTTGCAATTTGTTATCATGGCTTTGTAACACAATATCTCGTTTTACGGACTGTTGTCCAATTATGACCAATGATATTCACTTGATGTTGGTGTATTATAACGTCATCTGTGAACATTATCATGTTTTCTATCAGTGTGTATTATAATTTCAAAGTTTTTACAATTTTGAGGTACTCTTTCGAGTGTGGTCCAGTATGTCAACTGGGGTGCGTATACGAAGACGCATTAATATTCGAAAATAATAAGTAAAACACCCAGTTATTTTAATGCATTTCAATTTTTAGAAAAACCCGTAGTTACTGTACATAAACTTTGCTCATACGAAGACGCGTTATTTAATAATAATAATAATTAGCTGTAATAATAAAGCAATAAATGTGTCAACACATAAATCAGATTGTTATAGCAACCATTTATAAACAAAATTTCCACCGTAAATATCAAAATCCCCGTTTGAGCAACCTTTCAAAATGCGAATCTTGAAAAATTATTTCTTAGTGCGCCTCTAAATTGCTTAAGGAACCTCTGTACAAAATTTCAAGTCTTTAGACCCAGTGGTTTGGTCTGGCGTTGATGAATCACCCAGAACAAGTCTCTTTATATAATATATAGAAGATAGATTTAGAACTGAATTATAATGTTCGTATTGATTTGTAATTCTACCCCGATAAATTTATAATATACATCGCGTAAACCGGCGACCGTACATCATTATGTTGGCCACCAACGTTTAATGTGCAGAAACGTGTTTACAAAATTTGGGAAAGTATTATTATAATTATTATGCAATTTATTTATCGCTTTATCCAATATTATTCGTATTTTATTTTTTTTACCAGAACCAAGCTCGTAGATGCACAATCACACATTGAACTCTCGTCACCTGTAACTTGTAAGTCATCTCCAAATGTCGCTATACGCTATAAGGTACATATATCTTTGTAGATTAGTTTTTCGTATTGCAAATATTGGGATAGATGAGAACCAGTGGCGTGGGAAGGGCCACTGGGGAAGGCGATTCGAACATTTGAAACCATATACAACGATGATACATCACAATAATATAATATTTCCGTAGGTATGTTATAAACTAATATTTTATTATGCTAGTAAATCATATTATGATAAATGTATTATTTATATTTACTAGTAAATACCAGGAATAACTTAAAAATCAATGATGATGTTTTTTAAACCTTTTGCTTCAGAAAAACTTGGTATATTATTATACGAAATGCCAGACTACAGCTTGACACAAATTTCTTCCGGTTTTTGGGAATTTTTCTATAAAACATAGGAAATGTCGAAATTGACTTTTCAATAAAATATACCTATCGTCGTCCGTCTGTGCTGCTTAGCTGTCAATATATATAATAATAAAATATAGATATTTTTCATCAAACTTTTAAAGGACTTTTTCGCCTGAAATGTTGATAACAAGGGCAATTATGCTAAAAAAAGTTAAAAAAGTTATTCTATCAAAACCAATACTTTCATTGCTTGGTAAGTATATTAAAACAGAAATATAGGCACTAAAAAAATCATTAACTATGAAGAAAAAATATATATAAAATATTTTAATCAAAATAACAAAAAAATCGTACCTATCTAATCGAAATTAAAATTTGTAAAAACAGCGTCCTTTGTATCATTTTAATTTACGTAAGATTTTTCTACAATTTTACTATTGTACATACTGAAAACAAAAATAAGTTCAAGAAATTTGTTTATTCAATTATTACTCAATTTGAAAAGAACAGGGTATCGTTTGGCCACATTTATTGTGAACATTTTTTAAATAGGTAGGTACTTATTATATACGCAACTACATTAGTTGATAACTTAAAAATTATAAAAGAGTTATTACCTGAGTAAAATTGTATTGTTCTTTTCTATAATATTAAAGTAACTCGATCATACTATTATAAATTTTATAAATTATAAAGTTCAAAAATTTTACGAAATTTGTCAAAATCGCTAAATTATTTTTATATAAGCATTAAAAATTATTATACAGATAAAAATTCATAAAACTAAATAAAAGACATAATACTTAACTATTTTTTATAAGATTCATCATAAGATTTTTTTCTAGAATTTATATGACAGTCTAAAACTCTAAAGTAAAGACAAATACATTTTATATGATCGTTGAAATAAACCAAGTCTTGACGAAATTGGATATATGGGTATAAAAGCGATATTTATCCTATAACGATTTTTGTTATTATAGTATTAATTAACAAGACGTATTAATCATATAAGAATTTGAAACATTCTATTATCATTTAAATTATCTTTTTAAGGTTGAGTCAAAATGCCTGAAAATTAATCAAGTTATTTAAGAGACATAACATTTTTAATAATTACTAATTACTTTAGTATTTTTCATTGTTTTTTAGCTAACGATAAACAAATAATTACACATTTTTCATTATTTTTTTTCGATTCATTGTTTTTAATTTAATCCCGTTAGAAAATTCGTTTTTTTAAGCATTTTAAGTAAAGCTGCACAACATAGCTCAAAAATATGAAATAAATATAAATAAATAACAATAATATGGTAGGTAGTAAATATATTTTTGCTATATTAAATTATTGCTTTTAGATTTTAGCAATTTAAGATTTTAAAATGGAAAATTTCAATAAAGGATAACAAGTTTTAATATATGATTCTATTATATTATAATATATCAGTATATCGTATATCACATATTGATAAAATTAAAACATCAATTATCGTTAGTGAACATATATTATCTAAAGATTGGTTACTTCCGAATAAATTCAGAATCCTGGAAACACCATTATAAGGACTATAATGATATAATGTTCATAATTGCATATACGTTATTAAGTAATTTGAGATGATTCAAGTGTACAACTGTTGTAATATATAATATAATTAAATATAAATATAAAATAATAATATTATGTTATACTCATTATTTGATAATTTACCTATACGTAACTCATTACTTGGTCTATTATCAAAAAAAAAAAAAAACGCAGATATGACTTTTACAGATCACCAATGACAATATAATTATAATTTATATATAAAATACTTATGAAAATTCAAAGTGAGTAATAAAAATTTGATTGTTTTGTATTATTGATATTTGTACGTTGTATATGCAAATGCAAATGTATCAATGTTTTTTAAGAAAATATTTACAGAGCAGTTTATTTTCTAAAATTATTTTTGAGCTTTTTATAGGTCAGTAAATCTTCATAAATAATGAAAAGATTTTTATGAATAATAAAATAGTTATAATATACAATACAAATTATTATACATAACAAATATTATTTTACGTTTATTTATTTATTAATGTATTCTGAAATCCAGTGTGCTCAGAGTATAATAAATTATAAATGTATAAGTTATAGGAAATTATATTAACATTTTAAATATGAATTTCATAGTACCTATAATTATTAACTGTATTTTAGTATTTTACGCACACTAAATTATTCAGAATATAACATTTCAAATAAACGCAATACGTATTGCGATTTTTTTGTTTTTGATGTTTTTGTACTTTAGTACCTATTACTTTTCCAGTTTTTAAGTATTAAATATTGTTAATTAATGGTCTATTTATAATGGTAAAATGTGTAGTTGTGGGTTGTACTTCGGGGTACACTAGCAATAGTGAAAAAGTTCATAAATTTTGTGCTCCCTAAGATCTTGATCTTAGGAAAAAATGGCAGTCGAAGATTCCAAGAAAAAATTTTATTCTCACTGAAAAATCATATGTATGCGAAAAGCATTTTAAAGAGGATGATATTGTGAAGTTTTGCACAATTAAGGTACGTACTTAAAATATAATGCCTACAGACTATGGTTTAAGATATACCTACTTTATATCTTAAAGAGTTTTATAGACAGCTATTGATTATTGTTTCCTGTGTACCTACCAAAATTAATTATTTTAATAAAAAAAAAAAATTTATATTAATTTATTTTAGATTCCATACAAACAGTGGCGACTAAAAGATGGAGTAGTCCCCTCAGTATTTCCAGGCCCAATTTATTTATCAAATATTAAAAAACCACGAAAGGTACCATTTGTACGTGATAGCACGAGCAAGACTTTTAATACTATTTTATATTAAAACTTGGATTCATTCAATGATCCAGAAGTATTGAATATAGTGGAAAACCCTATTGAGGACATTGAAGGTATTAAAAATCAATTTTTAACTAAATGCCATAGGTACTTTTATTATAATATTATATCTTATGCTAGTATGAAATCTTTTGTTACTAAAATATATCTATTTTTATTTATTAATATCTTTTTAATATCCTAATCTATTTAATTTTAATGTTTCAATTATACATTTTTTTATTAAAACCTACTTAACAATTAATTATATTAAAAGTTTTATAAGAGCATGTGTAATCTCATTAATGTTTATTAATACACCTAACCTAGCCTTAGACAATTTTGTACGAATTTATAATGCCATTTAAATACCTACAAGCATAGGTATATACATAATAGTTTATTTATTATCTTATCTTAAATTATTTAAATTTCCTTCATTATATTATATTTTATACAGTTTAACAACTTATTATTCTTTATTATAAATATAAATTAATATATTTATACTAATAATACATTGAAAGTAATTACTTTTTAAATTGCTGTAAAAATAATAAATTGTAATGTAACATATTTAATAAATTTATTGAATTAATTTTAGGTAATTTGTTTCAACAAATATCTGTTGAATTTAAATTGATTGGTCCTTGGACAAAATTACTCATGTCTCAATCAAATCAAAATTTGTGTTTTGTAACATTCAATTTGAATTCAAAACCAGTGCCTACAATTCAGAGATGTATACAAATTGATGAAAATAATCATTTGACCTTTTCTGTAAATGGAAAAATTGTTCAATTAAAACAACATAGTTATCATATTACTCCTGGAAATAGTAGAAATCAATTTTTAAAAAACCTTAAACAATATGAAGATATAAAATTATGTAATAGAGGACCCATCGAGAAAAAATTTTTAAAATTGTATAATACATCAAATTTATAAATTATTGCATATTTTTAATATATTTAATATGCTTAATTTTTATATGCTTTATTTAAACTGCTTTACTTATTTTTGATATCCTTCTTAGTCCTCAATAAGAGCTGTATGCAAGATTAATAGCTTTTAGTTCTTAATTTTTGCTTATTGATTAAATTTAGTGTAAATTATAAAGTTTTTGATTTATTTTGCAGGCTTCAGGAATCATCACTCTAGTAAATGCAGCACAATTCCACAACTGATGATATATTATATTTATTTAAGTGTATAGTGAATATGTTATCTAAATTTAGGTGTTCATAAATTATACTTTATTTTTGATTAAGGTATTTACAATTTACTATTATTATAATTCTATAATATAATGGAATTTGGTTAGGGTTGCCAGATTTTAAAATCACCATCCCGGGACATCATATTATTAAGTAACCTTTTTATTTTTAGTATAGTTAGTATAATTATATGGAAATAATATATATTTGTTATTTTATTTAAAATTAATAAACCAATACAATTTTTTTACATAAACGGCAAGCCTAAATTTGGTACGCCATCTCCCGTCATGCGCGGCGTCTATAGGAAAGATAAAACGCGACACGCGTATACTGAATATGGGGCCAACTACTACTAGTGCTAATAGTTCGCCTACGTCGCCACTTAAACATGTGATAATGATTCGAGCTCCAACCTGAGTAGATAACCGTGACCTTAATTAAATATAATTAGGTACATAATAATTAATAATATAGCAGTTCCTACAACTTGAACTCTGTGGACCAAGACGCAAAAAAATGTTTAGGATAATTCGAAAATAATGTCGTTAAAGTACACCGTACACCTAATTATGTAGGTACCTTCCTACTCAACTACTTAATAAGGATAATTTTATTTTGGTATCGAGAAAAATTTAAAACAACTCTTTTGTCATCAAAAATAATCCGTATCATACCATAGTTCTATAATCGGTACATTATTATTGTTTATTTAGTCATCACGTGGTACGCGACTATGTCGTTTATGATACCCTTTGATGTCCATAATATTCGGGGAGGAGAAGCCTATTATTTCACAGCCTGTGATCACAACCGATGTACAAATAACATAGTATTATATACTAACATTTTGGATATTGTCATATTTAATCGTAACGTTTTACATTGTCATGTTTGTTCGCAATAATTATAGATATGATATGAAATTATTGATGACGACACTGTAATAAAAATGTGTAAAACCGCATTGTACGTAATATGAATCTCAGTGAATGAGGGAATTCTATCAATGATTAGGTCCATCATTGAAACAAAACAACTAGGAGAGAAGAGGTCTTTATACCCCTTAATTAAAACACGTAGCTCTCCTTGTATTTTTGAACCTAACCTGACTATTATTATTATAGTGAAATTCCATAAATGTTACGTTTTTAAACCATAAAATAGGTATTTGCTAAAAACAAAAACTAAACTATTTTAGTCATATCAAGTTTTGAGTAGTTGACATTATCAAATAATCGTACTACTTCATCGCGGGCTCTTAGTCAGCTTAAAAATGTAACTTCTTACAAATTTATTTTAAAGATGATGTTCATGAAAAATATATTTAAAATTACAACTCCAGTTTCAGTATACATGCAGTCTCCTAAATTCGATTTCACTGAAGTAATTTAGTCAATTCAGCTCAAAAACGACTTGAGGAATTAGAAAATGATCATAAATTACATAAATACAATGAATTAACTGGCGAAGTAAAACAGTTTGTAATACATGAAAAGCTCGAGGAACAAAATTTTCTAGTTGTTAGAATTAGGAGAAAAAAAAGAATGGGTGGAGAGAATTTGCATGATTAATATAATGAAGTTGCCAACACATCATCTTTATTATTTAAATATCAAGTTTACTTTATTGTGTTAGACACAGTCAGCACTGTTTTGAATTCTAGATACTCTCAAGCACGAGAGGTATTAAAGGATTTGAATATTTTATGTGTAGATATGTTTAATTGTTAAAATACATATTATATATATGAAACATATTATTTCGATTGGATTTTCGTTAAAAATCGCAGAATAAATCATGATCTGTGTTTAACATCTTCAGGTAGAAGTTTCAAGTTTCTAAATAAAACAATCGTGGATAGACATTATGGACACTCATTTTTTCTTTTGAAGGGATATATAAAAATAATATAGCTGGCGCCATATAAATATATTTTTCCCACACACCTTAAAGGTAGCTACAGATAGGTGTCTGTATACATATTTTTTTTAACTATTGCTATTTTTAATATCTTAAAATAGTTTACTAAACTCCCGACGTTAAATTTGTTAAAAGAATATAAGTTCAATAATAGGTAACTTATTACATTAATATTAATTGATATAGTAAAATAATATCAATATTTATTTTATAGTTAAAAAAAATAAATGCATCAGTAGGTTTTAGTTTTATGTGTGGGCGGGTGTGGGTGGATAATTTCAGTATTTAGCGTTATGAATAAAATATTAGTGACGCCACTGGCTGTAAAAACAACTTATGAGAAACTAGTATAATGATTTAATAATACATTTTTAAGGGTTTTTAATAACTTGAAAACAAAAAATGATACCATATCGAACAAAAATATCAAAAGTAAAATTGTATTAAATCTAATAAACGATAGAATTAATATTTTTTGAAATTTTCAGTAGACAACACTTCTAGAACTCTGTTTTTAATAAAACTGCAGGTTTGTATTTAATTCGATGTGTACATAAAATTGATTCAAAAATATGTTTTGTCATTGGATTTCGTGATTTGTTGATCTCCCCTATAACTATTTTCCAAATTGATTTGATATAACACAGCACATATGGCTGCAAAATATGGATACTGAATGGAAGCTAGCGATGTAAAATAATTTGAGCAGCAGTTTAAAAATCTGCTCACTCCGAACTAAAATAAATGGCCAACAAGTCAACCTAAAGAGATAGAAAGGATTCTATATTGATACACTATTGTAACAACGCAAAAATAAGATGAAATATGTAAAAATGTGTCCTGTCGATAGTTAGTTCAAGTTGAGAACCTGTATGATTCTCTACACTTAACTGATATAGAGAATAATAAAAACACGTTATTACTTTTATTCAGATGTTCAGAGAGCTCTCAAATCCGTATAATCGAGGATAATTTGATCAAATACACCGTACGATATAATTGTATGTGAAATGTGAATACAATGTAATATTTACAGTTAATATGATATATAATAATATATTAAACTCCATATCTGACTCGCGGCTACCTATGGATTATGGTGTATCCAGTATTAAGTGATTCAATTCCAAATTATAGGTGCCAACTCAGAATACTTGAATCGAGATAATAAAACATAATCATTATCTCGTCATAAAATATCGATTGCAGGATTTGGTAATGGAAGGTTGTTATTGAGATGGCTATTGTACTCATTCAATGGTTTAAGGGTCAATACAGTTATATACTGATCAGAAAATAGCAGGCGGCTTTATAAAAAGGTTATTTTTACACATCCGGAAGTAGATTTCTCTTTGGCGCAAAGACCTTTTTCGACCATATATTTTCTTTGGTGGCATAATAAGAAAACCACACGCCTTACGTTTTACCGTCGCAAGTGTGTAGGTACATGCCGATTTCTTTTCGTGATCGTATAATATAGATCGTTTATTTCTGTCTATGACAATGGTTTCATTGGGGATGTTCGATTTCTACATACAACAGTCTGGACCGTTATTTATTAGTCGTTACATTTCAGCTTAATTGTGAAATTTCGACGTGTGAGCATATATCACTACACTATAAAAAAAATCATTTTATACCTACAGTGAAAAAATAAAATTATTGCATTTTGAGTTTTTCGTATAATTTCAATGCAACAAATGCGAGTATCGCCAAATACAATAATATCAATAGGAATACAAAAATTATCAATGATATGTCCATTAAAATAGAAAAACGCATAAATAAGCAACAAAAAAAAAAAAAAAGCGGGAATGTTGATATCGATCTGCTGTACAGTAGATTACAGGTGGGTTACTGTAATGGATGGAATTAAATTTGAATTCCACCAAAATAAGAAATCTACTTAAAACCCAATGTTGTAAAAATTTAAATTTAAAACACTCATAAAAAAATAATTTGACTTTCTGGAGAATATTTATTTTATGATAAAGGTTGGAAAACTTGTAATAAATCTTGTTATAAATTTGCAAATCTTAAAATTTTTTATGAATTTCTAGCTTAATTAATTAAAATTATATTGCAATTGTGCGTTAATCAATTTAAATTTTAAGTTAAAAATAAGTGATTTAAAATACCGGTAGCTAAACGTCTTATGGGTAGGTAAATAAGTGTATATAACTCCTGGAGGCCAAATTTTCTATCTTAACAATAGACGAGGATGAAACATCTGTGGATTTGTCTTTTTGACGGACACTAAACGACGGGAGCGAAACGTCCTTTTTTCGATTTTTCTTTATTCATCTGATTTTTTATATAATTAAAGTTTTTTTTTTTAATTTCAACATTGTAAATGATTATAAATATAACGAAAGATGTACGGTATAATATAGGGATCCAAATCAATAATAACAGATAATCCATGGCTTTATAGTGCTGTTACAAAAATATCATAATACTCGTATAATATAATCCTGCTATATTTTTTTGTATAATTGGATGTGACAACTTTCCATTATTGAATGACAATGGAATCGTTGCATTTATATAACATAGGTACCTACCTACCTATATACAGTGAAACCTCTGAATACCGGACACTCTCGGTCGCTTAAATTTCGTCCGCTATTGAAAGATGTCCGTTAAAGGAGGTTTCATTCTATATTATTATTTATTATTACTATAAATTTTATGACCCCTTTCGCGAAAAGTCAAATATGCCTGCACCTTTGTCATATTTTGCAAATTATTATTTCATCAGAGTACAAACAGCTTCTGCAGCACAGCGGGGACTCCGTGTTATTTAATGAAAATTGTACAAACAGGAACCATTTCACGTATACATCAGTGAAACTGTATTCGTTTACAATGTATATTCCACGTAATTATTATCAATAATAATTACAGTAAATTTGGGAGACCAGAAATATAATTTTGTGTGTGATGTGTACAATACTATATACATGCGTAGTAGGTACTCATGAACAACAAAAGCGAGCATTTAATAATATTATATATTATATACATTATAAATTATAATATATTCGTAATATTTTAGATTCTGAGCGGAGCGAGGAATGTATTGATTTTACAATGATGTGTGTGTGTGTGTGTGTGTGTATGTGTGTTTTTTGTGTCTGTCATCACGTTTTGGGGCAGTAAAAATACTTCGATTTTCCACATCAGTACCTTGTTAGATCAGAAAATTTGGTACTTTGGAGTTTGAAAGGTCAAAAGTAAAAAATTCTTAATATTTTTCTAAATAATTGGTATAAAAAAAACTAAAAATTAAGGAAAAAACGGAAATTTTTACGCACAATCAATTTTCAACAAAATCGATTTTGGTTTTTAATGTAACTTTAAAACAAATGACCATCGACACTTGAAATTTTCACCGAATGTTTATATAGGTATATTCTGTTCGCCACGAAAATTTCAAAAAATTTCGATTTAAGTTGAATTATTTATAAGCATATGCAATTTTCGACCATTATTAGTTTTTTTTTAAATTATTATCGATACAAATTTATTTGTTGGGTAGAAAAACTTAGCAGTTGAAAAATATTAAATATACATATGCATGATTTTTTTTTAAAGCATTGTTTAAAGTTTGAATATTGATAAAATACGTAAAAATCACGAAAATTATCGAAAATTATTTTAAGCTAGAAATTCATAAAAAAATTAAGATTTGAAAATTTATTACAAGATTTCTTACAAGTTTGTCAACCTTTATCATAAAATAAATATCCACCGAAAATTCAAATTAAATTTTTATGAGCGTTTGAAATTTAAATTTTTACAACATTGGATTTTCACTAGATTTCTCATTTAGCGATTTTCTTATTTTAGTGTAGCTCTAAAACAAATGTTCGCAGATACTCGAAATTTTAACTGAATGTTTATATAGGCATTTTCTATATTTGATAACATTTTCAAAATATTTTGATTAGTGTTGAGCTGTTTACTGATGTTTTAACTTTTCAACTTTTTTAGTTAAATTTTTAATAATCTATAATATATCCTAGACAGATAAACTGTCTCCACTCAGAATCGTTATTCGTATACAATGATATAATATCATTGGATTTAAATTTAATTCCATCCATTACAGTAACCCACTTGTAACTTGTTACTTGTAACTGTACAGCAGAGCGACATCCACGACTTACCCATTTGTTTTATTATTGATGTGAACAATCCGTAGTAAAACTACAATGTCACGTGTGTTATGGAGGTAGCCGAGTGCACATGTACATAGGATACATTTTTACACGGACATGATTTATGGAAAGAATCAACGTGTGAAAGGAAAAGAACCACTTTATACAATATACATGGGACTCGCTGCAACAGATAATATCGCTACTCCGTGCGACACATTATTTTATTCAACTGCAGTGCGTGCGGTTTAGTGGGTAGGGCCAGTCGTCTGCCGGGTGTATAAAATATTGCCACGAAGGACGGTACCTAGGTAGCCGTATTTTTCAAGTTTTATTATCATATTGTTACACTGTAATACAATAATTGTATCATAATATAATCGACTATCGAGTTGCTCCATGACATGCATTAAATATGATCAAACGTGTGCACTAGTTGAAAAGCTATTTTTTTTTTTTTTTTGACAATTAACCTAATTTAAAATTTACAGTTCAACTATCTTTTTTTGACTGGTTTAAAACTAAGCGAGTTAAACGTATTATTTTTTTTATTATTTTCTAATTTTCTAATTTAACGGCTTTAAGAGTTCACTTAACTTAATTAAATGGAGTTAATTATTTTCATTAACTAACCTTTGCATAATACCTAATACATTTTGTTTTGCGATGAAATACTGACGTAATTATTACGTTAGTGATAATAGCACATAACAATCATCGCACGAGTACATTGTAAATTGTAATTGATATTATACCTATTATGTAGACACATCTGAAGGCCTGAGGCGTATTAACGGAAACATTACATATTAATATATTATAAATGGATTTTTTTTTTATATACATTATTACGTCCTATAAGGCTAGGGTTAAAAATTAAAAACATTTAACTGCATTATATTCGAAAAAAGCGTTTCAAATGTAAGAGAGCTGGAGACTTAAGTTCAGTGACGGTCAAATGGGGTTTTTTATAGAGAGAATTTGGATGATTTTATTACATGAATATAATATTTTATTAATTGAAAGGATAGTTTATGGACATACGATAAATGTTTTAAAAATAATATCTTTAAAAAGTTACCTAGTTAATCAAATCTTAGTTAAAAATGGATATTAAAAACAATATTTAATCAAAATATTATTTTTCTTTTTTTTTTTTTTGTCAGTTTTGCAGTACTTCGTTTGTGGTTATAATATTTATAACTCCCCGATGAACCTAACCTAACTGGTGGCTGGTGGGTGAGAAGGAGCGTGCTGTTATAAAACATAAAACATTATCGATGACCGAGAGAGGTGTACGCATATAGCTACGCATTTTGTATGACAATTAATAATAATAATAATGATAATATCGAGATATTAGTCTAAATAATACAGTACAATTATTTAAACATTATCTATATGGAAATTTACTGTAGTAGTATAGTTAATTATTTTTATCATCAGAGAAAAAAATATAAATAAATTATTATGTATTATATATATTGAAAAAGGTCACAGGGGACATATTATGTCTACACTCACCACCCGTGTGGCCGCCACCGGCCATATATATTGCAGGAAAAACTTGTGCAAAACGAAAAAGCGCAGTAAAACTAAAATACTTACGCAACAACTACAGTTTTCAACCAAATCAATTTTGTTGTAATTCAAAAAGAATATTGATGGAAATTCGGAAAACTTAAAAAAAAGTATAGGTATTTATAACGTATTACTTACGAATTTCTAAAAAAATTTTAAAACATTCTGGCTCTATTTTAATTTTATTTTTTTTAGCTTTTTTAATAGAATTTTAGTTTCTCAGAAAAAAAACCTTAAACTTCTTAAGGTTCTTCATAAGTTGCTCTTAAAGCAATTTAAAATACCAATCGAAAATTGTATACGCAGAATTGTATTTTAGAAAAATTAATTATAAATAATTATTATTTATTGTTGGTGTTTTTTTTTTTTATTCATGTTTCGAAAGTTGCTCTTTTGTCTATTGGCGTAAACTTGGCAAAATTTAGAAATTTATCTTATTTAATGACCTAAACTCGCTTTTGGATGATTCCCAAATAAAAACTTGCTGATGGCTTTGATGGTTTACAGACATAATAAATAAGTTTGTAGCAATATTAAAAATAAATGCTCTGCCCGTGTCTTAATATTATAGACTAGGTATGGTAAACATAATATACTGTAGGTAGACAACATAAATTGTTTTTTAATTTAATTTAATTTTTTGGGGAGGAGGGAGAACCCAATTTGGGCTTATTAACATCAGTATGAGATAATTCATCATACAATTTATTTTGTTTCTTAAGTCATTTCAGACTGGATTGTCTTTATAATCTCATACGTCATGTCCGAGTGTCTCGACGTGTTATATTTACAGTCCACCATTAACTGTTTCAATGTATTATAATTATTATCATATTATATCCTGGCACACTGCGTGTTTTAACATTCATAATTGATTTTAATTCTTTTATTTTGGTCATTGGTTTAATAATACTTTTAATTGGGTTTGAATCCTTAATATAATTTATTGATGGTCACAAGTCATTGATAATACGTGTCATACGAAAATGTATAATATTTAATCACTAATGAGACGTAATTGACATATTGTTTTTGGCAACGATAATCTGTAATTTATTCAACACATTGTCCATAGCATTCAAATATGTTCTTATATTTCCATGCGTAAAATTCAAGTCGTGTTAATAAGTACTTTCAAAACTTAGTCGTTTATTAATTATAAATACATATATAATTTTACATATTAAAGAAATCTGTTATTTATTTTTTTTTTTTGTGATAAATTGCTGGCCACAATCTGTTCCATATCGTTGTTTAACTTACTGATAGCAAGATTTTGATTAAAACTATATAGAGGTTCGTGGAATAAAAATTTGAATTAGGGGACCGGAATATATATTTTTTTTCTTATTATAGAGGTTTTCTCAGGGAACTTTGCGTTTAGTTCGATTTATGGAGTTTTTCGAATTATCGAGTTGCTACTATAATAAAAAATCAATATTTATCCAACTAGGTATCTAATTATCTTGATAACACTCAATTATAACATGCATTTTTATATTGTCGAATTCAAAAGATCGCCGATTCTGTCGTATAATATTATTGGATAATATTGCATAGTGACAAAGTCTAAGGGAAAAAGTTCAACATCCAATGAAGCTTCAGACGAAATACCAGTGAGGATACTTTTAAAAGCTTTCATTTTTGCTAGACCGGAATTTTTTTATAATACATTATTAACTTTAGCGTTTACAATATCACCAATATTGGTCCTTGAACTTTTTCAAGTTTTTTTACCGCTTCCTCTACTACACTGAAACTTTCCACTAAAGTTAAGATTTGAGTTTCTAATTTTGTAACGAGACAACCAAAAAATAAAAATTATTAGAAATGTATATTAATTTATTTTTTAAATCATTTTTCTCTAAAAAAAATTAAGCTACCTATTCCGATATACATTGAAGTAGTCGCATTGAGTTTGGCAATAACATTTTTGATTTCTTGGAAGTTTTAGCAATAATAATTAGCGGCATTCAACAAAGTGCCCCATCTAGTTATAATTGGTTGTGAGAGAAGGCTGGGTACATATTTTTAATATTTCGACACGGCTAGGCGCTTTTAAAAATACCTTTTTGACTAGGGTTATCAACTCATCAACTTTTGTAAATTTTGATCGTACAGTTTCTGCTATTCGGTAAAATGCGTATGCTAAACACATTAAGTGGATCATTTTTGGAAAAAAAGCATTTAATGCTTTACCGGCTTTTACCATGTATGGCGCGGCATCAGAAAATAATAATACATTTTCATGCACATAACTTTATTGAGCCATAATTTTACTCATAGAATTATTAAAAATCTTGCAACAGTTTGGTGGTTGCGCAAATATCTAATTGTTCACAGTTTAACAAAAACGTCTTAGATTTACCGTCGTTTAATTTCCCAATAATAATATTTGCAATAAATCTACCATATACATCAGTTATTGTTTCATCGATTGATAACCAATGGGTTAATCACCAATTGAATTTGTAATAGGCACAAAAGTTTCTTTGTAAATTGATTGAATATAATCTTTTGTTAGAGTGTTTTCATCGGGAATCGATTGTGCAGTATATTTTTCCCAGAATAATTTTGAATAAAAATGTTGAAGTTATGCTAGCGGAACATCAGCTTTAATAAAAACTTGACATAAATCGAATGAATTAGAAACTGAGGAAGACGTAGATGACAAAAATTTTGTTTGAATTTCAGCTTTTTATTTTTGTTCTCTTCGTGCTTATTAGTTTGCTACTGTTTTGTTACCTGAAATTGTTTTTCAATTGCTATCGATTTTCCACAAGCAACACAATACAACATTTGATCGTCATTTTGTAAATGTTGATTTGGACATACAGAAACATATTTTGTTGCTTTAAAAGTTTTAGATGATCGTACTTTCGGTGTTATTGGTAATTTACACGTAAATAATGAACAACGAACACAGATTTAACCCACGAAATTAAAACACTTTCGTTAACGTGGGTATACTGAAGTGTAAATTTTAAAAATATTAAACGCAAACACGTATTAATAAATCGTAATCTATCGTTTATTGAGCTCATAAATGTCGACATATATCGACTGTTAGTTAAATTTAATAATTGGTATTACTTTGTTACTATTTTGTGCTTTTGGAAATACAGGAAATTCGAAAAAAACATTTTCATAGTTTATTGATATAATTGTTTCAATACACCAAGTATCTTTATAATGCTTTTACAATGTTTTTACAATATTATAAAGTTAATTAATTAAAGTTTACGGATATACATTTTAGCTTGATGATTATGAGTCTGGGTAGTCCTCTTTATGAGCTTCAACTGCTTCAAGTAAAACCTCTTGTGGTAGCCGTGGCTTTAGTCTCTAGTTTTTGGTTCTTTTCCCAATGTTGAAGTGAAGGGCACCAACTATTGTTTTTAATTTCGAATGAAATTGTTTAAATTGTTCATTGATCCACGTGTTTAGGTATGATATTCCAGTGTCGTTGTGGAGCTATTCACGGAGCTATTATTTTTAGAAATTTGTTTTGTATCGTTTGTAATTTTTGTTTGGGACGCAGCTGCCCATATTGGGAATGCATATTATATAATTAATGGTCTTATTATTGATGTGTATATTAACTATATTAAAAGTGAACATTTAATCTGAAGTGTTGAACTGTAATTTATTAGGGGGTATACGATTTTCTATCGTGTATAAGCTTGGTAAAAAAGTAATTGAAAAATACAATCGTATACAATTAATAATTATTAATAAATAATAAAATATCGTAAATTGCTAAAATATGTAAAAACATGTACTTATGGCTACATAATATGTTGTGGAATAAAATATAGTTCATTTCGTTGGAAATCCCTTGAAATGAATTTATCACTTATATAAATTAATTTATCAAGTCACATTAAAAATATGTATTTACATATAAATCTGAGCCCTATAGTTATAACAAATAATAAAGTGGGTCGGAATTCATTAAAAATTACTGGGTCAGGGACTATATCATGAACCAGACCGTCACTGCGAATGCCTATACCTTTTACATAAATACATGATATACTATTCAAAGTAGCCGATAACTGATGATTTTTTAATTCATTAAAATATTTAATTAATTGCGAATTCTAGTATGACTATAAAAGGGTATATTGTGTAACCCATTTAATCCATGTGTATACTTAACGCGTGATTATTATAAATTGAAATTAACTCTATAGAGCTTATTCCAAAAATTCAAAACATATTAATGATAATCAAAAAAAAAAGAAAAAGTTATTTGAATGAATATATAGGTAAATAATTTTTCACAATGATCGTATACAATTTTAAAGTAATAAAAAAAAGTAATGGGTATTATTATTATGTACCATCTACCATCTATCACAAAAACATTTTGCTTTATTATATAGCCTGATGGAACTGTGGTAGAGGAACCGTTGGTTGGAATTTGTGGATGTTGAATTAGTATTAAAATGTCTATCAAATCACATCATAATCAAAAATATCACGAACAGTGCCATAGTCTAGTCCAGAGGTGGCCAACATGAATACGTCCATGAGCCACATAGATGAAAACAATGATATCAAGAGCCAAAATGTTTATAAATACATTTTGTGATTTTTATAATTTAATTGTTTTTTATAATTGATAAATTAGTATTAGATTTTTTTAATGGAAGGGAACAATAAGTTGGCCACCCCTGGTCTAGTTTCTAGTGTAGTGGCACTTAAGGCATGTGACACCCTGAAATATATTATTTTTTTAATTTTATTAACAACGGTAAATTGGGACGGGTATTTAAATATTTTTAGGTTCCAATTTCTGCATAGTAAATTGCCAAGCGAGGATTTGTTACTAAGAACCCACGTAGTCACCCATCCAGAAACTAGCAACGATGCTTGACTACAGAATACGTTAGTGGCTGAGACCAATCTCAGAACCATGAGTAGCCCCAATAATAATATTAACACTATCATTATTATTATTGTTGCCTATAGGATTCTAGCGCAATTTGTATAGATATGACAACCGTGGATAATGATTTTCAAGTTTTTTTCGGTGTTACCATGAGAACATATTTTGTATTGTGCACTACTGCTATGACTTATTATAAAACCTCGGTAGCCTACAGGCCTAAATAACATAATTCAGTTTCAATCTTTATTGGCACTTGTTTCTCAGTGCAAATATTATAAATGATCTGTATTTGCACATTGCTGGTGATCAGTGGCTGCGTTATTATATTTCACAAGCTAACAGAATAATTTTTTATTTCAAATATTAATTTTCTCATCAGTGTAGCAAGTATTTATTAGCAGTACCTATATATATTTAATAATATTTACACTGTGTTTATTTGCATGAAACCGTTACCTTTATAGATAGAATATAATTAAATAATATTGTATAAATATTACTTACACATTATACATATTCCATTATGATGATTATCTTTTAAAATTGTATTTTGTTATGTTTTTAATTACTTATATTTTATTATGTATTTTTTATTATTTTCTTTGTTTTTAACGCTACCACTTGTGTCGAATCAATTATGGCTGTTCTACATTAAATTATATTATAATTGATAAAGTTATAAATTATTTTTTCAGTTAAAATTATAATGTATTAACGTCCGGATATATATCACATGGTTCAAACCAGACGTGATAATTTAATATAACGGCATAATGAAAAACATAGCAAGAGTCAGCAACCATACTAATTAGTGTACCGTGATCCATTCAGACCAGAGTATTATATACTTATAGCTATTGTGTAACTTTTTATTTAAAACCATTTGCACTATTGTTAATATTTTTACAGCCTGCAGAGCAAGTACAAAGTTCCTACATTCAAATTTATAATTCAATATTTTAATTATAAAAATATGAATTTTATTCGCAAACGAATATTAATAGATAATTCAAATATAAAAAGTTACAATTTATCATTATTTTGAATAACTGAAAATTAATTTAGATTCCATAAAATATTTATAAATCCAAATATTATATGCCCAGTTTAATTTAATTTTGTACTAAAAAAACAGCGTCACACACAATTTGAATAAAAAACCAATTGTTATGTTTACATTGGATGTTATGAAAATAATAAAAACATGATGTGTATAAATTTATTTTTTATTACGACTAAAATAACGTTAAAAAGTCCCACTTTTTACTCTAGCTTAAACTATGGATATTTTAAAAATAAATGTACAAATAATTTTTTAGCTACTCTTATCGTCCGAAATTTCTATATTAAATGAATCGGACATTTTACCTTGTAAATTATATAAAAGCAAATAAATAATTGTTTTTAGGGATACTAAAAATAAATACTGTTTTTTACATCCTAATAGTGAAACCAATGTTGAATTTACACATTGCTTGGGGTTAGCTATAGCAATATATATAATTTAGTCAGGTTATGTAATAGCACAAAGTTTGATCAGTCTCAGACTATTGACCATTGACCAATGATGTATTATTTTGGTATTTTAGATTTTTTTTTGAGATAATGTTATATAATGCTTATCATATGACCAATACTTTTGGACCCGCTCTGGACTTATGGAAATAAAGAGGTAATCCATCACTGTCGTTAAGAAGACAACTTATGTTGGAATACAGTAGTTATTTTCTACAAAAAAATAATGACAATAAAACAAAATTAATTATATCTTTAACATTTAGTATCACATTTATAAATCAACATTTAATTCAAAATTCCAGTAGAAATGTACCTACATAATATATACATCAATATCATGTTCAATTGAATTTAAACAGTCATATCATTTGTTACAGCATTGTTCCAGCAATATAATCTGTCAAACATTCACGTGACTTGTTATTATAATAGTATTACTAAAAAAGCCTTTGACCACGTCATGGTTTTCGCTCGATCGTTTGAACAGTGACGATATCATTTAGCTCACTGTTCTCTTGATGTTTAAAAAAATAATATTTTTAGACTTAAATACAACTTTATGCCTTTATGGAACCTACCAAAAAAAATCACCGGGATCTTGACGTAAATGTTAAAAAACACATTCATCTCCGATTCTGGTGGAACCTGCAGTGGACCGAGGTAGCAATTTCGCTCGCCCTTCCCTTCCACCCACCTTTATACACCACGGCTTTTATTTTTACCTATTACGCATTACATTTCAAAACCATATTTTCAAGTAATATCCTTCACGTTTTCAAGTAAAATCCTTCACGTTCGACTTCAAATGAAAAATGTCCAATATAAATATGAAAGAAAATGACTCTTACAATATCTGCAGGCCGTCGAGACGGTTTCGCTAACTTAAAAAAATAAGCACACAATAAATTACACCTTTCACATTCGTAATACATTTTTTATTTCGTATATCGATTGTTTAACACAATAATAATTTGTGTTACAAAATGTAACATGACGGTCATCCATCAAAATATATTTTGTTATTCTCTCCAAATTTTATTTTCATGGAATGTATTCATTTCATTTTAAGATTAAAAACCAATTTTACAGATATTCATTTGAATTATAAATAATAGTTTTGTGGATATGACGTACAAATATCACAGACAGTATGGCTCAACTCACTCAATAAACCCATTTCCAAATAGCATACGTCAATATTTCACAATGAATCATCTTTAATTAGTCGAGTCCACTTCAATCAACGTTAAACTCCTGGTAGACTTCAAAACCTGCAACACATAAATCCACTAATTACGCTTAAAATAAACATCAAGTGTTATATCCAATATTAATACTTCAGTTTATAATCACAGTCGTTACTATTGAATTGTATTCATTCACAAATCACAGTTAACTTCTTTAGGTACCGGGAATGTATTTATTTTTTTCTCTAATAGACAACGTATTTGCAATGTAAAATTTTGGTATAGAGTATATTTGGAAAATACTTAGACTGGAGTTCTAAACAAACAAAAATAATCCCATGTCGTTTAGGTAAAGTATCAGCTGGCATAATAACATGCATGACGGACTGTCATAGTATCTTGAAATAATATGCATAATACATAATGAGAGGGTAAAGTAGCTTTCCGGGCATATTGACCATTAATTTAAAGCGACGTTAAAATATATAGAAAAAATAAATTTCAGGTATAAAATAGCATATTATAGTTAAGACCTTTTATGATCACCAAAGTAGAATCTATAGTTTCTATTTTTTTTTTTTTTTTTTTTGGAACCCGTGACAAACATATAGGCCATTGTGTGAGGGGTAGTGCGATAGGGGTTATTTTTTTTGTGTATTTGTTTGTAGGTTTTAAGTTGGTAGGTTGTAACAAGTATTTGAGTATGTGTGGTAAGGATATTTTGCTAAAAATTGGTTACCCCTCCAGAAGTTAGCAACTGCGGCCGTACTGGTACCGTACGAGTACGCTCAGTGCGTTTTCGCAGATGAGCGTATGACCACACTTCACTAAGCCACATTTGTATTTTTCATTTATTATAAATAACTTTAAGATTATAAAAATAAATATTATAACATACATTTTAAGTGGTTTTTGAAATATGAACAATATAATATTGATAGTTATATGATTCTTAGATTCCATCAAACTTAAAGTTCTAAAATTAAATTCGCCGAATTTAAAACTAACAAATTTCAAGAAAATTAGCTCCAAAATGTAGTTAATATCAAAAAGTGTAATACTTCATACAGTATGGTTTTAGTTTAATGAAAATGAAAATGTTCAAAAACTTTCTATAAATTAATAGATAAATATTTTCAACATAATTCATAAACTTAATAAAAAATATTGGTTGAAGTAATTCATCAATAATGTAAGCCCCCAATATATGTCTATTTTGGATACAAACCATATTTTGATTTAGAGAGGATGTCTTTTTACTAGTGCAACATATTTTTAGTTTGTAAAGGTACTTACTTTATGTGCATACTACCATGTGTATGATTTATATGATTATTGTAGGTATTATAATATAGTTATTTTAGTTGTACATTGCTAAAGTTTTACAGTAAAGTCCATAATTAAGTAAAACTAAGTAATATATATGACATGTAAAATTTAATTCTTAGTAACACAATTAGACAATAGGAAAATTAATTGCTACTCAATTTAGGACTCTACAACTACATAATAAATTTATAATAAGCTATAACATTTTAATATGATAGGAAATTCCAAAAACATTCATAGGAATCTAAATAAAATGGTATTGAAACTAATTTTAAAGTACTTTGAAGTTTACATTAGTATGTCAACTATTAAATAGTTATTATTGAATAATGATTTCATTAAAATATACTATGTGCTTCCCAGTAGGCTGAAGTTGATTTCAAAATCAATTTTAAATATCAAACAAAAATTAATAAAAATCCCTTATGAAATCTGTAGTAATTTATCGTGATTGAAATTTGTTTATACTAATAATCAAAATGTACATCAAAATTTAAAAAAAATATAAAATTATATCAAGACGATAATTGTTTTAAAACTTTCAAATCAATTTAATATTTAATTTAAATTTATGATTCAATAAAAACCAGCAGGCCAATGTTAATGTCCATTGGTATTTGGTGGTTAATTTTTTTTTTTAAGAATGTCTCACAGCCGCGTGAAACGACGTGTAAATGGACATGCAAACGAATATGTGCGTTTAGCTGGTTGATGTAAAACGAAATTAAAACTGTGAAAACAAAAAATGGAAATTTTAAATAATAAAAGAGGATAATTTATTATGTTTAAAATCTTATCACAAATCAGAAAAAAATAGTAAACAAAATATTGTGCAATAATATAAAAATTATAAGATGAGTATGAAAAATTCAATTTCAGTTTCAAGCCTGAAAAGCCAATAGTATACATTCTACAACAGGTATGTCAAACATGCGGCCCTCTGCTCAATTTTTTCCGCCCGCGTCTACCAATATTAATAAAAAAAAAAAAAAAAAAAAACATAATACCTGTAATAATAAAAAAATAAAATATCAATGCCGTGTCACAACTACCTTAGATTTTTAGAGAATGGTTTATTTGGTATACATTATTATACTGCCTTATCTTCTGATGATAAACTACTGTTATTGAAATATCGAATAAGAATTTTTTTTTTTGTTAAATTTTTATGCGTGGCCCGCATATCCAACCTTTTCAATATATTTGGCCCACTTGATACCTACTTTGAGTTTGACATATCTGTTCTACAGGTATTCATATCCGTATAGATACCTACGTTTTGATTATAATTTAGAAGTAACAATTATAAACAAACAAATGTAGTGACTGAGATATTCTAAGCAAACAACTTATTCTATAGTCCAATCTTTATTATAATAATTTTTATTGTCAAATACGTTATTTGTAACTGTACATTTTCATGGGTTTTCGAACCAATATTATTCTATATAGGACTCCGTTATCATCATCTAATTCACAATTTTCACAAATATTATTTTGTAATGTATATCTTAATAATCTTTGTTATATTTCGATAATAATTATTTAATTATTTAGCAATCATAGTTGGTATACTAGAAGCTAAAAAAAAAAAAAAACAAAACAAAAAATGAAGTGACTGGTAAGTATTCAACTTTGAAATGTTTTTTAAACAACTCAAAATTTTGTTTCGCATTTTTACGAAAATTAATTTTTCTCAATTTTTTATAAATAATTTACAATAATAATATAATTCCCGGGAAAATGTAAAAATGGCAGTAGTGCTTTATGAATGGCAAATTGGCAACTATCCCCCAATTATAAATTTTACCCAAGTGCCTTTATATATATACATACAGTATGTTCACGCTAAGAAGTACCACCAAATATTTCAGTTCGATTACCTTGTATTGAAATGGGGTTTTCGCTGAAAATAACAATTGTACTTAAATACTCATTTTTAGATAAATTTCAAATTTGTAACACTATCGATACGTGCATGCGCGATACAACTTACTTAAATGATAACACCAACTTTATTTACATATTTGGATAGAGAATTTTTTTCTAATCAATTTATGCATAAAAAGTTTTTTTTCTAATTACAAAATTGGTGTATAAAATTTAACGATGAAATTTAATATTTACGGGTAATTTGTTTTTGACACAATTTAAACTAAATTCAACTTATTGTTACTTATTAGTATTAGGCATATTAAGTATATTGTTTAATAGGTACCTATTTGCACATCGTAGATAAGATAATAAAAATAACTTTGACAACATTTGCCAGTAATAATTAAGATAGTAAATATTGTTCGTTATACATTTATTTTAAAAATAAATGTTGATACATTATTTTCATTGACTATAGTAATAATTGTTTTAATAATTTTAAACTAGACACGCGACAATTACTATTCATGTAACATCTTGTTTTTTTCTGGTTAGATATTACATAATTTTCTGAAAAAAATTATTATTGCCTTAATACACTGTTTCACATGAAAGAAATTTATTAAAATGAGTAACAGTGAAACAGTTGAACTGATTCTAATTGTTGGCGAATCTAATCGTAATCCTCGACAAGCAGATCGAGTGTACGCAGATCGGTATCCAGATAGGTATCCAGATAGGTTTCATCCACATCATAATTATGTCCATAGACTTTTACGTGGACTAAATGAAAACAGTCAATTTCCTAACAATCAAAGTAGACAACGGCAGTCTAGACCAAATATTTTTTATAAATACACTGAATGGCAGATAATGACCTACAAAACGTGCTTATCCACGATCGAAATTTATCTCTACAAATTGGTATATCAGTTGGTGCAGTAAGAACATATAATTTTGAAAAAAAAATAACAAAATGCACCCGTATAAACCTGAGTTTAACCATCATTTACGAATCGAAGACTATTAACGTAGATTACAATTTTTGTCATGGTTTAGCGTTCAATTTGAAAACGGCAATTTGTTCTATAGTAGTACTTTGTGGGCTAATGAATCTAATTTCACAAACAATGGTGCAATGAACAAACAGAACAATAGGGTTTGGAACGATACAAATCCATACTGGTTCCGAGAAACTAACTTTCAGACGGTTTGGGGTATAAATGAGTGGTGTGGATTAATTGGTGAAATACTTTTAGCCTTTTAGATCCTTATTTTTACGACGGGGCACTTACAGGTAGAAGATATCTAGATTTTCTTGTTAATAAATTACCGTTACTGTTAGAAAATACTCCATTTGCAACACAAGAAAATGTGTATTTTCAACAAGACGGCGCACCAGCGCAAAATACCATCATTTTTAAACAATATCTAAATGAAATTGCTCCTAACCGACGGATTGGTACCCATGGAGTAATTTCATGGCCGGCTACAGACTTGACCCTATTGGAATGAATTTTACTATGGGGGCATTTAAAAAATGTTGTAATGCGTACCCACCTATTAATCTCCAAGATTTTAAAAATAAAATACTAGTGGCTTGTAATAATTTGAGAAAAGAACAAATAAACGCTGCCGCACAAACGGAATTATTAAAAACGTTTGGAATCCTGTTTGGAACATCAAGGTGGAAACTTCGAACAAAGATAGAACTATAGAACTTAATTGCAAATGAATAAATCTTGATTTCAAACTGTGTACATTTTCATACTTTCGTTACTTTCAATTAGCCATCTCATTTCGGGAGACTGAATGAAAAAAATAACAGTAAATTACGATGAAAAAAAGTGTTTATCTGTGTGCAAACAGATATTTAACAATATTAGATACTAATAAGTAACAATAAGTTACATTTAGTTTAAATTATTTCGAAAAAAATACTCTTTCCAAACATGTAAAAAAAAGTTGTAGTTGGTACCATTAAAAAAAAATAAGTTGTATCGCGCATGCACGTATTGAAAGTGTTAAAAATTTGAAATTTATCGAAAAATGTATCATTCAGCCAAAAATCCCATTTCAATACAAGCCACAAAGTAATCGAATTGAAATATTTAGTGGTACCTCTTAGCGTGACAAATTGTATACATATATATTGATCATATTTTATCATAACTAAAATGATTATAAAATAATAATTATTGTACTAATAACGGAAGTATTTGTACTGTATTATATTGCAGATTCACCTATACATTGCCACCGAATAATGTAGAACTCTGATGAATCTTTTTTTACATACAATTATTTATTGTTTTCCATTAGTCAAATAATAGGAATCATTATTCATATCTTCATATGATTAAAAATTAAGAATTCGATCAACACCACACGGGATACACGAGAAGATTTAAAATTAGTTTATTAGATTTTTTTGATTTCACAAATAACAAATCGCGTGACTTTGAAAATATTTAAACCCTAATTATATTGTACATCCTAAAATAGTAATACTGCAGTAGGTTTGTAGTGCGTATATATATTGACGAATCAAATTAGTAAAATTAAAATGAGTTTTTTAAGATTTAAAAAAAATTGATTTTAGTGAGTTAGATACTGTATTATTTTTTGCTTTATTTTAAGTACCTATACTTAAATTTAAAAAATATTACAATATACAAACTCTATACTTGTTACTCATTATATTGCTGAAAATAGTTATAGTTATATTATTGACATTGGTACTCATACTCAGTCAGTACTCACTTTAATAACAATGTGCATTTGTGTGAAAGCAAATGTAAGTAAATCTTAATGAGAGATGTAAATAATCGTGTAGGTATGTAAATAAATTGTGTACATTGTAATTTCACAGCACGTCGTGGTTGTATTTTAATTGTGATTTTCTCAGTTCAATCGGAACCAAACGAAAACAATGTTTCGTGTATTCAGTTACTGTAAATGTATATTTAGTTTTTTTTTAATAACAAAATCATTGGTGAATTTCAAGAAGTGAAAACAAGTTGCAAAAACAACAAATAAATTGAAACATATTTTTTTTTTTAAACACCTATAATGTAATTACATAACACAATCGATCGTAAAAATTTCAAAATTAATTGTACCAATACTGACAACTTATTTTAAATTAATGGAGGTAACTCTAAGTCTAATATGGGCATATATTGATAGTATTATTGGTATACCATACCTATACCTATTGATTTGTTATTGATTAATAAAATGTATATTATTGATTTTAAAATTTAGACAAAGATGCAACCATACATTATACCATCGTTAAAATAATATTTGTTAAGTCTACATTTAATGATTGAGATTTATCAATTTACTAAAAAGAAAAAACTGATAAATATTATGATTTATCCGCTCAGTATTGGTAAATTTAAAAAATGGTAATTATTTTTAAGAGAGTCATAGAAATGTAGTTTGCAAATCACACTCCTGGTATATTATTTTTAATTTTCTAATCATTTTTATTGTTTTATTTAAATTTCAAAGTCTATACAAATTAAGTATGTACAATATGCGCAAATGATAAAAAAGTAAATACAGACATTGAAAATTTGAATTGGAGAAACCACCCATTGGCGACACTCCTTACTAGGGCATTTTATACATTTATATAGGAAATGAGTTAGAAAGAAAGTCAAAGCACCATTTTTCCTGAAAATTAAAATATTAAATAAATACATATTTAAGCACTGGAATTCATATGACTGATCTATATTAGATTCTGAAAGGAGCAAGGTATTGGTTTTACAATAATGTTTATTTATTTTCTTTTTTATTCTGTAAACACTTTTTCTTTAGATTTTTAGAAACGGTACTCGAAATAAAAGAGGTTAAAGGAGAAAAAACATACGATTTTATTTTTTATTTTATAATATTAAATAATTACGGACAACATTTTTTTTTTTTTTTTAATTATAACAATATAATTAATATGGTATAACATATCCTAGACTGATAAACCATTTCCACTCAGAATCGTTTTTCGTATACAATGATATAACATCATTGAATTCAAATTTAATACCATTCATTCCTACAATAACCCACTTGTAACCTGAGTTCATGTGAAAATCGCTGGGAAAAAAACGCGAAAGTAAAAATCCCGAAAATAAAACAGCGAAAATAAAAATCGCAAATGTTTTAATAGCGAAAAGTAAGAAATTATTTTCGTTAGTGGGTATACCGTTAATCTTTATAATATAATAAGTAATAATAAACATTAAAATACCATAAAAATAAAAATACTGTATAAAATTAAACTCTATGATCACAATAGGAAAAAATTTGAAAAATTAAATTAAAAACATTAAACACAAAATACTATACACAATTAAATTTAAATTTAATATGATAAATTATAGGCAACACTTCTTGGGTATTCAAGTCTGTCCCTCTTTTCGTAGTCATTGACTAATTCTTTAAGTGTATCCCTTTTATTTATTATCTAGTATTATTATTACTTATTCTATTATAAAGGTTAAAAGGTATATCCACTAACAAAAATATTTTTTACTTTTTGTTATTAATGTTTTCGCTGTTAAAACATTTCGCGATTTTAACTGGCACCCTTGTAACCTACGTAGAGCGACATCCACTTTTTTTTTCCAATAATAATATTTGGATATTTGAAGAAAATACATAATATTATGCACATATTTTATACATAATTATAAATATTTTGTGTAAACCCAATTAATTACTTTTGTTCGTGTATTTTAAATTTGTTATTATTTCAACTTTAAAACGCATATTTCAAAATCTTAAATGAAGGCAAATAATAATATTTTTTAAATCATGTTTTGATGCATATTTTTAAAAGAATTGTTCATTGTTTTATAGTGCATAAATTTTCAAACGAAATAAATAAAACTCTAAAAAAAACAACAGCCCTCAAAACAGTAACCAATGATGCGTTCAATGCCAATGTCCATTTTTTTTTTTTTATGTAAATCAAATACTACATTTGTTTATTCAGTAATACAATATGATGTAAAAGTATGTAACGATTCGTTTTTTTTTTTATTTAAATGTACAATGCATCGCATAGAAAAGTTTAGATTTGTTAAACAAAACATAAATATACCTAAACCAACAGGCTATACTAAAATTTGCAATAATTAAAACCAATAAACCATTACAACAACAGTGTTACAAATAATCCATTAAATTTTATTATAATATTTTAGACTAGGTGCAGTAGGTTATAGTCAGTTGTATTGCAGTGCTTATATTATAATATTTGTATTTTATCATCACCTTCAGAGCAGTGCTCTGGCAAGAAATAAAATTCAAATTATGGGAGTTCTAAGTATTAAAAAGATTTATATAAATCAAATATCATATGAACAGAAAATATATCTGGCCATGTTTAAAAAGAAGTTATAAAATGTGAACGCGCCGTATAATGGTTGCACCGAAGCACTTCGTCTATTATGTTCCGTATCTTCACTTATTTTCGACAAATCGATAAAGTATCATATTATAACCAAATATTATGTTCTATAAAATATTATTTATTTATAAATTAGGTAGATCGTAGGTAGGTATATTTCGCTGAAATTCAGTATATTAACTCATTATATTATTATACTCGTATTATTAAATTTCACGTATGGCCTCGAACAAGGTTTTTCACTCATCACTTTTCTTGCTAATTTTGACAATATATTTGGAATATTTTTAAAACAGAAGTTTGAAGCATATAATATTCATCACGTGTACTTTTACCGTAGCCTACATCTATTGCGTTCGTTTTTCGTGGTGAACAAATACGGTAATAAATGTAAAAGTTTTAATGTTGAGTATAGTGTCTACATGATCCCTGCGATATGTATAATTGTATAATCACTTACTAGTTACTTGTTTACATTCAATACATATAGTACGTATGTAGAGCGAATTTGAAGATAAATTTTAATATAGGTACTTCGCCTGCATGAACTTGTGTGAATCAAATATTAAACATTGAACAAACAAGGTCTAAAAATTTATTAAGCATTAAACTATATTATACCATTTAAAATTAGTAATAAATATTACACGTTGTTTATACATTGAGTTTGTACAAACTTTGTACTAAATTTCTACCAAAGGTTCTTTCGAATAATTTAACGAAATACATCATTTCCATTGAACTTTTTATTTCGTCCCAATATTTTTAATATAATAATGGTGAAAACACTAAAAAGTTTTTTGCTGCTCTTTACTTGTATACAAAACAGAGTTTTTTATAAATAATTATTCTCTTATAAAAACAGTAATTTATTGAATTTGTTTATTTTAAGTTTCATTCAAATATTAGTCATAACTTTGTTGAATGTAAAACCATAATATTGGCATGATTTATTATACAGTACAGGTTAAATCAATTTTTTCCGTAGTCATTTTCAGTAATATTATACATAATAAATTAATATCGACCAATAATATAATGTTATTGTAATAGGCTTAACAGCAAGAATAAGTCGTTGAGTACAAAAACGAAAACTATAATACTATTTTGTAAATGTTTTATGCTTATAAGAAATGTAACATTTTTATTATTTTCACAACATCGTATGACTATTGGGTCAAATTAATTTGTGTTTGATAGTAACTAAGAAGCAGTAGAGAAATATTATTATTAAATGTTCTTTTTTGAAAAAAACGTATTCTGTAGAATGCTATAATAGAATTATTAAGCGTTAAATCGTATTTGAATAGTCTTATTTATATATTATAGTAACCTTGATAGGTATGAAAACAAAAGTTACCTACCTAGTTTAGATTAGACTACTGAGTACTGTCGTTTAACCATTATAAATCAAACCGTTCATCTTGATAATTGGATACGGTGGAATTATTATTACTTTTTTTTTTTTAAATTACTGAGTCGATGTTGTTTGTTAGTATATTGTTATACAACACATGATATCTTGTTAAATAATATTATTATATTTGACTTCAATAAAGCTTGAAAATAAAAAAAAAACTGAAAAAATGTGTAACGTTTAATGAACCGACTGTGTGGTTTTTAAAGTTTGACTATTACCATAGTAGCTTAGACAATTTATTGAAAACAAGAAATAAAGAAAAACCATTATGACATTGTCAAAAATACATTGTACCCAATCTCATTTAGATGGAGATATAAATATATAAATATATAATAATATATTTTACTTTAAATAATAAGCCAAACAAATACCTATCAGTTTGGCATTCACTCAAGAGCTTAAACTAAAAGAAAATCAAATGACATACTAAACTATTTAAAAATTATACAACATTATATGATTTTTAATTTTTAATTTTAACGATTTAAACAAAAATCAAAATGAAAAACAAAAAATAACATTAATAGCTTTTTTAAAAGCATTAAGGAAATCAGAATAAATTTTTTTCCAAAAATGTAATCGGTAATTCGTTATAATAAATATAATATTCCGTAATGACTATAAAATAAGAATAGTAAAAATATTGTTAACAATAATAATAATGTTTTACAAACGTTATAATGATTAACGATTAAGTAGCCAACATACTAAGATTTTCACAAGATTTGTAAAAAAACATATTTTAATTGATGATGGGAAACACTGTGGACATTTTAAAATACGTCGCGTCACATACGACAGCCAAGATGAATCGCACAGCCACGCAGGTTTTATTATAATATAGTTGATTACGGCGCTGGCTTATACCATTAATATAGCTGCCATTTTTACATATCTGCATATTATTATAAATAAATAATACAATTGCTATTCATTTATCAATACATCATAAATAAAAAATAATTAACCATCAAAATGTATAAATATGATAAAAATAATAATTATTAAAAGCTGTATAGTACCATATCATGTTACGAAATAAAATGATCATATTAAATAATTTCTAGTTATAACTAATTCAATATAATATTTTTACATAGGTTACATACTTATTGCGTACAATTAGTATTTATAATATCTCTAAACTATATTTTTGTAATCATACAAATTATTAATACGCACATTTTAAAACTAAATATTTAAATAAACAAATCATTGTATATATGTGATAGGCACATCTAATCAATAATATCTTTTTATATAAAAAAAGAAAATGTTACAAGTATTATAAATTAATGTTAATATTATTATTAATAATAATAATATATTATAAATATTATAGGTATATTCCTGTGTTCATACACAGAATTCGGATTTCAAAGTAAGGAGATTTTTTTTTGTGCCCTAGAACAATGCGCTTCAAGTACATAATTCGATCCATGTAACAGATACGTATTTAAAATGTGAAACTTTTATTTTGCATTGTTTAAAGTTTTTAACGCATATTTAACACACATTTTTCGAGTTCGTAAAGTGTAAAATTTTAAATTAAATAATTCGAAATAAAATCTAAAGATATTTTGTTAAGTTTGGAAAAAAGTTCGAAAAAATCCAAGGAATCAAGTTATTTGATGATAATAACTGTGAGTAATAACTGTATACCTATATATATTATGAATTTTTATTTCAGGAATTTTCAAACTTCATAGAATACTAGTTAAGTAAAAATGTAATTGTAAAGGTCTAATGTAAACTCCACCAGTTTTATTTTCTCACCTAGAATGGGTATAATATAGGTATGTACCCTCAATCAATTTTATGTCCTTACTTAATTAAAGTTTAATAGTAAGCTTAATAGCTAAATATTAATATTGTTGCTTAATAGTAAAATGAAAAAAAAATGATAGTGACAAAATATTATAACATAATATGTAAATAAAATATGTAGGTAGGTATTTTACTTACACTTTACAATTCTCATAATTTGATTGGACAATTATTTTTAAGTTTTATTTATTTTTTGGTTTATCGCTCGTAATTATTATGTAATGCATACGATTATTGTTATAAAATTATGATTTTTATTTTAATAATAATATATTACTTTAATGTTTTACTTATATTTTGATTTTCTTTACCGTCGGATTTACCATGAATTCAATTTTACCTGATTTCTTTCTGGTGGATCTAACCTTCCTATATTTGCCTATGTAAAAGTTCCTGGTAAGATTATAAGAACTGAATTTGATTCAGATTTGTCTATCCCCTTGTAAATATGAGTAGTTGAAGAGATTATTCGATAAAGCGCAACAAATAACATACACATGTTGCAGTAGTCAATGCGTGATAGTTATAATATTTTGTGAGAAAAAATTTACAAAAAATGATAATTTAACCATTTCGAGAGGGGAGCTTGGATAACATTTTGCCAGCCCCATGATGCTTTTCTATAAATAATTCATGAATAAGGATCGTGAAAAATCATGCTAAGGCGTGATATTAGTGACTTGGTTTTTTTTTCTAATGGACAATGGCGGAGATCAGTTCAATTTTAATGTGACAACAAATGCGGATGTGGTATACTCATATAGTGATAAAAAATTAATTGATTTTAAATTGTAAATATTTTATTTTATTTTGTATTATTTAGAACATTTTTATTTTTATAGAAATTACAAATATACTTCCTGTAATTGTGGGTAGTTTTGAAAGCCATAACTTCAGGCAGTCAGCACTGCAGTATTTTACTTATAATATTATTGCTCCAGGGAAGCATTATACTCGTATTATGATGTCTACAATTTTCTGATGATATACGTGTACGAGTAAAATATTATTTTTAGTAAAATTATCTCCTTTGAGTACCTATAATGTTTGTTCTCAATATACTCCCCTTCCCCTTCACCATTCTGAAAATAAATCTTAAAATTGTACCACTTTCACACTTTTAATATAATATAATACTTCAAGTGTAATATAAACGTAGAAAATATACTGTAACTAATTAATATTGTTTTGTTTGTTATTGCATAGTTTTTACTTTATTAAGAGATAAGAGCTAAAATAATAAATATGCAGTAAATTCCAACTACGGATATTTTTTCTAGTTGATACGAAAGTTATCGATGTTCTTTAATATTTTTTCAATGATTTTTTAATGCAAGGAAAAGCTTTCTATAAAACTTGAATAAAAATGTTAACTAACTATATAATATAAATATAAACATTAAATATTCGTAATTTTTCGATATAATACTTTATCTTTCAGAATTATAAACTGTAAATGTTATGACGTTATATATTTCAGGTATTGTAAAATTAATATAACGAAAACCTGCGCATTTAATAAAAATATACAACAAAGCCTGTTATGAAAAGTTTTTTTAAGGTGTTTACAATTTTAATTATGACGATTTACTTTAAGTTTATTTTGATAATACTTTTTAGATTTTTTTTTTTAACATAATAAAATTCTTTTACAGAGTACCAAAAATTAACATTTTGATACGTCAAGGTTTATTATTATGATTTCACTAAGCGTTCAAATTCTTTAATTATATTTCGTATGTTCGTGGAACTGTATAATATGCTTAAAAACTTCCTATATTTCAAATTCTATAATAACTAATCTGTATGTTATACTGGGATAAGTTTTTCGAATACTAAATAATATAATATAATAATATGGTTTATCATGATTGGATTGAAATCCATATGAACATAAAATATGAAATAATTTATCATACCAGTGTCCTGCGCCAAAATGATCGAAAAGTTACGAGTGCCCAATTTAACGGCCGCCCAGGTTTATTTTTTTATACCATAAGATGATGTCGGATGCGAATAAATTTATGTATGAAAAATAAGTGCCTACATGTTTTCGTCCTATGGTAATTTTTTTAATAAACGATTGTAACAAATACATGATATCTCTTTGTATTTGATCAAGCAGCAATAACAGATGTTGCTGGCTGACATTTTATCTTGGTGGTGAACCGTAACCTGCAAAATACTACCGTGATGGTTATTTCTTAGAAACGTCGACAGGATTTCCACAGAATTAATCACAGCCGAGTCCACCTTCGAATGCTTTACACGGCGTTTAAGTATATTTTACGCCGAATATATTATTTTGATTAAAAAAAATCGTAACTTTAATGGAACAATCTTATGAATTATGTAGATGACAGAAAAAAACAAGAATCACTTGTCATTTCACATCGGGTTAAAATACCTGTTCAATTTAATTTTTATATTCGTCAATAATGGCTCTGGCTGCATGGCATTATTAAACGTGAAAAAATGTGATAATACCCATTATAGGGATACATTCTTTGTTACAAAATAAAACGTGTAACGTACCTATAATATTTTACTTTTTTTTTTTAATGATTTTAGATCCAGTTAAAAATTAATATCCACATTTTAATTTGCTTACGAAATGATAAAATTTTTTGTCAAAACCTCTGATTAAAAATATTTTTAAATTGTTTGTATTGTGTAATATTATCTACTATACTGTTTTTTTTTTTTTTTTTGATTGAAAATATAACTCATTCAAAATTAATGTAAAAATTATATACATAAATAAATAATTTTGCTTTAGCCATGTTAATTAAGTACCTATACCTAGGTAATATACTAAACATTAATTTTGATTCCAGTTACCTATTGTCTGAATATTGAATGTTGTGTAGTTGCATGGTTGAATGTAAATAGGTTAGGACTACTTAACATTCAATCGAGAAATTTTTAACTATAAATAAATTAAATTATTCCACAACAATTTGTCTTTTTCAATGCATTTTGATGGTTTATACATAAACCAATCAACGTCGTTTATTTGATTGGGTAAAATTTCTCTCTTACCACCTCGTACATTACACATGGTTAAACTTTAAAACCCGTATTGGTAATTGATTTGCTCAAATGAACTACACTAACATGAATTATAATACATGGTTTTTTATTCTTTTGTGGTATATTTTACCTGAGTAGGTACTTTTTTAATAGTCAAATTGATTTGGGTCAAGTAGTTTTGCAGAAAATATTATACTGATCGACGATACGCTTTTCGTTTCTTTAATAATACATATTATAAATAACTACATAATTTATATTTTTTGATTTAATGATAATATAAAATATAATTTTTATTTTGAGTTTAGAACATTATTTAATAGTAATTATATGTTAAATTTATTCTAATCTAAAATATTTAAGAAAACATATCAATAAAATTTGAACTTCAAACAATAAAGATATACAAGCAAGGTGAATTTATTAATTAATAATTATTATTCTAGTTTATCATACTATGTAAAAACACTAATTTTATTTTGATATACGTTTTTAAGGAATTTAAAGTAACGACACACTCAACATTTTTAGGTCATGTGTATAATTGTTTTTGAAACATAACAATAAGAACTAATCGGGGCTTTATCTAAACATAATATTTTGTTGGTTTTCGTTAACGATGTATAAACTATAAAGGCAATAACTCATTCCATTCATTTTAGGTATAAACACTGTCCCTGCACACTTTCATTTTATGAAACCTTTTTCGATTGTTAGTTTGTTTTACCTATAAAACTTGTTATTAAATAAATCTCCAATCAATATCATAAGTAGTATTTTCTAATCTTTACTTTGACATTTTGGCTGCGGAGTTTAATTTTTGTTTTTGATATTATTTTAGCTTTGATTCACAAAGTTTATAGAACAAGATTAACATTTATCTCATAAGCTAGATCCCGTCTTCGATGAAACCACAACTACTGCAGATAATTATTGTTTATTAAAGTCCAAGCTTATTGTTAAACCTATATTAGAACAGTAACAATGTATATACTTTCCATTAAACCGTGAAAAAATCATTAACGAAAAATTAAAATCAGATTTTTCAGAATAATCTTGCAAAAACAAATAAATTGTAGAACTTCTAATACAGAGCGCATAATATGCCCTATAGCTAAGGTAACTTCAATAAATGTACATATTATACTGGTGTAATCCCACCAGCCCGGACGACGCGGTTACCGCACTACTGAAAATACCATAATCAATAATTAAACCGACACTCAACAGATATAAAATTAAATCAAAAATCAAACCATCATCGTTGCAAGGGGTGCCGAAAACAGAACCCCAATGACCAGCGCACAAATTTTTTATTTTATCATTTTTGCCTTCGATCGTCGTACGAACTCTATATAGGGACAAAATGTACACCAACTATTTTTAGTAATTTACATGCACTTTTAATACTGCAACTACTGTAAGTGACCTGTCTCCTGGATTTCGTATAAGTACCTATTATAATATCAATTCGTAAGAATTTATTTTAATAATGACGTCTTATAAAACGCGTGCTACTCCAAAAATAAATGGTTATTGTATAATATGTACGAATTGTATCTAGTAGTCCAATAACAATGTGTTTTTATACGAACACTATTAATAACAGGAGAACTGCTCTTACTATCCGACGCCCATAACATTGTAAATAAATGTTTAAATTTATAAAAAAAATATATACTATAAAAGTATCAAAATATTATTATTTTTAGTTATTTTACAAAACTGAAATAGTAATAACTGACAGGTATTATAATACGTATAAAAAATGTGTTTAGGATACTCTAAAAACAAAATATGCTCATGATTAAAGATTTATTAAATAATGCAATACATTTTAAATAATTATCTGATTATATCTGTATATATAGCTATGAAATTAAACTTATTATGATATTCTATCTACATTTTAACAACACTAATTCTACATAAAATAAACCTAATTTCCTTGCATTTGTTAATAGTATCGCAAATTAAAAAAAGCGGGTAAGTTGTGGATGACGCTCTGCTGAACAGTAGGTTACAAGTGGGTTACTGTAATAGATGGAATTAAATTTGAATCTATTGATATTATATCATTGTATACAAAAAACGATTCTGAGTGAAGACGGTTTATCTGTCTAGGATATATTATAGATTATTAAAAATTTTCAAATCTTAGATTTAAAAAGAAAAATTTTTATGAATTTCTATTATCAAAATTCAAAATTTGAATGCTTGTAAAAAAAATTGTGACTGTGTATTTCTATTATTTTTCAACTGTTATTGTAAAAATATGTTAGGAGCATTGTATTAAATTTTCAAACCTTGGATATAAAAAGAAAATTTTTAATGAATTTCTAGCATAAAATAATTTGCGAATTATCGAGATTTTTTCGTATGTTGTAAAAATTCAAACTTTGAATGCTTATAAAAAAAAATTGTGACTATATATTTGTTTTATTTTTCAACTGCTATTGTAAAAATATGTTGGAAGCCTTATATTAAATTTTAAAGCTTTTTGACCCAACCACTAGGAAAGTTGAAAAATTAAAACGTCAGTAAACAGCTCAAAACTAATCTAAATATTTTGAAAATCTTGTAAAATAAAGTAAATACCTATATAAACATTCAGTGAAAATTTCAAATATCTGCGGTTATTTTTTTTAGAGTTCCGCCAAAATCGGTAAAGCACGATTCCGTACGATTTTGATCAAACAATGGATTGTCAAAATGACCCCGAAAACAACACGATTCCGTACGGTTTTATTTGCAATGTTGTCATTTATTGATTTATTATATTTATTTTCAATTTGTTATTTATTTGATTGTCAATAAAAAAATTTAATGAAAATTTGTCAATTAAAAAAATATTTAAGAATATAAAAGTTTAAGTTGTATGAAAGAATATGTAAAATAATAATTATAAATTTTTGTTTGTCACAATGCTAGAGTAGCAAAATTGTTGTATGCATAACCATTTTTTATAACCATCGCGTCGTTTCGTGTTCTAATAAGCCGATTATTATAGCGATTAAGTAATGCAAGTGGTTTATCTTTTTCCGAAAAAATAAACTTCACTTCGTTATTGACTTCCATATTGACTACTTAAAAATTAGATTTGTATAACAAACCGCACTTTACCACTTAATATAAATTACAAAGTTACTAACTAGTAACTGGCGACAAGCGACTATAGTTACGAATACGCACAACGTACGTAAAACGCTATAAAAGTCAAATATCAACGTAACCTTACGGAAATCTTACAACATTGAACTAAAATCTTGGGTACAAAACGTACGGGATCGTGTACCTTAAAATGTGCGATCGATATATGACGATAATAACGATGATAAGGACCGGACGGAATCGTATTCTACCTCACCAAAAAAATCTACTGAAAACTCAATGTTGTAAAAATTTAAATTTGAAACGCTCATAAAAACTTAATTTTACTTTCTGATGGATGTTTATTTTATGATAAAGGTTGACAAACTTGTAAGAAATCTTGTAATATATTTTCAAATCTTAATTTTTTTATGAATTTCTAGCTTAAAATAATTATCGAAAATTTTCGTGATTTTTACGTATTTTGTCAATATTCAAACTTTGAATGCTTATAAAAATATCGTGCATATGTATTTTTAATATTTTTCAACTGCTAAGCTTTTCTACCCAACAAATAAATTTTTATCTATATTAATCTAAAAAAAACTAATAATAACCGAAAATTGCATGTCAACATTTTTTGAAAATTTCATGGTACAGGTACTTGAAATATACTTATACAAACATTCGGCGAAAATGTCATGTGTCGATGGTAATTTGTTAAAAGTTATATCAAAAACCAAAATCGATTTTGTCAAAAACTGATTGTGCATGAAAATTCCCGTTTTTCCCTTAATTTTTAGTTTTTTATTGATCACAAAAAAACATCGACAACAAAAGCTATTAGTTACAGAAAGCTTATAAATATGCACGAATAAGTGTTTATAACGATATTTACAAAGATGGATTATAAATGAAATTGGATATACATATTTTTTATATAATATGATTATACAGTTTAGAGTGTTTTAAAAGATTCAATACATCTAAGTTATTTTTAAGATTGGGACCAATTTTTAGTTTGTTTATCCCGATTATTTAGAAAAATATTGAGAATATTTTACTTTTGACTCACCAAAGTACCAACTAAATTCACTTTCTGATCGAACGAAGTACTCAAGTCGAAAATCGAAGCACTTTTACTACTCCAAAACGTGATTAAAGACAAAAAAAAAAAAAACATAATTTTAAAATCAATACATTCCTCACTCCGCACAGAATCTAATATAATGTAAAATAATCGATACTGATAATAATGAAAATAAAATAAAATACTTGGTAAAAAAAAAGTAAGCTAATATTGTAATAAAACCTTATTTGAAATGAAAAAAACGTATTTTACGCTCCAAAAATTCATGAAAAGAAAATTAAAAGAATGAAATAATGGTTAATATTAATATTGTACTCAATAAGTCTTTATTATTTATTCAAAAGTTTTTATTTTATTGTTATGATTTTGTTATTTTGTAAACCAATAAAAAATGACGGTACTAATCAACAAACCATGACAAAATAGATAGGTATGACAGCAAAATTCATATTATAGTCGTCAGTGCGCATCCCCGCTATGCACTTTGTATGTATTTGTAGTTCTCAGCATTTAATTGGTTGTTGATAACATGACAACAATTAGCCATTAGGATTGATAATTCAATGAATATTAAATACCATGACAAAATACTTCAAATTGTGTTTTGTGTATTTTTATCTGCTATTTCCTCCCTTTCTGTATTTCTGTTTTACATTATATGCCAATATACCAGCATATAGTAATTATATTTTAGTTTCTAGACTACCTATTTATTTTAAATATATTGTTTAAACTTTCCAAAATGCCAGTTTGTGAAATAAATTGTAATTACATTTAGCTCGTTATTCTTAATAGTATTTAATGTAAAACCAAAACAAAATATTTAACTTGTCTATTTTGTATGAATGTCATACTGCACTATTTTAAAAATCAAAAACCACTGTACAAAACTACAAAAGCATGTAAAATATACGCGACCAATGAGAAGCTGAGAACTACGATTATGACGGGGTGAAGAGAGGTGGGACGTCTCGTGCGTATCACAAATTAAGTTGCTGGCATACCTATCTATTTTGTCATGCGACAAACTATCTTGTATACCAACACGTTATATTATGTTAATAAAATTATTTATATAAAACATGAGATAAGGTCACCTAATACCTAATATCATGGTGATTATAATACGCAAATAGTCGCTTCTTCCACAGTTCCATGGAAAAAATGCTTTAATGTGAAAATAAAACAACGACAGCAAATAGGTCGTTGAAATGTTTTGTTGTAGAAAATAAATATTATAAACATGTCATTCGGTATAGATATACAGGCTAGTAGACCGAAATAAACTAAGACGTGTATTTTGTTATATATTTAATTTAACCATCTATAAGTTAAAAAGGTTAAACATACAATATTCTAACCAGAGAATTTGGATAGGTAGGTAATCCGACAAATCCGGATTCATCAAACACGGATATTCAAATTTTTTACCGTTCTTAATACAAAATGTAAAAATACATAATCACATTTTTTTTAATAAGCATTGAAAATTCAAAATTTTGAAAAAATACATGAAAATCAAAAAAATTTGTAATTAATTTTGATTAAGACACTCATGAAAATGTATCGTATTAAATCTAAGATTTGAAAATTCAATACAAGATTATTAAAGAGTTTGTCTACTTTTATCGAATAAAAAATATCTACCGGAAAGTCAAATTAAATTTTTATGAGCATTTGAATTACGTCATCGGATATTCACTCAATTTCTCTTGTACCTACCGATATTTTTATTTTGTTGTTATTTAAAAACGAATAACTGTAGAAACTTGAAATTTACACTATACGTTTATTTTATTAATTCGTATACTTGATAAATTTTTCAAAATATATCAACAATTTTTAAGTTATTTAAAGACATTTTAAATTGTTCGTTTTTTTAGTTTTTATTCTATAAACGTTGATAAAATTTTATTTGTTGGGTCAAAAACTTGTAGGTACATTTAATGCAAGGTTCCCCACAAGTTTGTATAATATCAATTGAAAAATTTATAAAATACAAAGGCACGTTTTTTTTATAACGATTTAAAGTTCAAATTTTAACAAAATATATTTAATTGAAAAATTACAAATTCTCTAGCTGTTAAAAATTTATAAAACGTTAAAATTTTATAGCTAAGGATTGAAAATTTAAAACAAGGTTCCACGTAAGTAGTTCATTCTGCTGCTGCTGCCAAAAAAATCTAAAAACTATACAATTACAGTTATTTTTATAATTACATTAAGTTCAAATTTGGATGAAATTACATATTAAATAATCAAGGATAACAATTTTAGTCATATATTGTTGTAATTTAAAAATATTATTTGCGGGTACTAAATTTCTACCCTCTACTTTATTTTTTAATATTAATAGTTAATATCATTAACTACCTATATTAATACTTGTATATACCTACTATAGTACCTACTATGAATAACTGAGTGAGTCGGGTACATAATGAATCTGATTTGATTTATTTGGAATTTATTTAATAGGTATCTATATTTTTTTTTTTTTTTTTGATATAAAAACAATATAATTAATAATATAGTATAACATATTCTAGACTGACAAACCGTCTCCACTCAGAATCGTTTTTCGTATACAATGATATCATAATATCATGGAATTAAAATTTAATGCTATTCATTACAGTAACTTGTAGTCAACTGTACAGCAGAGTGACATCCACTTACTTACCAGCTTTTTTCATTACTTTTATATTAGCACTAAGTTCTTCGTCATCAACAATTCTCTTTCTCTTCGTTCTATTTATGTTGCTGATGGTTTCATTTATATTTTATGATGGTGTTGAATTGTAGCACCATTTACCTGCAACTATATCATAGATTTAAAATGCCCTAAAACCATAAAAAAAACATCCCTTAAGCCGGAACCTTCAACCCCAAAAAATTCACGTACACATGATTTTTTCTTGCATGTTTCCTGGGGCTTTCGACAAAACGTATATCAATAATAACAAAACTGATCTAAACCTGACCTTAAAACACGAACATGTATGGTTGACTGGAGACTTCAAGTTTACATTCCCGAAATTTACCTTCCCGCCAAAATTTCTCTTGTATTGCCACTTTAAGATCTCTAAAGCTGCTGAAAAAAATAAAATGAGCAATTAAAAATAAAAATATCTCAAATGATTTGAAAATGATTTTAAGTTTCAAACAAAAAAGACGCACCAATAGTGACTAATTAAAATGTTTTATTTTTCGACGAAACCAGCCGTCTTTGAGACCGTTTTTTTATCGTATATAGTGGATAATAAAGTTTATCGTAAATATAAAAACAAAGCGACCAACGGTTTATCTGATCAAAAAATAATAAGAGTTACAAAAAATATTTCTGTTTAGTGAACATTAATATTATGATAATATAAATATATCGATGTAATAAATATTAAAATGGTTTAAATATCCAATGTATTATTGCATAATATTATATTATTCTCCATAAATTACGAATTCGACGAATTCGACGATAAAAACAAAAATTTCAAATGGGAACCAATAATAATAATAATAATCAATTACCTACCTATATAATTAGTATTTATGTTACGAACAATTTATATCAGCGTTATATTACGATACGCAGCCATTTTTTCATTTGATGATGATAACAATCTAATAATCTATATGTACCGTTGCATTATCCTATATATTTCAACCAGGTTTATGAGATTTGAAAAAAAATTTTTTACTTTATTCTATATTCTAATTTGTAGGTATGTAAAATTTATAACTTATACATATAAAGTTTATTTCACTGTGGTTAAATTATAAATATCCATCTTTAAAGTTCCCTGATGAATAAAAAAAACTACAAAACTGTTTCATCTTTAAAATAAACTGTAATAACTATGGCTGGGATTTATATGTAATAAAAAACCAAAAATATGTACATATATATGTAATAAAAAATATAATAATTTGTGGTAAAAATTAAAAAATATGTTGTTAAATTGAAATACAATTGATGTTAAATCAATTCAAAGTGAAACAATGTTAAACTATATATTGTTTTAAATTTTCAAAATTAAATGTACGTTAGGTGAAGATGTTTTCTTAACCACGTGAACACGCGAACTGATTGTCTGATAGATATTGTTGTAAATTCGTAAATATATTTTGTCAAATAATTGTTGAACATAAAGTATAATCATTAAGGTATGGTTATCGAACAGAAACAGATAAGATAAACTAAATAAAGTTATTAATATTTATTTTAACCTACTTATTTCCTATATAATATATTATTATACACTTAAAATTTGATGAGTACCATTATCAAAATATAAATGTAAAATATTATTAAACAACTGAAATTGTCAAAATTTAAGAAATATGTAAAATAAAGCGAGAATTTTACAAAGTATGTAAAAATATGTATTTATGATGAAATATGTAAAAATATGTAAAATAAAATATGTTTTATTTTATTGCAAATTACGTGAAAAGAATTTATCATTTACAATAAATAATTTATCATGTTTTACTAAAAATATGTATTTACATAAAAATCCCAGCCCTAGTAATACGAACTGAATTTTTTCCAATGTTGTTAAAAGAATATACCTATGTAGAGACAACCACAAAATAATATTAGTCTCAAAATAAACAAATACCTACCTTCTCAGTTGTAATATCACTAATATCAGGTGTCGGAATTTCTCTTAAGTTTTTGTACGGCTCCTGAAATAAAACTGTTATTGGACATAATTATATCCTTCTATTACGTAACATTGAATGCCGTATCGAAATTACAATAGAAATAATTCTACTCGGAGTTGTTGATAGGACATATTATACACAACTTAAAAGCAATGTTTCCGAGAATAAACTCAAGGCACGAGGCATCATTCGTGTGTTCGTGGAACTCTGGAAGTAAAAGCGTCTTCGCCGCATACATTTAATGAAGTGTCCTTAACCCAAGTGTCAAACAAGTAATTACCACTGTAAAGTTTTTACGAACAAATACACAAGCTTCAGTTGCTCGCTTATAGGATATTATAATATTATTTTGTGAACATCCGGGGAAAAAAAAATGCACCTATAGTTAATAATAATATATAATACGATGTATTGTGTTGAATAATTATTCATAATAATATTCAAATAGCAGGTTTGACATAACCGGCCAAGCCACATTAATATTTCAGTGAATTTCTTCGAGAATATAGAGTGAAAAAAAATGATGATAGGTACTTTCAATTGAATTTCTGCTCGAATGTAAAATAATTTATTAATCAAGTTATATATGCAAGATGGATAACTATTAATAAAACACGACAGACATTCCAGCTAATAACATATTTTACAAAAAATTATTAAATTCAGTTTATGAATAATTATAACTCACAGTGAATTATAGGTATATAGTTGGTTTTATTCCTTAAAAGTCATATTAATATAAAATTGTCTACTGCAACTAATTTATAAGTAAATGTATATTTTATATTTATAGCTATTGAATGAAAAAAAGCGAGTTCGTAATTTATGTAAAATTAGTATTTGACATATTTTAAAATGTTACTCGGAATAAGAATGATTACTGTTTACATATTATTACGTATTATATTATAATAAAGCCTATAAAGGTAATGAAATAATAACAATAACTTTATATCTTTTGAATCACAATACACAATATTATCGTAAATATTTCGAAAATAAGATTTTCGTCGACCAATAACGAACCAATAAATTACCAAATCTAGCATGGTAAGTTTATTTTTTATTAACAATTTGGGCAACAGTTACAACGCATTTAAAATAATATGCTATGTCAAAATACTCAAAACTCATAAAAAAGGTCGTTGTTGTATTGGTTACTATTATTATTATTATTATTGTTAATTAAGATTTATTTTTCTTAAAACCGTCGTCAGTACATATATTATATATGTATATATAATAATATATAGGTAATGGATGGGACCATTTTAATAAACACTGAAGTCTGGTAAACACGATTTTTCTACCTATAGTACTATGTTGTGTATAATTTCAAACCATAAAAACATTGCTTTACTGATGAATAATATTTTATTGTGTCCGCACAGTATAAGTTAATATAAACAAATGTATGCTTACACGCTTACACAATCGTAACTATTTTATCATTGATACCATCGCAGACAATACATAAATATTTATTTTGAATTAATTATTAAATACAATGAGTAGAAACTTAAAAAAAAGATAATGAATTCAATTAAAATACAACTGATTTAAAAATGTTAAATGAAATAAAACAAATTAAAATCGTATACTCGTAATTTATAAATAAAGAGGCATGAAATAAAAAAATAACAACATTATTTAGATTCTGGGTGAAGTGATGAATGTATTGATTTTACAATGATGTGTGTGTGTTTTTTTTTTTTTTTGTATCTGTGTACACGATAAGCTGTCGAAATAATGCATCGATTTTCAGCTTTAATAGCTTTTCCGGTTGGAGAGTGAATTTTTTTTTATATAACCATTTAAAGTTCAAATTTCACGAAATTTATTTAATTAAAAATGTACAAATTATTTATTTGTTAAAAATTTATAAAATATTTTACTTTTATAGCTAAGGATTGAAAATTTAAAGCAAGGTTCCACGTAAATATTTAATTCTGCTGCAAAAAAATCTAAAAATTATACTAACACAGCTTTTTTTAATAGTTATTTTAAGTTCGAATTTGGATGAAATACATAATAAATAACCAAGAATGAGAATTTTAGTTATATTTTTGTAATTTAAAAATATTTTTCGTGGGTACTTAAATTTCTAGAGTATACTTTATATTCTAATATTAAAGTTAATGTCATTAATGCCTTATATTAATATTTTATAATAAATTGTATACATACCTTCTATGGATAGCTGAGTGAATCGGGTACATAAAGAATCTGATTTAATTAATTTGGAAATTAATTTTATAGAAACCTACCTACATTTTTTTTTAAATTATAGTCATATAATTAATATAGTACCTATAACATATCCTAGACTAACAAATCGTCTCCACTCAGAATCGTTTTTCGTGGACAATGATATCATATCATTGAATTCAAATTTAATACCATCTATTACAGTAACCCACTTGTTGTAACCTACTATACAGCAAAGTGACATCCACTTACCCGATTTTTCTGTTTGAAATGGCACTGAATAAATGCTCCTAAACTTCTTGGTTACTAATGGTTAGTCATATTGATAAAAACAAATCTAGTTTAAGATAATACATTTTAATCATAACAAAACAACCAACATTTGTATTTTATCTATATATACAATAGTCGCGTAATAATTTGACGTTCATTATGAATTTATGACAATTTATCATTAATTTTACATTTAAAACACTACTTTGAAAACCATAAATTATATCTCTAAACACATTTCCAACTGGAATTTCTAATTGGTATTCGAAACAGGTATACATAACATTAATATAAGTATAATGTTAAAAAAACAAAAAAACACTTTGGATCAGAATCTTCAGGCAATCTAAAGATCACTCAACTCCACATCAAGTACGCATTTACAAAAAATAATCATAAAAAGACAAAAAATTCAAATGTCTATAAAAAAAAGCCCAAATAGGTAATTAAATATTTTGAAACTTACAAAAAATAATATTAAACCTAACCTAACCTAATATTTAATTAGGTTTATTCAGAATATTTTCCCGATAATAGAATTACTAATCTTAAAGCCATAAACAACACATGATGTTGTAGGTTTATACTAAATTGTGCCAACGTGCAATTTAGATGGGCGTAGCCCGTTTCGCCCAAAAATGACCGTCCCCGTTTCACCCGGGTACCCGTTTCGCCCAAATTTTGTTTTTATACGATTGCCGTTTCGCCCAGAGTAGTTTAGACCAATTTCAAATTAAGTTGGCAAAAGTTTAGTCAAATATTATATTTTAGGGAACGTTATAAAACCTATAGTATTAAAATTACGGTAATTGAGTTAAGAAAATAAAGCCAAAAGAAATATCGTTTGTAAATGATAATATGTAAAATCGATAACAGATAAGAAATCCAGTCGTTATCGAATTTAAATCGATCAAAATCTTTAAAGCGCACCGAAAAAATTATGCCAACAAATTTATGAATGCGCTACATCATCACCGTAGCTTATCTTATCTAATATAAAAGGTACATAACCATACAACAAATTACATACTTAAAACTTATAAAAGTAATCAACAAAAAAGATTATCAGATTTGATCGTAGTGCGTATATGTGACATCGCGTGTAAACATATCACGAATTTTATTAAAATTTCTGGATAACGCTAAATGATACTCAAATATTATAGTCATTGCCAGCTTAATTTTAAATTGGTCTAAACTACTCTGGGTGAAACGGAAATCATATAAAAATAAAATTTGGGCGAAACGGGCCCCGCCCATTTAGATATATGTCTGGAATATTTATCTTTGTTTATTTTTATTATTATTATTTGTTACAGCTTCAACTCCTAAGGTTAGGTTACAAAAATAAACATTATTAATGTTACAAAATGATATATCCAGTGTAGTGGATAAATTGAGTTGTATACACATTAATAATTGTTGATATAAGGGAGAAACGTTCATAAAGTACCTAGTCTTTTGCGAATCGTTATATTTATTTGACATTATTCTATTTTCTGTATAATATAATATTATTATTGCTATTTATTATTGTTTTAGCTTAAAATACAATGTTTAAGTTGTAATATTATTATATTCAAAAGAACAAGAAAACGTTGGGCTAAGAGAAGATAAGGAAAACAATATCTAAAATATACGTATATGTTGTCAGTAAAAATTAAAATAATATAAATAAGAATATTTTAAACGTTAATTAAATAAACTTAAACATAAAATATTTAAAATAAACAACTGTGTGATAATTTTCAGGTCTCAACTATTATTTTGATTTGTGACAAATACAAATACAATGATTTTCTAGCTTTGCTATTTCTGTATAATGTATTTCAACAAAATGTTAAATTAGTTTTAAGATTTCATTAAGTACCTACTACGGAATATAAAACTTTATACTCGTCAAGTAGTATTTGACCATCTGCCCTTATAATCCATTGCTATGGTATTTTATTATTATCATAATAATATGTTTCATAATGCCAGGTTTTTATTTTTCTCGTTTGTTGTTTAACGTTTATTAGAATAACAAATGTAACGTTTTATTAAAAACTGCCACGAGTGAGAAGGATCAGAGAATCAGAGTATCGTAAATATATTCCTAGATAAGAAATCAAATTTTAGCGGAAAAAAAAGAATACGGTTATTTTTTTTTCAGTTTCTGAAAAAATTAAAATAATAACAATATATTCTAGTTAAAGTATTATCAAAAGACGTAATATATGTATTGACTTTAACGTGAATAATAATAATAATATATTATTCTAACTAGTATACAAGCAGACAGTAGTATTTATCTACTATTTATGAATAACCGTCTGTATTAGGTGCTAATATACAAAATGTACTAATGTACAAAAATGAACATTACAATAATAACTGTAAATACAAAAAATAAACATATAGTTACAAACATACTCTGACAGTCTGTCGTTTCGAATTTTACCATTACAATTCATCCATTACTATAAGTTCATTCGACACCTTTTTTACTGCAGTGTGACTTCCACAATTTTTCAAAGCTAATTTTTGTATATGACACATTTAAATTCTGTGCAATATTGGAAATGTATAAATCATAAATGCAATTTATTGTAACCCTAGCCATTCTTATTTCGATACAGATAAATAAGTTCTCTGGCCATGAATCGAATGTATTTTATAAATTATACCAACTTGTGCTACACTCAGTTATTGTTGATAAACTGACAGCAACACCATTTTTAAAATAAAAACCCATTTCTGGCGAATAATAACTTTATGTTGAATCATTATTTTTTTTACATTTTTCTTTTATAAATGGTAATGAGGTAGTGTCTAAAAACGACGAGTTTGACACAATATATAAATAATGATAAAAGAACATTTTCAAAAAATCGCATTTTAATTCGGAATTCAACACGTTCACGTTCAGAGAGTTTCTTCACTTATTTATATTCGACATTCACGCATGATATATTAAAGGTACTTATATTTGATGTAAGTATGTATAGTAATAGAACCTCTGGTACTAAAATAATTTCAAAGACTTACACACAATACTTCAATGTATAATATAATATTAATATATCATATTTATTTTTAAACAGTGTGATATTTTTTTCAAGTTACCCTAAGTCTCTTGGTTGGATTCATGTTGGACTGAATCCGGTACTTTGTTGAGAAACGCTTCATATTCAATCATAAAAACGTTTTTGAATTATTTATCGGTTTACTAAAATGTATAAATCTATTCATATAAATTAATTTTTTTAATGTTGTTCTTGTTAAATTTTTTTCGTAAAATTTACAAATAATAGTATTTATATATATTTTAATACTATTAAATATTTTATTTAAGTATTACAAATACAACAGCAAAATAATAATTTAATATAATTGAAAAGTTTTTATTCATTATATAATTTCACGATGAAGTAGTGAGAGGATTTTTCACTTTGTTTTTTCTACGTCTTTATTTTACTTTAGCTGCTTATTTATAATCATCAAATAAGGTTATTGTTTGATCTTATAAAAGATAGCCTGATAAAGAATTCTACAAAATCATCCTATGTTAACCTTCAATATTATCAAATTTATAACCACCGCCAAACTTCAGTCAAAAATCGAATAAACCACTACGAAAAGTTTATACGATTATTGAATATCAATACTTAAAATATGATTTTGGAACTTACTTATAAATTTATAATTATTAATTGTACATCCAATGGTCCATTTTCTTAGGATTTTAACGAAAAAAAAAATTGGAGGAAAACAATTGTTTGAATATGAAATCATATTTATTTTAATTCATAAACTAAAATCAAGAATAACCTTAAACTCCTGTTAAAAAAAAAACAGCAATAACTAATAATAATGAACGTAAAAAATAGTATTTAAGTTAAAGACATATTTGCTGATGTAAATATGTTTAAAAATATTTGTTATTTATAATATACAATGTAAATTGTAAAGTCTTCCTAATATCTTACCAATATTGATGATATTTGATTGAAATTGAAGTGCCATAGAAAACATTTTTCATACATGAATTTACTATGATTATAGAAAATATTTGATTGTAAAATATTTTTTTTTTTTTATTAAATTGTATTTTATTTTACGAAAACATTGAATACTGTGGTATAAGTACGTAGTATATCGCTCCACGTGATCCAAGACTACCAAAAGTATTTACGTTAGTTTTTTCTTCAACAAAGATTAGTGTTGTGTAAAAACTAAAAACCCAATATTTAGTAATTTAGAACAAGATAGTGTGATAAAAGTAACAATGCAACTTATTCACTTGGGCTTTAAAAAATATAAATATACAGGGTGTCCCAAAGAGATCTGACATTCTGACAAATGAAATAACTTTTGTTCTAATCAATATTTTTTAAAAATTTATTTTAAATATAATCCATAGACACTTGCGCTACATTTTTAGAATACATTTTTTATTTTTTAAGCATGAAAATAAAAAATTTAAAAATTGATAATTTTTTTTTTCGAAATATTCAATATAGTCAATTTGTAAGTTTGATTTTCAGAAAAAATTGATATGGTAAAAATACTTATTTAAGTCAAAAGGCTGATTTTTTACAATTTTTTTAAATATCAATATTTTCGTTAGGTAAATTATAGTACCTAATTTATAGTTTATACATCACATATTATTAAAATAAATGCAATAAAAAAAATAATTAGATTTTAACATGCACTTATTGAAAAATATTTTATAAGAACATTTTAAAAAAACTTTATTATTATTTGAAATTACAAGGTTTCTAACATAAACTAGATCGTAATTTACTTAACGAAAATATTGATATTTAAAAAAGTTGTAAAAAATCAGCCATTTGACTTAAATGAGTTTTTTTACCATATAAATTTTTCTAAAAATCAGATTTACAAATTGGCTATATTGGATATTTCGAAAAAAAATTTCTTCAATTTTTAAGTTTTTTATTTTCAGTATTAAAAAATAAAAATGTATTCTAAAAATGTAGCACAAGTGTCTATGAATTATATTTAAAAGAAATTTTTTTAAAATATTGATTAGAACAAAAGTTATTTCATTTGTCAGAATGTCAGATCTCTGTGGGACACCATGTATATGTTTAATGTGAGTACATATTATATTATTTATATTATTATACTAGCTGATCCCGTGCACTTTGTTGCCCGTTAAATGTACCATCTCCATATGACTCAAACTTTATTCAATTTTATTTGTTATTTGTTATTTAATTTAATTTGTATCACCTCCCCGTCACCGTACTCGTCCTGTCGAGGCAAAAAATTCTCCTGAACAGAACCGTCACCCTGGTGATAGAGCGGTGTGAATAAAAATAATTAAATAAAACATATATAAGCATTTAAAAGTAAGTAATCGCTTTATTGTTAATCAGTGCCGGATTAACCACTAGGCACCGTAGGCACGTGCCTACAGGCGCCGCTTTTGAGAGGCGCCAAAATTTAATACATTTATTGCAAATTAGAACAATTCTAAAAAACATTTTTTTGTTGTATAAAGTTTATATTAAAAAAGCGGGTAAGTGGATGTTGCTCTGCTGTACATTAGGGGGCAGAGTGGACCTCTGACTAGGTTAGGTTAGATTTGAATGCAATGATAGGTATCATTGTATACGAAAAACGAATCTGAACGGAGATGATTTGTCATTCTAGGATAATATATTATATTTAAATAATATCATATATTCTATTTTGAAACAAATATTTTATTTTTCAATTAGGACGCATTTTGCATAAGGCATGGTTAATCAATTTTTCCAAAAACATTGCATGTAGTTATAATAATTCATAATACCTTATATTATCATAGATATACCTGGTTCGAGGATAAATCGTTATCATTACGCGATTTCATAAAAATTTAAAACATTTTTCCTATAACGACGCTTCAAATTTTCTCTATAGCTATTTGAAGCAAAACTTATGGAAAACTTAGTGTTTAATTTTTTAACCTTAGATATAAATAGGTACAAACAATTTTACGACTTTTTAACTACAAAATAATTTGTAAATATTCATGGTTTTGACGAATTTTTGTCAATATTTGAACTTCAAATGCAAATAAAAAAAAATTGTACTTTGTGCACATTTTCATTGTGTGTTTAATTTTTTTAGCTACAATAAGAACAACTCATAAGGAACCTTGTATTAAATTTTCAAGTTTTTTAAACTCTTTAATTCTCTTAAAGATCGAAAATTTCAGTGGTCTATAAATAGCTCAACAAAAGTCAAACATTTTTGAAAACTAATCTGTATATAGATAACACTTACATAAACGTTTGGTGAAAATTTCAAGTATTTACAGTATTTAGTTTTTGAATTACAACCATATAAAAAATCTATTTGGTCGAAAACTGGTTTTGCGTAAAAATTCCCGTTTTCTGTCATTTTTCTCGATTTTTTTGAAAACTGTTTACTTTTTACCTCTATAATGCACCAAGGATATTCACTTTTACATCAGAAACCACCCCCAAAATTTGAAATTGAAGCATTATTTCGACTAGTTATGCTGTACATAGATACAAAAAAAAACACACACACACATAATTGTAAAATCAATACATTCATCACTCCGTCCAGAATCTAAAAAATATACACTATAATAATTAAAATGAAAAATTAAATGTAATTTTAATGATTTTATTTTATTATCACCGACAAATTGTTCTGGAGAGCGATTGTTTTCGGTATTAATACGAATCAAAGATTATTTAAGGCCTACTACTAGTGTTGAACGCTTAAATTCTTTAGCATTACTAAACATAGAAAGTGAACTCTTAAATAAAATATCGTTTATTAATATAATAAAAGAATTCTCAAAATGTAAGACTAGAAAGCGACAATTTGTTTTATAAAATAAATAGTAGTTATAATTAATACAAATTTGTATTTTTTTTTTTTTTTTTATGTATAAACTACAAATTTAATTTTATCTAATTTTTATGATAAAATATTTTATTTTGTATATCCTAAGTGTAACCTAGTGCTAAAAAAACAATGTCTCCCAGCATTCCCTCCCAAATTTGAATACTGTGTTTACCTACTGATAATAATGTTAAATAAATATAATATTATCTAGTTTATATTATTAATTATATAATCCTATGAACTTAGGAATAATTAGTATATTATGTTAGGTACATAATATTTACTTTTACTTTCAAAGGCCTGGGTAGGAGGGGCGCCAGAAAAATGTTTGCCTACAGGCGCAAAATATCATAATCCGGCACTGTTGTTAATCATGTCAATCATAATTATTAACAAAAATCAGTTTTATTTTCATTGTAGTGCTTTGTGATATACGATGTTTTTTGTTTTATTACCTGGCGCAAAGACAAACAAATCTGGTGCTTTCCCAACACGGGAACAGGCCAACATACAATTGACCATGTGAGAAACATGGGTTTTCCAGATTAATACCACTAACACTTAATGATTGCCCCTGGGACCAAATTGAATTAATAGTTTGTTTGACATCATCAAGCACATGTCCTCAATTGAAATCAATGCTTCGTTGTAAATTTCTTCACTGATTTGTATATTTGGATTTCCCATTCTAATCCGTATTTGATACAAAATATCATCACACATATAATCTTTTTACTTGATCCACAAATCGATTGGGTTTGATGGGAAGCAGGTACATATGATTATAGAAAACAATGTTCGTATTTAGTGAGCATGTGATGATATTACAGCATCATTGAGAGTTTGATCCCAATGATCGTCATTTTCTATAAATTGCAAACGTTGACAGGCTTCTCTATAGGATCCACACAATTCACCATCAACAGTTCGTAATAGCAGTCGTAAATAAAAACATTCATCATTTCTTGGATGTACTGAATAAATTCGACCAATCGCATCGGAGGAATATACATCTGGGTATTCTGGAACTGGGTTTTCTTGTTTCGTCTTATAAATTTCCTTGAGGATTGATTCCAAGTATAATATTTTGGCATTTCAGAATATAGCAATATTTGTGCAAAATCACCGTTTTGGCATGTCTCAAAGAAACTGGTTAATGTAGTAGAAGGTGGCTGAGCAGCTCTTTGTACTGCGTTCTGTGCTGTAAAATACACTCATTGTCCATTTTCTAAATGCACAGCTAAGTGAACAACAGAAGGGTGTCTCTCATGAATAGGAAAAGAAAATATTCGCCCAACTGCTTCATTACTACTAACATAGCGGCCCATTTGGTATTGGGTAACTTCATCATTGGAATTATCTGCACCAATTCCAATCACAGGCATATCACTCCCTTTGGTTACATATTTGCAAATGTATTTAATAGATTTCACTGAATGGCAAGATTCAACGTTGATGTGTGCTTTGAAGGTCTTTGATAAAATGGATGAATATGGAACAATCCAACGATTATCTATTTCAATATCTTGTTGATTTAATTTGACAATTGTTGTGTAACAATTTAAATTAAATGTAACAATTTAATTCGTGTATCAGTTGACAAAAGCAAACTCGGTAGAGTAGATAACAAAAAATCTAAGAAAAACAACACCTACGACATATTGACAGTTTATTGATGTTTCAATTTAATGTACGTCTTTAAATAATATAGGTACATACACAAATAATGAATAAAAAATGTAATGGCATTGTAAATTGTTCATCTACCAAATCATTATAATTTTAATCAGAGAGCTCACAAATAATCGACCACCATAGATGATGTTCTTGATCAGTGATTAAATTGCCATGGAGACGATCAATATTATACTATCCATATTATAAAAAGGGCTATTTTAAAAAGAAAAGGGTCTTTCCAGCAAATAATCGAATTTTTCTCGTTGTAAAAACCATCCTTGGACTTCAACGAATATTAAAAAAAAAAATTGGCAAAATTAGTCCAGGCGTTGTTGAGTTATGCACTTACCAACACATTTTACGATTCATTTTTATATTATAGATTTTCAAAAATACCCTCGAAGAATCAATTGAAATTCCTTTTTATGATGATGATAATAATTAAGTTCTTCTTAAACCAATGATGATTTAGGTCCATGTTATTTAAGTTACGGAAGTTCATTAAGATGAAACTCATTGCATTATATGCATTATTATTATTATTAATAAACGATATTTTTATTTTTGAGAGTTATGTTTCAAAACAATATTTAATAAATTAAAATTGTGATTTTTTTTATTATGTTACTTAATGTATTTTTTTTTTTTTATAAACAAACAAGTACTGAATGTCAATCCAATTCTAAGTAACGGCTGCCCTTGAATACAGATCCCATGGGGAAATTGATTTTTCCGGGGTACCTGATGTCGAACAAATTCTGATTCGGGTCAAACAAATAACGTACCTACTAAATATTAGCAAAAGACAAATATTGGAAAGTGCATTATTTCTTTGTGGGGGGGGGGATGTTTCCTAAGCCCCCATGGGAAAATTTAATTTTCCGAGGTACCTGATGTTGAATAAATTCTGATTCGGGTCAAACAAATCCAAACAAATAACGTACTAAATATTGTAAAAAGAAAATTCACAAAAATTGATACATATGTTGGGGGTTGGGGAAACGTACGTAAAGAATAACAATTTAATCAACTATCGTGTATATACTCTCAAATATTTGAACTGGATAATAATTCTAAATACGATAACGCTTACATAATAATAATAAACATGTAGATTTCATGTATCTATCTACTTGTTTAGTTGAATTTAATAAAGTTTTTGGTCAATAGTAAATTATGTTGAAATCATCGAACCAATAATAAAACAGCAGACTTTTAATTGTAATTTGGAATCGTTTAAGAATTCAATGGAAAAAAAATAATGTAGGTTCACCATTAGTAAATAAAAGTACCTAGGTACTTTAGAAAGAAGTATCATTTATGAACAACGATAAAATAATTAGATCCAAATAAAACCCTTGAGAAACACCTGCGGCTACAGAAGGGATATAATAAGGAGCAGATAAATACTTTTTATATACTTAATAAATTGCCCTCATCCTATGCAATAAGAAGTCAGTGATGCCAGAGAAGGATTTCTTACACCAAGAATGGAGTTATATTACTGAATCAAAAGCGACTCAAAAGTAGTCAGTGAAAATACATCCACTTGACAAATCATAAACATAATGTTTGTATAACGTACTTGTTCATATGACAATACATTTCAAACAGTTGATCAACCACATTTGAAACAGTTTATGCAGTACTGTGTTATGTTATATTTAGGTTCTGATGCATTCCTATTCCAATTGATAGTCTTATCAGTGGCGTGAAAGAGAGGAGGCTGAGGCTAATGATGTTGAAGCCTCCTCCCCCAGTTGTGTTAATGTGTAACATTTATAAATCTTGTATAATACAAGGAAAAGTACAAACCATGATGTTTCTGAAAACCATTTTGAAAAAACATTTTACGTATTATCAATTATTTGTAGTTTGTAGAGGTTATTATGATTAAAGTAATAACGACATAGTATACCTATAAGGTAACGGATATCAAATCCTGATATTATACTTAGTTTGGCCCTCCTCCTTCAACTGAAAAATCTTAGGAATTATGGCAGTAATGCCACTGAGTCTGAGGATTTTTAAGACCAGTCGTTAACTGAGTTCAAAACTTCATTAAATATTGTATTTTTATTTTGTTTAAAAAACTTCAAAATTTGAAGTATTGCTTCAAAAATAAAAATTACATTAAGCCGTCAATACAGTCAAAAATTTTTCGTGACAAATAAATACTTGAATCCTTTGATACATAAGTAAGATGGTTATTACAATGATATCTACGTTGTCTGCAATAATTGTTATATTTATAATATTATATTGTATTATAAAATATATTAGATAATAATTACATTCATGCTTTTTATCAGAGTAATGACTAACTGAATTACTTAAAAATAATTATTATCGTTGAGTATGAATGGGTGATTGATAGAACAACTCATATTTTTGAACGTATATGTATATTATTGTCAGATAAAATTGTATAAATAGCTAAATACTCATAACGTTATACCTAAATATTACAATAAAATACACAGTTGAAAAAAAAAATGGGCAAGTAGATTACCATTCTGATATGTAGTGGAGTTCGAGTGAAAGTAAACTGTCATTTAGTTGATCATTATTCATTACTATAATGTGTATGTTCAATTTTATTCAATAATAAATCATTGCAAATTATGAAAGATTCTATGTCAATACATTCATCACACCACTTAGAATTATATAACTTTATACCTAATAAACTAAAAGAAATGTTTAGTTTTAGGTTTAAAATATTAAGTTCTCGGATAAACTTTTAAAATATTCATAGTACGTAAAAAATAATGTATTATAATGTTATGATTATCGGTGTGAAGTCGGGGAAAAGCGGACTCAATTGAAGTCAAATTGTTTAATTAAAACTTTAAATATTTATGAGTAACAAAATAATTATTTATTTAACAATTTTTAGTTATAATAAATTAAAACTGTACATTTAATCAACATAAGATATCTATTTTAGTTTGTATGTATACTTTGACCAAAACAAAATTATTTTTGAATACGTAGTTGTTTTAAAACTGTTTTAAAAAATTCTCTTTCATTATTGCGATAGGTAGGTAAGTTTTCATTTTAAGCATTTTTTACATTTTAATTTAAAGTAGATACCTATACAATTTGTAAAAATATGTACCTACATAATAATAATAAGTAGCTAATAACAAATAAGTAAGCATGATAATAAGTAGGAAGAATATTACTAACATGGACAAACAATCGTGTTTAGGAGGTCACTATTAATACCTCTAACACCACGCGCGATATTGAAAGGGATGTATAGTATAGATGTGTTGTGTTGTGTTTTGTATTGTTTTTATTTTAACGTTATATTGGTAATTAAGTTAAAGCCAAATAACTTTGCACAGTTTTCCTAATTTTAAGTTTTAGTCCTACGGAATGGAATTTTGTAATCATACATGCGGGGAAAACCCTTAAAAACAGAAGAGCTATCAGGAGAACCCGTCTCTTTAGGACAAGATAATATTATATAATATCAAAAGTACCTTCTGCTTACTATTCAAAACTAATTTCGAGTATACGGGAGGCAACTTTCGACACGTACATACATACATTTCGTGACACAGGTCATGATGAAAATGTACAATGATCGTCGCTGCTCATCCGGACACAAACTATAGGCAAATCATTCAACTGTGTTAGACCATTCGTTATTAGTTTTATTTTTATTTCTCATATTGGTTATACATTGCTTAGTCAAACATCAGCTATAGGTACTATAATAACATAAATAACCAATAAGCGCACAGCATATAATATACTTGTTAAATATAGTAAAATTCCGTATTTTCGTATTCCAAATACATTTTAAAACTTAAATATTTAGCTGTAGTATGTAATTCAATAATTAAAAGTTTAAATTAATAATAACAAAATATATACTTTTATGTTAAATTTTGTAAGACTTTATCTGATAATTTTTTTTTTTGCTCAATTTAAAATGTTTATAAAGAAAACATAATTCGCACTTTAACAATTTCCGGTCTGAAGAACTCCATAAGCAAATAGATATTTTCCTATATATTTATAAAATTAATTTGGATATTTCTTAAATATTTTCGTTTAATTTGTACTTAAATTTTATTGAAAAATATTTTTAAGTAATTTTTCATTCAAGCATTTCTATATTTATGTTCAATTTATTTTTAACAATAAATTAGAGATAGCAAAAAAAAATTTCTATAATGTCGGTTACTTGCATGTTTTTTAAATAACAAAAATAATTCTTTTTTTTTTGTCAAGGAAGGTGATGTGGGAGATCGCTATTACCCCTAAGCCACTATTATTATTCGTAATTTATTTGGCGTTAACACGCACCTACTCGTTATTTTATTTAATCATATTTATTATGTGTTAACATTTTCCTCTGAAAATGGAACTTGAGACGACTTTGTAATATGTATATGATAACCAACCATTTATTTTGGTCATTTTTCAAATTACCTGAGTATTGCTTGTATTTGAGTCGCGACGTTTTTAGGTCAATGCATCTAATGGACATAACAAGTAGATCCGTTTCCTGAAATCAAGACTCTTATATTTTATCCCTTACTTTAAATATTATCATAATTCATTAGGATGACTTTGCGGGAAACGAACATTGAAAAATAACATTATGGTTTACCATAATTACTATAAAATATACGAATACAGTATAATGTATAATAGTAGCTGGTACATAAACTATTATATCATCAAAGTTCATGAAATATTAATTCTGTGAAAAGTCAAATTAAACTTTGTAATTATATTTATAATTTACATAATATATGCATATACTTACATAAATTGACGTATATAATATTTACTTTTGAGTTAACACATTAGTATTGACTCGATGATCCAAGTTATTTAATACATATAAATACCTATAAGTGAATAATAAATGGTTCAGAGTCAAAGATAAGTAAAACCAAATAAGAAGACTTATCGTAACACACATAATTATAATAAACATATTATTATGTTGTTTATAAAATAACTATACTAAATAATTTACTAAACTCGTATAAAATATTTATTATGCGGTGGTACCTCCTTACGAGCTACAATTATTTTCCTAAATATTGGATAACACTACCTATATTATGGTATACAGTTATATCCTTGAAAATTTTGACATTATATTTTGATATTATTTCAGAGATTTATAGTTGATAGGTTCCAACTAAGATAAACTAGAGTGACGGGTGAGTGCAGGTTAAGTCGAAATCAAATTACACCTAGGTACCGAGGTATATATTGACTAGATGGCAAACTGTGATTTTTTTATAGGTCTATTTGAGAAAAATGAAGGTATATCAACTATATATTATACTTATGTCCCATGTATACTTAAAAAAATTAATCAGTAATTTTTGTCAAACATATAATAAGATATTATGATATCTTTAAAATTAACTATGTACTTCAAAAACACGTATATGGTAGGTACCTATATTATTGCTAGTAAATTTCCTTAAAAAAAAAACAAACAAAACAACATTTTGAATATTTTGTTATTTTATCGTTGTATAGGTGTATAGGTTGTTTGTATATTATGTATTTAATTTATAAATATAACCATATAAAGTAATATAATCATAAAAATAAATATAATGAAACACATTATTCACATAACTATACCTATAGCAGAGGTTCCCAAACTTATTTTCCTCATGGCACATTATTATTATTAGGTACGAGGTACCTCCTAAAAGTTATGAAATACTTTCATTTCACTTTTTTTTCTTCTCGATAACAAATATTTTTAGGTCCGGAAAAAAACGCTGTAGACCAAATAAGCATTAAAATATTCACAATAAAATATTAAAGTAGAAATTTGTATTTTTATTTTACAGTTATTATTGTTTTCATAAAATAGTTACATCTCGAATAATATTTATATTTATATTATATTGATATATAAAAAGTTCAAAGTATAACAACGGCACTTCCTTTGGAAAATATTGATACATAATAATAGAAAATAAATCAATATTTTATTGAAAACGTAAACAAAAAAACAAAAAATAAAAAAAATAAATATTTTAAACAATTTCGAAAATTAAAATATCAATTACTATATTTTATTGTCCAACTACGCCAAGTCAACAGAATTCATACAAATGTATGCACCTAGGCTACCTATCAATCAAATAGTATGACATTGCTTTGCGTATAGTACTGAATAATTTTAGTAATTCTAATAATAGTTAGTAAAGTTATGAGTTAAAATTATAATTTTACATAAATAGCAAATATATTTTCATTAATTAAGCAGTTAAGGCATATTTCTTAATTTAATCTTAATTTACGTGCATATAATAATAAATAATATTTATTTCACGGTAATATAAAATATTCAAGTAATACAATATTTAAGTAATCAAACAAACTTTTTTGAAAACAATAATTCACCGTAAATTGATCAGTAAAAAAGGCTGTATTATTTTATCTTTTATTAATTATTTACAATTTTATTGTATATATATCAACTCCGTTGGGTCGTGACTGTTAACATTATTTTTATTATTACTCGTTTTATATGTACGCCACAGTGCAATAGGATTATATTATATCACTGTATTACGTGCACAGTTTATCAATTTATTTGTCTAATTTTGGTCAAAATATTATATTACAGACTTGACACTATTCGTACCTACAATATAATATTTAACTCTTTTTACTAGTTCTTAGTAGGTGCAGTTTATATCAGTTTTTGTTCCTATATAAGTATGTATAGAACTTCTGAGCCTAGCAAAAATTAAACACCGAACATAATGCCACAATAATTCAGAAATTATCATAAATACAATATTGCAATATTAGTTGTAATTATTATAATATATCATACACGCATGAATGAAAACAATTGGAATCTTGACCTTTTAAACATAAAACAAGAATCTCCTCGTTAGATGCGCATTTGGACGAATTTGCAGCGAGTAAAATGATATTGCATGTGGAAGAGGACAGTTGATTGAGTATGGTGATCGGGATTAGGGATTATTTAATGAACGATAGAAGCTCATTGCAATCAATCAATGTTTTCAGATAAAAGACTGAACAGAAGGAAGATGTATACGAACTATGACACGGGTGCAAGAACTTTAACTCAAAACCGCACAGGTGATTGAAAGTTTAATTGATTTCTGATTCAACGCTAACGCAAAAGAGTACAGATTTCGCATTAAAATAATTAATAACGAAAATGTACAAATTAATTTTTTATTTAACGACAATGTAAAGATATTTTTTTTAAAGGGTAGTTTTCCCATCTGAAAAGTAATGTTTTTTGTCAATCATTAAAAGTTAAAACATAACAAAACGATTAACACGCTATACTCTATAGGATATTACTATAAAGTATAAACTACTTAGTAATGTTTATTTAGTATAAGAAATTTTATGAGAAATCTTGTATTCAATTTTAAAAATTTTAAGAAGAACAAAAGGTTTTTTTATCAACGTTCATCGTAAAAAAAACTAAAAACTTTGAAAATTTCAAATATTCGTAAATAGTCCAAGAGGGGAACCAAAATATTTTCGAAATTTCGTAGCGTTTAGTAAGTGCTAATATAATGAGTATTTGTTAATAATATATAAATAGGTGTAATTTCGGATTTGTATTTCATACAATTTTAATTGAATTTGATTTTTGTTTAGTTTTGATTATCATCTGGAATCGTAATCAATTTTTCACGCTTAGACCATCGAACACTTTCTGGTCATATTGAACCAACCAAATTATATTACGCTATATACACTAAAACTGCAGGGCGCAGGCTGTCTATCATAGTGGATAGAATGAAATATTTTCGTTTCATATTTGATGGGTTAGGTAGGTATAACTTATAGCTGATGGTCCTCCGTACTGATGTTATATATTTAAAATTATTAATTAATGTAAAATACTAATTATAGGCGTATAATCAGACATCAGAAAACAATTTTAGACATCGGAAAGTGTATCAAATAAATAAAACTTTCCTAAAATGGAAATTATGCATTATATGGTTATATTAAACGTGAACTCGTAAGAGTTTGTTTTAAAAAAAAGAAATCTACAAACTCTTTAACATGGTGGAAATAAAATATAAATGTACCTATTATGAATTTTAAGTGAACAATGAAATAATACATAATAGTGTTCATATAAAACTCATGAAATACTATTATTAATGTCAACACAACCAGACGATCCTGATGTAGATATAAGAAAACTAGGTATAACTTATACAATTTTCTTAAATTATAAATGTATAAATACTTCTGCACGTTATGAGTTACTGATTTTTTTGTTTACATAATTTAGTATAATTATGAAAGTAAGTACCTATCCTAAACACAATACCTAGATATTAATTTTTCAATAGCTCTTCAGTGCAATTTTAAATTGGTTTTTCAAGTGAAATTATCTAAATAGTATCTAACTAATTTATCTAAATATAGTATTTTTATGGTTTACTTTTCATTTTATTATTCATAGTTATAGGTATTGAAATCAATAAAATATTGAATCGTTACCAAGATAAAAAATAAATATGCACTTTAAAAAGTACTGATTACTAACTAGGAGAATATATACAATATTATACATTAAGACGTATAAAATAAATAATTTATGACTTATGTGATACTGAATTAATAAATAATTATGATATTTTAAAAAGTAAGAATTTATCTATAAACTATAAAATAAATATTATAATAACAATCCAATTCTTCCAAAACAATTATTATAATAAATCGTAGTCAATCATAGTATAATCGCGATTCAAGGAACTCCTGTTACAATGTTATGTTATAACCCTTCTATATAAGATTAATATAGAGCGCATCGTATTATATATGTGTACACAATATTATATTTATAATGTACAGATAAATTTTTTTTTTAATCTTTCAAAGATGATTTTTTATAATAAGTTTACTGTGTACTGTTAAATAATTTATAATAGTATGTGTATGTTTAGATTATAAGTTTAAGCCATCACATCATGTTAAAGTAAAAACGTCAATGTCTGCATGTCACGACCGCTAACGTCAGTAGTATTTTAAATAATACATAAGCAATATTCGATCGTCACTGAAGCGACTATAAAATATAACGTTGTCTACATTTATTACTATCAAGACCCCCTGCACATAAAAAGTACAACCGATTGTGGAACAAAAAGTGTATATAAATGCTAACATAGCCATCGATCTGTTTTAATAATTAATAAACAAAAAACAGTATATAGACCTTTAACAATACAAAACAAGGGGGGGGGCTTTATTGATTTAGAAGAAAAAAATGAATACCGTACAACCATGATACTTCTAAAAGGATAGCAAATAAGTTGTAGTTTGTACTGTTTACTTTTCAAACTATCAGATTCAATTTGTCTCTACAACCATTTAAATAGTTAAGATACAATAATAATAATAGTACAATTAGTTTTATATACCGAACAGGGCATGAATGCATATCAGATAAGTCACGAGTTTATCATAATTTTATAGATCGTACGTCATTTAAATAGATTTTCTCAGAAAAATCATCGAAAAAATTGCTTAACTTGATAAGTTTATCACTTCAAGTCATCTGCCCAAGAAATTTATACTATAAAGTATAAATCTAATAATATATAATGGAAAAAAAGTAAAAACAAATATAAACCCTTAACTTTTTTTAAAGTGTCCCACGCGTTTAAAACATTAAACGTTTACGTCCAACAAGTTTATGCATTTAATGTTTTGATAAATATTTTTTACTCAATGAAATGATACATCCAAAACTTTTAACGTTTACAATATGACAACTACACGTAAATATTGTGATTCCTATTTATTTCAAAGTGATAAATACCTTTCGTATATCACAAATATTCAACTCGATATATAAAGGTAAATGCTGTACATATTTGTACATAATATACTGAAATATTTTGAAGTACCGATGGTCTAAGAAGAATAAAAACAAAATAATTACTTATAGCACTTTTTTTAATATTACACGGTAGATTAACTTTAGTTTTGATTTTAACATTTTTACCGTTTTTTATACATACATTTAATTTATTTATGATTTAAAAAAATACCAAGATACTTTATAATTTTTTGTGTAACTTAAATTTAGTGATAAAACTAGATTTAAAATGTTTGAGAGGGGTCTGTAGCCTATACCCTACCTGATATAACATGATATGTAACCCGTGGGGGCGTTAATCCCAAATTCACCGTATATATTTACTTAAAAATACAACAAAATTATACAAAAACAAATATTTATCTAGGTACTCGTGTTTTATTTTTCACAATTATAATATTGCACAGTTTGAGTGCATATTATACTGTAAGATTATGTATGATACTCGTACTATTGTACTGACATAAATAATTTTCTTAAAAACAAACATTGACATACAGCTAATGATATTTACCATATTTATCATAAGCAATAGAAAAAAATTATAAAATTGAATTATTTACCGAAAAAAAATAAGAATTATAGTTGAATTTTAAGAGGTTATAGTTTTAGGAAACAATTGAATAGTTGATTTTGAGGCCTAAGTCTCTTAAGCCTCCTAAGCTTCCCTTTAGTTCATACTTATACCCAAGCTTATGCTTAAATTAGTTGTTACGACTCTAAACAAATATATATATTTATATATATATATCCTGAATTACAGAGTATTTATTAGCTGTAAATGCATACATAAATCTTAAAACATTTTTTTAATAAAATAGTTGAAACGATACTCAGACACACTATTGGACTAGTCGTAGGCCCTAACAAAAAATCCTACTTTATTTTTTAATTTATTCACTAATTCCGTGTAATATATACTATATAGTGAACAGGAACATTTATAATTTACCATAGATACTACTAATAGTACTCAAGAATCATATTATAAACTATTTGTTTGAAATTGTTTGAAAAGTGAAGACAGCTATATTGTATTACCTTCTTTGAACTCTGAAGGCAATTGTTATGATTTATGCATTATGACTCATGAGTCATGACTGTCAAGAGGTGTCAATCGCTTTAAACCGTTTTATATTCCTCCTTCTAGTGTCTACGTTCAAAATCGAAATATAATGTTTAACAAATACAGTAGAAAATAAATTATCTGAATTATAGGTACATTGATATATAAAGTGAATGTTTAGTAATATTTAAATTTAAGATAGTTTTAAGGTATTTGAGTTTCATAACAAAATACTGCGTATTTATCCTCATAAATTACTAAACGAACTAAAAAATTTCTGCAGTCCACTCAACTAAATTTTTTTTATTTTTTCTATCTAGGACTTTAATTTAATTTAATACTTTTTCTAATTTCTCCAAGTGTACTTTAATACTGAGTATTATTATTTAATCATGGTTGTATTAAAAAAAAAGCTGTTACTTAATATCATTTTTCATTTACTTCACTACAAAGTTGGGTCGCTATTAAATCTTTCAATAAAGTTGTTAGGTATTTTAAGTATGTACTAATTTTAATATCGATTGAATTTGAATACTAAAATTTTTTTTTTATTCTTATACTAAATAGTAAATATTATGGTAATATATAATATACACATACCTTAATGCTTTTTATGTTTATGTCATGGAAAATTCTCAACGAGTGTACACACTATTTATTTTCACCAAGATAATATAAAATATGCACCCCTGTAATAATAAATTAATAACTAATAATTATTTAAATTTTATAATAAATAAACCACACTTCATAACACTTTCTAATGTTATGATTTTTAATCTTATTTATATAAGAACAAGGAATTTTAAGAGAAAAACATTTACTCTTGAGGAAACGTCTTCGATAAAAATGTTATTACAATATTAATAACAATTATTGTTTTGTTTGATGGCAATTCCGCTATATAAAGGTTATTAATCATAAACAAAGAACAGTAGCAATTTAATGATATAATATCAGGAAATTCGTGGAGACGCCCAAAATTAATGATAATAAATAATAATATACATACACCATTATACATAATTGTATAAGGTGCTTCTGCTGTCGGCTGACAGATATAATATAGACAGCTATAATATGGAGTTATCTGTAATAATTAAGATTAACCACATAAGTACGACAATTTATTATTATATTTATTATTTTAACCGATTGGCCGAAATGCCATAAATATATTAATCAATAATATTATCGTCATAAATCTTTTCTAAATAATTTAGAATATCAAACATTTTACCCGGAAATTGATTAGGACACATATGTGAAAGTATAACCTCGTAAGAAAAATAGCGATTCTGATAAATATTTCATTTTTAATATAATACATTATGCACAATGCACCGACATTATTAGAGGATAATCTGAAATTCTGGAATATTTTAATTATTTAAAAATTTATTTTTTTAAACACATAAAAAATAGGTAACCCCATTTTACACCTACCGACATTATTACGTAGGCTCGTAGGCATATAATAAATAAATCATATTATAAATTTATTTTTACATGCATATTTTTTTTTTACCTCGTTGTAATGACAATTTGCAGTAGCAAAATAGACTTTAATTAAAATAAATATTAATTCTAACCTAATAAAGTACCTACTTGACAATAAAATATGAGTAGACACCTACAACTCAGACGCCGCGATAAGTGTAAAAACGCACGATTTTCTATAAAACTGTCATCAATTTAATATGATAATTAATGCTCTCAAGTAACTTAAATGAATATAATTATGTTGAATCAAATATGTCAAATTGATAACGGATTTCACTATAATGTCGGTAACTACTTTATAAAGTACCTATAAGCACGATTTTAGTGTTACTCATATTGTCTAGTTGCGCGTCATAATGTTACATTTCTAAAACAGTACTAATATGGAACCCTTTTAAATAACAATTATTCATTTTTAAACATTTTTCTAATGGTATATTGAAGTAATTATCTACATGAACGCCGAATCACAGTACCATGGGTCCTTCTGAACCCAAGGGGGCCTTGTGGGGCCCTGATATTTATAAATATGTATGCATGATATTATATTAGGTATATCATTATTATTTTTTGTTTGTAGATTAAATTATAATTTAATACTTATAAGTACCAACCGGTACTTGATTGTTAGTACCTATTTCATAAGTCAGGTAAACGATCAAAGTATAGCACAAAGTCATAATATACATATAAGTATTTGTATATAAATTATTTATTTGCTTTGTAAGCTTTGTTTACACAATTATAACCAGGACTTAAATTGTGTGCAGTAAAAAACTTTACATCATTAAAAAAATATAAAAGCCTACGTTTATTTTAATCGTATACATTATGAATAATTTTGTATTAACTACTATAATAGTTATTTTTATTATTACAATAAATAATTTCTAATTCGATAACAACGAAACAACCCACATCCATTTTATAATTAATTAAAATACTTTAGGTACGTGAACGTACCTACATAGGTAATACATATATTTCCTTCTTTTTTTATGAAAAGGAAAATCAAATTTGTATAGCTATCTACTTGTTTTTATATTCTATAGGTGCCATGCGCCTACTTATATTTATTTTATTTCAATTAATATTTTATGTTTGTTGATAAATAAACAGGTGATCATTTTCTCACGAACCACTATTAAAACATTAATGTTTTTCGAAATATTTTTGTTACATGGTTTCAAGTCGTTACAAAACGATACATATTTTTAACCTTATGATTTTTTTTAAGATTTTTACTTTTTAAACTTACAACACACAGTTTTTATTTTTTATTCGAAAACAGAATATTTTTCTGAATATTTCGATACATAAAAATTGAATCTAGGATTAATAGTTTATAAGTTAAAGTATTTTAAAGTTTAGATGAGCGGTGTATACGGTATACCATACCAATCCACTCATCATCGGAATTAGATAATTATAATTTATACACTACTCGTAATTCAATAAAAAGTATTAAAAAAATCTAATTTAATAACATAAATAATCAAACAAATAAATTATATTTTCTATCATAAACATTAACCTAAAATCTTATTCATGCAAGTCCTTGACGTGAGATTGTTCATTTTCAGAAAAGCTACGTACGACTACGTAATACGTATTACTAAATGTTACGAAAGAAGATTCACTTCATGAGCACGTGCTGTCACCCCACGTGGTTAATATAAATATATAATTCTATACATTCATATAGTTTACATTGTTATAAAATGTTGAACCAACGTCCAACACTGACTTACCGTAGCACAGTATATTTCATGGCATAAACGAGATAAATAAAAAGCTTAAAATTAAAAAAAATGTCTAATATTTATTAATGGGTTAAAACTAGTGTAAGTATTTTGAAAATTCTATTGAGTATAATGAATGATAATTTAGGAAACAGTGGAATGTTTCAAGTTTCTTGAATTAATACTTTTTGAGATAGGTACATTGAAAAAACTGACGAGAAATTGATAATTTATGCAAGTAGTAGGTATAGTATACTAATTCGACAACATGTAAACTTCAGCTAATAATGTTCATAAAAATATTTGTGAAATTTGCTAGACTTTGTTTATTTTTACTTTTTATAAGAAAAACTAATATAGAATCTTGTATTCAATGTTTAACCTTTTTTAGCCCAAAACAAACATTTTATCATACCTAAATCAAATATTTTGAAAATTATTTTTTAACTATTATATAAATGATAACATGAATATTTGGTAAAAATTCAAGTCTCTACAGTCCTTTATTATTAAGTTAGGTACAGAAAAGAAAAGAAAAATAATTTTGTCGAAAGCTGATTTTCTGTAGTACTTCCGGTTTTTGCTTAATTTGTTTTTTGTTTTTTAGAATAATAATTTTACAATACCTAAGTCATTATGAAATCACTGAGAATATTTTAATTTTTACCTCCTAAATTACTAACTAGATACAATTTGGAGTCAGATACCAGAATTATTGTTCTACTATTCTCTTCAAAAACAAAAAAATATAAATAATTATTTAAAATAAATACACATTAATATAAAATCAACAAATTCTGAGTGGATCGATAAAACAATATCTTATTATTCGTTATTTAATCAAATGTTCATTGTTAAAATATTATAGTTGGGTTGTATAATTATAAATTATGATTAAATACTTCATTGAAATTTAAACTTTGTTTATAAACCACTTCAATACATAATTAAAACCATACTGTAATTATTTGGTGGTAATAACGATTATTCCACTATATAAGATATTATCCGTTAAGTTAGTCACCTAAATTCAAATTTTTATTTCAAGTTTTCTAAATAGTCACTCTTTCCTTATTTATCTATAAAAAATAAATTAGCCAGGTTGCACAGAGCTCTTATACTACTCTTAAAACTTTGATAACGTTAAAATTATGTTTTTGACGCAAAGTATCATGAACTTTGTAATGTAGTTTTAAATTGTATGGAATTTTAAATTATAGGATTTTTATAGTAATTATTAATTCATCATATTTTTTTCGTAAATCGCATCACTATATTTCCTTTGTGTTTTCTTTTAAGAATATACCTGAATAATTCTGAATTAATTGAATGGGTAAAAAAAAATAACTCTGTTATTATTATATAATTTAATATAATTTATAATGTCAAATTTTAAATATTATATACCTAAAGTACATACAATATACATATTATACGTGCCAATTATGTGGTGATATATTAATAAGTTTGCTTTCATTTGCCCATTTTTTCCCGCTAATAAAGAATTTATTAAAATTCTGGTATTTGGAATATTCAAGGAGGTGTATTCTAAGGACAATTTTCTTTAAATGAGTCATTATTTTTTCCTATAAGTTATTAATCAGATAACATTTTAAAAATGTTTATGAATCTAAATCGAAATTCAAACTAGATTTTTCATTTAATTTTATATACTAAGGACAATCAGCACATATAATAACTATAGGTACATATTTAGGTACTTGTAATAGCACCATGTGTGTTGAAACATTTTATGATTATAATAAATAAAAAAATAAAACCATGCATATTAAAGATATGAAAGCTATTATGCTTTGAACATTTTAATAATTTATTTATATTAATCTATCAACATTCGTATAAACAATATAATTTGTAAAAAACCTCTGAATGACTGAGTATAATGAATACCTACTATTCAAGTATTCCTAATTAATATTCTTGTAAAACCAAATTTATTAAGAATATTATTTTTAGAATACCTATTCATTTTAATAACTCAGAAACTAATCGTTCAGATTTTATAGTCTTAATCATATAATTAATATATAATAATAATAACAAATTATCTAATTAATTAACACTAAATACGTTTGGTTTTCATTTTAAAATGTACCTATAATATAAGCTTGTATCTCGATCCACTCCCCACAGTACCATTTAAGGTTATATACTTCATAGGCGGAGCCAGCCTTCACGTTCAGGGGGTGCGAATATTTTTGTCCCTCTCCCTCCAAAAAAAAAAATTAAAATTAATACCTACTATACTTTATTATATTCATAATATTACATCACAATAATAATTATATACAATGCCAAATCAAAATATCATACGACGTTTGAACTCCAAACTAAATTGTCTATGCGTTTAGGGAGTGCCACTGCATACCCAACTCATCCCTTGGCTCCGCCTATGATATATCTTAGTCCTTAGGGCCAAAATTCCGAATTTAGATAAATTCATTATTAAAGAAAAAAATTCGGAACTTAACTTGCTTGGTAAATCATCCTGAATAATCACTTTTTAATTCTTCATTACTATTACGTTAGTATATAGATTAGAAAAAAATAAGCACCTATTATATTTATTGGATAATTTCCTGATACTCTGATTATAGTTGGGTAATTGATTTACTGAATCAATTACTTTTGCATAACTTGAGAATGATATGAAATCCTCATTAGATTACTAAAGCTTGTAAATACTATTGTAGGTATTCCTGGTTACTACTCATAACATTGGTACTATAGTAAAATTCTATAGTAATTTATACTGTCTTCATCATTTACACTCTTACAGTCTTCACTTACTTGTGAAAAATCATAATATTACTTTACTGTTCAACGTTCGGTGTTCCGTTACTATTAGATTTTAGGTAGGCATTTGACGCCTGATGCTAATCAATTATCGATATTCAGCAGTCACCAATATACAATATGTTTTGATTAAAACTATATAATAATTACGTAAATTATCAACTTAACGTTAAGCCACTAAAAAATAAATATTATTTCTGTCGCACTCTTATTATTTGTTGTTAGATGTATTGTTATTTATTTTTTTACTTTATATAGATATCTACTTAGAAGGAAGTATTACATATTATTTATATTAAGGTACACATTATGTACAAAATTAATTGTTAATTAATCGTTAATTAACCTGATTATCTGTTTTTTTTTAAATTAATTTTTTCCTAAACGTTATCTTGTTATAAAAGTCAAAAATAAAAATTGTAAATATCATCTCTAGATATAGATAGCCTACGGTTGGCTAGGAAGGTCTTATAAAAAAAAATAAAAAAAAAAAAAATTATATTAAACTAGGGGACATCACTTCGATTACCACTAAGGTTTGCCCATTGAGAGCTTTATCACAAAACTTAAAGGCTCATTTATCAGATAAACAGATTATCTGACCCACCCTTTTTGCGTCTTGAAATGTAGTTTCTGTAATTTAAAATATATAGAAGATAAAATATACAAAACTTTTTTCATAAAAGAAAGATTATAATAGGTATTATTCTACTTATAGTTGTCATAGTAAATAACATACAATATGTTTTAGATATTTTTTATTGATTATTTCCATTTCTACATGAAAACGTATTTTATATTCAAACTGAGAATTTATTTTAGTTGATAGAATATCAAACTTTTTAGGATAAATTACACAAAGTTTTGTTTCAATATTTAAAATAAAATATATACAATAATTTTAATTATTTGAATAACTTACTTTTAGATAATTTGGCAACAAAATAATATATTTATTATACAATGTCAATTGTCGGTTTTATGAATAGATTTAAAATAAGTCTCGGCAGTTGGAATTATTTATGATTATATAATATGATATGCTAGCTATTATAATATATAGTTATTCACATGACTCGATGGCTCACGTGAATCATAGCAAATTAATTAAAATTATTGTTATTGATACATCATTGAAAATTGAAAATCCATAAAAAAAAATATGCTGAATAGGAAAATATTACTCTAATCCCATCCAAATTAGTACAGTAAATTGTTCGCTATCAAGAAATTCTGGAAAGATTGGTATCTCTGTAGTGTTTAATGAAAAAAACTATCCTACGATAACAATTAATTGAATTCTACTCTTTTAATTTTTTTTTTTTTTTTGTGGCGTTGTAGTTTACATAGTGAATTCAGACAGAACATTGTGAGTAATAGTATAACAATCGCGAATTAATATTGACTAACCTATATAGGTTAGTTTATTATTAAATCTCTGGTTGAATAAACTAAAAGACAGTCTAAAGTACATACACGACATTTTATAAGTATAACTATATTACTATATTACTAAAACTTTGAATTTTGATGGTAATACATATTAATTGTGTATAGGCCCTTAATGGAAACTATTCAACATAATTTAATAATAGATTCAAATGCAATATATTTAGCATTATAATATGTTATACAGTATACATTAAATTTTATACTCGTGCAATGAAATATTTTTATTTTTTACACAGCTATATATACGTTTGCATTTAACTATATTTGGTTTCGTATACCTCGCGATTTTATAATATGTATGTAAATAAGTTTGTGAGTTTATGTGCATGGTTCAATACACAACAAAATAACTTTGTGAGTTTATAATTAACAATCTCTATTCTTAATCGTACCATTCAAATTTTAGTACAAAACAGATGTATAGGAAATTCAATTTCAGTTAAATGGTACGACAGTGACAGTTTTAAATACATTTATCAAGATAAAATATTAAATAAAATTTCATTTGTGTTAAACTATAAAAACTGCAGATTATGTACTATGGTGTATTATATGCCTAGTGTAGTATTTTATTTTAATTATACGCTACAGTTATTTACAATTTTCTGCTTAAATCAGCACAATATATATTATAGTCCTACAGGATTTTAAATTCTATAATCTTCACATGATATATCATTATTCAATATTTATTATACATTACGGCCTATTTAGTTAGGTAAGTAATATGCCATTTTAATGTTTTTGTATTTATTATCTATAGAGTAATTTTATGAATTGTAAGTGTTGATTTGTAATTAAAAATTTAAATATACATATTGCATTTTATAGATAAATAGGTTTCAAATATTTTAAAGATATGATCATCTTAGTATTTGACTTGTTATACATCAAATTTAGCATTAAAAAATATGTATCTTAAAAATTATATATTTCTTTTTTTGATAATATTTTTAAGCTAATCAAATATAAATCGTTTAAAATTTGCTATGATATTGAATGCTCCATACAATCGTATACAGACGTAGATTGGCTGAGATGCTCGGATGCTACAGCATACCTATACAATAATCGTATACAATGATTTATTGTTAAATCCATAAATACATTCTTCAAGCTAGATCTCAAGATGACAAATATGTAATTTCGAAAGTCTGATTTAGTAATATTAATTTGATTTTTATAAAATATGTAATTTTGTACAACCTTTGAAACTATAGCAAAAGGTCAACAGTTATTATGATTTAAAGCATCTCAGAAATATTCTACAAATAAAAATTTAATTCGTGATTTAAGATAACATAGGTACAACTAAATGTTTTTTAAATGTTTATATTAAATATGTTAGAGCCAATAAGGTTAATAATTGACGCATTGTAAATATTCATACTTATTAAACATTATTGTGTTATAACGGGATATTATAACATCTAAAATAGTTATAGGTAATCTATACTGATAAACATTGGTAAATATTACTAAATATTAGAAAGCTTAATTTAATTTAGAGTTATCTTTTTGAGCTTGATGATTTATCATTGCATTTAAATTTATAATGATATAGCACCAAACGTCCCCCTACGACGAGGTGTTATGTATTTTTTAGTATATGTAATTAGATTTTTATTTTTTAGTCGACTAAAAGCCTCCCACTGCAGTTAGTATTACTTATCTTATACGCAAATAAGTTGTAAATAGGTAACCCATTGTGTAGTGAAATCATCAATATATAAATATGAACTAAATAAATAGTAAATCAACTGATATCTATATGAAAAAGAATAAATGCATGTAGTGTTTTGCTATTATTTACATAAAAATATTTTGTATACAAGATAAATGATATTTTACAAGAAAAATGAACTGTGTTTTAATAATTTTTATAAGTAACTAATTTTCTCATGCATTCGTCAACAATTCAGTACTTATACTATTTTTAATTTTATGTTTGAAACTACACCTTAAATATTATAATATAATAAATAATACTTAATGACCAATAAGTAATACATGTTGAAAATCAACATAACAACGTAATGATATTTATTACTTTTAACTCTATGAATAAAATTTAAAAAAACGATTTATATAGGAATTATTAACTTACTTCGTGACTTATAAGGCATCAATAATCTAGGTATTTATATAATTTATAAAAGTATGTTAGCTATTAAAATGATTATGATTTCTGGTGGACATGAGTATTTTACCTTTTGTGGATGAAAATGTCTGCAAAAACGAACGAATTATACATTAGGTATTATTAGTTTTACAACACAGAAAAAAAAAGTTATATATTAATATTTTATATATTACATGCATTTATTGAATGAAGCCAATGTAATCAATAACCTATATTATTTAAGAATAATTACTAAAACGTTATTTTTGCCAATTTCTGACTATAACTAATTAAAATAAATACCTAATTATAATTGTTGTTATTGTAAAATATTGATACGATGTAGTTTAATTACGTATGTACAATCTTAACAATTAAATAATTTTAGTACAATGTTATCTAAAAAAAAAAATAGTTATAGTTTAATAATTTGCGTTTTTTAAATAATTTAAATAAAAATATGATTATATTGTAAACTTCTTTGTTTTGTATGTTATTACGTTGGTTTATTTGTCAAATTAAATACGTTCATATTATATGAAATTGAGTGGTTAAATATAGTTTTAAATAATTGAAAAGAATGAATTATTATTTTATATTAGTTAATAGTAATTCTATGGTGTTCTATAGGAAATGGGTGGGCCCACAGCGAAAAAAATAGTTTTTAGTAATATTCAATCACCTCTGAAAGAAAATTGTAATCCTTATGAAATCACAATCATTAAACTTGAAATTTATGTGTAGAAATTAATAATAATGCCTTTTAACGTCTTAAACTGTGAAAATAGTTCAACTATAAAAATATGTTTAGTATTTATACCTATGTGCTATAACATAAAAACAAGTATTCAAGCACAAATAAAGGTGTGCTTTTCAAAAATATAAATTCTTTTAAATAGATGTTCATACCATCGCGTTAGAAATGTTTATGATTACCATTTTTTGATATTATTATATTATCTTCTTGGTATATAGAAAATATTATACTTTTTTATTTTAAAAATAACCCGCGCGCATACTCCTTGTACCACCTAGCTATTACCTATCGTCAAATACCACATACATCGTCAAATGGTTAGTAATAAATTATAAAACTGTGCGAGTTATTAAGATATAATATACCTGATATAGGTACTTACCAATTTATGAGTAAAATTGTTTTAATATTGGTAATAATTAATGTACAGCTATAATTACTTCGAGACCAGATAAACTCAAGCTAGGCATGTTTGTAGGCATATGATTTTAAAAAAAAATCATGCTCATCATCATCACACAAGATTGGCTGCAATTAATATATTATACAACATAGGTATAAAACAATTTTAAATATACATTCCGCTTTGCTACAGGCGCTACAGCACATTATTGGATAAAAAAATTTGCCCTTCTAAGAATTTATGGTGAAACCTATGTACGAGTAGGTATTTATATTTATTTATTATTAATAGTGTAGGTACATATGACAAGACCTATAATAAAATAATTATGTACTTAGTATCTGTAATAAATGATACCTACATGACACAATGATAACATTTTTGAAACATCGATACATATGTGATCGGTGATCATGTGCGTGCGCAGAGGGTATGCAGCTGCATACCCTGAAGCTCTTTGAGGGTCGAAAATCGACAATAGAAAAAAACATTTTTGTGCAAGAAAAATAATTAGTACGTATATTAAAATATTTATAATGATAACAAATTATTAAAAATGAGAGAAATGATATCAGACTAACGGCAGTGACAACGTTTGATTCACGTATAAAATCATAATTAGGTGATTGCTAATAATTGCTATGCTAACCACGCATCACAAACATACCTATGGCCGGGTGTTATTAGCAAATTATTAGTTACTAACTACCAAGTATTTGCGAAATACATACTTTTTGTATTATGTCATGGTATTTGTTACAATGTTTTTTTAATTAAACAGTAAAAATTTTCAATATTTGTGTATAGTGTAGGTTTATAAATTTAATTATCAGAATTTGACATGCTTAAAATAACTTTCGGGGCACGCCAGTGTCAGCCCTGGAAAAGGGGCCAGCGCACGCCTATGATCGGTAGAGGGCGCGTTTAGTTCGCGCGCGCACACAAACACGTACATACGCACCCATACATATGAACGTAAACATAATGATAATATAGCATAATAATATTACATATATTATATACAATATATTAGAAACGTTTTGTATAGATATGTATGTATAACGTGCATCTCCTCACCCAACCTGTCGACCGCCACTCACCTGTTTACAATCCCTACCACGTCGCACGGCTCGTTCCACCCGGCGCGGCGGCGGCAAACAACCCCCACCACCGCGGCAACAGCACCGGCGACAGCGACGACGGCGGCAGCAGGTGGTTTTTTTTTCGTCCATCCATCGACTACAGACGACTGCCGTGCCAGTGCAACAGTTTCGTTTGTTCAGTCTTTCTCGACTGTAGTGGTTATCGTTATTGTTATTTCCTCGGCTCGCGATGAGTACATCGTATCGTCGTCGTGTCTTCAGCTATTCACTCACGCATTTGTCTATCCAATCCATGCGTCTTGTCATTGTTTCATTTTGATTTTTTTTCTACCCGTCTAATATTAAATTTATTTATTTTATTATTATTATTTTTTTTTTAAATTCAATTTAAACCGTCTTACTTTTTGACGTTTCTCGAGGGTCGCCTGATTTTTGATTAATTTATTTATTTATCACTAAAACCGATTTCAATTAATAACCACCAAATTGTTATATAATAATTGTCTGGTACAATATCATTATATACTGGAGATTGTGAATCACAACATTGTATGATATATTATTTACATTTGACTGGAAGCGTGCCGAATTACAAGAACAGTATCGTTTGCTGCCAAAAAACCGAAAACGAATTAAAAGGACTATTACAATATCTTAGGTAAGTTTATCACAGTAAATGCTAGTTTATCGCATTGATAAATCGCCGACGATAATAGTAATATTAACATGTGCGTATGCACCACAGATAGTGGGATATATACCTATATTCGTAACTATATTATATTAAGTACTGTGCTTACACAACTACCTAACTGTAATATAGCAGACCTCCGTGGTTAATATTTTTGATTGTATCGAAATCATTTATTTATACCGTTGTTGTACCGGTAGAGATCGTCCGATGTATCATGTACACCTAGTCGTAGTGGTGGTGGTCGGGCACGGGTTTCGTATTATTATTTATTTTGCCTCTAGAATTCGAATTCGCGCTGACACGTGATAATAATATTGTCGCCGTGGTTTGTGCCGGCCGTTATAACGTGCCCACTAAAGTGATTTTTAATCTCCGGGATGTTCAAATGTTCTGGAGGTCGGTCGGTACGATATAGTTTTTTTTTTTGTAGGCCGTTAGCTAGCCATCGGCAGCGACGGACAGCGGAAAAGAGCGAGCGCGCGAGAGACAATGACGGGTCTGGCGGCACTTCCGAGAAACGTCGTCGGGCCGGCCCCGACTACTACAACTCTCGTCGCCGACTGGCCGCCGCCGTCATCGTCGCCGTAGTAGTCCTCGACGTGTAATCGTAGTAGACTACTCGTATTATTATTATTATTATTACTATTATATTTTTAATATTATGGTCAGCACTATGTTGCCGGCGTCGCTGTGGACGTCGTAAAAATCGCGACGGCGGCCGTCCGTGGCGCCGCTTATGGTAATGCGATTTGGCAACGTCGAAGGAAAGTAGGTGGACGATGAGTAGGCAAAAGGTGGAGGTGCTTGTGGAGTTGGAGTAGGAATAAACATCAAAATACGACTGACCCGTCACCCGCGTTTTCTGCGCGTGCACAAATCGTTGATACATATTATTATTTTTATTACCGTCATATTATGGACACGATAGTAAAATGTGCATTGTGCATAATGTAATGTAATATTATTATTGCCGTCGTCAGATTTCGATCGCGAAACGCGCCCGGCTGGTGAGTGGTGACGTCCGCCGCCAAAAAAAATTTTTTTTTCTGACGTGCGTTAAGTAATAACAATTTTTGCTGATAAAAAGGCACGAAAAATACGTTGCGTAGGTAAAAAAACGTGTGCATGATTTTTCATGCCCAAAGATACATTAGAAATTATAAACGTCATCGTTACCTATAAACTTTTTTTACGATGGTTAGGGAGTCGGGTTTTCTGATCTATTGGTTCCAATAATTGTATTCTTTAAAAAAAAAAATTACCCACGAGTAATATTTCCCTCTGTTGCCGTTGCCATTTACGATTAAAGTCGATTTCACGATTGTTTTTATTGCTGTTATCATTTATTATTATTAGTTATTTATAATCATTACTATTATTGTAAGTTACGAGCTACGACCTATCTAACTTATAAGTTAATAACATTCACACACCAAACTGCGCATTCATTTAGCCGCCATACACACACGGGTACGATTACGTCACGCACTCACGCGTTGCTGCTTAACAATATCGTGACGATATTAATAATATGGATTGTGATTATTATAACTTGTGTTTTGCTGTTCAAAATATTTTAAGTACAACAATTATATATAATTTCACGCGTAAACATATTTACTTCCAAACGATCATCTCCATAGTAATCTGTGAAAAATATGTTTTGATTATTATTTTATCTTATTGTTTAGTGCAGGCTTATTAGGTATTCATATAATAAATTATAGGTACTGATCTTTAATTTAATTTAATATAATTCATAATATAAAATATTCTTAAAATAGACAGTAGACAAAAATATGATAGATTTTAGGTACCTAGTTTATAGTATACTGTTTTCTCTCGAATAATAATATTTAAGAACATGTTTTTCTTTTTTAGATTAATTTTTTTAATAAAAAAAAAAAAGTACAGATTTTATATTTTATAACCACTTGCTAAAATTGAAAACCGACAAAAATATCTATTCTGCTCTTTACATAGTATAATGTCCGCGTAACACCCACTGATCATGGTTTAATCAGATTCTGTTTGTTGGTTCTGCTGTAGTAAACTTTTGTTATGTGAACGGCTTAAAGCATCTTAGATGAAAAATATCTACGTTTGGAAGAACGCAACGAAATAATCGAAGAATACGTTTTGCTAAAAGGTTTTTTTTATAGAGTAGTTTTTTGTAATGAGCGTTTCATTTAAATTGTTTGATATAAATCATTGAAGTCGAAAAACGATTATAAACGGCGACGGTTAGCACTGCACAGCTAATGATATTTTTTTTATAAAATTGTATTTATTTTTCTGTTGGGTACTTATTACTTATTACTTTATTAGTAAGTATTAAATAGTAGTAACACCCGTGGGCAAAACAAAATTTTCCCAAAAGTCAAAAACAGTACTATTTATCGCTGTTTATTATATTACTATTTTAATACTGTATCATATTATATGATTATTTTTATTAAAATAACAGTGAAGGATATTTTATTTATTTTCATTTTTGTTACTTTTTTGCTGCACTGCAATTATAACAAAATATGAAGAATTTTTTAAAATTATTTAATTATTGAAAATTAAAAAATTATCTTAATGTAACGGTAAGATAGATCGACGATAAACGATATGCGTATCATTAAATTTTGCCTTTTGGCAATCAGAACATTAAAACAAAAAAAAACAATTTCAAATCTCAACGAAAAACTACTTTGGGTAGGTCATGTAGTTTGTATCAGGCGTTTCTCTCGCGGCGTACTATAACTGCGTTTACAATTGACCTTTGTTTGTGTCACGCTCTCTATGGGGTTTCTGACCGCTAACTAAAAATGTGTGCCTTTTTTTTATTATACTACAATAAGAATCATTGTGTTCAGGAAATCGCCAGTCTTAAATGCTAAATCCGTAATTGAAGTTGTCGATGAAATATGAGTGTAAACTGAAGCGTAAAATAAAATGTTTTATGATAAATATGTCAATACGGATTACGGATAATAATAATATATTAATGATATTGGCACGATAATAATTTCATATGCGTATATTTTTTTCTAAAATCCAAGTTTTAATAATTTGTATTAAAGTAAAATTATTTTACTTGTACACATGTAATATTTGAGATTATGAATTTATGAACAACTGCAATAAGCCAATAAAGATATGGAATTATTTTTCTTTTATTTAACATTGGATTGTATAAGAAATTGGACGCACACAAATAACAAAAAACCATTTCATATTAGATATTCTCATATAAAATCATAAAAAATATTTTCCAGTTTTATTTCATTATTGTAAATCTAATAACATTTGTCCAGTGGCGGGTCGATGAGTTTTCGAATAAAGAATGTGTCTGAGTTCTATAGTTTAGTCAACGATCCAATTGAGATTGTTCTTGCTAAATTCTTCATTAAATATCAAAACTTTTCTCTCGTTCTGTGAATGTTCGAAAAATACAATATAATAACTGAATAACAGTTTCTTGATAATTCAACAAATATGCTTTTACACAGTGACAATAGATATTAAAATAGTATTCCAGGAAACCTTAACGATCACAGGTACACATTACCTATACAAAAAGTATGTAGTATGTAATATATATATATATTAATTTATGGATTTTTAAAATAAACTACAGAATACTCGATATGAAAATATCTAATTTTTCAAATTTTTCAAATTTTCTAAATATTACAATTAAATTTAATCATCATAATATAATATATTTTATAATAATTATATGACTGTTAATCATAATTCATAATAATATTATGATGTATGAAAATATTAGTAGTTGCACTAAACCAATCATACGCATACCCATATTCATATGGCTGTATATTATTCTTTTATTAACAAAAATACGCGTATTTTTAATTTTTCCAGACAACAATATTATAATACCGCATATAGCATAAAAGCGCATTCCCTGCTGGCCGAGACGCACAAAAGGATGAAAACAATGTTCTTGACTTTTTGTTATTATTATTATTACAGTTGTCATGCAATGCATATTTCGTGTGTGTACGTCGAAAATGAGTTTATGCGACCTGACCGACCGAGAGGGAAAATAAAATTCACTCAAAGAGAATGTATAAATATTAGTTTGAAAACACCATGTGTTTCAAATGAGTTTGTCATTTTTTTCCCATTATTATTATTTCTACTTGAATTGAAAACGTGTGTGTACGTATACAATATTATGGTTTATCTGTCCGTACAAGATAGCCAGCATTCGAGATTAAAAGCGAAATGCTGGATACTGGAGACTAGTCGTTTAACCCTTGTTGTGCCAGTCGCCGGACATGTGGTGATCACGTTGAACGTACGTGGTGCGTATAAACGGATCGCCTCTATTTTATAATATTTATAATATATCGTCTTAACATACAAGGTTTTTTTTTTGAACACCTTAACTCCGCACACATCATAAATTTATTATATTTATTTTAAATACAATATAATTGTATTATGTTATTAAAATTAAATAAAAATAATATTTTAGAATAAAAAGGTAAAACCGGAAATGGCTAAAACAGACTAATCTAAACAAATAATAATAATCATGATAAAGACAATTTACAACAAACATTGTCGCCGTCGGTAAAATAAAATATAAAATATCTAATGTAAATTAAAATTAATTTGGTTGTCGTTATATAATTCTATTTTTTTTATTTATATTATATTATTTTTTTGTTGTGTTCTAATTATCCTACTTTCATTATTATTGGCGGAATTCATTTGTATATAAGAATCCGTCTGCATGGCTGATAAATAATAGTTGATGAAAACTCCAATATTTGAATGTGCTGAAGTAAATAAATTACCAAATTTGGCATGAAAAGACTCACAGTTGTTTATTAATTTTAACAATTATATTTTAAGCTACCTACTACTACTCAGAGAATGTATAAAGAACTGAATTAGTCCCGTAAACGTTACACACTAGGAAAAAAAAAATTGGATATTACCTATAGGCTATAATATTCTATCAATTTTATATTATATCAGTTTTATGGCATATTGTGTACTTTTGGGGTTTTAAATATTTTTAGAATGCGGAGTTACGGTGCGTTCGTTTTTTTCGACCGTGCTGAGATACGGTGCATGCGGAGTTACGGATTCACAAAATATTTTTATTTATGCGGAGCTACGGTGCGTCCGTATAAACATCTCAACTGTATTTTATTATTTCTTGTGGTCGGCAATTAATATTGGCTTTGCTTAAATAATAATGTACTCACTGTGATGTTATATAGTTATTTCCATTTCGTCGAATTCTTCACGACAATAATATCGTATTATGATACCATGATAAACAAAACGTACGTGTATTTATAAACGTATAAAATAATAATAAATTTGTTTTGGAGAGGGGTGGTAGAATTTTAAACCGCACCGGGAACCCGTGTCTGGTTGCTTTCTAATTCCAGTTGAAGACGGGATATTATGATAAAACAGTTACAAGCAATTAGATATAATTAGTATTTTACTATTTATACAATCGAAATTATTTCATTATTATTCAATATAAAATAATGCTGTAATGTATTTTTTTATCTAACAGTTTACTCGGATTTCGTCAATATAACTTATAACTTGGCGTATCAATGATCTTAGTTCATGCAGGTCATTTGGTTCGCATAGTTAATACGTTATATTGTATATTTATCTATGAGTTTATGATTACCTCCTCGATCTCTCTCCGATACTCTTCACCTTTTATACTTACTATTTTTAAACAAATATTTTTCCTACGAAGTACGAACAAGATATAAAATTCACATTTGTAATTATTACAGACAGTCCTTTGATTGAGAATAAAAATAAACAGTAATCAAAGAAAACGCTATGCTCGACTTGCAGTCGTCGCCGAGATCAGGATTCATGAGAGTTTATACGACCAATGAGTATTATTATATATTTATATATATCTATTCAATTACGGCTACATTGAAACTCTAAAAGTTGTACGTAGTAAATCTACGCTCGTTTTTCAAGTCGACAAGAAAATATTCAAATAACGTAAAAAAATATCATTTTTTGTATTTACAAACGACATTTTTGATCTAAAACTGAAAAGTAGAAGAAAATGGATATAATTAATTTTGTGAATTATTCTGAAGTGGTATAATAATATAACATAGTCTTATTGTAATATTGTTGTGTAGGATAAACAATGATAGGCGGCGAATGCTGGTGTAGTAATATTTTTTTTATGTATCTATTACTTCGTTTATATGATGGCGTTAAAACGCTCACATTATGTAGTTTAATAATTTAAAACCGATTTAATTTCAAATCGTTTTAACGCCATCATATAAATGTAGTTATGGTACGTGATATATTTTATTTTGAAACATGAAAAGTGGCAGCCCGGGCACGGCAATAATATACTACACCACGGAATGAATGACGAAAACGGGCCGCCGCCGATCAAATGGTAGAGGATAATAAGTAATAACTAGAGACCGGAATTGTATAAGTGCATTAAAAAAATGTGCTAAATATGATGAAAATTACAAAATATTCGCAATGATATGCACAAAAACTTTTAAAATATATGCAATAGGTTAGTAAAAGTAATTAATAAACATGTAAACAAGACGATTAAACCAGATATAACTTAACGTCTATCATAAACCACGGCTATAGCTATCTAATTATTTATTTTCTTTGATAACAATTAGCAGCATATTAAATATTAGTTAAGTATATTATTTATTAACAATTTTTCAGTGATAATTTCAAATGAATCGTTGTTGATATTAATTATTGTTCATTCGAAAAGCGATTACAAGCAAAATGCCGCAGTCCGCGTGTGTGGAAAATGCTGTCATGTGAGGTTGTAGTTGTAGTCGTATTGTTGTGATTATTATTTCAATAATCGACATGACATGTCGTTGTCGACCGTCGTGGTGAATTCAATTGTGTACATTGTGCAGGTTCTTTCTCATCGATGCTCTGGACGTGTAATACTGAGATTTCGAGGGGTCCCGAGTATAAACGCGAATATTGTTGATAACAATAATTTATGGGCATACATTTGTGATGATAATATGTGTGCGTTAAACATGTTATTCGACCAAGATTCTGATTTTCAGACACACGTGTATGTATCGGTTAGACTCTAATGTATAATCGTTTAAGGTAATGTTGCTGCCGCCGGAAACGGTTTTTGTTTTTATAATGAAAATACTTTTTTGTCCTATTAGAGGCGTAGATCCATAAATCGTTGTCATTTTTCAGAATTTCCAATAGTCTTCGTCTCTTGTCTTCGATCTAGATCACTATTCACTACAGACAAGAGCACCGTAACACTGGACTATACGGTTTGAACACCAACCGAACCGACTTATAATCTGTACCTGCGTAGATCCCGGAATCTTTTTCTTTTATTTAGTTTATTACGCTCTGGCACATGTGGGAATTCACATAGCATATGTTCGGGTGTCCTATTAATTGTGCAAGAATACAAATATTTTTCAGAATATTTGTTATTATCGAATCAGCAGCTATACACAATACAATAAAAAAAGGTTCGTTTTGCCTGAAGAAAACGGTCTATTTACGATGATCCTACTACGAGTATATAGACGTCGAAACTCGGCGTCTCGGTGTTCTTTTTATGTGTATAGCTACGTTTCAATAGTGAAATGGATAATAATGGCTTTTTATAATTTATACGTTATTTTTATCCAAGCAATTTTTTTTTTATACGTTTACCAAGGGACCGAATTCCATGGATTTTAGACATTTTTTCGGTTATTTTATTATAGGTAGTCGAAGTAATTTTATATAGTGGTCGTCACGAGTTTCAGCCACTTATAGGAGGGTGTGTGTTTGGTTTTTACGGTTCTACGTGCCTGTGCGTAAACTGTGGTCAATTTTCGTCCTTGCAGTACGTGTTCTATAGATGGGTCGGCTGGGTGTGGTGGTGATTTAGTAAAGCAGTGCTTCTAAACCTGTGGGCAGGAACGGCGCTAGGATTTGCGGGGCCCCGGGCAAAATAAAAAACAGTCACATTACATATTATCCAAACTAACTAATCTCTGAACAGTATAAAATATCATTTAAGAACTGCGGGGCCTTGATTAAAATTTTAAAATCGCGGGGCCCGGGGCAACTGCCCCGATTGCCCCCTCCCTCACGCCGTCCCTGCCTGGGTGCCTTGGCTATATGGCTGGGGGGGAGGTTAAAATATTTATTTCATTTAAAATATTTTCATTTATTTATCATAGTCGACAATATATTATGATCAATCATTGCCGATGATGTCTAATGTTAGATTACTGTTATTAAATAATAATAAAACTGTTAGGGTGGGGAGGGTATTGACAGTTTTACATTAAATTTGGTGGGCGTGGGCCCTATAACAATTAATAAGGTTGAAAAGCATTATAGTAAAGCATCATAATAATTATCGTGTGTGTGTGTGTGTGTGTGTGTGTGGTTTATCTCGTTCTCTCGAAAATCGCAATTCGTTTCTCCCCACAACGTGGTGTGTACCGTGTATTTGCTATTCACTGCAAATCACCGGTGCAGCAGTCGTATTATAGGTATTCATTACAACACTATAATATAGCGGCGTGGTGGTACACAATCTGAGGCGGCGGCGGCGATGCTTGTGCCATTGTACACGACAACAATAATAAATCCGCAGTTTCATTGGGGTTTGCGGTCGGTCATTTTAAATGCTAAACCTATATAAAACATTATTGTTGCCGTTGTATTATTGCCTAAATATTATTGTCATACAGCGTTGCAGGTGTATAAATGCACGAGTTTCATGGGCATATACGATTACACTCACTGCCCCGTTGTAATATTGTATAGGTACGGTGGCGGTGTGTGCAATTATGTAAATCGTATTACTGCACACGACCACCCTGCGAATATGGCGTCGGCAACGGCGGACGCGCTGATGCGCTTTTCTACTCCGTTGTGGATTTCTATTATGATCAAACATTTTTTTTCTCGTATAATATATTAATATAATTGGCGACACGGGGCACGTGCCAACCGCAGTCACATGACGCTCGGCTCGCCGCCGACCCGCCGACGCCGCTGTGTGTGCTGACTGGCGGGATGTGGGGAACGGCGGTCTGCGGTCTGCGATTCGATGCGCGGGTGGTGTGGGGCGGCCCTTTCCCGTTTAATTTCGCACACACTTACCCCGGCCCGCCGGATCACCCCTTCCCCTTTCACAACCTCCCAGCTAACCATCTGATAACCCTCCCCTCGACGCACAAACTCGCGTTCCCGTTCCAGAGGTATTTTTAATAATATCATTGTTGATATTACCGACGATCTTACGCACGTAGGGTAACTAACGGGCGATTGATTGTGAGGAACCCTCTCGCGTGACGTAGAGATTAATTACTGCATCGATTAATGATAATATTGTTATGCCGGTATTTGGCGACGGCGGTGCAGCGCGATGCATATCGCTGATGCAGCGTGTTCACCTGCATCCAGTGTGTCGCGGTCGTCGTCGCTACTGCCCGGTTGGATGACTAGGGGACGCCGCGTCGTCAATAATTTTAATAATATTAAGAATAATACTTAAAATAGTACTCTTATGTAATATGATGTGCCACTCACCTGTCATCGTGTTCCTCGTATAGACAAATAAAAACACCTGCAATCAGTTCACTACATCGTCACAACTATCGGTTGTGTGCAAAAATAATACGATATGAACTGGAGTGCAACATTGCGACCAAGTCGAGCAGTGCGTAACAATTTCGTGACTGTATTCACCGCGGAACGACTAACGGTGGTTAGAGTTTGTAGATCAGTAGAAAAAAACCGAACTACAAGACGACAATATAAGTCAATAACCATCAACCAATTGTTATATTTTACTGTCTTTTGTTTGTCGGCAGTGGCTATAGAAGGAGTGGCGGAGTGGACTTCTGAGTGTCCGGTGCTAAATCGCATGCATCGATAAAATATCATATTAGAACCACGCGAACATAGGCGCAAATACGGGGGCTTAGGGGGTATTAGCACACCTAATTTTAGAAATTAGCACCCTCAAATAATGATCTAATGTTCTTATGTATCAAAAACGTCATCTTTAGAAAAAAAAAAAAAACTTAAATGATAAAATGCATAGCATGAGCACCCTTAGTTATTTTTATTGAAATTGCGCCTATGCACACGAATGTGCCGGAGTGTAGGCTCTCGGGGTCTGCCGTCTACAATGGTTGATAATATAATTATTCATGAAGATAATTCGTAATGCACGTGTCACAGGCACTCTGCGAGGTTCACTCCCGTTGGTGCGTTTGATGTCCCGTTGCCGTCGTCGTCGACCGTTGCGGCGGATATGTTTGGCTGTCGGGATGCTCACCGTCCTGGTTGCTATATACTTACTGCCGAATGGACGAACGAGTGCGTCTGTGTGTGTGTGTGTGTGTGTGTGTGTGTGTGTGTGTTTTGTTTGACTTTTCGCGATATCGATTCAGCGCGCGTCGTATACTCGTTTGTCCACGTTATTGTTATATAATATTATTAGCTTATATTATTATGTAGGTATATCGCATTACCACCCTGCACCGTAACATCTTTGTTTTATCATAATTGTTATTAGGATGTTGTGGTGGCAGAGGGAGAGGAGGAAGAATAGTATTAGTAGTAGTAGTAGTGCATAGTATATTTTTCGCCCTTCAGGTATGGTGATGAAGCGTATTAAACAAACCATCGGTTTTTGGTATATTGCGTGTTTCCCCAATGATTTATAAACTACCGATGTATATTTAATTACCATGTGTACATAGTCCGATGTATAGTGTAGGTACCTACCCAATAATGTCGGCTATTGATGTAATAAAATAATAATAACGTTTTTTCATGTCGACGGCATGCCAAAAAAACAAACCATGTTCATGATGATAAAATTATATGTGTTTTATGAAATTCTTGAATATTTTATGAATTTATGATTTGATATTTATTGTTATCAATTATCAACCATCATTATAATTTAAACTTATAAATAGAAAATTAGGAAATGTCACGCGAAGCTTTAAAATCATAAATTTATAAAAACGGTATAGATGGTAATTTGTCTTTTATACCTTGGTATAACCTCAAAAAAGTAATAATTATCCGAAAAATGTTTACAATTTATAACGCGCATCATAATTTCATAACACAAACCATTATTTCATAACGCCCACCACTAAAATTCCCGAGTCGGTACTATAAGGTGTTATTTATTTTATCGCTGTGTAATATGATGTGGTAACGTAACGTAAATTGGCGATATTTACCACATCTCAATACTAGCCACCCTGCATCGTAACATCATTATTATCATCATAATAATTGTCAATAGGCAGTTGTGATGGCAGAGGAGAGGAGTATATACTCTTCGGATATAGTGATAAAGCGTGCGAAACTTACCATCGGTTTTTTAGTATATTGCGTATTTTCCCAAAGATTTTTTAAACTACCTATGTATATTAAATTACCAGTGTACATAAATCCGATGTATAGTGAAGGTACTTACACAATAAAGTTGGCTATTGATGTAATAAAATAATAATATCGTTTTTTCATGTCGACGGCATTATGTAACTCTATATATATATATATATATATATTATTTTGATGATCGATAACTGTCGTCGGTATATTTGCAGTTAGACAATATAATACCATTTCCCAACGAATAAAACATCGGGTCTATACCGTTTACGTGTCTTGCATGTTACGTGAGTTTTAAAATTAATATGTGATTGTGTTGGTAGGTTAAGGTAGGTAGACTTTTTTTGTGAGTTAAGATGCATTTTTATCTCTAGAACACTTCCTCGTCTTTATACTACCATGGTAGTATAAACAATCAAGATATCAAAATCGTGAAGTATAAAAAGTTCTCATTAACATTGAAAGTGGCGTAAGTTTTGAAAGTTAAATTAATTAATGCTTTAAGAGGCTGGTGAAGTGATTTTAAAAGCAGTTGATTTCAGTACCTATTTATTAGTGTTTAGATATTATAGATATGGATAGCACAACACTGCTATAGCTCGTCGTTATCTTGGTGATATCGTATAATCGTTTGGCCACCAATGTTTTTATTTTTATTCAATACAATTTTTTTCACGGTCAGGTGAATAAGTTAGTTACTGTGGTTTTGTCATATTGAAAAACATAACAATTGATTACTGATATTATTTTATTTAATAATATCATGGTGACAATATGCTAAGCAGTGATATAAATTATACGCATAATTTTATCAGTTTATCACTTATAAATTACTAACGTAGTTTATTTCAACATTGTATGCCGCGGTCGCTCTTTTCCTGTTTGTACGTTAACAACCGCAGAAATTTCACTGACTAGTGTTGAGTGAATGAGTGACCAATTAATTAAGATAAAAGACGAAAACCAGATTTTGATTGTTTCTCTAATTACTAAGGTTTGATTTATCATTTAATTATGCCCTATATAAATCCAATGATGAGTAGTGCAGCCTGATTATGTCGATCCGATTAGTTGTTTTTAATTTAAATCTGTTGTTAATACTTTAAGGTAAATATTAAATTAATTAACATAATTAAATATTAAAGTGTATCAAAAGTGACCGTACCATCAAGTACAGGCAGTTAATAATGTAAAATTATATAATTATTTTGTTTTTAGATATAGTGTCTGATGTCAGTATCATAATATCAAAACTATAACTTTTCTCTGACCATCAGATATAATAGCTATATACTAAATAGTATCCACTATTATATTGATGACTATTTTTTGTAATGAGGACGTTGAAAATTTCAATAATTGTTGTTCCACGGGTTGTGCATGCACTTTTAATCCGACATTTTCGAAATAAGACTAGGAAAATTCATTTTTACCTTATTATTGACAATAATTGCATCGGGGACTAGGGTCATTGACTAGGTACAAGAAATTTATTAAAATTATTACATTGTGTAACAGTGTAACACGTTGAGAAACATATAACTATAGTAATGGAAAAAATAATGCATATTAAATTAATATTAATACATTATAGGGTGAATACATTGTTCAATATTTGAATAATAATACATTTCCAAATTGTATTGTGAAGTTCTGTATGGCTAAGGAATTTGAGAACATGAGTAATTAATGATACTAGTGTTAACGTTTTCAGCTAGATGTTGGTTTAAATTATACTTGAATCGTTGTAGTTCTTTTTCAGGCTATTATATTGTGTTGTAGCACGTGTACTACATTGTGTGTGTAATATATCGCCGCCCATCGTATACATACCTACATACCTACCTATTTTTCGCTATTGGAAAGTGACGGGGTTGTAAAGCCTACCGACCAGGAGTATAATATGTACGGTTGTTTCGGTTTAGAAATACGGTCATTGTGTTGGAAGTCACCAAAAAGACAGCTTTTGTGATTGAAATCTCTATACGCGTTCGGGTTCCGTCCACACGGGGGGTCTTGCGTGTAGGTTGTCGAATCCCGTAGGGACGGCTCTATTATACGCCTTTTCGGTAGGTAAAATATACTCTGCAGTGGCGTAGACGATTCAATGGCATATACGATATATATTTACGCCCATGGATTGTAAACCTTATTCTTATATGTATATACAATTTTAGTACGTCAAATAAGTTAAGGTTATGGTGGTGTGTGTTTCTCAGAATATTAGGAATATAGAAGTACAAAATATAATATAGTTGGTTATAGTAAAATGTAATAGGAAAACGAATACGATTTAATATTTATTTTTATTCCATATTGTTTATATGACTAATCGATTGTATCGTATGTATGCGTGTACGATGTATACGGATTTTAAAGTACTTTAAATGACTTGATGCTAAATTAATTATTACACCAGTTCGCAGTCGCACTGCCGTGAACGACTAGTGCGTGAGTTCGGACTATACAGCAGGCCACTGTGGCAGGATTTGACTCTACCAGTGTATACTTATTAATTATATTATTATTATACTCGACGGGAAAGACCTGATGGTCCTGGATGTCCGTGGACCCCGCCGCCGGTGTCCGATACCGAAATGCCTGCGGAAATCCATTTGTGTATACCCTCGCCATGCTTTTGGTGCGGACGCCATGTTGGCAGATGGCAGAAAATAAATTCTGCGTGTGTATGTGTGAGTGTGTAACGTGTGTGTATAGGTATACAATATAATAAAACATAATGTATCATTTAATCATTTGTAAAAGGTAATTTATATTTACCCGCGGGACGACAGCATATATAATATAATATGACGTAGCGTCATATAATAATATAATATCGATCCTTGCCAATCGAAAGAGCACATCCACGCGCGTGCATTTCAGCATTTGTATCATTATTTATTTTTCCTTGAAACTTTATCTCGTTGTAATAGATGTAAAGACACGCGACGGGGAACCCGCGCCATCAGAATTCCCGAATCTGAGTAGGATCGAATTACGCACGTAGTTTTGCGCGTGTGTCGAGGTAGACTGGTATAGACTCGTGTCATAACGTTTGAACGTCTTGACAAGGGATCTTTTTCGTGCGACCGATTCGACAGTGCCGAGTCGATGACGGCCGTCTTGGCTTCTTGCAAAAACATAATAATATATTTCGAAGAGTTTGTAGTCGTAAAATAATAAATCGTACATGTTTGTAGTGAAAAACTGTTTTGAAACGAATTCCGGAAAAAATACCTAGATATTTTTAAATAATTAATATTAATTGTTTTGGCGTGGCCGTGATTAAAAAATGATACTATCTCAAATATATTATAACTTATAAGCTTCAATAATGTACACTATTAAAATGTGCACTATGAGATTAACATTAGGGTAGATAAAATAATTTTTGTCAGTAGTTTAAAAAATTAAAAAAAGAGTGATGTACCTTACCTATAGTGATATTCATTTAAATTAGTAATAAACTACTAAAAGTTGTTTTCTAGTGCATGTACCTTCATAATATAAATCTAGTCTAGTAGGTACGCCTATAAATACTGTATACTATATAAAATATATCATAGTTAAATATAGTCACTTTTTTAGGGGCCGGGGGGGGGGGTAACGGTTGGTAAATTTTGAAATATATTTAAGGAAACTAAATTATAGGTAAGGTTATTATTAGTATTATGAGGTTCCAACTAATATAATTTTTAAAACTGTTAATGCATCATATTGTGAATATTCTGCTTTGACAGTTATTTATATTAGCAGTTTACGTATGTATTTTTTTACATATTATCATTGTTTTGTATCCCACGTTTATAACTAAAATTCAATTATCCGTTCAAATGACATCATTTTAAATTTCTTATATCGCTATTTTTTTATACTAAATGATGTTGAAATATTATTTGATTTGCAGAAAAACATTTTGATCAATGTTAATTTGTTTTTATTTCTTAAAGACTTAAATAAATTATTTATTTATTTTAATAATAATATTTTAAATAATTATAAGCACTAATGAACTAGGTAAGGTTCATGCATAATAAATAATAAGCTACCCCCTAGTCGCTACCAAATAAAACAATATGAATCTCGGTCCATGTATTTTGTTTATATTTTTTTTTCCTGGTAGAGGAGGGTTGCAGTTTTTCTTTGATTTAAATATTTTGAACAGTAGATATCATTGTTTTAACATTAGTAAAAAAAAAAAAAAAAATAATCACTTAACTAAATATCCACACAGTCATATCAAGTTTGAAGTAGTGTCACTGGACACCCTCTTCTATCACGACATCAAGCCTTGTAAAAATCTAAAACCATCGAAATTACTTATTGTATATATTTATTACAGATTGTATATTTTATCGTTTATAAAGATATCATTGTAATAGTTACAAATTAAATACAGTGAAAACTCTCTATAACGAATCTGAAGGGACCATGTGATTTCTTTGGTTATTGAGAGTTTTCGTAATAAAGAATAATTAATAGGTTTTAAATCAAACCAACCATTATAAGTTAATTTAATGTTATTTACGTAGTATAGAGTTTTTCGTTGTAACGAGTTTCGTTCTAAAGAGTTTTACTGTATATTTATGAAAAAAAAAACTGCGTTATCACCAGACTTTACATGGCCATAGTCACATATTATTATGATTGGTCACGATTTCCATTATGATAGTTGATAAACTCAGATAAAGTATTAACATATAAACGTGATCGATGCGCGCCCCTGTTTCCTAAAGATCGACAATAACTTTAATAATTACAGTTTATCGTCCCCATACGGCCATACGGGTCGTAAATATTCAAATGTTTTTGACGTACCTACGCATGTGTTTTAAATGTCCTTGGTATTGATGATGGTCAAGACATCTGACTAATCTTAGTCCTCGATAATGGTATTTGTATGTAGTTGCAGCTTAGTAATTTAATTAATAATGGTAATCACTAATTATTAACATGTTGTAAATATTTAATGCCTAGTAATCATAATTAAAACAATTATGTAGGGACTAATCAGTCCAACCCATTGGATATACAAAAATGTACAGCCTGGGTCAGTGTGGGTTACAATTACAATTGTCTCTAAACAGTATACGGCAATATGAGTAAGTAAATACGAGAACATTTAAAAAAGAAATTTTTTCTACCCGAGTTAATAATAAATATTAAATATATTGCTACATGGTAATAATAATAATCGATAAAATGTATGCTTACGAAAATAGCTCTTTCTTTCTCGAGGGTTATAATCGGTTTTTATTGTGGTTATTGTTTTTTGTGTTACCTTTTCGATTCATCGTTATTTTACACCCCTTCAATATTTAGAGAAAAAAAACTTTAACTATTTACTTCTATATTTACTGTCTATATCTGATATTATATGCTTGTTTTGTATGAGATTTACTTAACTCATTTTTATCGATGCGTGCTGTATAAATATTACTAAATTATATGGTTTTTGCTTTGTCCAATATACGGTAGTCGGATATCGTCATATAACTATCAACAGAAAACCTAATGTATTTTACATGATTATTATAATTAAATTTGAGCTATTAAAATAAATTTAGAAACGGCCACTCATGCCTCCTTGAACGTTATTATCAGCTTTGAATAGTTTTGATGATTGCAAATAATTTGAATAAAACCATTTCATTTTACGGAAGTTTTTCTTTAGATTTTATGCATAATAATTTGAAGAAATTTCCCTTGCACTCTACCACATGGCCACATTATATTCTAAACAGTTAATATGGAATCTTTGGAATTTAGATAACCATCAAATTATGTACTTTTGGCTTTTGAGAATTTGTTTAATTTTATTATTCGGTGTAATTAATGCGAATTCCTTATAATGCACCAGTCTCTAAAATTATAACATTTCATTTTAAATTTTTGCGTTTATTAGAACTGAGCTCTATAAACTTGGTTTCGGTATCTCGATTTATCGGAATATTGCATTGTTCCATTTAGCCAAATGTTACTGGTGTCAGTTCCGCTTAACAATTATGAAGTTCATGTCTGTTAATGGAATTACGTAATAATCAATTACAATATCGACGCTTGGTATTAATATATTACGTTTTATTGCTTTGGTAAATAATCGAATGGCATTGGAAACTTGTGATTTGAATTTAAGTACATCGTTTTGTCATAATATTCCATATAAATACTCTTAATAAATCTATACCGATATTTTGCTATTATGCCCAAGTAAAATACTATGTACTATGATATCCGTTGAATCGTGGACGCAAGCCTGTTTCTTATATATATATATATACATATATATTTATCAAATATATGAAAAAAACTGTCCGATTACGTTTGATCGGGCGTATATCGATTGCGCCGAAATGACCTTTTTACCTGTGAAAAATCTATTGATTCCGCCGGCTATCGACTCCGCCGAAGTTTTCTTTTTATTGATTCCGCCGGTTAATATTTGTAAATTATTTATTTTAATGAAAACAAAATATAAAAGGCTTAAATTAATATACAATTAATTTTCAATTCACTCGTAAAAACACTCGTAGTCTTAGAGCATTACCTAAATATATAACTTGAATTTTGAATTCTCCAACTATACTAAACGTCTTAATCTCCCCTAACATATTCTATAATAATATACGTATAGCTATCGCATATTATCGTGTCGGTTTTATCTTAATCAATATAATCTATAAAATTGTATCGAAAAGAGACATATTTTATTACACGTAGGTACATCGGTATTAGAAATAAAAGTAAATATTGTACAATATGTTTTGTGTCCAAATGATCAACATTTAGTGACAGTTGTAGTCTTCTTCGCGTGTTGCATTATACATATACCAGATACCTCGACACCTCGTGTTAAAAATGAATTTTGAAATCGTTATTAATGAAAGAAAAAATCAATTAATATCATATAAAAGTTTTAAATTTTATAACAAAGCGTACGTAAAATATTTAGACGCCTATAAATGGCAATGTGTCAATAAAAAGTGCACTGCAAAAATTTATGTTGATCGTGATATGAAGATGATCGTAAAAGATGAGAGCTTACATTTTACTTACAAACTTTAAAAAAATTGATTTAAAAATACATAGTCGGCGGAATCGATAGCCGGCGGAATCAATAAATAAAAAAGTTCGGCGGAATCGATAGCCGGCGGAATCAATAAATAAAAAAGTTCGGCGGAATCGATAGCCGGCGGAATCAATAAATAAAAAAGCTCGGCGGAGTCGATAGCCGGCGGAATTGATATTAAAACGGCGGAATCGATAAAACCCCGTTTGATCGATCATAAATACTTTTCAATGTTTATATTATACCTCGTATTATACCTATCATACCTATTATAATTAATTTACATTGTACCATTGTATACATTTTTTTGTTTAATTGGGCTAGGAGTAATGACACTAAAATATGCACCTTCAAACAGATATTTTTTTTTAACGCTTATATTTTTTAATCATCTATAACAATATTATAACAATAGCGATTGCATTTATTTCGATTGTACTTTAAACTTACTGTGGTTGTTAATTCCGTTAAATTGTATTTTTGAAACTATAATAGGTACTCGTTAATGCATTACTCATTAGTAATGTTACTACTTATAATTATTATTATTGTAACATAAATACTATAATGTACGAATAATACCCGCCACTGCGTGTACCACTAACGTGATAAGGAAATATCTGATCGTTCTCAAAACCAAGATACGGTTCACAAACACTACACAATTACTTATACATTCTATTATGTAACATAATGTTAACATATCAGATTTCAGTGCTTTATGTCGTGTGTATTATATTGATTTTAGTGACTTATATAAGAACACACCAGTGGCATGTAAGTAATAGGCAAACAGTTTTATTAGATATCTTCGAGTCGTCCATGCAGGAAACGCGAAAATTAAAGAAAATCGATGTACCTATAATCTATATAATATACGAACTCAGTTGCTATTGAAAAATATTTATAATGTCTGCGTATATTTGAATTGAAATATTTTTCACCACGTATTATTGTATAAACCAAGTATAAACCCTTTCAAAAAACATACAATTTGTTAATCTCTTCCATTGAACGACATTTTATACGAAAATCATTAAATTCCGTGGCACATTTCATATTATGTTACATCGAGTACCTATGCGTCTTTTATTATACTTTGTCGTTCGTTCCGTTGTCGGTCGCAATGCGATTTTATTTTTCAGTAGAAACAAAAATTTTATGCACCGTTGTAGGTTTTTGTGTACTACAATAATGATGTAATACACGGAATATAATTCCCCCACGCTTACATTACTCCATAATATACGTATTGTATAACAATAATTATAATATTATCGACCGTCGAATATGATAATTCGGAGTGAGCACTGAACAAGAGTAGTGTTATAATTCGTAATGGTCGTCCATACTGTATTTGATATCTTGGTAATAATGATAATAAGTGTTTTATTTTATTTTAAATTTTGCCGTACAAAACACTGGGCTGCAAATTGTCTCGACGAATCGGCAACACCGCATTACTTATACCATAATATGAACACAGTAGCCGGTTATAACAACAGCGACACACTATAAAATATAATATTTTACGAGCGGCCTCCCCGACGGAATGTCGATCTCGGTAGCTGTTGGTAATCTCTGCGCTGCACGTCTACAACAGAACGACGATCGTTGCACCTGCTGCTTTTGACCATATCTTTACCTTTTATTGCTATTTTTTTTTAGGGTTCCTATTCACTTATTATTATCGATTCAATTTGATTTCGTTTTTATATATTCAAGGCTGCACAAAAACTACCTATTGACGTAGATATTATCGGCAACCAATAAACCTGATATTATTTGGGTACACCCATATACCTACCATTATACCCATATACTCAAATTTATTATTTAGATTCGTTTAATATTGAAAGTAATTGATTAAAATTGTTTCTTTAAAGAACTAAAATGCGTGCATTATTTGTCTCCAATCAGTCGATAAAACAAATAATATAATAATGGACGTTCCGAAAACTGTTAATTTATGCCAATGGTTGTAATTTTATTTGATATTACCCCGTTTGCGGTCGCCTTCGCATATTTTTACATTACATCGATAAGTAGGTATGCTTACTTTTTACCGCTCTTTACGCCGAAATTGCAATTATTTGCTACAATGTTGTTTTTTTATTATTCATCATTTTATTAATATTATGCGTATAAAATATATATAAATATGTATATAATAAAATATTAATAATATTGTGCCCAACCCATTGTTTGCTCCCATCTAAACGTAAACCATTAAAAACAACAATAGTTGATGATGATAAGTTATATTATAATATTATATATTTTGTAATATAATCATTAATAAATGATTCATTATGATGGATAATTTTTTCAGAGATGGTGGATGATGGTTGGGGCGCTGTAACTACGTACATTATATACATTTTTTATAGCACTGAAATGCAATTGTGTGTGTGCGTGTGTATATTTATATATATATATATATTATATTAATGTACTTATTGCATAATATATAATATTAATAGTAATTTTAGAATACACGTTCATGGCCTCATGGGGTAATAGGGGTGGTGGTGGCGTCAGCATCAATGCAGTAGGGGTGGTTGTGTACCTTTGTCGGTGTTGGCCGTAAATACAAATTACACACACAGACACACACACACACATATATATATATATATATATATATATTTACGTGATGCTGAGGGAAGAAATATGCTTGCAGCGGTAGTAGCATTGGTGCAGGATTCAACCTTGCTAATGCAACTCCCGGTGTGACCTACATAAATCAACCCCCTCGACCGGCCTTTGCTTTCGTCACTTGTTGCTTTAGTAAAGACTACCCCAATATGAAAAGGGCACCGGTGGTGTTGAGTGCAATTACGGATGATGCGATTATTAATTTTAGTGTTCAACCCATAGTGGTAATAATAATAATAATTATTATTGTTATAACAATAATCGTGTGCAATTATAGTAATATTTATTTGATACAATTTTGTTTTCATTTTTGATGTACATACCTACATGTTTCGTATTTGGTAAAAAGTAATGTATGATATTAAATCTGAAACACAATAGGTATTAGGTAACAACCCCACCATGATGTCATTAATGTAACGAATGATAATATAGTACATTCTCGATATGTGATCCTCAATGTATAGGTAACGTCGATGTGTATTGTAATAATATTATATCGTTGTAGTTTCTTAACATAATTAGTACCTAATAACGGCAAAAAATGTTTACCTCTGAAAATGCCTATTACCATAATTTTGTACTCTAGCCTCTAGGGGTATTTTTTCAATAACATAATAAAACAACGGTTTTTGCTTAAAACAGTTATATATTGTTTCTTTTATTATATTTTGTGCTTATTTATAAAATAACTTGCTATAGAGTATAGACTACTGTGATCCTAGAACTTTCTGTGTATTCAGTGTATTCGTCGATATTTTATCCTCGTGTACTCATACAGCTGTGTTATCAGAAAAAATCCCACTATTCCCTGCATAATAAAATATTATAATATATTATGTTGTACCTATATTCTATCGCTTTTATTAAATTTATATTGAGAATTTTATTTTTTCATATTATAGGTAAGCATTATAAAACATTTTTGTATATTATCTATTTAGTATAGAATACCTATAGTTATTCAAGAATTTGACGATGTGTACTTATACATATTAAATTATTATCGTGTTCACAATATATTAACTTTTACTGTGACGCTATATGATGTATAATAAGTAGTACCTAACTACCTTTTTTTTTTTTTTTTTTTTTATTAAACAACTATCCGCGGCGTCTATGGCCATTGGATGTAACAGTACATTATATATTAGTATATTTACATATTACATTAATATTTAAAAAGATATACAAAGTGATTTAGTATTTAAAACAAGACAAAGTAGTAATAATTAGGAGTTAAGTGAATAGTATTATTTACAATTTACAGTTTGTTTATAAGATTCGTTTGTCTGAGAAACAGTATGATCGTGTGTATATTGTTGGGGTCCGGGTTGAGTGCTTCAGCAAGGTGGTTGGATATTTGATATAGCCTTCTTTCTTTGTCGTATATTCTGCATTCGGTTAAGATGTGTTTCACAGTAAGTAGTGTTCCGCAACATGTGCAAACTGGGGGGTCTTCCTTCTTCATTAAGTGGGAGTGTGTAAGGTGTGTGTAACTACCTTTTTTTAAAGAAAAAAATAGGGCCTGGTGGGAACTGACTATCACACAATTATACTGCCATCACCCTGTACCGGTTGTATCTTTCTACCTATATGCAACCGCCAATCATCAATACATCAATACAATATACAAAATAATAAATTCATTGGTACGTATGGAAAATTGGTTGTGTTAACATTTGATGCAAAAAGAATTATTTCAGTCCTAAGGATGTACACTAAACCAATTGCTTCCGCATCCCGTATGCATGTTAAATATTTTGAATGTACACATATTTATATTATACTCAAATGTATTATTTAGATTCATTAAATAATCAAAGAAATTTAACTGGATAAAGAGGCGGTCGGGTGTTGTATACTCGTCTGGCTTCGCTCGCCCTGAATCAAGCCTACGGATAGTTTATAGTGTGGTGTTTAATTTTCGTAATAATTTAAATGCAACTTTTTCGCTGGTTTTTTTAGTTCTTCTTTACGCTTGGAGTAACTTTCGAGAAAATTGTTTCAATAGTATTTTCATAATTCAAACTTACTACATAAAGTTTTTGATTTCTTGTATGCGATTGTTGTGCACGATACTTTTAGACCTATTTTATTACTAAAGTAATTTATTCATATCACTTGCAATTTACTACGTTGACAATTTATATCACTTCCTACCTATAAAATGTGGAATTAATAATATTTTATAATTTATAAGACGATATATTAATTTTTCTACAAATTCATTATAATAATTGTTTTTCAAATTTTCAAATGGAAAATATTACCTTGTAAATAACAAAGAGATATGTGTACAGTCGAAATTTGATTTGTTTTTATTTTGGGAGGAGGACTTCAAGTTAATTTATAAGTAAGACTTTTAACACGTCTAATTGATCACCACTTGAATCTGCAAATTTTAAAGTAAACTATTTCATTGTACACACATTATAATATAAATATATATATTTTCCATTATAGATGGTATATTTATTACTTATCTACTGCGATCATATTATTTATAATAATTTTTCAAGGAAATCTTAACAATAATAACTATTATAACCTTTGTTTGTATAGGATAATAGTGATTAATAACTAGAGTTTACGTTAAACAGATAGGCGTTTGGTGGCTCCGCCCACCACGCAATGCATACTGCAAACATAGTATTTTTTTGGTGCACTATTTCAAAACAGCTGGTATACCTCGTGCGTTTACCGAGTTTTTCTTTATTATTATTTATTCATAATATTAATATTATTCATATTATTTAATATAGACTAAAATATAGAAAAGATAATGATATTTAGTAAAATGCTCAGAAAACATAAATGAAGAATAATTATTATTTTCCGTTATTAGATTACTGTATACAAACTAAAAACTAAAAGTACCTACATTGCAATAACTTACAACGTTTGATAAATGTTCGGAAAATAATTTGACATGAGTGATGAGTATATTATTCTTTACTTCTTTATACACTATTTGAACATATTGAAGCATATCATATAAAAATATAATATAAATACATTTTAAAAAGAAAAGCAAGTTATTATTTAAGCCTGTTTTCTATGGTTTATTGTAACAATAATTTTGTTATAAAATATAGTATATAAATCAGTGGTTTTTGTTGTTCGTTTAAAACGTTTAAATCGTAACATCTAAAACTTAGACACTATATTATAATATTATTTAATAAATCTAAAATTATGTAGTATTGTATTTCCGTAAACGTGTTTTACATAGTTTAACTTGTAGCTTTAGTTCACCTATAATGCCCTACTGATTATCGGTGATAACAAAATAATATTTAACAAATATGCCCATTACACAAGTTCATTAAAAACAAAACTAACGCATAAGGAAAATTAAAAATTGACCGTAGTAAGCATATTTGCATTATACAGTATACCAACAAACATATGCAAGTAATAAATATGCATGATTTACACAGATTTGAAATTTGAAACCCAAGTATTTAATACCAACATAATAAGTTTATGTTTAGTGAGTCAGATTTAATATCGAATATTCACTATGAAAATATGCGTTTATCAACATGAAGTCTGAGAGATCTTTTAATATTATGATTACCGTAGTAAAATGTCCCTATATAATATACTACAGTTGATGACTAATGTTAAAATAAATATTTCTTTATGTTATTTTTGATTTATATTATTATTTTATATAAATTTCAAACTGTTCAAAGTTTCTACAATATATTTCTAGATGAACATTTTGGTTCATTACCCACCTATTTTTTTAAACACTGTAGGTGTAATTTTAAAAATGTGTATTTATGGTGGGGATGGGGGCAACTATTTCATGTATAACATTTCCTATCTTACTGAACGGTTTTTATAAATATAAATCAAACACCTAACTACTTCAAAATACATTTTTAATTACAATATTGGTATTTGTATATATTTAAACTAATTTTTAAAATATCAAGTCGCTACCAATTCACAACATTTACAAGATGCTTTTGCGAAGTATTATTAGTTAATTAATAATTAATGTACGATTTTGATTAAAAAACGGGAATAAACTAATCTTACTATAACGCCCAAAGTCTGCTTCATTAGATTTTCTGATTTCAATTTAACAGTATAGCTAGTGCTTAACTTAATTATTATATAAAAACAAATTAAATGATCGTATATAGTAAATTTCAAAACTACGGTTTAAACTTTTAAACAACAAATTACAGGTATTAAATTAGTTACATTTTCACTTGAAATCATGCGTATAATCGTATAAGGTCTAATTTTAACATAACAAATTTAATACATAGAAAATGCTTTTAAATTTGTTTCTATATTACGGATTGTTTTGATGTTTAATTTAAATTTTAAGTTCAGTATTAAATGCTTCAATAAAAATAATGAGTACCTATATTAGTATAGTATTGTATATACTATACTAAAATATTTCTGTTAGTTCTCGTTGATGACTTTTCTAATTGTTATTTGAAAAATATCATTTCGGACAATTATTGCTGAACTATATATTATATTATATATACCATAAATTATTTTGAACTGGATAATTATTTTAACACTAAACCCTAATTATTATTTCAAAGAGTACAAATAGTTTTATGTATATTATTTTAATTTATTATACAAATCAACATTTTTGAAACTAAAAATATATTATTTCTTTTTTATCTAATCATGCATTTAGAGTTACGATTAATCAACTTTTTGATTCTTCCTGTGACACTGGATACTTACTCATCTAAGCTCCTGGTAATGTGTACTACAATCCACAAAGTAATTTTTCATGTTATTTTCTTCACATATTTCAATTATTTTCATGCTATTTACCTCTTTATTCGTTGAAACTTTTTGGATGAATTAAGTATCTGCACATTTTTACAAAAATATTAAGCTGTATAGGTAGGGTACATAAACTAAGGTTTTGGCACTTGTCGCACTAAGATATTTTATTTGCAGAATAATGGGATAGGTATTATTATTTTTATTTGCCGTACATTTAAATCTAATGTACGTGTACGATTCAATAATAATAATTTATGAATAATGTTTTCCATTAGGTTATTTTTTATTGAATTGTACTATAATAATAATTATTCTTTATGTTAAAAATTCAAATTATTATTTTTTTTTGAGGACTGTAAAATAGCAATTATGTTACCCGATTAAAATTCAAAACCCTTATGCTTATACAGTATACACACATATTATTTTCATAATACAGTTTAAAGGGTTATTGAATTTTGATTGTGCACTTTATTAAATTTTAGATTATTAAAACAAAATTGATTTTTTTATGAATTCTAATTAAAAACACCCTCATAATTTGTAAAAAAAAATATTATTTTAATTATTCAAACCAAACTTGATTTATATACCTCTATATAAATTATTTTTTAACGAGAGAAATCGTATTTTTTTTAAATATTTTAATCTTATTTTAAGTTATTTATACCACGAACCTATTTACATCGTTCTATATTATGATACTTGGGTATTGACTTAAAAGCGAACTCGAGACTTTAGCACTATAAATATATGCCTTAAAAAGTATGTAAAATATGCGCTATAATATGCCTCAGAAAAATTTTAAATATTAGTTATGAGTTATAATATACTTTATAAGCATTATTTGAATATTCAAATAATAAATGTAAGTATTACAAATTTTAAATATAATTCTGTACAACAAATACCTATATTTTTGACTTAGATTCGTTTTTATTAAAAGATTTTTACTTGAAATCGTATGGCATTGTTTTCTTGTTGACATTTAACTTTTATGTTTTTCCATGTCTAGATATCGTATTACTTTATTTTTCGTAGTTTGATAAAAACTACTATGATACAAGGTTCCTTGTTTTTCTTAGACCAATTAACAAAATATTGTAAATACATAAATATTTTTTTAAATTAAGCTTTGATGTTCAAAATAATGAAAATGAATAGGTTACCTACCTTCATAAAAATGTTACTTGAGGTACAAACATTAAATTGATAGGTAATTACGTTGTATAATGTATATTATATGTTACTGAAATTTTAATTATTAGCATACCTACTGTACAATATTATGATGATTATATTCTGTATAGTATTGTTTAATTTATTACTTAGTCCCGTTATTGTATGCATTTGCATATTTTTATTTATTAAATTAAAAAGTAGCTAGGTAAGACACAAATTTGAATCTTAACCTAATGTGTTGATATTATGCGACATTTGCATATTATATTATATCAATATTTTTACGTTTGGTATATAATATTAGACCTATGTGTTTTAAGACTAAATACTGATGAAGAGTTTGGAAAAAATCTACTTTTGGAAAAAAAGATTTACAGGTAGGTACTATTATAATAATTTTCTTGTGTAGATATTTCTAATGAATCAATTTTTAAGGGCACAAATGACAAAAGTATATCTTTGTACCTAGTGTGTTATATTTAAATATAAAATATAAAATTATTACATAAAATAAATTTTTTTATGCCTCCTATTTTTGAGTACATATTGTATTTAATGTGAAAAATATTTAACCCCCCCCCCCCCCCCCCCCCGAATTGATCAAGGACCGCCACTAAAAAACATAGCCATGCATTTTTTTATTTTTTAAATTTCATAATTTAGGTATGGGTGGGGATAATGTATTTACTTCCTAAATTTGTTAAATAACACATGGACTGATGATCGCAGTATTGATTTCTGTAAATATTTGGATACATTTTTAAATAAAAGTTGAATTGTTCTCATTGTTCTCAACGTAGTTAAGTGTTATAAATAATTTGTTAGGTATTTCGTGATGTCGTTTTTCATTTTGATCTCGTTTTTTTTTTATTTATAGGTTATATAAATTTATGAAAACTGAACGAATTATTAAATAAACTAATGTTATCTATAGTTTTAAAAGTGAATATTTAAAACGTTAAAAAATAACATAAGCTACAAGCCAATACATAATTGGCATACTGTACACAACAACTACATATACTTATTATATTATTATTTAGCTTATTATATATTATTATATTGCAATACACGTGTCCTCGGGATGGTATAGTGTACGGACAAATATACGATAATATAGTCGATAAGACTTCTCGTGTAATAGCTATTGCAAAAGTAAATCTATCTCAATGCTTGCTGAGTTGAAAAATTAAAAATTAAAAATGTTTTACCAAGCTAAATATTAATTGTTGTTAGTTTTTGTTTTAATATTATAAATTTATAATACAAGATAAAATCAAATCTACTTAAATCAGTTCAATAATAATAAGCATTATTTGTCGCCCTTTTATCCACACGAAAAAAGTCAAGTTTAAATTCCATTCAAATCATACATAATTATGAAAATTAATAGAATACAATGTGTTATATTGATTGGCGCACTGCAATTATAAATATGATATATACGTCTATGAAATATGATTTGTTTGAGGAGGAATTGTCTTGTCATTTTGAACATGGGTTAATTTGTTTGTTTGTAATCGAAAGTGTATCAATGTAACCGACCTTAGCATAAGTGAAATATTAATCGTCTCTGAACGATTAAATCAAATTATATGTTAATATTATTGAAAATTGTACACTTTTTAAAGTATAATATTATGTTTTTTTTATTGGTACAGCGTTTATAGATTAATGACCCTATTGAATACTTGATGTCTTAGTTATTAAATTATTCGTTGTACGGTTATAATTCATAGATATTATACAATTTACTATAGCTACATAATATTGTGGCGAATAAATGATTTGATTACTAAAAAAAAAAATTAATTTACGAGTGGTAGTTTACACAAACCGTGTAGGTATATGTATACTGACGTTATTAATTTACTTGTGAATTGTAGTTGTTTACATACATTTACTTTTCAATTTGGTTGGATTGTCACAAATTTCAATATAATATCTACGTACATTGGTGGTTTAGATTAATTTATTGTTAATAGTAAATAAACGTCAAACTATCAGACTTGGAAATCATAAAATACAGTACCCGATATTTGTGTAGGACATATATACATGCCACCAACATAATATGTTATTACCAAAACTACAATAGCTGTTCTCACAAGCCTGTCGCTTTGATTACATTTTTACAACTATGCCGCTTGTTATGTTTTTACTACTTCGTGATAAATCCTCCAAGAAAACTTTTAAAAGTCGGAATGGCATTCAACTATACTTTGCGATTCATTAAACATAAATACGTGACGGACTTTTTACGACAGTGGAGTTTTAACGTCAACGTGACGTGTTGACCCTCCGCATAAAGTCGGACATCCGTTATAAAATATTACAATATACTTATATATGACCTATGTTAATAGGTAGGTATTATAGTTGCAGTATTTTATTATTTATTTTTCTTTTTTTAAATCGTATATAGTAAGTAATAACACACTAGATAGCAATTAAAAACTAAAACTGAGTCCAAAAGTTGGTTAAAATTATTATGTCTGAAAATGTTGAGTAATATTTCAAAGGTAGATAATTAAAAGACAATTAGTTATAAAAGAAATGTGGGTATAAAGTTATTAATTAACATAGTTATAAATTAATTTAACAAACCATGCTTTAACTTGCTTTGTTTATTGATAAATCAAAAAGGCTAAAGGATTATTTATATAATAACATTTCTCATTCAACTATTTAACGTATATATTATATTGTAAATATATACATATACATTTATTGTGTTTAGACGTAACTCGGTGGAAGGATGTTTGAAGTAAATACTTTATGATTAAAATTAAATTGATAGTCCTCGTGGATCTTGTACATTGATATATGTATATATTAACATGGCAGACGTTTTTTTAAACAATTATTGAATGGGTTATTAGCTATAATTAACTCATTGGTTCGTAAATATATTTAATATAAATATTGTAGTTGTCTTTGTATTTTGTAAACATTTCGTTCTGTGTAGACACAGATTTCTCGAATATTGTAATAAGTCAAATTTATCATTTTTTTTTTTTTTTTAAATGTAATTTATTATTTATTGCAGGTTTTACTGAACGCAACAATACATTTATGGTAATGGAGATGTAAACATGGGGGGACGACAGTATATAAGAAGTCACCGACACAGTTGGTGGCCTCCAAGACCGCCATGGATAACACTGATGTCGATATCATTATTCGTTAATTTGGCATACACTTCAATAACCTGTGGACCGGGTATTAAATCAGCTGGAGGTAAGAATACGAATTATTGCATTTATACGCTAGCTGTTAAACATTTTTTAGGAAATAATAAATTATTCTAAATCTTAAAATCTATAAAATTATTTGTAATGTGATTGTATCAGACATTTTCTGACAGATTACGGTGTCTCAGTATTCTATAAAATTGGCAATATTATTCATACCTCTATGGGAAAAGTAATAACTACCTAATATTATTTTAGTTGGCCTCTTCACATAAGATACTTAGCTAAACTTGATTAATAACATTTCAGCTTATTATAGATTGTTTAACTGAAATAGAATTAAAAAATTTAAATCCATTAAAAAAATAACGCGATGCGATTCTTATAATAACGGAAACTATTTAGACTTAATAAAATAATAATAAATGTATGATATATTATTATGTAATTTTATTTTATGTATTTTATTGAGTAAAAAGGCTTTAATATCTGAGGCTATTAGTCAGTTTTTTTACAGTAGGGGAGGGTACGGTTGGTTTGGAATACGTGTATATGGGGCGAAGTTTCGTTACTAAAAGCCCGGACGATAACCCATCCGGGAGTTAGCTACGTCAGCCGATGCTTGACCTCAGAATGCGTTAATTACTGTGGCCATTCACTGTACCCTCCAGGTCCCAAAATTTATTTTATTTTATTATAATTTAATGCATACCTTAAGCAATTATACATTCTAGACTGAATTTCGGCAGTACCCTTAGTCGTTTGTATTAAAAATATTGAAGTTCACAGTTAAATTCATCAGTCTTCCACAATCGTGACTTAATTCGCAAAAAATAATTAATTGATTAATCAACATCTAAAGTATATACTTAAAATACAAGAGCTGACTCAGAAATATTCATATAATGTAAAACTATTGAAACTGATATTTTAGAAGTGAATGTTTACAAAATAAGACAATGATCACTTGAAAAGTTGACTCAAAATTCTTTTATTTCTATATAATTCAATTAAGGTATAATATGTAGATACCTACTTACAACTTACTTAATACTTATTTAATAATTTATATTTTTTTTTTTTTGTTTTATCATAATATTATTTAATATGTTGTAGCTATCTAAACTTACTTTATGTTAATAGTAATATTATAATACCTGTTGTACAATTATTTAGTTGTAGGTATACTTATTGATGTTATATGCACAAAATGTACACGGGTATTTAAAATGTTTAATACGGTATATTTTTTTATGTGTTTGACAGGGCAACAGTAAAAGATTTGCAAATATTGATATTCTCTTTTTCTGTTTAGTTAATCTTAATTTTTTTTCAATCATCACAAATCGTTCTCTATATTTTTTATCAGTGTCATTTTTCGTAGGAGAAATTACAACCGTTTAAGTATTTTGTTTTTGATAATAAATCTATTGTTTTGAACTTTATTCAACATTTAAAGAGAAAAGGGCTGTTTTTATTTATTATTTTATCTAATTGACAATAGTAATTAATATGTTCAGATAAACTTTATAAAACCATCATTGTTTTTAATCGATGATAATAATAACGATATTGATTTACCAACACCAACAAAAACCATAATCATAAAATATTAAATTAATAATATCCTTATATTAGTTTTCTATCTATTATATTATATAAACAACTGTAAAATATCATGTATTATCTTGTCCAAAAATAAAAATATCAAACTGTTTTTAAAATTGGTACCTAACAATGATAGGCTATCATTGGGAATGGAGTCATTGAGATACTGTAAAAAAAATAAGTCTTTTATCGATATTATACTAAATTAAAAATGCAACATGTAGGTAATTTATAAAATGAAATTCCTAGGAAACAATGCAATATATCTCAAAAGTGAATTTTGAGATTTTTCTTTCTAAACTATAGGACAAGTAGTATAATAAGTAAAAATACTTTTTACTTTAATAATTTGTGAAATTGGTAGGTACTGATGTTTTTCGTAGGTAGTTAAATATTTCTCAATATTTTGGTTGATACTTATTCATTTTTAATTCATTTAAAAATGGCGACGTTAAAACTTTTTTAATTTAAATACACGGATGCTCGTTTTCTTGCTGATGTGTTTTGTTTTCTAGATAGTAAAAATCTAAAGATCTTAAATCGTTTTAACGTCATCACACCACACACATAATATATAAAAAGTCCGAATTGAGTATAAACTAGTAGACATAAAATATTATAATACATTTATTTATTATTTATATTCAATAGTATCAATATTATACCGATAATTCACATTTCACTCGCCATTAACGGATAATATTTCAACAAATTCATCGCCTGTATTGTGATTTTGGATAATTTTCAGATATCGAATCGGTTGTTTCCCGTATGTTTTAGTTATTTTGTTTGTTTTACTATAGTGCGATTGCGTGCGAAAGATTTCTTCCTCTTATTGGTGCTGGTAAAAGTGACAACGTCATGTCCGACTATGACTACACTACAGCCAGAACTACAGATAGAATATGTTAGAAAAAAATATTGAAACCATTATAGCTTTTGTAGTTTATTGCAAACATAATATAATACGTAGTATACTTGACGACGCCATTTAAACACTTCCAACTGGCTGGACTCGTGGCATATTTTTACTACTCTGGCGTATGATACTACTAATAATTATTTATGTTCTAATTTTAACACCACAATATTATTGTTGTACAATATATTTTATAACGTACCTAACGTGCTGCAGGCGGCATGACGAGATTCTCTTTGTTTGAATTTTGGTTTGGTCGATTCACGCGAATATAAAAAAAAAAAAACACCGTAAACATCTGGAAATTGAAATAATTAGAAACGCCAATTTTAAAAACAGCGAAGACCATTTCGTCACTAAGTATGTCATTTGAGATGTGGATGGTTCTCAAGAGTTTTTTTCCTGAACTGTGTTTCGTTCGGATATTGTGCAGAGTTTGCTGACCTGACTGCATACTTTGATTGAACACAATTTTTTTTTACTAAATCTACGCGTGCTACAACTGTTTCGATAGTGGTCTGCATAAATGGCTTTAAAAAACATAGATTGATAAACGCCAAATTTAAATATTATCTTATTCGTCTTTTGTTGCCGGTTGAATTTCACGGCATTATTCATCAATATGTTTTATGATTGTAAATTATTTTGAACAATTTGTACATAATTCATTTTGAAAACTCTATAAGGGACCTTGGCACAGGTGCTTGTTAAAATTCACACTATACCTATACTTAAAACATGTATAATAAATACGCGTTTTATTGGTCTCGTTTTATTTTATTTGATTGTTTAACAGTTCATTTTAGATTCAGAGCGGAGCGATAAATGTATTGATTTTACAATGGTGTTGGTGTTTTTTGTTGTATTTATACTCAAAATGTATTTTGAAAAAATGCTCTCGACTTTTAGCATGGTTTCTGATAGAAATTATTATTTTTTTTGGTACTTTGGAAATGTCAAAATTAAAAATTACCATTATTTAATAAATATTAAGTAATAATAATATTTCATATTTAATATGAAAAGCAAGAATATTTACGCAATACTAATTTTTAATAGAATCGATTTTGTATGTTTGGTGTCACCCATAAATAAACAACCGAATTTATTTGAAATGTTTACTAAATTTTTTGAGTATAAAATAACGGTTCTCAATAGACGGTTTTCATATTTCGTTGTAAATTTCGTTCGTGCCATCGAGCAGCGCGGAAATTATTGTGCCACGACTGCGCTCGTTGTCTCTATGTCGGCTATGATATTAGTGATATGCTCTTATCAAGCTAATAGTGAATGGCGTGAGTAGCTCTAAAAGCATTTTTAAGTATTTTTAAGTATTTTCACTCAATTTCACTTATTTTTGTTCAATGGTTTTTGTATCTATTTAATGTATTATATAATTTTCCTCAGTGCCACCAAAAGTCGGTGTTTTTAGCTCTTTTATTTATTTTAAGGCGATACTGCAATGAATTATGCTTTTCGTTCATTGGTTATTATATTTTCATGAGAAAGTTTGTCCAAAACCTCAAACTTAATTATTTTTCGTGTTCTTTCCCGCCTCTTCGAACTGCGTGGTCTTAATTCCCAGCCAGTGGTGTTGCATTAATTATAATCTATTATTAATTCGTCCGTGTTACCATTTTCACTTTGAAGTTCCTTTTTTATACTTATATTCGTTCATTGTATTTTATTTGTCATTTTCAAAGTTTTTGTATACTTCATTACTGGTGTCAAGGTTCTGTAAGTATAGTCATCATTATACCATAAAATTATTAATTATTATTCCCCAATTCAGGGTGGTCAAGACATACTTACAGAACCACGTGAATGTTAATTGTATACCTTTTCGTTGGTTTCGTTGTACGACGTGGTTTGGTTTAATCGTCTGGACTGGTGGCCCGTTGGTCGTACGCTCGAGGGATTGTCACGCATTTTAATTAATATTGTATTACTTTCATTGTGGAAGTGTGGGCATCCCGAGACACGGTAGTGTTCCGGTTTGAAGCTACCAATGGACACCAATTCCCAGATAATAGGCTGACGAGTCTCATTATTATATTATACGGTTTTTGCGCCGACTTGGGTCAACATCGCATTTATTATTTATACACTTGTATTACCAGCTTAGGCCAAATTTATATTATTATACATTTTTAAGCCAATATAGGCTCTACTTCATATTATTGTACATTCTGAAGCCAAAAGGCTCTATTTCATATTATTACTAATAAGCCAGCTGGTTTTATTTTTGTGTATTGCTTTGCTGTTATATTTTATTTTTTATACTATTATTGAGCTGGCATAGGCCAACAATATTAAATAATTTTATTATTATTATTTACCTATTGTAGGCCATTGATTATTATTATTTTTTATTTTATTGTGTCGTACCTATATAAGAACAAATTGCTATTATCAAAAAGTTGTTTCTTGATTTAATCAAATTATTATTATATCATATTCTACAGCAGTAAACTTCTGATTTTAATATAGCGTAAAAGACATATCGGTGCGCAAACAAGTTTGTTGTAAAATAAAAAGTACTTGAAAATTGCAATACTCATATTATAATATAATTTTTTACATTTCGGATTTTTGTTTTGCAGTGATTTCTACTTCCCTTTTTTTAGTTATTATAGACGTATAGCTATAGGATCGATTTGATATATATTTTATATATTATTATCCTGTTACTTACCAAACTATCATTGCTTATTATGATATTATATATACATTTTTTTATATAAGCGCAAAATAATTCTGTCATTTTTTACAGTTTCGATAATCGAGATTTTTTTAGAGAAGAAAAAATAACCAAACAATTAATTTATTATGGTATAAGAAAGCATTCTAATTATTAGATACGTAAATTGAGTGTTAACAATAAACGTAGCTAAAATTGTTGCCATCAACGATGAATAATAAATTATAATTAAATTATATTATACATCCGGAGAACATGGTATTTTTAATTTTTTATATGCAAATCATTAGAGATTATCTATTGTACAGTTATGCAATATAGGTAGTTCGTCTGCATATTATGATGTAGGACACAATTCGCTATATATAGGTATGCACATCTTAACGAAACGACGCATTGTAAGTGAAAAAATGTATTTCTATAAATACAGACTTATTATAAATTTGGTATTTTAATGAACTATTAGTCAGGTATTTTTATAATTTTTATATATAAATATTAAATTATTCTTAGATCGATTTTAATATATATGCATACCTAACTTATTGTTATTATGTGCATACAATTATTTGATATAATGCGATTTTCTATTATATTTTATGATTTATTTATAAAGAATAATTGTTATTAGAAAATGTCTATTATTGAGGTATATTTTGCTGGATTATGACGAAACTGATTCAAATATTTATTCAATTTCACTATGCTAAATTGCTATAATTCAGGCTTTATATTGTGTTAATCGATGTGTGTTGATAATTTTAGTAACCATTCCGAGAGGTGATATTGTCATTGAATACGGCTCCGGCACACCCTTGGAAATCACGTGCGTCTTAGATCCCGACAATGAACAAGTGCAAAGTTTGTATCGAAATGACACCTTCGACGGCAGCGAAGCCAAAACGCCGAGCCAGCGGATCATGTTTTACAAGAACGCTGAACGTGTTTCCAGACAGTACATGACGATTATAAATGAAACGGCGGCTCAATTGCATATCCCCGATCCACCGGCTGGACGAGATACCTATTATTGCACGCTGTTACTTGACGACCAACCGGACCCAAACCACAGCAATGATAATATCAGTGGTGCTCAGTCCACACCGTCAAATGATTCGTCGACATTTCCCACACCTCCGCCGACGAGCTTGGAAACCAGCGGACCACCTTCGCTGGTGTCACAGTCCTCTGAAGTCGGGGTGTGTCTCAACAGCGTTGCCGTTGGATGTGAGTTAACTCTTTATTCGAACCCATTTTTCTTTAACTGATGATGTTATATTGTCTCTATGTAAAATAATGATTACATCGTATGGTTATCAAGTTAAAATGTGAATAAATATCTGTAATAATAATCGTTCTAAACTGTATAATAATATATGTGTATTGCGTATAAGTATTTAAATATAATACCTACTTAAAATGATTTCATTGAAACACATGTTCCAAGTGTTAGAAAAATCGCTCATGATCAAAATGTTTTGGACTAAAATATTAAAATGGCACCTATAAATTATAGGCTAATATGATATAATCAATAAATACATAAATTATTTGAATAAACGTTTAGCTCAGGATAAATTATTGTAACCAAGAGTTCAATTGTGTTGTTTAAGTGCTGCAGTAAATAAGTTCATTTTAATTTTTTAATTATAGCTAAAGTGCTGCAATCGTTCAAACTAATTTTCTTATCGGTCTGATATGTTGAAATTGATATGCTTTTTATTTAATTCTAATAATTCTTCTTGATTTGATTTTTCTGGAGTTAAGTGGATTAATAGCATTTTCTGTATGAGCATAACACTTCGCTAAGTACATTGTTTGATTTTAAAAGCTTTTAAATACTTGTAATATACATTAAAAACATATTACTTTGAGTTTATCAGTAAAAATCGAGTATACTTTTTATTTTATTAATTTTAATTTTTTAAATGTTTATACGTATGTAAATTATTCGTTACCTATACATAAATATATTATTATTTTTTGGTTTTTCATTCGAATTATAATTTTTTAGATAAACCCGCAATGATTAAAAATTTCACTTGTATATCCGACAATTGGGTAAGTTTGACATGCAATTGGACTAAACCACAGAACCCAATTAAAACAACCTATAAGTTATTCTTCAGATTACCTGGTCGTGCTGGAGGAAGGTAATGTATATTAGTTGTTTGTAGTTGGGGTTAATCACTAAATACAAGTATCCTTTTTTTTTTTTCAGAACTATTATAAATTGTCCTAAGGATTCAGATTCCAGAGAAAATACTTGTTATTGGGATTTCTCTACCACGCCAATATATAGACAACCATACGAATATTATTACTTTACATTACTTGGCGATAACGTATTGGGAAATTCGACTACATCTATTCGTTTTCATCACTACGCCAATGGTACGTTACATATCCTTTAGATTTTATTTAACTAATTACATGCGTTTGAATAAATAACGAGCATTTTACGTTAAAATAATTACCCTGTATAATATGTCTACTTATTATAACATAAAAAAATAAATATTGTTTTTATATTTTATTTAGTTATCCCCGCGAGTCCTATTAATATTACAGTGGTGGATAAAACACAATCTAGTGCCATGTTAAGGTGGTCTGTAGGCACAATGACAGCCTTTCCGCGAGAACTAATTCATAAGATCGAATATAAGTCTCAATGGGACTCCAATCCTGAACATTGGCATGTAAGTGCTCATGCATTTTCCAGTAAATTAAAAATCATAACATGGTAATCAATTATTTTTTGCAGTCTGTAAATGTGAGTGATGTTTGCAATTCGTCATCAACTTCCAATCAAACAAATAATTCTTATTCGAATTGCCGTGAACGTGATTCTGACTATTATTATTTTAATGTAACTGATTTAAAATACCCGTTCACGCATTATGATTTTCGCATATATGTACGTTCTTCAGTTGCTCGTGGGGAGGATAAATGGTCTCCTCCTGGTTGTATAACTTTGAAAACCAAGCCTTCAAGTAAGTTTATTTATAATATATTGTTATACATGTGGTTACACATACTTAGGCTGCACAGTCGGTTTAACTCAAACAATTAAAAAATAAATATTCTTTTGTAAATAATATAGTTTATTTAATATCTAATAATAATAATTACCTATAGTACCTAGGAGACCACCACGGACTGATGTTGGTAGCTTTGAGTGTGTTACGTCACCAGTCGACAAATCTAAAAGAGACGTCTTCATTTATTGGCAAAATATTGAAGATAATGAAAAATGTGGTGACTTATTTGAGTATCGTGCCTACTATACTTCTACAACTGCAGATAACAAAACGATGTTTGTACTATTTTTTTTTTTATTTTAATTTAATTTATTACTGAATTAATATTTCTGAATTGAAATTGTTTTCACGATATAGTATTCACCGCAGTAATGAAACATATAAGAATTATGCCAAGTTTGAAGGACTCAGTACCGACATTGGGTACAATTTTACCGTGTATTCATCAAACAAAGAAGGTTTATCAACCGAGTATTCAACAATTTTTGTTCCCAGTGAATCAGACAGTATGTTTTTAAATGCTATTCAAAATTGTTTGAATAAGTTTTAATGTTGACTGTTTTTAGAACTTGACGAGCCGTTATCATTTACAAAAATGGCATTTGATGAACGAGGTGTATTTGAACTTTCGTGGAAAAATTCCAGTAGTCAAAAACTATTAGCAGCCAATCAAGTCAACGATTATACTATATTTTGGTGTGAAAATGATAAGGACCGGCCATACCAGTGCAATGTTTGTACAATTTAAATATTATGCAAATAATAGCTAAGATTTTAAAAATTCTTAAATATATAATATTTATATATTGTTAAGTAATGACGGGCTACGTGTCAAATGCTTTCTGATAATCATAAAATAATAATATTGAAGTAAGCCTAACGCAAATAATATTTTGTATATTGTTAAGTAATGACGGGCCACGTGTCAAATTCTTTCTGATAATCATAAAATAATAATATTGAAGTAAGCCTAACGCAAATAATCAAAGAACCTACATTAACGCGATCTGCTGATGTTACGCACATGTTGAATATAGAAAACAAATATTTTGCTGATATCCTCTTAATTCAATTCGATTAAAAAGAAGTTACTTAATTCGTTTCTTTTTTTAAATAACAACAAAAACCTGTTTTTAAAAATATATTCTTCTATACTTTTTTAATTGCGTACTAGCTTTAGTGGTTTTGGAAATTACACATTTTCATCAATCAATGACATTCATTTATTTATTTTTTTAAATTTAAAATCGGTGTACAACGTGGTGATTTAACTAAACAATAAGTAAATAATTCTTCTAACTGCAGTTTGATGATATGCACCTATTAACATGTTTTTAATTTAACTGAATTTATTTAATTGGTTACTTTAACTAGTTAAATTAAACGGTTGGAAAAAATACAGTTACTATTTATACCACCTTTATTTAAGTTATTTTTAAGTAGTTTTTAATAGTCTTAAAATATACACTTAAAATTGTCGAACAAAGGTGTAGCCCTTTTCCTTGCAAAAAAATTAAAAAAAAAATACTATATAATATAACGTTATATATATATATATATATAATTTTCATCAATTGTGTTTTTTGTATATATAGGGTTACATGAACTGGATGCATATACCAAGTTCAGAATCTTGCTATAATATTACTGTATCAGATCATATGAAAATTTATCAATTTGCAATAAGTGCTAACAGTCAGAGCTCACTAAAGACCACAGATATTACTGGTTTTTATCAAACACCTTCTATTAGTAGTGGGATGGTATGGGCATCGTGCACAGTACTACATAATAAAAGTATAGCATAATATAGATTATTTTATTCACTGAGTTTTTAATTGTTAGATTTCAATACTGTATTAATAAATTGTTTTATTCGTTTTTTTAATGATTAGTTGTCGGAAAAATAAAAAATGTCTGGGTAAATATGATTAGCTCAACATCTATGGAATTGAGATGGAAACTTGACTGCTCTGATAGAATAGGCGCAGTTCTAGGATTTCGTATATTCTACTGCCCCGTAGTATCCATAAATAATTCTGCTTGTAAAGGTAAGTCATAATTTTAATTATTTAACTATCCAATTGAATATAAAATACATACAACACATAATATTTCAAAACTAAGTTTATAATCTTGTTCGCAATGTTTGTTCTATAATAATTTAGTATCATACATCGTATATGTTATGTCTTAGTTGGAACAACAAAATATAGTTCATTATAAATATTATATTCTGAAGTGTTCAAGTGTAAATTAAATGTTCAATGTTTGTTATTACGCCTTTAATTCTACATCAGTGAAGGAAATTGTTTAATAATTATTATAGTACCGAAAGTATTGACATTCTATTATAAAAATGTGTATTTAGTTAATTTATAACATGTACTGATTACTGAAATTCAAAGTTTAGCTTTAAATACTCTTTATACTATAAACGTTAATATAATATAATATAATATGTAAATATATATATATATATATATATGGTAGTATATGATGTTATGATATATTTTAAATTTTGTTATTAATTGAAATTTTAACTTTAGAAAAATAATTCTTTATATTATTATTATTTATTTCTAAATGATAGTTGTGAAAATGATTGTTTTTTTTTGTAAATAAAAATAAAAGTTAACATTATTTTTCATTTTAGAACCTATGTTAAATAAGACCGTTGGTGGTGAGATGGCACAAGATAGTAGAGGAATTGCAAGCATTACAGATCTCAAGTCATATACTACATACATGGTTACCATTGCATTAATAACAAAACATGGTGAAGGGTTACATAGCGATCCTTTGCTCAACACCACTTTAGAAGGAGGTAAATTTGCGTATATGACATATTGGTTTCAACCAAATTTGTACACAATTAGTATAATATTATTCTTAATTATTAATTATTGCTATTTAATACTCAGCACCTGATATTCAAAACCTAACAATAAATGTCACGAAACTGACCAATACGACTGTGTCTCTTCAATGGTCGCCTCCTAAAGTCGCCAATGGTATTGTCCGTTACTACCATATTCATTATTATTTGGACGATACATTACAGCAGCAGGATTTGATTGATTCAATTGACGAACAACAAATCATAAATGAACAACGTCGTATTACGGTTCACGACACAAAGGTTATTCTTTTAATATATCTGAATTCACATGACATATAAATTCATTATTTTTACAATTTTAAGTAAAAACCCTGATAAGTATGTAACTATAATTTAACATAATCATTGCATTTTTCAGTGTCGTCTGGAACACCTTGAAAGTTATAGAAGCTACACAATTACCATCACAGCATGCACAACAGTTTGTTCAGAGCGTTCACTTCCCATAAAAGTTCGAACAGCTGTAGGGCGTGAGTTAAAAACTTTAAAATCATTTAAATACAGTTCAATGTTGTAACATACATATTTTTATTTAGTGCCAGGAAGGGTTTCTCAACCAAATTTGTTCTACGAAAACAGCACTAGGATAGCCGTATCTTGGCCAAAACCCATGAAACCGGCTGGCCCAGTTGATTATTACGAATTGATTGTAGCACATCACAGTGGACCCACAAACTCGCAAACTACAAACAGTGGTTCATCTTCACCTACTGCTTTGGCTTCCACACAAATACAGGAAAATCCGAACAATTTCTTATACCATAGCAATTGTAAATATCCACTGTACAATATTTAGAGTTTTATAGAATTTAATTGTTTTTTTCTTCTTATTCACCTAGCAAACATGTTCCGTGTACCTGTTCCGGATTGTAATAATGAACAGGATAGGGGTCAACAAACTTTTTCATTTGCAGTTCGAGCTGTGAACAACAATCCACTTGATCCTCATAGGCCGTATTATGGTCAGTGGTCTGTTCCTGGGTCGGTCAGTTGTGTGTTACCAGGTAATTTTCTGTTACAAATTTATTTTAATATAGATTTAAAGGTTTTCAAATAAGGATCTTTTAGAGGACGCATGCACTTGATGACTCCATTTTATTATGAAAAATATTATGTACTTATTATGTAAAAACAAGTTACAATATGTATTATTTATCAAGTTCAAAAGAAATCATAACAAGCACTGTACTTTTCGAGTCATTGAAATAACAAATCTTGTAGCCAAATAAATTTCATATGAAGTAAGAAATGGTTAAGTTATTAAAATATAGATGGTTAACAAATATTCACTACGACGCAATCTTTTAAAAATAACGTAATATTTGTAAACAACATTCTAAAAGTTAAACAAATTATGTAAAAAGTGTATGTATTTTGTTCTTGAAATATTGTCAAACTCAAAACGTCTATCATCAAAATTAAATACAATAAAATTGCATACAAGAATTTTTTCCTCTTATTAAACTCTATTTTGAACGATACTGATTCAGAAAAAGTTATTAATTTTATTATAGTCATATTATTAGTAATAGTACAATTGTAGTTTGTAGCATACATAATTACATTATTTTTTTATAAATATTCCAAATTAGTATGTTGATGAAATTCGTCAATATCACAAAAATGTCCAAATTATTTTGTAAATAAAAATGTATGTAGATAATCCCACATGTATAACATTTTTAATATTAATAGTGAAATTAGTAAAAGAATTTTCGTAAAATGTTATTAGGTACTAGAATTAGGTATATTTTATATACACGTATAGTACATGCCGCATGTTGATTTTTAAGCTTCCTTATACTTATATCTTAATTGTTATTATGGCCATATAAATATATTCGGGCATGTTTTTGTCTATAGTCATTTGAATTTTAAAGTTAGACAAAATGCATGAATATTTAAAAATTATTTTGTAATTACAATTTATAAAATGTTCAATTTGTATAGTTGAAGTTTGAAAATGTATAACAAGGATTCTCATAAGCAACTTTCGCCAAACAATCTGAAAATTGTAAACAACTTTTTTGTTTAGACATCTTACATCTAGGGTTAAAATTTTGAAAAAATTTGATATTTAGGTGAAAAAATAACGATTTTTAAAATGTTACTTAGCTGCAGTTTAAAAATATTATTTGTGGGTGATTGAAACTTACTTTTTATATAATTTAATTACATTTTCAAATTCAATTTTTCAATAAAAACTAATTCAACGTACTATATTACCCATAGTAACATCATTTACTTTATTAGGAATATCATAAAATATAATTTACAGATCGTGTTTGTTCAGAATCATTTTTCGTATGCGATGATTTATCATTGAATTCAAATTCAACACCTATTAACAGTCGCTTACTCAATAACAAGGTACCTTCACTTGGTACTTATTGTACAGCAAAGTTACTCATATATTTCTATTTTTTTTTCTAACCAAAAAAAACAGCACTTGTATATAGTTAGAAGTATATTTCATGTTTAGATTTAAATCTAATGACTAATAAAGCATGCATGAACTAGTCTAGGTATTATACCTATAATATTTACATTGCATAAGATTTGAATTTTGAATTTCGAGTTGTGGGTTTTGGTATCTGGACATCTGGTTGATAAACGCTTTATACATTTAAAACAATAATTAACTATTTTAATCATTATTATTTTTAAATCAAATAAGAAGTGTATAATATTGTATGTTTAATTTTGTTTAGAAAAATATTCTGTTAGTAATAATTTAACCATCTAAAGTGGACATATAGCTTACGGCCAATTACTTGTTAATTTCTGTGATAATGAAACTTTTTGAAATCATTCTGTTATTTTCATGTTTATCATTATCTCGTTATATAATATAATCATCGGTGTAGAAAGCCTTTGTAACTAGTTACAACTTACAGATTTATAGTAGTAGTGCCCAATTTATAAATAATTTTATGGCTACCTGATAAAAATAAATAAAAATGTTTTTCTATTTATCATACATTGGGTTGTGAATATAATAATGTATATTATGTTATTAAGTATAATAAAACCCAAAAATGAAATAAAATGTAATAATAATTATTTGTAATGTCTTGACACATGATACATGGAGTATGTGCATTGCATAATGATTTAATTGTGGCATTTTTATTAGTTAGTAAATATTACCAATGTTATGATTAGGTGATAAATTACACATTTTCGTATCTAAAAATATGCGCATATTGTTGTGGGGATGAACGTAAAAGACTTTCGGGTCGTTGTGATGACTTATTTGTTATTTATATAATATAGAAAGGATGTGATGCGTAAATAAAAAAGTTTTATATTTTTTTAATTTTGTGAACAGAAATGGTCTACAGGGTGGGTGATGGGTGATTCACACCGTGATTCTGCAGGGTATCACTTCACTTCGGTGTGTTGCTGTAATAGTATGTATAAACCCCGGCCAGTTAGTTTTGTACGATAGTAAAGTATGAACACGGGATGAGATTACAAAGGCACTTACTTTTTTTCCCCGGTTTTGGCCAAGAGCTATTCACAGGACTGTCACTCAATTTATGTGACATTATCGGCGTAGTTGTAACAGTTGGCTTTAATTGTAAACTAAAAATTATTAAACATGAAATGTCACTGTGGCATATCTATTAAGCCTCACATCTATAATATAGTAATATTTAAAACTACTCGGCTTTGCTTTCGTATATTATTCTAAAAAAAAATTTAAGTAGTTAATATTCGATTGATAAAATAATAATTTTAATAAAATATTATTATGTTCAACTGTCTGCATTCTTATTTCAAAAATTTTCACATTTGATTTTAATTAATATATGCATATATACATACATAGCTTCATAGTTACTAATTTTAACAGATATTGGCAAATCAATAGTATTGTATGTTCAAATAAAAATATATTTTCATCATATTTGTTATAAATCAAGTGCATTAATTATTGTATATTAACGCTTTCATTTACAAAGTGCATAATAATATGCATAGTTTTAAAGTGCGTTAAAGTTTTCACTAGGACGAATCATTTTGAATGGCCCTTGAAATAAGTTTAAAGATGATTAATCTAAGTGCTGCATTATTAAATAGTAAGTACCTATATCTACTCTAATAAATGCAGGGTGGATACTATTTTTCAATTGCGATCGAAATGTAATTATTTTTTATTATTATGATATATTATTTTGAGCAACAATTATTCAATTACTTTTGAATAAGAAAAAAGTAATTACGTCATTGATTCCACAGTATATTTTTTATTTTAGATATAAATATCATATAATATACAACGAGTTATATGTATATAGGTAAATCATTATACTATTACAACATGTGTGTATAATTTCACTCGACGGTAGCAAAATTCAACATTGAAAAAATTTACAGTTTTAGAATTTAGGAGATTAAAAATAAATTCAGTTGTAGACGGCACAATAAACAAAAAGATAAAATAAACAAATAAAGAACGACCGAGAACAACAACACACATTTTTAGCGTGCAATATATAATGAATAATGTATTATTAACGTATGTCGTATATTGTTTATATTATCCCTGGTAAAAAATCTAATCAAATATATTTTGTTTATTAACTTATAAAGTTATAATTTACTGACTAAGCATCTCATGGTATAAAATATTACGTTTGTCTTTTTACCATTTTAAATGCATTTGGAAATTAAAAATGATACTTTTTTTTAAATGTCTACCAAGCTATTACTTTTTGTTGGATCGTCTCCAAGGCGTAGGCGCTGGAGGTGAGATTGTCTATCCGTTGTAAGCTTAAAATTATTGGAATAACAAATTAACACAGATATTCATTAGAATAATATTTCTTAAATCCTAAAATGAAATATCCTTAAGTATTTTTTAAATAAAATCAAGATTTTTGTATTCTTTCCGGCTGATAAAACTACTATATATATATTATAATTATGTGTCTCAATTATCTACTACATTATCGAAAAATATAGGGACGTAAAAATGGACACAAACATGTTCCACTAACATGTTCGTATACAAATACTATAGTAACATGTGCTTGAAATTAATTATTGCCGAATCATGACCAAATCATTTCGTTTTTATAAAATATTAATGGTAAATAATGCACTGCTGTGTGTGTGTCATGAATTCATGATATTTAAAATGAAATAATACGCCTCGGTCTTCTCGATATTATGATTATTATCTTTAGTCAACAATTTTTCATTACCGTTCGTCACAGTTGCGTGCGCAGGGGGGGATGATGGGGGATATATCCCCCCATGGGCTTTTTTTTAGTCTTCTAACGAGTGGATTTTGGATCTCTAGTTCATCAACATAAACATAATACATTTTTATTTATGACATCCCCCCATACCAAATTCTTGCGCACGCCACTGGTTCGTCATATTGATCAGCCATTATTTTATTTCGTCTATTCTTTAATATAACATATTCTTTAAGCATTTATAATTATATTAATGCCTCTAATTATTCAATGGTAAACGGACACTTTGTACTAGGTATCTATTGTTTGATTTGCATTGACACTTTGTACGGTGAAAATAATTTGATGAAAAACTGTCCGCCATATTATACATTTTATTACTATCTGCAATAGTACAAACTATCCGCTGTTTTCATTTTTTTTTAGACAACCGTACAAAGTGTTCTACAACCTTATTCAATATCACAATATTTAAGATATACAATAAGTATACTGGGTTTTAAATTCGTTTTAGGTACCTTATTTTACCATCAATAGAATAATATACTTAATGCTATACACGGTATAACTGCGCTATTCATGTATCCAAATGTTTTTATTTTTATTTGTAATTGTAATGAAATACAGTGAGTTTTAAACTTGTTGTATCCATCGAGGTATTATGTTATGTTGAAGGTATTATTAATATTATTGAAAAGCAATAATAACAAAAATATATTATTGTCACTAGTTTAAGCCATCATTACACTGCGGTGAGCATTGATCATTGTAAAACGTTATGTACTCGTATTGTGTAGACCTATGTGCTATATATAATGTTATTGTTTCACATCTCTACCAATAATTTTTTTTATTCTCTAGGTCTTCCCCTAGCACTTCATTTAGTCATATGGTCATGTTTGTTCATCGTTTTGTCCACTGTTTCCACGTACTGGGGTAACAGGTAAATTTTATATTTCATAATAATACATTTTTATATTTTATATTATTTTCAATAGCGCTTCACATTAATATTATTATAATGTATATATATATATATATATATATATATTTTTTTTTTCATAAGGCTTTGGAGGAAATACAAAGTAATGCATAACGTAGAAGTAGTACTACCACCCACATTGAACATAAATTTTAAATTTGTAAGTATTTGTCTATATATTATTATTAGCAGCAAAACTATCGTTATCTTAACCTCTATATAAATAGCATTCATTTTTTTGCTGTTCCTGACGTGCTTTATTAGAAAATAAATTATATATCATATTCGTTCTAAATAATTGGTATAGAAGCATTTTAAACTTTTTAAATTCATAAGGTAGAAAATAAGAAAATTACCGAGTTGGATGCGGTTAACTGGATCAACTCAAATTTATATATTTATTTATCGTCAGTATTAGAACGCTTTAAGAAGTATTCCACAAAATTCATATTTGTGGTTTGTCAAATATAGTTTACCCGGCAAGATTTGTATGGTAATAATGCTAATGGCAGCATAGGTAATAATTATAATATTGTACGGGGTCCCAGAAAATTGCTGCCTTCAAAAGGTTTTCACGGTATATCGCAACCACAAGCCAAACAATAAGGGCGATATGCTTTATTATTATAGTTTGACCAAAGCAAATTAATGTTTAAATAACGACAGCGATGTAATATTACCGTCGTTATGTATTTCGTAAAAACTCTGTTGTCCGTATTTCCATTGCCGGGCATCATATAGGAGGTATGTATGGCGGGAATTTTTTTAATGCAGAGAACTGCAAACCGTCCTGTCATTATCTGAGACCCGTGAACACATTTTAAGCATATCAAGTGTTTTTTAATCAATTAATACATACTTTATTATATTCACGAATGTGGCCCGCCAGATTTTTCGAAAAAGTAGGTGGCCCGCTGCCTAAAAAGATTGAAGACACTTGCTCAGATTGAACACACACCCATCGATATTTTTTTTCCATACATTTTTTTTTAAAACCCTTTATTGGCGTTTCACAAAGTATTAATTCATCGTTACCTATTATTTTATATTAATCGTGCCAATCTATAGGACCATTACAACAACTTTGGTGAAAACGTATTGGACTCGGGTCAACACTATTACGTAGAGGACGGTCACATCATATACGACAATGCGCCGGCCGATGTTGACGCCACCACCATCGCGTTCTACAACGGAAATTCGAACGCGTTGTCCGGGTCGAATCATCGTAAAAATAGCAGTGCCAATGCCAGTTCCGAGCGTCTGCCGTCGTCCCGGTGGAGTCCTGCGACGGCTTCGACTACCATAACGGCGGCCGACGACGATGACTCTTCGTCTAGCAAACACCAAGTGATTAAATTAATATTGTTAGACATTATCAGGACTTTTTATCGAATGTATTGAAAACCCGTTGAATAGGCTTGAACTTGCGCATTGAAAATTGAGTAAAATATTCTCTAAAAACAAAACAAGTGCATTAAAATTTAAAATATTTTTAAAAACGTATAATTTTCGTATATAATTGAGCTTATAAAAACGTAATTTTTTGAAAATAATTTTTACAGTTTCTCTATAAAAATCAGTTTATTAGGATAATTATTGAAGGGAATAACATCTAAACAAATTTTGATCGAACTTAATTCCTTCTACAAAAAGAAAAAAAAAAGCAGTTACATTAAATAAATAATTATAATAAGATATCGATAATATTTACAACTGAAATTAGTGTGTTTTATTATTTATCTTATTATAAGAGTGCGGGATGGTTGGCTATCATAATATTCTGAAAATGTTTCAAATCTTTGATCAATTCCGTAATTTACACAGGCTATGTTAATTTTAGCTCGTACAAAATGTTCGTATCTTCTAACAGTTAGTCAGTTACCGCAGTTCTAGTATACAAAAATACTAGCGTATTTTAAATACCTCAAACCTACATTGCTTATCATAATACGAGTAACATAAAATACATAATTTGGATACGGTCGTCAGTATTCCATAACTCATAACAGTTGAAATATTTTTTGACAGCTTGAGTTAATTATTATTATAGATGTTTTTAAACTTATAGTTGGTATATTATAATGGTATCTACTAACCAGTGGGTAACTTCAGGTCTACTACGTTTGCTTAATAAGATCTGTTAAATTAATCCTTCACAATTCATAGGATTTTATTTTATTTCATGCGAATAAATCCCAAAGGTAATGTTACCTACTGGAAACAAAATTCAAAATGTTCAATGTCAAAATTAATGAATCGAAAAAATTCCAGGAGATAATACATAAATGTACCACAAATATTAACTCTCAATCAGTGGATGTAAAAAATTCACGTATAATTATCTCTGTATGTAAAATGTCGCTACAAGCCCGTAGTACAAGGTGTAGGTATTTATGTAATTGTAATATCTTGGTAATCTATAAATTTAAAATAACTTTACAAGTTTCCATCTTAAGAAAATGTATGAACTTCAGTGATTAGAAAATATTATTTATAATTTGATATTATATAGGTACATAAAAACATGATAAATGTGTGTATAAAAAAATCGAATTTGATCCAATGTCAAAATATCTATCCGTATCAGGATCGCTAAAGACAATTATTGTTCTGTTTACGAATTGCACTTTTTGTTAAATTTGATGAACACTGGTGTGTTATGGCCTTTTAGTTTGAAAATCAATTGTAAAAATGTAGGTCTTTGTTCTATTTATTTGTTCTACTCATTCATTATGTTTAAAGAAAAAACAGTCTGCGGCATTTGTGGTCATTGGACGCAATATTACATTTTTATTACTATATATATAAATTACATTTACAGTTGATTATTCGTAAACAATCAGAGAAAAGGTTGAGTATTCTGACTAAATTATCTTTTCCAATCCGGTTTTCTGGAGAAATGATATTATTATGTTGAAAACCGACAGATTTGATCTAAGGCTTTCAAATATATCTTCAGATAGTTGGTTGCGATCCCTTACTTCGTCGTATATGTAACACTCTGTCATGATAATATGTTTGATTGACAAATTGAAACCACAGTATGTGCATGTGGGGGTTCCTCTGGGGACATCAGGTAACCATGGTTGAGTCTGGTGTGACCAATTCGGAGTCTGTTAATAATGGTTTCAATTTTACGGGTTGATTGGTTATTCGGCCAATGTAGGGATTTTTGCTTAATTTAATTTAGTTTATTTTTTCCTGTTGACCATAGATTTTGACAGGATTGTGCTGAAATAAGTTTGATTTTGCGTTTTACATCTTGGACGGATATGTTTTTGATATTAAATAAGTGAGCTCCTACTTCCTCGGAGATTACTTTGCACACCCGTCATCGTCTACCTGAAGGTCCTTGTCATAGAATGACAACGGATTATTACTGTATTGGCATCCAATACCAAGGTCTATACCAATTTTCAGAATTTTTCATCGTCAAAAAGTGCCTCAAATCGAGCGCGCAAGATTTGATTACAGACAGTCAAACAGACGTGAAAGCGACTTTAAGAAAAGTGTGTAATAATATCAAAAACCAAATTTATTTATTTTTTAATAAGCTGTTATTACATACGATTTTAAAAAAAAACCTAATAACAACAAAAAAATCTTGGAATATTCCATGGATTTCGAAAAATAAAATTTAAAAGTGAAGATGATAAGTTTTCAAAATGAAACTAGAAGAGTAAAACTTTTGATACCAGAAACATATGTCTTTATAAACAAGTTAAACTTAAGCATAATACGCATTAATTATTATTTGACGTACTATAGTTACTATTGTATGTATAGTATGGAATATGTATCTATGTGTAACTGAATTAAGATTTGTGAAAAATTAGATTAGTACGAATTTAATAGATTTTATTCTAGTTTTTAACATGATTTCGTTCAATGCAACATCTTAGGTAGGTATTACACACGATACGAATACATTCTACCAAACGATTTGAATACAAAATCACTGTCAATAACTTAAAATACAACTTAACATTCATAAAGCAAACATTACATGTACATTTATTACAAAAAAATATTTGCAGACTACCTATATTATAAGTCAGAAACTTTTATAAAAAAAAAATAAGGCTTCCAATTGTTAAATATTTTTCTTTAGTTTTTCGAAACTGTTTATAGAAGAAAATAATGATTCCACCATTATCTTTAAAGTGGGTTGTTGGAGTAAAAACTAGATTTATTCAGTAGTTAGTAGGTATTTATAAATTTTAGGCAAATATACTAGGTCAGTAGCTTTAAAAATAGAACAGAAAAAAGCATTAAACAATTAGGGTAGATGGACATTTTCGAAAACATCGATTTTGTATCTGGTTTAATATTACAATATGGATGAGTAGTAGATTCCAGGCTACTTATTGATAAAATGCAACGAAAAAGCCTGACACGCTTTCTAAAATTTATTTAATTTTATTCGTTTCTATGGTGATAAACAAAGCGTTATAAAAACAGCTTAAGAACGATTTATATAAATAGGTAATTTATATAACTATAATCTATAATAATTAGGAAATATCATAAAAATGAAAAATGAAATAAAAAGTTCAAAAGTCGCTAAAATGTTATGAAATTTGTACCATCTCTTTGATAAGGATAATATAAGTAAACAATCCTAATTTCAAGTTTTTACGAATGTTTTTAACCGAATTACAACAAAAAACTCCCAAAATTAAAATGTCTATAAATAGCTAACATTTTCCGAACTTTGAACCGTAAGGAACAAAATCCAAAATTTAACACAAAAGATCTCTTGTCATTTTTCATTTTAAACAATATTTCTGGTAGAAAATGTCGTCCGTAATTATTTAATATTATAAAATCATGAAATCGTACGTTTTTTCTCCTTTAACTGCTTTTATTTCGAGTACCGTTTTGAAAATCGAAAAATGACCTCTCTAAACTAGGTACTAGCTCAAGAACATTACCTTTCAGAAAAGATGTTACACTTGATACTTTTGAGCAAGTTTAGAGGGAGAAAAAGTGTTTACAGAATAAAAAAGAAAAATAAATAAATATCATTGTAAAACCAATACATTACTCGCTCCGTTTAGAATCTAAAATGGCCATTAACTCGTTCTTGTTTGGTTGTTAACTTTTTACAGCTCATTATGCCATCGGCATTGCCAAAAACGAAGAGTGAGAGTCTTAGCGACGGAAACAGCGTGAAATGTGATGAAGAGGAAATACTGGAGGTAGCTCCTCCCACGGAACCAGTCTTGCCATTCTTTTCGTTGCCTGACACGCCAACGATAACAACCCCCGCGACGACCAGCAGTATCATCCCCAATGGTAACGGTTACCAAAGCACCGGTAAAAGTTATCAGAGCACCGGTAACGGCTACCAGAGCACCAGTAATGGCTACCAGAGCAGTGGTTATGGTTACCAAACCAACGGCAGTGGTTACCAGGAGAGCAACATCTGTCAGGGCGTCGCGAAAAACCGATTCGTTGGCGACAGTCGCGGTGACGGCGTTGTTGCCCCCGCGGCGGTCATTAGTTGTTTTGTGGGCGACCAGCGGCAGTCGAATGACAAAAATCTCCGTCGGTGTGGTGGCGGTAACCCATCGCCCGCTGCAGATGTGGCAAGGGAATTTGTATTTCCCGCCGCGGAAACCGTCACTGACGAAAACCGCTCACATCACGAACAGGCGAGTGAATAATTTTCGCTATGACTCTTGAAGGTATAGCTTTTAAGTTATAATATTTAGATTGCAATAAAAACGCGTTGTCTCCTCTTTCTTTTCCACCCACTACCTCTTGATGTGTTCCAATTGAGTCGCTAACCTTAACTCAGAAAAAAAGTAATATACCAATCGAGTCCGTAGATTTTATACTTTTTATGTGTTACAACGTGCATTTATATATATTTATACTTCTATTTGAAATAGTAATGCTAAAATTATTATACACTGAATTCATACACTAACCCAGTATCGATCCTAACTAAAACAAATATCAAAATTAAAGAAAACTTTAGGCACGCTGCACGCAGCTTTTACAAATAATACAAAAGGAGATTTGAATATATAAGAAGTTAAACAATTAAGTTTTTACCGATATAATACAATAATTAATGTATTTATTTATTATTTTCAACAGCTTATTAGTAAAGTATGCTCCACACAATCCATATTATTTTTACCAAACTTATCAAATATATGTCCACATTAACAAAAATAAAAAATAAAACACTATACTATACTGAGATGTACTTTTTCTTATAAACTGCAGTATTAAGTTTGTAAAAATGAAAATATTTTTTAAAAGTTTCGTGGGACTCAGTTAGATGGTACATAAATAATAATACATTGACTAAATTAGCCTATAAAAAAACCCATTACCCAATTAGATCGAAAAGGTTTTATTGGAACTCAGTTATGCACTCCCACTAACCGCCATTACTGTTATATGTTTCGATAGTTAGCGCTCGAATAAGAGGTCGTGTGTGAGGATAAACCGTGGCCTCAAGCTAATCTCAGAAATTAAAATAGAAATTGGATAAGATATAACGAGATTTGTTATCTCAATATCGGGAGATTCTTTGGCATTACTCGTGAACATTTCGAATACACAAACCTATAGACTATTATTAATAATATTATATTATCAATAATTTTTATATAATGTTATACAAATTCCCGTGCTGGAATAGTATTGCCGGTTTATAACCAACGGCTGCGTTTTATGCAATAAAAATCCTACTGAAATATAAACATTATAATTATAAATTTATATAATATGCGATCGAGGCAAAACATTATAAATCGTATTTTTAAACAAAACTATTGACCCATTTATACCTAACTGTGAATTAGAGTACTTTCTTGTTTTGACTATTCCGATAATCGACTATAATAATTAATTAAAATTAAATAATTAATTTTGGTTTCTAATTTATTTGATACCAGGGAACGGCAAAACCACAACAAACTGTGTGCTTATTCCTTTTTTTTGTGACGTATGTACCTAATTGTGTTTTATGATGTTAAATATTCCATTTTGGTATATAGTATATATTATATCCAGTGATGTATTGCTAAAAATATTCGTGGGTATACGCCTTCTAGATCTTAGGTGTCAATTACTTTATACTTACATGATAACTACAACATTAAATCAAAAATATATTTTTCTCGCTTCGCTGTATTAAAATAACATCCAAATTATCAGGTAACAAATATACAAGTATTTTTCAACAACTTAATTGAATGAAAAACAGAAACAAATTAAACCACAAAATGCCTTTTTATTTTAAATATACTCTTAAAATTATTATGGCTCTAAAACCAAAATATTTAAAATATGCACTTAAAATGTTGAGTATTTTATCCCAAATATTGTGAATTGTATTTTGTTACTCACATCACAAAATTAACCATGTAAACTACAAAGTGTGCAATGAATGAAATTCCTTGCCCTACACTCAACATTTCAAAGTATCTAATTATTATCAATTTGTAAAATATAAAATATTTAACTAAAACAAATCAATTATAAATTTATAAAAAGTTTTCTTTATTAGTTTTCTTTATTCATTAAATAAATAAAATGATTAAACATTTTTTTACAATTTTAATATATATTATTATAAATTATATTATTTCCATAAACCTTTTTTTTCGTCTCTTGTTTTTGGTTCCTTGTTGAGGTTTTTTTTTGTTCTAGTATCTTCAGCAGTATTATGATTTACCAATCAACTAATGGCATAATTTGATGGTTTCCATTCATCTAGTGGAGGTCCATTTACATTTATAAACATAAGACTGGCTAAATGTTTAATAGTTAATAGTAAACGTTGAACGTACCTTACGAGTAGTGTATATATTGTTCATTAAACTGAATCCCCATTCACACTTTGCTGTTGAACAAGTAAAGGTTTGTATCAAGTTATAAAATTCAGGCATAACATTTTGAAATGAAACTTTTTGATCGTCTATTATTTGTCTGAAACCATTGATAGCATCATTCTTATTGATTTGAAAACGTTTACGTAATCGTTTTATTTCATCTTCACCATTATGTATATTTTTATAACTGATGTCTTTTGGCCACTCACTTAATCTATAATTTGCATATCTTGGAATATTGATATATCTTGTTCATTATCCGAGAGCCTAGTTTTTAAGTTATCGACAAGACTGGTTAGAAATTGATCATGATTAATGTTTATTAGTTTAGAGTTTTTTCTAATCTAATATTTTTCAAAGTTATGTTGTTTGTTGCATTTGTTGCTTTAGTCAAATATTCAACTTTCAAGTCTTTAAACGAAATCAAAACTCTTATTCTTCTATTTATATGTTGCTGAGCTTGAATTAAAGTTAAAGAACGCTTCTGGAGCATGTTTGACAAAACTGTTTGTTCATTAAGACAATCATACATTAGACCAAGATCCAATAGGAATTCAGGACTAGCTAGCCTTTTTCTTAATCCAATGTACTTGGCTCTTGTTTGCAGATTATCTCTATTTCAGACTAATGATGCATTTAATAAATGGTTTCATAGACCTTCATACATTTTCCTACCACTTTCTGCCCTTGAACTAGATTTTCTAATGCATAATCTTGTTCTTTGTTTCTACCTAATGGAATCATTTTTTTTTTTCATTAATTTAATGAATTAATTTAACAAACATAATTGGCCATTTTTTTTATGAGATGGAGGTTGTAATTCTGCTACAGATGTCTCACCATATTTTCCTGTGGACACATTCTCGACATTTTCTGTAGTATTCTTCAACAAAACATACAATCAATTATCAATGTGAATAATAAAAAAAGAAAAAAGTATTAAAATGTACTAAAAGAATTAGTTTACCTAGTCAAAAATTGGTCAATTTTTACCAACAACAATTAGGAATGAAAATATGAAATTTTCAAATATTTATTACTTAAAAGGTACTTATATAATTTAAGTATACTGCAACTGTCATATATATTGTTTTTAATGACAAATTATTAATTAAAACATAAAAATACTAAAAACTATAAACCACTTCAAAATTATAATGAACATTTTTCCAGTTATCAATAATTATCTATGATATAGTATATTACAAAATCAATGGTTATAAATATTCAACTATATATAAATACAAATATATATAATTATAGACTATAGGTATATTGCAACTCTCAAAAGTAAAAAATTATTTAGTTTTAAACATAAAAAAAAAATAGCTGTCAATGTTTATATTTGTGGCTACTGATTAGTGCATTACAAATTACAATTACAATTAAAAATACATTCATCGCTCCGCTCAGAATCTAATACTTACCTTTGTGTTTGATTTTCTAATGACAAATTTGTCCATTTTAACTTCAAATAGGTATAAAACTCACAAGAGTTGTGAATAGCAATTGCCCAACGAAGAACTAAAAACAATTAGTTGGTACAGACGGTACAGTTACTACCTGCCAGGAAACTTATTGGTTACTGATTGGTGATTACTGTTTATAATGATTATAGACGATAGTTTTTTTAAATAATTTTAATAAACATTGTTATAAATAATAAATATACACGATTCAGAATTGAAGTACGGAGAATATTATATAATATATGTATACTTATATTATACCTGCATAATATATTATGACATACCCACATGCTCACACACTCATGTACAATATACATTTACAACCATAACGAGTTGAAATAGACATATTATATTTATATCGGTATCTTCTAAGTAATACTGGTAATTGGTTCTCAAAATGTGTATTGATTTATAATATTATACTAAAATAAAGAAAAATAATATAGGTACTATCTGAGAAATGAAAATTACAAATATACCAAACATTTTGTTTTTATCACCGAAAATTCTTATAGGTTTACGGGGCTATATGACCGTATACCCGAGTATCGCCGTTTATTTAAAGAGTATATGCTAAAAAACAAACTTGAAAATTCAGTATACCGTATACGCCGTATAACCCCCCCCCCTCCAATACACCATTGATTACATCAAGTACAAACACGGATTATGTCAGAAGGAGTAGGTAAAAAATTGAATATTATATTCCTTTATCTTTCTGAGATGATACGTCTGTATTAGAAAAACTATTATTAAATTACGCCTAATGGTCACCCAGTGTCAAACTACATATTTTATCAGAAATATCAATTTACAAATTATTAATAGTTGTTTGAATTTGGGAAACATCATATTATAAACACTGTTGTGTACTCATTTGTTTTAATATTAAGTTTAAATAAACTGTAGAAAAAATCCGATGTACCTACCTACGTAGATTTGATATATTACGTATATGAAAAGACTAGATACGATACGCATTCAACTTCCTCTTAACTGTCATTAATGTTATTGGCCCATTGCGCTGATTTTTTTAGTCCTTTATAATGATTTCGTTGAAAGTTTAATTTATGATTCGAGAACATCCGGGATTAAAATATATAGTCGCCTGTTACGAACCTCCAATGAGGTTTGTGCACAAATAAAATAACGAACACTTCCGAACTAAATATTACTTTCTATATTTAAAACTCGAAAAGAAAACTTACAATTACAATAACTGAATTAATATTATGAATAAAATGGTCTGACAATTAATAAGGTTCTGGTGAGAATAACAATGTTCTGTCTTACTACTCTAGAATCCAACTGCCACGGCTTGCTATACGAGCCGTGACTATAGCCAGCGCTTGCCTGGAATTGCTGACGCAGCCATCCTTCCAGACAGTCGCCGTCTTACAATATTATTATCTACTATTATAATATAATATATACTAACCAATATAACCAGGGGTTCATAACAACCCCTCAACTTAAATGGAACTTAGGGACCTAATGGTTCCGAATGTTCCGTGCATTATGTGTTCAAAACTAAATGTATGATTATTATGTTTACCTATCGTTCAATGATAAAGTATCCGGTAAATCCGGAGAATATATTTTAATAATTCTATTTCTAAACTTAATAGCTAATCTGCTAGCCACGGATACTACAGTTAGTATTAAGATACACACCAGTACCATATGAAATTCCATGTGAAATATTATTAAAGAATCTGTTGTTACCTTTTGTAACTCATTTAATTCTACTAACTTTCTGGATAGAGAATTGAAATCGTGTATGATCGTTATGTCCTTTAGGTTCTTAGGAATTATATTCTTAAGATTTTCTGATAATAAAGATTCATGTTTTTTATTTCTTGGGATTAAATCTGTATAAATACCTCTATTAGATCTACTTATTAGAAATATAGTGGAATTTTCTGTATGGATTTCACAATCTTGCGATGTAGTCAACATTCCTACGCCTGAGATCTCAATTGTAGCTATTTGTGAAGGTACCGAACACTTAATGGTCACTAACGTTGGTTCTGTATAAAATAACCATGCATTAGAATCCATTAATTTATCCCAAATAGGTGTGGTTATTATTACGAATTTTATTTGACAAGTTTTTGGAATTGTCTGATTTGCTAAAAATGCTACTTCACAATTGTTCGATCTCGATCGGCGATAAAATGTTTGACCACCTTTACATAATTTGTAGGTTCCTAGATTTACACATGTTGCCCACTGTTTTTCAGTTAAGGGTCATTATCATTGTTAAGTACTGAATAATCGATTTCTGGTTCAATTAAAATTAATGTATGGGTAGAATATACAATTGGTAATGAAACGAGTCGATATACGTTATATTCTTTACTTGAAATTAAGGGAATTTCAATAGAAAATATTAAGTACTCGTCCTGTACGAAAATCGTTATTTCAGAGATTTTGAGAAAATTGGGAATGGACTCCGGTATTACTTCTATAGGGAAGTTGTTTCCCATAGGTAAGATAATCCTTTGTGATCAGGAAAAGTAGTGACTTTGAAATTTTCTTGAGCTACTGTTGTACTATCCCATATCCACATTATCAGGATTACGATTTTCGGGAATGATGGATTTTTCTGAAAAACTCCAAAGAACACCATGGTTTGTTTTCTAGAACAAATTAATTTTCTGATTTCATTTCTCATGAAATAATTTCAATACATTTTGGTGAATGGTCTGGCTTTTCTTATTACTTTTTTTAATGGTTACATTTTTATTTGTTGGATTTACATCTAAAATTTCATATGGACCCAACCACTTTGGGGCCAGTTTGTTTTTACGGCTTTTTCTTGCAATAAAACCTTCTGTCCTATTTCAAAAGTTTGATGTTTTGCTGACTTATCGTAATGTTCTTTCGACTTACTCTTTGCTTCTAGCAAATTACTTCTTGCAAAAGCTTAAGCTTCCTGCATTTGCCTTTTGATTTCGTATTGGTAATCATTTTAATTGTATTGAGGTTCTGGATTGTTAATGAAAGATGTTGGAATTTTCACAGGATTTCCATAAACCAAATGATATGGCTGGAATTTTGTGGCTGAATGAATTGTGGCAAAACATTGCATAAGGAATTTTAGTATCCCAGTTTAGTTGATCTCTTTCGACGAAATTTCGTAGATATTCTGCTAAAGAGCGATGGCTTCGTTCAAGACTGCCATTGCTCGTAGGGTGGTAAGGTGTGGTCGACGTCTGCCGATTTTTGAGGAGTTTACACACTTCTTTAAAAACATTGCTTAAGAATTCCGTACCACAGTCTGTCACCAGAATTTGCGGTATTCCCTGCAAGCACACGAATTTTGTCACAAAATATTGCGCTACCGTATTCGCTTAATTCGCCGATTCTCCATGAGGGAAACCCATGCGAATTTAGTAAGGTCGTCGTATAACGTTAAAATGAAAGAATTCCCATTATGTGAACGAGTTAGTGGACCTACGACATCTAGGAATATCTTTTCGAATGCTCTGGTCGCTGTGCTAGTAATTACCATAGGCTCTTTTGGTGTTCTTGTCGCTGTTTTATTCTTTTGACAAGACTTACATTTTTTTATGAATTGTTTGATTTGCTTCCTCATACCTTTCCAATTATGTTCTTCATACATCTTATTAAATGTTCTGGTTAATCCATGATGTCCTCCTAGAGGGTTTTCATGGAATTCTCTTATTTTCTGTATTTTCTGATCTGTTAATCCATCTTTGGTGTATACACAGACTTAGATGTTCGAATTTCCAAAGATATTTCCGAAACATGTTTCGGATGATTTCCCATTGTAATCCGTCTGATTCACTTCCAATTCTCGGACAAGCGAGATTGGTTATTTTTAATTCTATACACAATTCCTTAAGTTTCTGCAAACAAATATAGATCGATTGATATGTAGACTTTTGCCAGTGATGCTCTTTCGTTAATAAATAAAACATTGTTCGTTCTTCTAACTGAATAACGGCTACCTCTGTAACTGATTTTTGTTCTTGTCTCAATTGGTTAACATGTCCGAATTTTCGTCTCATTTGAAGGGCGTTACCTCGAGACATATTGAAGTCAGTAGAAACGCAATGTGATATTGATGTAGTAGGCTCTGTATCGAAAATATCACCGGTTAGCTCAATTACATTGGTAGTAGGTTTGGTTTCGGTGTTGAGTACGAATTGATAATCATCAGAAAGCTCTGTATTGCATAAAGATTCTGAAGGATTTGTGATTTCCGGAGGTTTTGTATTTTTTTTTTCTGTCGAAATCGTTTGAAGGCCTTATGCTATCTTCTAATCCTGAATGTTCTGACTTTGTTTTGGATCTAGTAGTGACGGTTCTGATTCGACTTAATGCGTCCGCGTTCGTGTTGTTAACACCTGGCTTATAATGGATTTCATACTCGTATTCTTCCAATTAATTCATTTTTCTTTAATTAATCGGGACCCCGGGTCCTTTACGTTGAAAAGCCAGCTTAACGCTCGATGATCTGTAATAATTTTAAATTTCTGTCCATATAAGTACGGTCGGTATTGCTTAACTCCCCATACTATTGCGCAAAGTTCCTTCTCCGTTGTATTATAATTTTGCTCTACTTTTTGTTCAGCGTACGCGACGCGTAAGCTATTGGTAAATCTTTCCCGATTGGTCCTTGAGACAATATGCAACCAATTGCAAAATTACTTGCGTCACATGTAAGATTGAACAGTTGTTCAAAATCAGGGTATTGCAGGAGAGGTTCTTTTGTGAGAATAGATTTTAACTTGTCAAACGCTTCTTGGCAAAGGTCCGACCAATAAAATGGGATATCTTTTATTAATAACGACGTGAGAGGTTTCGAAATATGCCCATAATTTGGAACAAAACGGCGGTAATAACCGGACAGTCCCAAAAATGATTTGATCTCCTTAGTATTTATTGGTATTGGAAATTTTACTACGCAATCAATTTTCTGTGGGTAAGGCCTTACTCCTTTATCGGTTATGACATGTCCTAAATAGTTCACTTCTTTACGCATGAATGAACACTTTGACGGCTGGAGTTTGAGGTTTGATTCTCTTAATCTGTCGAATACTTCCTTTAATTTTCTTGAATGATCCTCCATGTTGTGGACATAAATTATAATGTCGTCCAAATATACAAATGCTTTGATCCCATTTAATCCCGTTAATACGGAATTCATTAAACGTTGAAATGTTGCTGGAGCTCCTTTTAACCCGAATGGAACTCTTAAAAATTCAAAATGACCTTTGTCTGTAGAAAAAGCAGTTTTTCGGCAACGGTCTGGGTGCATTCTGACTTGGTGGTAACCCTGAGCCAAATCCAAAGTAGTGTAGTACTTGGATTTTCCCAATTGGTCCAGGATTTCTGTAACGTTTGGTAAAGGATAAGTGTCTCCAGTCGAAACATCGTTTAACTTTCTGAAATCCACACATACGCGATACTTCATGACACCGTTTTCATCAGGCTTCTTTAGGACTACGAGTAGTGGCGCATTCCAAGGGCTTTTGCTTGGAGCAATAATGTTGTCTTCTTCAAGTTTCTGAATTTGTCTATCAAGTTCTTGTCTGTGCTTGAAAGGCAACCGATATGGACGTACATTAATCGGTTGTGCGGCTTCACTTGTTTTAATCTCATGATAAATTTGGTTATTACAAGTTAGTTTGTCTCAATCTAAATGTAAAATATCGGAGTATTGTTCACATATTGGCATAAGAGATTCTCTTTCTTCTTGGTTTAGATGATCCAAATTTACTTTCTCTCTTAGAGCATTTAAACGGTTTTCTCCATTGGAAGTTTCTGGGACGTTCTGAGTTGTAAAAACATTTACTTCATCAAACTTGTAAATAGAGATTAATTTCGATTGCAGTTGAGTGAGTACCATGGAAGATTCTGTGGGATTAATAACCGATACTAGTATCTGATTCTGGTGCACTTGATTAACCGTATTGCTACATAATATGATAGACTCAGCAATCTTTTGAGCTGGGATTAAGAGTGTTTCACCTTCTTGATATTCTGTAGTAGGTATAGCGATTAGAGTTTCTGTACGAGCTTGAATTTTTATGTCACTGGTATCTGGTACTATTAATTCGTTGGTTTGATAATAAATAATCATATGATTCCCTATTATAATAGGTTTCCCTAAAATTCCATCTTGTGTAATGGGAAACAGAATGTACTACTTGAAATTCTGCTTGCATCATACGCGCTCCAATCTGAATACTTATAGTCGTCCGCCCTAATGTTGGAACTAACTGTTCGTTGATGCCCATTAAATGGTAAACGGTATCTTCATATACCATTACCTGATTCAAAAGTGAACAAATTTTAATTAGATTGAGGTCACTTCCTGAATCCAGTAGAAATTTAGCATTGGGATTAATTGTCTGGGAGGTTCTGCATATAAAAGTATTATCTGTTAAATTTGCCTTTAATGTGAAGATTCTGGAATGATATCGCGGCGTTTTTTATGTTCCCTACCGGACGTCCGCTGGAAGCGCCCGGTTGATTTTGGTTTTCTGAAGTCTCGGGTTGTACTGCTTCATTCCTTTTTCCAGTAACATATTTTAATTTCTGACATACATCTTTCGTGTGTCCTGGCTTCCTACAGTACTGGCACGTGATAGTGCGCACTGAGGCTCTGGAGGTTCCTTGTGGCGTGTTCGAATTTGTTGGTTGATTTGTATTGTTACCTCGGTTGGATCTACAATCTCGAGCCCAATGTCCTGGTTTATGGCAAATGTTACATGTACCATTTATCATTTTTGTGGTTGCCGAATTGCCTTTATAAAGTTTCCTCGATTCTTCAGATGACAACCTAATCCGCTCCTCCTCTCTGGCGGTTTGTATGGCCTTGTCTAGAGTAAGAGGATTTCTGGCCTTAATGTAGTCCTTTAGGTTTCCCAATCCTTCCATAAAGACTTGAATAACCTGTCTCTTAATAGAAATTTCCATCGCCTGGGCAACTTCTGGCGAATATTCGGCAGTCTCCTGTTCAATGATAAGGTTCTGTAAAGCTTCTACTCTCATCGAGTAGGTCAGGATACCTTCACCTTGTTTTTATTTGATGGCGTATAATTCTAAAAATAAATGTTGCGTTGTTCGCTGGGGTTCTAAACTAGTTTTAAGTGTTTCCCGTAACTCTTCCTATGCATCGAAGGTTTTAAACTTTGTTACCTGCCTAGCTTTTCCTGTTAACCTGGTTTGGATTGCCTGAAGTAGACGTGGAATTGCTGGTTCCACCACACATGACACGACAAATTCGCATTTTTCATGGAAAATCTCTAAATTCTCTGTATCTTTTCCATCAAATGATTTGGGTAATAACCTAATTGCATCCTGAAGTCCTATTTGGTTATTTGATATTGAATCTCCTTGTATCAGACTTGCGCTATCTCTTGTCCTCATAATTTCCTGAATCTTGAGATCAATTAATTTACTTAATTCTGGAGTATTCGAATTGTCTATCGTCAGCTGCTGTCCAGGTTCACCACTCGATGTTGATTGATTTTGACCCTCCATTATTTTCAATGACTTTTGATTTAAAAGAAACTTGATTCCTAGGTTCGTTGGTTCAACTGCGTCGTCAGAAGACCAATCTAAAAGTTTTTCTTGCTTATTCTGTAGAACTTTTAATCCGGTATTTGGTAGGTTTTGGGAATTTTCTGTTAAAATGGTTTCTTGGGTGACGTGAATTAGACTTTTGTCGATTTCATTAAGTCCTTCGCTGACTTTGGCTAAAAGACTATCAGTTGCTATGGTAAAATCCGCTTCTCTGGTTAATAAATGGTCGACGGAAAGCTCGTCTACTTGTCTCTCAGAATTTGGATTGTCGGGATTGGAGCACATTACAGGCAAACTTACTCTAGGTGTAGGGGTAGGGGTATCAGTACTGGATGTGTCAGCCCCCATTGGTAGTTTGACCCTTCCCCAAATTTTTACTCATTAATGTGTGTTTATGAGTTTTTTGAAGGGTTTATTCTCTTTAAAAAAAAAATAATAAAACACTGAGAAACATGCGTTCACAATGAAAGATTTTTTTTCTACCCTAAGATTACGTTAATGTACAGTATATACTAATTATCATATGTTCGGAAGAAAGAAAAAAAAATAATGAAAATATTTAATTATGCAAACAGAACCGAAAACTTAATGCTAAATACTCACAACTACCACAATATTGTTGTAGCATGATGAAATAAAATGTTAGGTGGTTGTCTGTGTATGGTTGTTTGAATGACTCTGGATACTCTGGTATACGACGTTGGTTTGATCTCGGAACAATAACACGTCGAAATTCCTCTTCGACACCTTTATTGCTTCGGAATGACGGTCTACGCCCCGAAACTGCTGGCGCGAGGACGAATAACTAATTTTAATTATTGGGTTTCGTTTCGATGATCAAATAACGTACTATATCGTAATGTTTTGATATAAATTCGTTACGGCAGCGTTATCGTGTTTATAAACAACGACGGCTATGATAATGTTTTATCGTAATAGCTATGCTGTTGTCAGATTTCACACGTCGACGGTGGCGGCGGCCTGTCGTCAAAATATGTTTTTTTTTTATAGAGTCGACGATGTATGTGTGTATTACACCACACCGGGAATTTGCTGATCACGCGTTTATAGAGACACGTTCACACGCTACAGTATACATGTATATGCATACACCAGATATATATATATATATAAATGTACGTCTGCGTATATCATATTATAACATTATAATATCTTATATTATTAATGTTCCCTTACGTGATTTGTGTACAATGTTCTGTTTTCAGCTGGGTCGAAATTTAATGTATGTCCGTTTTACTTTTCTTCCAATATACTTCTGAAAGTCTCGTTCGATTATTGTCCGTAGTAGCGAGATACTGATCTTAGGCGTATCCCACCGCTGCCACCAAAAATGTTACGAACCTCCAAGGAGGTTTGTGCACAAATAAAATAACGAACACTTCCGAACTAAATATTACTTTCTATATTTAAAACTTGAAAAGAAAACTTACAATTACAATAACTGAATTAATATTATGAATAAAATGGTCTGACAATTAATAAGGTTCTGGTGAGAATAACAATGTTCTGTCTTACTACTCTAGAAACCAACTGCCACGGCTTGCTATACGAGCCGTGACTATAGCCAGCGCTTGCCTGGAATTGCTGATGCAGCCATCTTACAAGTAGCCGTCTTACAATATTATTATCTACTATTATAATATAATATATACTAACTAATATAACCAGGGGTTCATAACAAGCCTATACGAAGAGGACCTATTATAGTACATAATATCGTTCAAGTTGTACATAAATGAGGATTAGGTAGGTATGCCACAAGCCTTCATGTAGTCTCCAAGGATTTATATTCGTCAAATGTAATTAAACCACATTTTATTCTTTAAAAATTCGGTGGCAGAGAGTGTGGGTAATTTGACAGCAAATCCTTAGTTGCTTTGCTCATTAGAACATAATATCTTATGGGTTCTAATCTTAAAAAAATAGTTTTATTTTTCTTAATAATTTCGAATTATTAACAGGAGGGTGAACTGCTTCCTTATTGTGTCGATGATAAACAACAATCCCAACGACTGCCACAAAAAAATCGAAACGACGGCTATTGTGGCAAACAAATGATGATCGCATCGGCCACGGTCGCTGGTGTTCCCAACGATCTTGGCAGAGTCAACGGCGTTGGAACCACAGTCAGCCAACAACAACAGCTACCACTACCGCCGCTTCCATCAACACCGCCGCACCAGCAACAACCAAAACGGCTGCAATCACCACCACCCACGCCGCCGTCACAACAAATACCACCTACGACGACGCTTCTCGCTTCGAGCACGGCGTACGTCATGTTAGATATGGTGACCGCGGAAGCCGAGAAAAAACGACTCTTGCACATGGGTGGTGGACGAATAGACTTCGGAAAACCCGTCGCCGTTATCCAACAACCGACCGTGTCGGTGGATGCCGGTTGCGGTACTTCCACTGCTCAATTATAAACTTAGTTGCAGTTATGACGCCCTATTTATAATAATTATGTTTTTATATGAAATTAAAATCAATAAAAACATTTCTGTTAGCTATAGTTATACATAATACATTGTACATTTTGATGTGATTATTATAACAATTATTAATTATACTATCCAAGTAATTCTATAAACCCAAACGGTTAAAAAAACAGACTTGACATTGTAATCATTTACGGTTTCCGAGTTCAGGAGATTAAAAATATTAAATTCCAACATCTAAGTGACCACATAGTATTATAATATACTTATGATACCGACTCTTCTGTTGTAGATATTATTTTATTATTATTTTTTATAAAAATATACCGCCACCGCCCTAAGTGTACATAAAAATATTATTATTTATTATAGTTAATTATAATAATATAGGCTGGTGAATAAATAAACAATTAGATATGCACGCCTAACACACATGAATTATGTGAAAAATGCTCAATCATTTTTAAATATATACGTAGGTTAGTGAGTAGGTAGTTAACAGCCGTCTATCGATGTATTATAATATTATGTTTGACAAATGCCCGCGCGTTCGATTAGTGTTGTTGAATAATTATAGCAATCGGTTATGATAAAAATGTTGAATAAACCATGACGAAATTAATTTTGAAACACGCCCGAATTGATTGAACAGTGTCAGTGTTTTTTTAAAATTTATTTTCATTAATATCTTAACGTCCTATCAGAGCACTATAATATGCAATTTAATCATAATTGTAGTTATTATATTATATGGTTAATAAATACTTAATAGCTTTCAAAATATAAAGTGGTGTATACGCACACATACACACATATATATATGTATATATACTGTATATGTGTGCGTATATGCCAATATAATAATTATCACCTACCTTTGTTCTTATGAGCAAGTACATCATATTTTGTTATGTATAGAAATTGATATTTGGTGGAGGGTCTCAAATGTTGTACATTAAGTTAAATAGCGCTCAATTAATTGTGTTCAGTCAGCGGTATTAGTACTATAGTAGTAGTATACACAAGCACTAATTATATGAATTTAAATTATACGGGGTTTTTTTTTACTGTGAGATTTTATATAAGTCTTGTCAACGACGGCTTTTGTTGGTCCAATCGTTTTTGACGAAAAGTGAGAGAAACGTATCAGTGTTTGTTACACATATAGGCACATACATACTTACACATATATACATTCAAAAAATGTGTTACCTTAAAAGATTATCTTTTGTACTTTGAAAAAAAATTGTTTTTATTTTTATTTTTTAAAACTCACCTATTGTAATTTGTATTTCTTTAAATGTTCATTGTTTTATGATAACATTATATTTTATTTTTATATTTATTTTATTTTTAGGTGCATATTATATTTAATATATATATATATATATATATTTTTATTATTTGAAATAATTAGAATAGTATTTTGTTTTTGTTTATACTTTAATATTTTATTATACTATACTTGTATAATATACATGTAGAATTATTATGGTGCCATAAAAATTGATATTGAAATTAAATATTGTCTATTTTTTTTTTTTTATGATTGTTAACATACGAGTAACTAGCTTCAACAAATAAGTCAATAACCTATAATTTAATTTAAACATAAATTCTTAATGCAATGGTAAAAAAATAGCTAAACATTTATATTTTACAATTATATTTAATTAACTACATACCTTAACCAATATTGTTGCTCTTGGCCTCAAAAGTAAAGTTTTGGATGTAGTTAACGTGTTCATTTATCTTAGTGATTCCAAAGGGGGCAGATTAAGATGTTTCTTTAATACATTTTGTACGCTATACAGTGTTATGTTAGATAAGATACTTATTGAGGGAAGTTTGTTACATTGATCAAACATTGAATTTATCCTTGTTTTTTTTTTATTCTAGGACATTGTTTGAAATGTAAATTATTTCTCTAGTCGTTATTATATAATTTGTTTTGAATAATATATGAGACAATGGATGTAATAAGGTTAGGTTTATTTAAAAAAAGTGGTAATTTTGACTAAATTGCTTTCTACGTAATCAATTTATATTTGTATGTTATATAAATTATGTTATGTTGATAAATTCATTAATCACAAAAAAAGAATGTCAACTCTTACATAATCTGTAGTAGGGTACTAGGGCTTTTATGATATGGGATAATGCTAGTAATATGGATCATTGTTGAAAATATAATTTATATTGTCCTCTATAAAGGGTGACACAAGAAATGTCAACAATGAGTTTTGGTATTAGTCAATTTTCAGCAGAACTTGAGCATGTTACCAGTAATTTTCCATTTTACTAATGCTGTGACATTTTTTCACCACTCATATCTTAAGCCTTATTATTGTTATTATAATAATTATTTTTATTTTTTAAATTATATTTGTTTATAAATGAAATATAAATTGGTGTTGTAATGTTTGATTATATTATTATTGACCATATTGATGTTTATAAGTTTATAACCCAATTTTAAGAATTGAAAGTGTTACATGTATGATTGTTAACACATAAAATATATGAAATAATCTTAAAACCTTTAAAATGTATTAACATACTTTTTGTTACAAGTAAAAAATAATAAACAAAATTACTGTTATTTCGTATTATTCATTGTTTGTGATACCTAGCATAAATAAGTACAATTTGGAATATTTTTTTTTCATTGATAGGTTACTATCATTTTTAATATTTTTGTGAATGAATATGTTTCAATAAAATTATACAGTATTTAATAACAACTATTTTTTTTCATCCAACATCAGCTTCTAATAAAAATATATTTAACGATAGGTATTGCAAACTTAATCATGAAAATGAATAAGCATATAAAGTTATATACCTAATTGCTGTAAATATGCTATAAAATGTAATACCTAAGACATTAACACCTAACCTATAGAATAATCGGAATAATAAAATAACTTTATTTATAATGTCTCGAATGTAATAAACAAATCTGAATGATTTTTAAGTATCGAAACAATACTTTTAAAGTATATTTCAAAATTATATTCAAATCTAACATATTATGTTAATCAATTAGGTACTAAAAATTGTAATATTTTATTGCATTAGTAGGTTAAGTATACATATTTTGTATTTTTTTCTCGTAATAATATTGACAAAAATAAAATTTTATATAAGATTAGGTTAGTATTTAGCGACACGATAATGTTGTGAGCTAAGTAAAAAAAAAAGGCTTTACGACATGAGCGTGTACCTATATTAACAGAAATCTAAACGTTTCCGTTTAATATGTGTTAAAATTTTGGTATTCTTTATAAAAGGATCAAATGAATGGACCAAATCGTTAGAAAAGGGTATCAATTGATTGAGAAAATGCTTAACTGCTATTATAATTTTCATTGGGATTGATGATTAGTAATTAAGTTATGTGCAAAAAATAGTAAATATTTCATATTACTTTTGCCACTGTATATGCTCAAGGGCGCATTTAGGGGGGGATGGAAAGGGGCAAGGTGGCAAATTTACAATAGCGGCAGTTTTTGTACCTAAATATTTATTAAAAATTATGATAATATATAAAAATAATCTCCTTACACTTTACAGTATACACTATAGTGTTGGCCAACGATATCAATAATTCGATACGGTATCATCGATATCCTGGGTATTTTCCGAATAATTTCGATATCGATATCTAAAAATAATTATCGAAAATATCGCGGTATCGGCTCTGAACAATGAAGTTGACGGATAACTAGATAATAAATTATAACAAATTGCCATTTATTTCAAAGAAATAGTTCACCACACTAAACAATTTACTCTAAATTCAGTGCCGGTTGTTAACTTGCGGCGAGACCTCGTAATCAGGGGCGTCATTTGGGGGTTGGCAGGGTGTGCGGTTGCACCCCTTACTTTTAGAATGTTACAATTGGCCTGCGCCTTGCTGAAGCCTAAAATAATGCACGAGCCACGAATGCACAATTATTTATATGATTAAAATCAAATAGTAATAACCGGTCTATGGAAATAATTGAATGCAGGATAATATACATATACGTATGTAGGTATCTATATCTGTTTTTATATGGCCTGGTGATATTTCAAAATGGCCTGCTTGAAACTTCGCACACCCGAAAAAAACCTGAAATGACGCCCCTGCTTGTAATTATTTTAAATGAAATTTATTATTAATAAATTATTTATTTATTTAAAATAAATACTCAATGAATACTTTTCAGTTAGTACAAAATAATTTATAAATGATAATTAATTTACAGTCATAATATATTTATATATTAATATAATGTATTATATACTTTTAATATTATGCTTTTAATAAACTAAATGATATAAAATGTAACTTGTAATTATTGTATAAAAATTTAAATAAATATGATATCGATTATTAACAATATATTGTTGGCCAACACTAATACACTAACACAGTGGTCGGCAACCTTTTTTGACGGAAGAGCCAAAAGTTACAATGTACAAAAATTTTCTGACTTTAAATAGCCACTAAAAATTGTCATAATATTTTTAAAATAATTTTATTTTTAAATTTTAATTGCTATAATAATACAATTTCACAGTTATTAATTAATCGGTTTCATCAAGAGCGATATATTAAGATCAATATTTATAAAGAGTTACATCAATGGGAATATTGGCTTTACATGTCTTTTGAAAGTTTTGTTAAGTCTGGCTCATAAGTTGTTGTTTTAAGTATCAAATTATTGTTATGTATTATTTCATATTTTCAAAAGCACCAAAACTAATACAATATAAATTATATTATAATATTATAAAATATTGTTTTTGAACATAATATATTAATTTTTTTATGGGTACTGGAGAGTTGCGACTTAAGATCCAAAGAGCTGCAGGTTGCCGAACCCTGCACTAACACTATACAGATTGTAGGTATATAATATTTTGGATTATAAATTTATAATTTTGTAATTTGTTCTAAAGTAATGTTAGCCGTTAGGTACGAAGTTCAACAAACAATTTCAGGTTTGTTATGTTATAAATACCGACTACCTATGAAAACCCAAATCTATTATAATTACGATGGCGAGAAAATTGATATCGTATTACGTATGTAGTAGACATCAAGATAGAGAAGAATACTGGAGCGCGTACTAGACACCAAAAAAGGTCAGCTGGTTAAAATGTTATCCCCACCACCGTACGGCAAAAAATAATACACTAATGAGTAGTGACTGAGATGGAGGCCGATCTTCCAAAAACATACTATGTGATAGTGGAACTAACCTAAAATTATTTCTTTTACAGCTGTAAAGATGCTATATTATCAAAAGGTATACATTTTAGCCGGTATTTGAAAAAAAAAAGGCGGGGAAAAAAACCTGAAATGAAATCTCCGAAAAAATATTATGATCTTTAATTAGAATATTTAATTTGTATGTACATATTGATATTATAAGCCATACCTATACCATAGAATATTATAGAAGCGACACTCTCGGGTGGCCAATTTTAATGAGTCTAGAATATTTCATGACCTTGAAGTTGTTCGTAACTTCTTATCTTACCGCCAAGCTTACAACATCATTCCTGTTGATAATTGTAAGACATTTCAGTCAGAGAATTCAGTACATACCCCCAATTCATCATCAATTTTTTAAAAACTTGACTAATAATCCTATAAACACTAAAAATAATGGTGCTCCCAGAGAAGATGATCAAACAGAAGATAATGTTGAGGCTTCTGAGATAGATTTATGCAATTTGTATGACACTGATGAAGATTGAAAATATTTAAAAAATATAATATGGTAAAAGACTGACATGCAATTAATATTGTGATTAATAGTGTTATAATATTAATTTGTTATTTTTATTTTTAATTATTAAAACATTACCTATTATTATTATTATTTAATTTGAAAAAATGGTTTATTTCTTAACTACTATGGTCAAAGACTGACATACAATAAATATTGTGATTAATAATGTTATAATATTAATTTGTTATTTTTATTGTTTTTATTTTGTAATTATTAAAACATTACCTATTATTATTATTATTATTAAACTTTAAAAAATTGTTTATTTCTTAACTATGGTCAAAGACTGGCATACTAATATTGTGATTATTTAATATTAATAAATTTTATAATTCTATACATTTAATTACCTTTAGTCTTAAGTTTTTATATTTGTTTCACTTATACCTCTTTACTTCAAAGGAATTATACAATATTGTGCATTTGAAGTAAAGGGGTATAAGTGAGATCAAAGGTCAAACAATTGTCCTTATATCAAACATTTTTAGTTCAAATTTCACAATATCACATAAAATAAACTTTTATATATGTACAGATAACAATTTAATCATTAAATTAAATAACATCCTTTATTGCGATTTGAGAGAATGTGTTAACTTTGAACTTGATTATTACGAAATACAAATAATGTCAATACACCCCTTGTGTTCTAGGTGCCTCATATATAATATATAATATTATAATTATTTATTCTAAGGTAGTATGCAGTGACCTTTTTTTTAAACTTTGGCGGGATGGTGACCATCCGATGGCCTCGAGCGGTCCGTTTCAGCGATAAAAGCGTTCCTAACATCATGCCTTACCGCCGAGCTTAAACATCAATAAGTCCGCCCCGAAATAAAAACAATTAATGTGGAGGGGCGAGTGTCGCTTCTATAATATTCTATGCCTATACAGTTGTCCCAAATATTTTGTATACTTACAATACTTACATAATATATACTTTATTAACTATATTTTTAGGATGTTTGTAGTACTTCTAATTTCTATCACGATTTAAGATATACTGATTACACATCGAATAATGATAAGGAGACCGTCCAAATGAATTACTATATCAGCTGTGGAACTACTGGCGCAATCTAACGATAAATGTATTCAACCGATATATAGAAAAGTATATCTGTATATTGCGGGACATCGTTATAAATGTTACAAAAGTACGTTTTGGATTGTTGAGTTTTCAACTAAATTCTGCTAGATGGCGCCAATCAGTAGTTCCACAGCTGATTTGGAGACTGTGTTTATTTATTTATTAACAAATCGTGTTTAAAATTTCCACTGAATTTTTACGTATATGGGTATTTAGAAAATAATATATCTAAAATTATAAAACCTGATTTTGGTAAGAAATTCAGAATCCTACTATTATTATATGTTCAATAACTATTAAGATTATACTATTATCCCAATTCCCATTGAGTTTTTGTTATAGTAGAGTAGCATAATACGTGGTAACATTCAATTATTTAAAGTTAAAGTATCTCCATTGTTCAACACGACAACACGTACCAGTGATAATTTAAAATATTGTTTTATTATAATGAAAATAATGGAGAGTTACAATGAAGATGTGTTGCATGACCATACATATGTTGATACTGGTCTAATTGCATTAGACCGTCACATAATTGATCTCAATTATTATATAGCACAGAAGTATTCATACTTTTCCATCCCAAGGCCCCTTTGAGTCTTCACAAAATGTTGACGGCTCCCAAATTAAAAATGACAAAAAAATCAATGTTTATATTAATGTAATTTATATTTTATACTTATTATTTATTTACCATATTAAACACACCTATAAAAAAATTATAAATAAGTAGTTATTGTGGAAAAAAATATAACAAAATATTTTATGTTTAGTCTTAGGAAATATAACTCAATAAAATAACAAATCAATATTACTTATTACTAGATTTTTAGTGAGATGGATGCGCTTGCTTATGCTTCATAATATGTTCAAATCATGGCTCAAGCTTGGAAATATCTCATCTCCTTCTCAACGTTCACTTTTTTCAGTTTGTTTTAATTACAGCTAACGCAGAAAACCCGTTCTCACAGAGGTACAAAGTTGCAAAAGGTGTTAAATTTTTCAAAGCATTGGTGGCCAATTCGGTGTATTGTAGTTTCACATGCGTCCCAAATTGTGTTAACGACGATGATCTGAACATGGTCTTCATTGTGGAATCTGATGTTACATCGATCCACTGTTCTTGTTCAATAGATGACAAATTTTTTGGAAGGTCAGCACTGAAAGGATCTTTGGTCCAATTTTGTTGTTGAGTATTTTGTGGAAAATAGTGTTCGAAATGAATTTTGAGGTTAGATAAGTGGTCAATGAACTCATTTTTGACGATATCATTCAAGTTAATATAATTTTCTTTTAGAAATGTATAGAGCATAGGAAAGCAGTCATTAAAAGTGTTGTCTTCTATTTTTGTCTTCCATAAAACTAATTTTCCATATTTTGGAAAATATTTTATCCAAAAAACCTAATAGTACTTACTTTATTATTAAAACATTTTAACAGCCGGATGCCGAATCGCCTTGTCAGTGGATTCCTGTCGAAGAGCTGTCGACCAACACACTATTTCTACACTGCTAATTATTCAAGGGTTCACAACACATCACACACTAAATGAGACACGGGGTTCCTATGATCACCGTGTTTCATCCAATCTAAAAGAGTCTGTAACTTGGAATGTCGAAGGTCAGTTCAGCATAATTAAAGTAAAATATTATACTCTAGTGTGTTCTTGAATACCATTTAACTGTAACTCTGGTATCTCAGGATTGTACAGTCTTATAAATTTTTTCCTTAATTTACTTATAAATATTACTATTGTTATTCAAAAAAAAAAAAATTACATAAATAATTATGTATAACATAATTAAATATAACATTAAATTCTATTTTTAGAATGAACATTGAATTCGGTAGTACATGTATAAGTTTACTTAATTCTACTGCTTTGCTAACAAGAATATTTAAATTTTTAATACACTTTGTATTTGTGAGGTTCTGAGGTACTACTCCTTTGTTCTCGATTTGCTGTTGTAGATGTTTCAGGTTTTCCTCAATTCGCTGCTGTTGTATTTTAAACTTTTCAGTGTACGATTAGTTTCTGTTGTCTCCATTTCCGATATTCTCGTTCTATCGTGTATAAGGTTCAGATTTTTTAATTTGTTTTTACCTAACTCTATTATATTATCTACAATGAAGTCAATGTTAATTCTTGAGCTCATTCCATTAATTACGTTTGCAACGGTTAACAGCACTTCCCAATCCACGTCGACTATTATTTGCTGTCTGTTGATCATAGTCAATGGCTATCATCAAACTTCAATAGTTCGATTCTATTTCATATGGGTATTGTAGTGTTGCTCTGTAGGCTGTTGTATAAAAGGTTTACATATGCTCGAGAATACTTAGTTTTCTGAATAATCTGTACAGCACTTTGCTGTTTTTTAATAGTGAGACATTAATGTATCGTATTCTGCTAATTGTTCGTTTAGGTTCACGTAAACTACTAAATCCCTAGTGAAATGATATAGACCAACTTGGGCATAGGACACGTAATAAAGTTCTTGATGTTCGGTGTTGGAGTTATCGCCAACTTAGATGTTGATGGTTTGTCTTGATTATCTGATTCAATTGTTCTTTGTGGTTGTGCATGTCCAACCGTGGTAATTGCAAAGATCCTGAAAATAGTTTAACAAGAACACTTAATTTCTTTCGTAGAATGGTTTTAATAAATTTCTGTGCGGAGTGACTGGTCTGTTTTTCTTCAATATCGTTATATTCGGAGAATCCTGGTTAGTTTCTATTACCTAATAGGGTCCTTTTTTCTTGGATAAGAACTCGGTCACCTATACTTATTGTTAGAGGTGATATTTTCTGATCGTAACGTTCTTTGGATTTCTGTTTGGAATCGTAGAGGTGTGTTTTTGCTTGAGCTTGAGGTTCTTGCGTTTTCTTTTTTTTTAACTTGAAATAGTAATCGTTATAATTGTATTGAGGTTCTGTATTTTTCATAATTGAATTTGGTACTGTTATTGGATGCCCATATACTAGTTGGTTAGGTTAGTACTTTGTGGAAGTGTGAGTCGTAGAGTTAAGGCAGAACATTTCAAATGGGAAACGTGTGTCCCTGCGGGTTCTTTTTGACAAAACTGCGTAAGTATTCTGCTAATGTATGGTGACCCCGTTCTAGAGAACCATTACTCTGAGAATGGTAAGGACTGGTGGATATCTAATTAATTTTTAACAGTTGACACACTTCCTTGAATCCTTTGCTTAAAAATTCGGAGCCACAGTCTGTTATGAGGCTATGAAGAAGACCATGTAGACACACAAATTGAGTCACAAAAAACTTAACAACTGTGTTTGCTTCGTGATTCGGCATCGGAGCTACTCACGCGAACTTCGAAAAGTCATCTTGTTGTGTAAGAATAAATACATTTCCATTGTACGATTTCGTTAGGGGTCCTACAATATCCATATATATCTTTTCGAAGAGTCTGGATGCTGTAGTGGTTATCATCATTGGCTTTCGGGCAGTTTGATTGGATGACTTGTTGACGCATTCCCGAATATATTTTTTTATTTGTTTCCGCATTACCTTCCAATTATGATATTGATAGATATATTATTTTAATAGTTTTACATAAATATTTGTACAGATTATAAAATAATTATGTTAAATTTATTTATTTACTTCTCAGATTAACTATATTTTTTTTTTTCTTTTGACGTGTGTATAAAATGTAATGAAAAAGAGTATATAAATTAATAATTAGTGATTGTCAGGTAAATATCATCATCCTGAAAGCAAATAATATTATTAGATAACTGGAATGTAATATACTTATATAAGTTTAAAATACTTTACTTGTTTATTAAAACCAGCTATTTTATTTATATAAAGGTGCATTTCACGGGCTTCGACTAGGTGCTATAATATTATCCTCTTCAAGTTGCTTCATTTGCTTATTTATCTCTTCTTTATGTCGATGAGGTAAATGGTACGGCCTTTCGTGGATTGGTTGGGTGGTAGCTGGATTGTTTACCTCGTGAAAAATGTGGTTTTGTACGAAATGGAACATACCTACGAAATTGCCTTGTTGTATAGCATTTAAAAGTGCAAAAGTATATGAATATGGCAGTTATTATATACCTGTAGATGGTAGATGTTTTGTGTGTGGATCAACTTTTAAAGGGATTGTCTCAGATAAACCATCTGCAAATTCAAGGTAATTTTATTTTGTTAAATATTTCTATTAAATAATCACTAATTTCCTAAAACAATTTTTTATCTCATTAAGGGTTATTATGCAATGTACATTTTCTGGAAACTTTGAAATACTCGTAGAACACAGGATGTTAAAAAACGTCGATTAATAGGCCCTGCTATAGATTAAGCATTGAAGTCAGTAGTAGATGATAAAATTTCTTGTGAAACATACAGAGAGAATGAAGCAGTGCGCCTGCTGAATATTGGTGAGTGTTAGAATTAAATACTTGTACAAATTGGATCAATAAACTATTTTTTTAAGCACTTTTAGCCCTCTTTCATTATTTTAAATACAACTGTTGGATTTTTTTATTTAACTATATCATATTGGTTTTATGGTTCTACGACAATTGAGCGAAAGAAATTGAGCGAACGTAAATGAGCGAATGAAAAAGAGCGAATAAAAATATGAGCGAATACATATTGAGCAAAAAAATAAATATTATACACAGGTTTTTGAAATAATGAGTGTTGTTTGATAAAAGTATCACCTTGTGTATATTATATACACATTTTTGAAATAATGTGTGTTGTTTGATAAAAGGATGACCGTTTATATATTATATACGTTATATATTTTCGTCTTTAAACATTTTATACCAACGTTTTACTAACAATGTGAAACTACAGTGAAATATTTTTGGATTCGAAAAGTTCACGATAACGATTCAATAAGATTATGTTTATGATAATGGGTCGTTATAAATACAGTCGATTACAGCACCAAAGTGTTATCATTTTTATTTTATCAGTGTTATCACAATAATATGATAGTGTCACCAACATTAATATAATACTATAATTATAATTATAATCTTAGTTCTCAGTGGTTCTAATTCGTTAATTAACTCAATTAAGTATAATAAAAAATATAAAATAAAAAATCACAATAATAAATACAAATTAGGTTAGGTTTAATTAGTCTTTTGATTTAGGTCTTAGGTCTTTTATGTGTTTTCGGTAAATCTAATAATACTGTTGAACTACGTTTTTTAGGTAGCAGTGTTAAACCATTATGCTTTATAACCATTTTATTATGGACATTATTTAAAGTATCTAGTTCTTTTGACAATTCTGGATGTTGTTTTTCGTCTATGATGTAAGTTAAATCAATCATTTTCTTAAGTAATTCTCGACATTGGGCTGGTATATTTGAAATATTTTCATTGGTTCTATTAATCATTGGATTAATTGAGGTAATGGCATTTTCATTATTTTCATTTAAAACTGTGACACTGTTTTGAATTTTGATTTCATGATCTGTATTATTAGTAATTGAATACCGAGGATCAGATGATATGAAAACATTATTTTGAAATTGTTGTGGTAAATCTTCAAACGAACATCCTGGTACATAAATAAATAATGCAATCACATGTTTACATGGCCAATGATATTTTTTAAAATCTAAACATGTACAACTGGGTAATTGAAAATTTACTATATATGAGGAAGAGTCACTTTCACTCTTTACTTCGAACAATAATTTATCCATCTCTAATTTTTTAATTTTTTTTTCATTATAGATATTCTGAGCTGTAGCATATCGTGAATATACATAAATAATGGAGTAGAATCTCAAAATAAACTTTTAAAGAGTTTTTATTTAAAAATGCAGACTGACAAGTCTTTAAATAGTATGTATATTAGAAAATATAATTGAACAGTTTTTACCACAAAGTTTAAGTAAATATCAGACAAAAAATTACAAACTTTCATCATATTATAAACAAATATTGTTCGCACTAGGAGCTCCTGTCTCTGCGGTTAGCACCTAGAACTCGCACACCCTGGACTAGATACAATGAGCTAATAAATATAATAAATGTACAAGATAATTATAACAACAATATACAAATGGTTTATTACACATGAATAACAATATTAATTTAACCGAGGGTGGAGAGGAGCGTCTCTCCGGCAGTGTTACCAACCTGGGGCAGAGGGACATAACAGCGTGAACAGGTTGACGAAGTCCGAACAAATATCAAATAAAATACCTTCATTTTTACACGGACGACCAGAAACGTTTGTTAAACATGTATATTCACGATATGCTATAGCTCAGAATATCTATCATGAAAAAAAAAATTAAAAAATTAGAGATGGATAAATTATTGATCGAAGTAAAGAGTAAAAGTGACTTCCTCATATCTAGTAAATTTTCAATTACCCAGTTGTACATGTTTAGATTTTAAAAAACATCATTGGCCATGTAAACATGTATGTGCATTATTTATTTATGTACCAGGATGTTCGTTTGAAGATTTACTACAAACATTTTTGAAACAGTGTTACAGTTTTAAATGAAAATAATGAAAATGCCATTACCTCTATTAATCCAAATTCGAGTACCAATGAAAATATTTCAAATATACCAGCCCAATGTCGAGAATTGAAAATAATCGATTTAACTTACATCATAGACGAAACACGAAAAACAACATCTAAATAAAAAGACTAATTTAACCTAACCTAATTTGTATTATTATAATATTTAACATGACAAAATAAATTTTGTAATAATTTAAAAATAATTATTAATAATAATTTAATAATAATTTATTTTGTCAAGTAAGATTTAGGTATTTAGATATAGGCGACACTATCAGGTGATACCTTATTATGTGATAACAATGATAAATAAAAATGATAACACTTTGGTGCTGTAATCGACTGTATTTATCGGAAGCCGATAGTTGTTCGAAAAATGATAAGACATTTTTATCATTAACCTCCTACAATTCCTACATGTACACCAACGTAACCGAAAAAAATTTCTCAATTTGAATTTTGAATTTAGTGCAATAAATAAATACTAATACCATTGATTATATATAGTATGTATATATTATATATACTATGTATAATCAATGCTAATACAAAGAAATAAAAATAAGGTACATTACGTGTCAAAATGTTAACTTTAAATGTTAATTTTTTTAATTTGTGTTTTAACATTCTCTTATTCTACCTTTCTACCTATTACTCAATGGAAAGTGCAATTTTTAAATAATAATTTAAATGTATAATATTATAATAATTAATATTACCTACCTAATATGTAACTTATATATATATATATGTCAATGTGTGCATGTTGGAAAATTAAGTATTAAACATTGTATAAAAATTTATATTACGCAAACTTAGCCTAATGATGAAAATACCTTCTAATGCGTTATAATTTTTTATTTATTTAAATGTAATGCGATAATTTATAAAATAAAAATATATATTTCACTAAATGATATTGATTTTTAATCTTTTTTGTATTATAACGTATAATACATATACCACAGGTTCACAGCAGTACCTACAGATTTGAAAAATAAAAACTATAAACAGAGTAAAGCTCTGCTGTAGGTACATAGACTTTCCTTTAATTGTTTTATTTTGATTTTCCTGAACTATATTAACTAATAGTAATTTTTTACTTTTGATCCCCCAAAGTACCAACTAGATTATTATTATATGATGCATATAATACATATTGTAATATATAGATCTACTTATTTTGAAAAGTATTTAAAATATGTACTTAGTAAATAAAATCATTTATTTTTATAAAACATATTTTACACTTTATAAATTAATTGAACAATGAAGTTAAACCTAACTGAACTGAGCATTATTCACTTGTGTTGTAATGTAGAAACTACAAAATTACAAGTGTAAACTTACGGTAAATTAAATGAGATCATTTTTAATAAATCTGGACTATCTATATGGTTAGGTTAAGTGCTTTTACTTAAGTAAAATAATCAAGACAGATTATTAATTTATTTTTACATTTAAAACTAGGAATAGTTTTTCAAGATATACAAACAAAAAATATACATAAAAAATAATTGACACGGAAAAATATTAATAAAATACTATGATATCTCTGCTTAAAATCTAAAATGCTGTTTCATATTTAATTAATTTAATAAGATAGTAGTTGATAGATGTTCAGACAGTTCAGTGTTATTTGTTACATAATTTGTATTATGTAATATTAATAATATATATTATGGATTCATACTCAGTGCAGCACATATATGAAATGTCAAATTAATTACAATGTAAAAAAAAAATATTATGTTGGTAACATGAAAATTTCAGAATTATCGTATCCGAGGCTCTTATCATTTTTCGAACAACTACCCTGCACCCTGTATTTATAACGACCCTATGATAAGTATGTCATATGTCAGTTTTGACAAGATGTTCTTTAAATGTGAGCGTACGATCCAATGTTATTCCCAAGTATTTCGGCGTGAAGTTGTGCTTTAATTGTACTCCTTGGAATGTCACTTTCAACTCTTCTCTAGCCTTTTTGTTGTTTAGGTGAAAAGCACATACTTCAGTCTTGGTAGGGTTTGGTTTTAAACGCCATTTGGAGAAGTATTTGTTCATAGTGTTGAGGTCTTCAGTAAGTGCTTTCCCGCCATCCTCTAAATCAGTGCTTTGATAAGCAATAGCAATATCGTCCGCGTATTGGAACTTAAGCCCTTTCGTAACAGGTAGTTCATATATATATATATATAAGTTAAATAGAGTCGGAGCAAGTACCGAACCCTGGGGAAGACCATTGAGTACTGTGCGCCAATTGCTTTCCTTATTACCCAAAAATACTTTGAAGCGGCGGTTCGTGAGCATTCTATCTAGGAGTGTGAATAATTTCTTGCATGGGATGACCTTGGCGAACTTATTCAAAAGACCGTCTCTCCATACTGTGTCATACGCCGCTGACAAATCAATGAACGCTACACTAGTTTTAAATTTCCTTTGGAATCCAGATTCTATCAGAGTTGTGAGCGCTAGCACTTGCTCCTCACATCCTCGGTATTCCCTAAATCCAGCCTGTTCTATTGGTATCACGTCTTCAATATATGGTTGTATACGTTCTAAAAACATTCTTTCTAAAATCTTATACGTAACGCTCAGTAATGATATAGGTCGGTAATCTGCGGCTTCGTGGCCATCTTTCCCGGGTTTTAGTAACGCAATCACTTTCGCTGTTTTAAATTGTTTTGGTAGTTTTGCAGTATCTATAATATCATTATAAAACATAGTTAGCCAGGTATAAGTTCTCGGTCCTGCGAATTTAAAAAACTCAGAATATATCCCATCGAAGCCCGCAGCTTTGTTTATTTTGGTTTTCTTTATTGCGTTGCATACATCATTTTGTGTAAAAGCAGCGTCCAGTGTTGGATGCGGCATTAGCAATTTCCTGTGATTTCTTAATTCTGTTTTTATTAATCGTTTATGCTCTTTGTCTACTGGAAGTTTTCCAACGCTTTTTAATCTGGTTGCTACACTATTTGGTCTTAAGGTATGCTGACCTTTCGTGGTACTATTTGAGGTGCCTAATTTTTTCATTAGGCTCCATGCTTTATGGCTGGAGTGGGTAAAGTCTAGATTTTCTGTCTTTTCATGCCATCTTTGTTTTCTTATTGAATTTAAGTTGTTAATTAATATTTGCTTTGCTTTTAATTAATGCTATGTTATTATCTTTTGACCTTTGAAACTCCGCATACAGTTCATTACACGTTTCGTCCCAGCCTGGGATGAACTGCTTCCTGAAGCCCCTAGGAATATGCTTTTTCGCTATCATTTTTATCGCTCCCACGAATCGATCATAACATTCTGCCTTTGCTGGGATCCATTGTATTAGGTGATCTAGTTCCTTGGCGAATTCAGTCCAGTTGGCTTTCCTGAAATTCCATCTTGGTTTTGGGATTGATCTAATTATTGGTATTTTTAGGCCATATTCTAAGACCACCGGTCGATGCTGGCTGTGAGGAAAATCACAGAGAATACGGCGCGATGCCAGTTGTTTACTATCATTTGGAGGTTTCAATATTATGCTTAGATCTGGCGTGTACTCCTTCAGCCATCTTGCTGATCGAAAAGTTCCCTTATCCTTTATGCTGAAGACAAGTTCCATATTCATTGTGTCTAGCCATTCATATAATATATCTCCGTTTTCATCATTTTCCTCGTAGCCCCACGCCATATTATGGCTGTTAAAGTCACCCACATAAATAGCTGGGTGTTCAAAGGTTTTCATTGGATTACTCTCCCATTTGTTGTTTGGAGGTTTATACACATTCGTTACAGTAATACTACCTATTTTCGTGGATAGTACTTGGGTGTTTCCTGAGTTGGCTTTGTGAACTACCATCGTATCATCGATGTTTTCTTTTACATACGTAGCTATGCCATACTGCTTGTGGTGTATCGCTCCAATTACTATATATCCTGCGATGTAGCCTCTTTTTTGAAGGTCATTGTCATCTTTCGTGTGTGTTTCTTGCAAGGCAATTACATCTATTCTTTCCTTGTTCATGATTTTAGTTAGAACTTCACACTTCGCTTTAGAAATTCCTTCAATGTTGAAGTGACAGATCCTAAGATCTTCACCAACATTAAGCGTCAAGTGGTCCTTAAAAGGACCGTTTACAGTTGGCATTACTGCCGTTTGCTGCTGATGATTTGAAATGCTGGGCATCAGCGCCTGGTGGTGGTATTGATACGTTAATTATTTGCTTGATCTCGTGGATTTTAGCAAATTAACGTATGCAGGGAGGGCTACGAGCAAGCTACCACCTTCCTCCCCAGTTTTTGTATTAATTGAATGAACTAAAATTAATTTGATATTTACGCGAGTTAGATGGATGGTCATTTGAATGAAGTTCATCGAAACTTGTACTTGATGGAAATTTCCTAAAATATTAAATACAGCTTAGATAATTATAATTACATAGATTTTATTTACTATATTTATTGAATTATTATATATTATTATATCTTTACTTGAGTTGATTACGGGATGGCTTGCACTAGAAGATTCATTATCACAACTTTTATTAGGACGTTCTAAAATAATAAAGAAAATTATACAATAATACATAATTTTATTTTTTATATTTATTGAATTATTATATTGTAATATACCTTTACTTAAGTTATTTACACAATGGAAGATTCATCATCATAACTTCTACTAGGCTGGATACGTTCTAAAATAATAAAAAAATTATAAATTATATAATATAGATTTTATTTTTTTACTGTCACTAAATCATGTAATATTATATATTATGGGATCTTTAGTTGGATCAGTTTCATAGTCAGTAGAAGATCCACTATTATTGTAGCTTAAACTTCGACAGACCTATTCTAAAATGTTAAAATATTATATGATTTTATTTTATTCTTATACTTATTATTGAAATATAAATGATATATCTTTACTTGAGTTAGTTACACAATGGCCACTGATGGAATGTTCATCATAACTTCTACTAGGCTGGAGATGTTCTAAAATAATAAAGAAAATTATATAATATAATATAGATTTTATTTTTTATATTTATTGAATTAATATATATTTACTTGACTGAGATGCAGAATGGCCACTGGAAGGTTCACAACTTGTACTTTTTTGGGAATGTTCTAAAATATTAAAATAAATTATATAATATATAGATTTCATTTTTTTTATTGACACTAAACTATGTAATATTATATATTATGAGATATTTACTTGAATCGGTTTCATAGTCAGTAGAAGATTCACTATTATTGTAGCTTAAACTTCGACAGCTCTTTTCTAAAATGTTAAAATATTATATGACTTTGATTTTATTCTTATATTTATTACCTATTGAATTATAATAAATGTTATAACTTTACTTGAGTTAGTTTGATGACCTTTAGATCGTTCGTCATAGATCGGACTTTGAAAATGTTCTAAAATATTGAATTTAAATTAAATTATCAAGATTATATAATTAGTATAAAATAGATTTTTTCCTACCTTCATAGTCATATGATACAGATTTGTTTACAGATGACCTATTTTTTTCATGTTCAGTTTTAGAAGTTAACTTTATTTGGTCTATATCTGCAGATGTATTGTTTCCACTTGAAGGTGGTTTTGGTATAGCAGGTACTTTAACTATTGTTAGTTTAGATGTTTTATCTTCATCACTCGACGACGATGAACTTAATTTTCTCTTTTTGTGTCTCAAATTTCGACTGAGCTTTTCTTGTTCAGCATCTGTTGCTAAGTCTGTATGAGTTTCAGCTTTTTTAAGTTTTTTGAATGCAACATCAAAATCATCTGTAGATTATTAACAATCAATGTAAAAATGATTAGTTTAAATTAAAAATACTTCTTTAAATTATTACCATAACTAGCAAGTATTTGAGTTTCAAACATAGGCCAGTTCTCATCAGGGATAACCATTTTTTTTTACTGCTTTTGTGTATGCATTTATTGATTTGAATGTTCCTTGAGTAGGCCAATAGCATTTTGTTTCATTTAAAAACCAATTTTTTGGGATAATTTGGATGCTGCCATCATAATCAAATTCAACTACGCTCCACATAATTTGGTTTTTTAAGATTGAGCCATTGAAATTATTGATGTAGGAAATTAGATCTGATAATAAAAATGTATTTACAAAATCAGCATTTTTTTTTGTACAAAGGGTATTTTTGGGTGCATATATTTAAATGATAATTGGAATAAAAATCCCCGGAAAAAAAATCCCCGTAAAAAAATCCCCGGTAAATAAAATCCCCAGAAAAAAAATCCCCGGAAAAAAAATCCCCAAAGCAACTATTTAGTATTTAAATTATAATAATAAAAATAATAATATTATCTTTATATACCTATATTATTAATTAACATATATCATTAAAATACGCAACAAATATGTAGTAAAAATCATTAATATATGCAACAAATATGCATTTACAAAATTTATATTTAAAAATTCAAAGTTGTACTTAGTATGAAAAAAATATAAAATAATAAAATATAAATGTATAAATAAATACATAAATATTACTGTTACCGTCCAAAATTTTCGCAAAATTTTCAATGAAATACGCAACAAATATGCATTTACGGTCAAATATGCAATATAAAAATTTAACAGAGAATACCAATTAGTAGAGCCCAAATTTTTTTGTTACGCCACTGATCCGGGATCTAATCATAAGAGTCGGAATGACTATAATACTATATAATATATATAACTTGAGTAGTATGTTTTGGGGCATTCTGGAGCTCCTCCCCCTTAAATTTTACATGTAAAAGCATAGGCTCCTCTGTATAGGCAATTCGTAGTACATGCTCCTCCCAAGCTCCTCCGAAACCGACAATAATTAAGCAATATAGGCAACCCGCAACATACATAAATTCATCACACGCCGCCAGATCCTACACGTGACCAACACATATTTTTCCCCTTCCCACATTACTTCCCCTTTTATTTCCCCTTATGAAATTTTTTTTAAATATAATATTCTGGTATACTATTATATTGATCCTTTGTGGTATTTTACGTATGAAAATATACACGATACCATATAGGAGACATTAGTCCACAATGACACCACCGCCACCACCGCCGCCACCACCATTGTTCGTTCATGCCACACACACACACAAATTCGCACATAGTTACAAGTACACACATTCCATTCTATCCATACCACCCTTTCTCACGCCTTTACCTCATTAACCGTCTACACACCTATAGAGACATATCTGAGTATTGTCGATGATTACAAGACAAAAAGTAGTGCATTAAGTAAAACGAAGCCAGTCCGTGTATTACCGTCTATGTGTATTGTTGTGTTTTGTCGTCTGAGTTCTAAAGTGTTTTTAAGTGTATTCAAATATTTTACAAATATTATAAAAATTTAATTATTTATTTTTCTTAAGCAAGCGCCGTAGTTCATTTTTCCACCACTAGTTTGATATTAGCTCATGCGTCAATAATTCGCTTAGATAAAACTATTTCACACTGTTATTTAAAGTACAAGATATTTGTCTATAATTCATTACATATCTATTCGTTGAAGAGTCAAGTCGTGTATAGTATTCTTCATTCCTAATCATACCTAATCATGTTCTCGTGTAGTGTATGTGATAAAACATTTACATTGATTAAAAATCTACACAGACATACCAAGTTGCATGATGTACCTAATAAAATTTCGTGCAGTATATGCTCAGAAATATTCACACGGAGAGATAACCTCATCAGACATAGGAAAGAAAAACATCGTAAGTATTTAACAATTTAATATATTTGTAAACAAGACGACTAAGTGTATCTTAGTAAAACTTAGTTTCATTACACTATCTAAATATAATATTATTTTAAATTATTTAACTATTAATATCATTTCTAGGCTCAAGCATTGTAATTCAACAAGAACCAACCATAACCAAGCGAGAAATTCAAGATTTCTTTAAACCAGCTGAACATATTTACGATTATAATGGTAAATATATCATTCATATGTTTATTCACCTCCTATGATATAACAATAATATAAATATATATATATATAATAAAATAATATTATGAACATCTCTCATATATACATATTTACCTACTAGTACTATTATTTCATAGTGTACAATAGTACGTATATATCTAAAATAATCTGATAATATTTCAAATAAACATATTTAAAGTTATAATTAGTTATTACTATTATTACGAACGCCAGCATGTGTAGGTATTACTGCTATAACCGAGAGCTCTATATCATTTTTGTTTTTGCTTTTACATATATAATTTATTTTTTATTTTTTATTTTTTATTTGAATTAAGCCTCGGCAACTATGGCCATTGGCAACAATGGGTTTAACTCTAAAATATTTACATGGTATAAGTTACATATTATATACTATTTATAAGGTTGGACTTAGTAATAAAGGTTATTATTTGTCGTATATTGTCTGGGTGAAGGGCATCTGACAGGATGTTTGAGATGCCTGCATAATATATTTATATTACATATAGCTTCACAACTATCTCCTTTTATTAATATATATTTTTAAAAATCGTATTTTCTATAATATGTTAAACATATCACTAAAATTTTTTAAATTCCTAATGTTTCTTTATAAAATTTTACTGAAAAAAAAAAATTTATTTATAACCATTTTATCTTTACACACATATTTTCTATAATGTTTATCAATACAATAGTAAATTATTTATTTTATTTCAGTTCCTTCGGCTTCAAATCGCAATGATCTTAAGCGTGTACATGAGGAAAATTCGAACGAAGCAGTAAATGCTAAAAAAACACGCATGACTATCGTTAAAACCCCCGGTTTTGTTAAGACTGGTTCATCGCTCTCTAATAAAATCATTTGGTATTATAAGAAAAATACAGATAATTTGAACAACTTCAGCGCATTTTTAGTATCATCGAAAAAAGACTTAATTCAATTACTTAAATCATCGTCGACAAAACATCCAATTAAATTCAACCTGAAACTGGAAGCAACGTACAGCCGGCCAAACGTAGAGAATTCAGCTGAGAACCGTGCGTTTAAAACTTCAGCTAAAGAAATGTTTATGAATACGGATATTGAGTCAATAGTAGAACAAGCGTTCGCAAAATTATTGACCGAAGAAGATGTTTATACATCTAAAGGAAGTGGATTTACTTTGGAAGCCATAGACGGCTTGTTATTAGGTGTATATAAATATACACCTATGGGTGGCTCATCGTTCATTCCGTTACCAAATTACATTAAGAATAAAAAAGCTGTTATCAATCCACAAAACTCAGACCAACAGTGCTTCAAGTGGGCAATCTTATCAAGATACGTTTCGGGTAAGGCCAAAAATCAAGTGGCTGAAAATTATACATCGCTCGAGGACAAATATAATTTCGATGGTTTAACATTCCCGACACCCATCACAGAAATAAAAAAATTTGAGAAAAATAACATGAACACGTCTGTCAATGTATTTGGATTAAAAAAAGAAAAGAATAAAAAACATATTATTTTCCCACTTAAAGTTGCGGATGAAGAAAAAAAAGATCATTTCGATCTACTATTAATTACCAACGGTGATAAAAGCCACTACACATATATATCAAATTTCTCACGACTAATACGCTCACAGAAAACTGCTCATCATGATAGTATCATTTTTTGCAAACGGTGCTTCACATCATTTGACACTCGACCCCGGAAAAATACGCTATGCGGACAAGCAGCACTTGATCAGCATAAATTGATATGCGGATCGCATAAACCTATCCTACCTCAGATGCCTGAGCCCGGTTCAATGTTGGAGTTTAGTGCATGGAACAAAACACAACGCCACCCCATAGTTATATATGCTGACTTCGAGGCGCTTCTAGTTAAATGTAACGAGAAAAAAGGAAAAAATACAACTGTAATTCAAAATCACGAGCCTATGAGTTATGGTTTTTTCATAAAGGCAGATGATCACATACCGAAAGAACTGCTTGAAGAATTTGAAATACCAACATCGCCAGTTATATACCGCGGAAGTAATCAAAATAAAGAGGTAGCAAAACATTTTGTACAAAGTATTGTGGAAATAGCAGAAAAAATATACAAACTGCTCAAAACCAACACACCAATTATAATGACACCGGAACAGCGATGCATACATGAATTATGTAAAGCATGTAATTTATGTAAAAAGGAATTTTCCAAAGAAAACCATAAAGTAGCTGATCATTGCCATCTATCGGGAAAATTTAGACAAAGTTTATGTAATTCATGTAATCTCAAGCTTCAACAACCAAATTTTGTACCGGTTTTCTTTCACAATTTAACCAACTATGATGCACACTTTTTGGTAACTGAGCTTGGATATGATACAAACACAATTTCTGTAATACCAAACAGCGAGGAGAAATTTATTTCGTTTTCGAAATATATCAACAACTCCTTCACAATCCGCTTTATAGATACATTTAGATTTATGTCCTCCAGTTTATCAAATTTAGCCAACAATTTAATAACACCAGACTTGGAGAAGTTCAGAGAGACGAGAAAACATTTTCCAATCGAAGACATGCCACTCGTTACTCGTAAAGGTGTTTACCCTTATGAGTATACGGATGGCTGGAGCAAACTGAAGGAAACACATCTGCCGAAGAAAACAGATTTTTACAGTACATTAACAGAAGAACACATTAAGGATGAGGAATATAAATTTGCAAAGACTGTTTGGAACCATTTCAACTGTCATACGCTTGGAGAGTATTCAGATCTGTATCTTAAAATCGACATCATGCTGTTAGCTGATGTGTTCGAGAACTTCCGAGACCTTTGTTTGACAACTTATAGCCTGGACCCGGCGTTCTACTATACTTGTCCAGGCTTTTCTTTTGATGCGATGTTGAAACATACTTCAATGAAGCTCGAACTACTTCATGACTATGATATGTTGCTGATGATCGAAAAAGGTAATGATATAATATTTTATAATATAATGTTATTATTTAATAATATATGATTTATTTTAGGTATACGTGGTGGTCTCACGCAAGCAAGTATGAGATACGCCAAAGCGAACCACAAAAAGACTCCAGATTATGACCAGGCAAATCCAAAATCATGGTTGATATACCAAGACTGTAAGTTTTTTGTAATTTTAATTTATTCAGTTAAATATATTTTTCTTAATTTAAGGCAATAACTTATATGGATGGGCCATGTCACAATACATGCCATACGGTGGGTTCAAATGGGTTGAACCAACACTCGACAAACTGAACAATTTGACTGATACTTCACCCATAGGAAGGATATACGAGGTGGATATATCCTATCCGCGAGAATTACATGATAAACACAACGACTTGCCTTTTCTACCACAGAACGGTATACCTACTGGTTCAAAAGTGAAAAAACTAATGGCAACATTAGAGTCCAAGAAAAATTATATTGTTCACTACCGTAATCTACAGCAAGCTATTAAAAACGGCCTTAAAGTAGATAAAGTAAGCGTTATTTTACAACAATTCTGCGATGAAGATATTTTTAACATTATAATATTTAAAGGTACATAGAGTCATTGAGTTTAATCAGTCGGAATGGTTGGCTGATTACATCAACCTGAACACTGAGTTACGCAAGAAGGCCACAAATGATTTCGAGAAAGATTTTTTTAAATTAATGAACAATGCAGTATTTGGTATGTTATTATAAATGATCATTTTTCATTTTTCATAACATTTTCTTATGATTTTCCAGGCAAGACGATGGAAAATGTACGCCAACGTATAAAAATTAAGTTAGTATCCAGTGAAAAGTGTTTGCAGAAACTTATAAATAAGTCAACGTTTAAGCACTGTACAACTTATAACGAGAATCTAGCAGCTGTATCGCTAGAGAATAAGGAAATTAAATTTGATAAGCCAATATATATAGGTAACTATTACACACACACACACACACACACACCACAAATATTATATTTTAATGTTATTAATTCCAAATTAATTGATTATTTGTTTATTATAGGTTTTGCGGTACTTGAAATAAGTAAAACTCTTATGTATGAGTATCATTACGATGTCATGCAAAAACATTATGGTAAAAAAATAGAACTCATGTATACAGATACAGGTAAATATTTTAAAACCAACTTTATTTTCTTATACTGACTAACATTAAGTTTTTAGATTCACTGGTGTACCATATTATTACGGACGACTTTTACCAGGACTTGGCAAATAACGTCAATTTGCTAGAACGGATGGACACAGCAAATCTCCCGAAAGACCATCCGTGTTACATTGCCGAGAGGAAAAAGATCCCAGGTTTGTTTTCCGACGAGACGGATGGACTCGTTATGACAGAGTTTTGTGCGTTACGGGCAAAATCATACGCATATATTCTACAAGGCAAGGAGAAGATCAAAGCCAAGGGAATCCGTGGGCACGTGGTCAAGAATTACATGACATTCGATGACCATAAGAAGTGCCTGTTTGATGACAGTGATTTAGACGTTTACCATCAAAATGTCTCCATACGTTCATTCAAACACCAGCTCAAGACCATTAAATCCAACAAATTAACTTATAATAACTATGATGATAAGAGGATTATACTCGAAGACAATATACATACCTACGCTCATGGGCATTATAAATTTGTTTGTTAATTGTATTCATAAAAAATATGTATATATGCAGTTTATTTTATAGTAATAAAAGTCTTATATCTTATTTCAAATCTTGTTATTATTTATATTTCCTTTATAGATTCATTTGTTTACATTTGAATCAACTTACATTGCAAAGATACATAATAGGGTAGAAATTTGAGAGTATGTCACAATGATATTTAATATACATATCATTAAATGTATACGTGTTTGATAAAATAATTAATAATAAAAATGAAACATGCCGAGTTTTTTTTTTCTTAGTACTAGTCGTTAATATAATTACTAATAATCACATACATATTTTATTAAATTCCATAATATAAATAGACATATTATATAAAAAATATATCATAATTTTGATAAAAGCAATAATAATTGACATACCTAGACAATGTTATCAAATTTGAATAAGTATGTTTTAAATTCATTGAAAACATCCTTATATAATACCCATATTGCTATTAAAAACATGCTCAAATAATTGTATTTTAGTAAATATATCGTAAATAACCTGATAATATTACAAGTATTTTTAAAAAACATACTTAAAGTACTCGAAAAGGTTAGTATTTTGAATTAGTATTAAAAATAATATGATACAATATATTATAGATCTATTGAAAAAATATCAACATAATAGCCATATTGTTATTAAAATAATTATATTATCTTAAATAATCTGTTTTTATCACAAATATTTTAAATAGGTAAGCCTAATTAAAGTACTCGAAAACACAAGTATTTTGAGTACCTATGGTAAAATATTTAAGGAATATTTTTAATATTTTTTACTTTAACCATGGCATTTATTTGATCGACATGCAATTAGTTAAAGGAAATGTCTACCATAGTGTTCTAAGTGTTCAGGTGCAAGCTATTAGTATTTCGATTTAAATATATAGTGGCTATTAAGAGTCTGCGACATCCTGGCGACACGGATGATTATTAGGCAGGTTGTATCTAATAGGAATTTATTTGATTGACGCATTGTTAGTTAATTAATATCGATACAGCGTTAAAATGATAATATTTATACCTAATTGCATATATTGTCTCCTAATGACAATACAGCGGCAGCCATTCGTACTTATAAATGTTTATTATGCAAAGAACTACATTTAGGTCAGACTGAGAAAATAAAATTTAAAAAATGAAAGTCCATGATTCATCATGACTACATCATCACACGGTGAAGATGAAGCAATCTTTCATTTTTTTTTTTTAATCACATTTTTTTTCTTTCTCAGTCTAACCTATAGGAGACTTACCTATTCTAACCTACACTAACATAGTGTAGTTTTGGAGGAGAATATATAGACGTAAAAACTTTATCTTCGCCGTGTGATGATGTAGTCATGATGAATCATGGACTTTCATTTTTTAAATTTTATTTTCTCAGTCTGACCTAAATGTAGTTCTTTGCATAATAAACATTTATAAGTACGAATGGCTGCCACTGTATTGTCATTAGGAGACAATATATGCAATTAGGTATAAATATTATCATTTTAACGCTGTATCGATATTAATTAACTAACAACGCGTCAATCAAATAAATTCCTATTAGATACAACCTGCCTAATAATCATCCGTGTCGCCAGGATGTCGCAGACTCTTAATAGCCACTATATATTTAAATCGAAATACTAATAGCTTGCACCTGAACACTTAGAACACTATGGTAGACATTTCCTTTAACTAATTGCATGTCGATCAAATAAATGCCATGGTTAAAGTAAAAAATATTAAAAATATTCCTTAAATATTTTACCATAGGTACTCAAAATACTTGTGTTTTCGAGTACTTTAATTAGGCTTACCTATTTAAAATATTTGTGATAAAAACAGATTATTTAAGATAATATAATTATTTTAATAACAATATGGCTATTATGTTGATATTTTTTCAATAGATCTATAATATATTGTATCATATTATTTTTAATACTAATTCAAAATACTAACCTTTTCGAGTACTTTAAGTATGTTTTTTAAAAATACTTGTAATATTATCAGGTTATTTACGATATATTTACTAAAATACAATTATTTGAGCATGTTTTTAATAGCAATATGGGTATTATATAAGGATGTTTTCAATGAATTTAAAACATACTTATTCAAATTTGATAACATTGTCTAGGTATGTCAATTATTATTGCTTTTATCAAAATTATGATATATTTTTTATATAATATGTCTATTTATATTATGGAATTTAATAAAATATGTATGTGATTATTAGTAATTATATTAACGACTAGTACTAAGAAAAAAAAAACTCGGCATGTTTCATTTTTATTATTAATTATTTTATCAAACACGTATACATTTAATGATATGTATATTAAATATCATTGTGACATACTCTCAAATTTCTACCCTATTATGTATCTTTGCAATGTAAGTTGATTCAAATGTAAACAAATGAATCTATAAAGGAAATATAAATAATAACAAGATTTGAAATAAGATATAAGACTTTTATTACTATAAAATAAACTGCATATATACATATTTTTTATGAATACAATTAACAAACAAATTTATAATGCCCATGAGCGTAGGTATGTATATTGTCTTCGAGTATAATCCTCTTATCATCATAGTTATTATAAGTTAATTTGTTGGATTTAATGGTCTTGAGCTGGTGTTTGAATGAACGTATGGAGACATTTTGATGGTAAACGTCTAAATCACTGTCATCAAACAGGCACTTCTTATGGTCATCGAATGTCATGTAATTCTTGACCACGTGCCCACGGATTCCCTTGGCTTTGATCTTCTCCTTGCCTTGTAGAATATATGCGTATGATTTTGCCCGTAACGCACAAAACTCTGTCATAACGAGTCCATCCGTCTCGTCGGAAAACAAACCTGGGATCTTTTTCCTCTCGGCAATGTAACACGGATGGTCTTTCGGGAGATTTGCTGTGTCCATCCGTTCTAGCAAATTGACGTTATTTGCCAAGTCCTGGTAAAAGTCGTCCGTAATAATATGGTACACCAGTGAATCTAAAAACTTAATGTTAGTCAGTATAAGAAAATAAAGTTGGTTTTAAAATATTTACCTGTATCTGTATACATGAGTTCTATTTTTTTACCATAATGTTTTTGCATGACATCGTAATGATACTCATACATAAGAGTTTTACTTATTTCAAGTACCGCAAAACCTATAATAAACAAATAATCAATTAATTTGGAATTAATAACATTAAAATATAATATTTGTGGTGTGTGTGTGTGTGTGTGTGTGTGTAATAGTTACCTATATATATTGGCTTATCAAATTTAATTTCCTTATTCTCTAGCGATACAGCTGCTAGATTCTCGTTATAAGTTGTACAGTGCTTAAACGTTGACTTATTTATAAGTTTCTGCAAACACTTTTCACTGGATACTAACTTAATTTTTATACGTTGGCGTACATTTTCCATCGTCTTGCCTGGAAAATCATAAGAAAATGTTATGAAAAATGAAAAATGATCATTTATAATAACATACCAAATACTGCATTGTTCATTAATTTAAAAAAATCTTTCTCGAAATCATTTGTGGCCTTCTTGCGTAACTCAGTGTTCAGGTTGATGTAATCAGCCAACCATTCCGACTGATTAAACTCAATGACTCTATGTACCTTTAAATATTATAATGTTAAAAATATCTTCATCGCAGAATTGTTGTAAAATAACGCTTACTTTATCTACTTTAAGGCCGTTTTTAATAGCTTGCTGTAGATTACGGTAGTGAACAATATAATTTTTCTTGGACTCTAATGTTGCCATTAGTTTTTTCACTTTTGAACCAGTAGGTATACCGTTCTGTGGTAGAAAAGGCAAGTCGTTGTGTTTATCATGTAATTCTCGCGGATAGGATATATCCACCTCGTATATCCTTCCTATGGGTGAAGTATCAGTCAAATTGTTCAGTTTGTCGAGTGTTGGTTCAACCCATTTGAACCCACCGTATGGCATGTATTGTGACATGGCCCATCCATATAAGTTATTGCCTTAAATTAAGAAAAATATATTTAACTGAATAAATTAAAATTACAAAAAACTTACAGTCTTGGTATATCAACCATGATTTTGGATTTGCCTGGTCATAATCTGGAGTCTTTTTGTGGTTCGCTTTGGCGTATCTCATACTTGCTTGCGTGAGACCACCACGTATACCTAAAATAAATCATATATTATTAAATAATAACATTATATTATAAAATATTATATCATTACCTTTTTCGATCATCAGCAACATATCATAGTCATGAAGTAGTTCGAGCTTCATTGAAGTATGTTTCAACATCGCATCAAAAGAAAAGCCTGGACAAGTATAGTAGAACGCCGGGTCCAGGCTATAAGTTGTCAAACAAAGGTCTCGGAAGTTCTCGAACACATCAGCTAACAGCATGATGTCGATTTTAAGATACAGATCTGAATACTCTCCAAGCGTATGACAGTTGAAATGGTTCCAAACAGTCTTTGCAAATTTATATTCCTCATCCTTAATGTGTTCTTCTGTTAATGTACTGTAAAAATCTGTTTTCTTCGGCAGATGTGTTTCCTTCAGTTTGCTCCAGCCATCCGTATACTCATAAGGGTAAACACCTTTACGAGTAACGAGTGGCATGTCTTCGATTGGAAAATGTTTTCTCGTCTCTCTGAACTTCTCCAAGTCTGGTGTTATTAAATTGTTGGCTAAATTTGATAAACTGGAGGACATAAATCTAAATGTATCTATAAAGCGGATTGTGAAGGAGTTGTTGATATATTTCGAAAACGAAATAAATTTCTCCTCGCTGTTTGGTATTACAGAAATTGTGTTTGTATCATATCCAAGCTCAGTTACCAAAAAGTGTGCATCATAGTTGGTTAAATTGTGAAAGAAAACCGGTACAAAATTTGGTTGTTGAAGCTTGAGATTACATGAATTACATAAACTTTGTCTAAATTTTCCCGATAGATGGCAATGATCAGCTACTTTATGGTTTTCTTTGGAAAATTCCTTTTTACATAAATTACATGCTTTACATAATTCATGTATGCATCGCTGTTCCGGTGTCATTATAATTGGTGTGTTGGTTTTGAGCAGTTTGTATATTTTTTCTGCTATTTCCACAATACTTTGTACAAAATGTTTTGCTACCTCTTTATTTTGATTACTTCCGCGGTATATAACTGGCGATGTTGGTATTTCAAATTCTTCAAGCAGTTCTTTCGGTATGTGATCATCTGCCTTTATGAAAAAACCATAACTCATAGGCTCGTGATTTTGAATTACAGTTGTATTTTTTCCTTTTTTCTCGTTACATTTAACTAGAAGCGCCTCGAAGTCAGCATATATAACTATGGGGTGGCGTTGTGTTTTGTTCCATGCACTAAACTCCAACATTGAACCGGGCTCAGGCATCTGAGGTAGGATAGGTTTATGCGATCCGCATATCAATTTATGCTGATCAAGTGCTGCTTGTCCGCATAGCGTATTTTTCCGGGGTCGAGTGTCAAATGATGTGAAGCACCGTTTGCAAAAAATGATACTATCATGATGAGCAGTTTTCTGTGAGCGTATTAGTCGTGAGAAATTTGATATATATGTGTAGTGGCTTTTATCACCGTTGGTAATTAATAGTAGATCGAAATGATCTTTTTTTTCTTCATCCGCAACTTTAAGTGGGAAAATAATATGTTTTTTATTCTTTTCTTTTTTTAATCCAAATACATTGACAGACGTGTTCATGTTATTTTTCTCAAATTTTTTTATTTCTGTGATGGGTGTCGGGAATGTTAAACCATCGAAATTATATTTGTCCTCGAGCGATGTATAATTTTCAGCCACTTGATTTTTGGCCTTACCCGAAACGTATCTTGATAAGATTGCCCACTTGAAGCACTGTTGGTCTGAGTTTTGTGGATTGATAACAGCTTTTTTATTCTTAATGTAATTTGGTAACGGAATGAACGATGAGCCACCCATAGGTGTATATTTATATACACCTAATAACAAGCCGTCTATGGCTTCCAAAGTAAATCCACTTCCTTTAGATGTATAAACATCTTCTTCGGTCAATAATTTTGCGAACGCTTGTTCTACTATTGACTCAATATCCGTATTCATAAACATTTCTTTAGCTGAAGTTTTAAACGCACGGTTCTCAGCTGAATTCTCTACGTTTGGCCGGCTGTACGTTGCTTCCAGTTTCAGGTTGAATTTAATTGGATGTTTTGTCGACGATGATTTAAGTAATTGAATTAAGTCTTTTTTCGATGATACTAAAAATGCGCTGAAGTTGTTCAAATTATCTGTATTTTTCTTATAATACCAAATGATTTTATTAGAGAGCGATGAACCAGTCTTAACAAAACCGGGGGTTTTAACGATAGTCATGCGTGTTTTTTTAGCATTTACTGCTTCGTTCGAATTTTCCTCATGTACACGCTTAAGATCATTGCGATTTGAAGCCGAAGGAACTGAAATAAAATAAATAATTTACTATTGTATTGATAAACATTATAGAAAATATGTGTGTAAAGATAAAATGGTTATAAATAAATTTTTTTTTTTCAGTAAAATTTTATAAAGAAACATTAGGAATTTAAAAAATTTTAGTGATATGTTTAACATATTATAGAAAATACGATTTTTAAAAATATATATTAATAAAAGGAGATAGTTGTGAAGCTATATGTAATATAAATATATTATGCAGGCATCTCAAACATCCTGTCAGATGCCCTTCACCCAGACAATATACGACAAATAATAACCTTTATTACTAAGTCCAACCTTATAAATAGTATATAATATGTAACTTATACCATGTAAATATTTTAGAGTTAAACCCATTGTTGCCAATGGCCATAGTTGCCGAGGCTTAATTCAAATAAAAAATAAAAAATAAAAAATAAATTATATATGTAAAAGCAAAAACAAAAATGATATAGAGCTCTCGGTTATAGCAGTAATACCTACACATGCTGGCGTTCGTAATAATAGTAATAACTAATTATAACTTTAAATATGTTTATTTGAAATATTATCAGATTATTTTAGATATATACGTACTATTGTACACTATGAAATAATAGTACTAGTAGGTAAATATGTATATATGAGAGATGTTCATAATATTATTTTATTATATATATATATATTTATATTATTGTTATATCATAGGAGGTGAATAAACATATGAATGATATATTTACCATTATAATCGTAAATATGTTCAGCTGGTTTAAAGAAATCTTGAATTTCTCGCTTGGTTATGGTTGGTTCTTGTTGAATTACAATGCTTGAGCCTAGAAATGATATTAATAGTTAAATAATTTAAAATAATATTATATTTAGATAGTGTAATGAAACTAAGTTTTACTAAGATACACTTAGTCGTCTTGTTTACAAATATATTAAATTGTTAAATACTTACGATGTTTTTCTTTCCTATGTCTGATGAGGTTATCTCTCCGTGTGAATATTTCTGAGCATATACTGCACGAAATTTTATTAGGTACATCATGCAACTTGGTATGTCTGTGTAGATTTTTAATCAATGTAAATGTTTTATCACATACACTACACGAGAACATGATTAGGTATGATTAGGAATGAAGAATACTATACACGACTTGACTCTTCAACGAATAGATATGTAATGAATTATAGACAAATATCTTGTACTTTAAATAACAGTGTGAAATAGTTTTATCTAAGCGAATTATTGACGCATGAGCTAATATCAAACTAGTGGTGGAAAAATGAACTACGGCGCTTGCTTAAGAAAAATAAATAATTAAATTTTTATAATATTTGTAAAATATTTGAATACACTTAAAAACACTTTAGAACTCAGACGACAAAACACAACAATACACATAGACGGTAATACACGGACTGGCTTCGTTTTACTTAATGCACTACTTTTTGTCTTGTAATCATCGACAATACTCAGATATGTCTCTATAGGTGTGTAGACGGTTAATGAGGTAAAGGCGTGAGAAAGGGTGGTATGGATAGAATGGAATGTGTGTACTTGTAACTATGTGCGAATTTGTGTGTGTGTGTGGCATGAACGAACAATGGTGGTGGCGGCGGTGGTGGCGGTGGTGTCATTGTGGACTAATGTCTCCTATATGGTATCGTGTATATTTTCATACGTAAAATACCACAAAGGATCAATATAATAGTATACCAGAATATTATATTTAAAAAAAATTTCATAAGGGGAAATAAAAGGGGAAGTAATGTGGGAAGGGGAAAAATATGTGTTGGTCACGTGTAGGATCTGGCGGCGTGTGATGAATTTATGTATGTTGCGGGTTGCCTATATTGCTTAATTATTGTCGGTTTCGGAGGAGCTTGGGAGGAGCATGTACTACGAATTGCCTATACAGAGGAGCCTATGCTTTTACATGTAAAATTTAAGGGGGAGGAGCTCCAGAATGCCCCAAAACATACTACTAACTTGACTAACTCACTGGACAGTGGACACTGACTGATAAACGTTGAGCCTGAACAATGATAGATCGAGGCTTGCAATTTACACGTTACATTCGTACCACAAATTTAGTGTGCAATAAGAAAGCATTTTAAAGATAAAAAAGGTTCGCGGGCCGCTAGTTGCCCACCCCTGGCAATGTGCATAGAGCAAGAAAATGTGAAATTGGGAAAATACAAGTTATAAAATAATTATTTATAGGTAATATTAAGTATCTATACGTTATTATAACGGTTACGGCTAGTACATCTTCAGTTCCTATTCAGTAACTTTGATTTGTGGGACTGTGCGACAATGGAAATCGTTAAATCCAATCAAGGGGACGATAAAATTTGCTTAAATGGTTATACTTATGTACACCAAAAGGACTGTAAGTTTTTCAAAAGATGGAGGTGTGCAAAATATAGTTTATTTAAATGTTTAGCTATTTTAAAAACATCGCTTCAAAATAGTAATCCAAGGGAGATCCATGAACACAATCATTCTGCCGATAAAAATGGTAAGATTTAACATATACCTAATATATAATATTATGTTAGTAATTATTACTAATTACTAATTACTATATAGGGCTAGGATTTTGATGCAAAGGCATATTTTTTTCTGGTAACGTTGCTTTGTTAGTATAAAATGTGTTTTGGGTGCGTTACTGGTTATTTTAAACTAATCTTTTTTTTGCATGTTTTTGCATTTATTAACAAAATGAACCTTAAATGCATTTTAGGCCATTTTTTGACAATTTTAGTGCATTTTCTTAGTTTATAGAGCATTTTTTCCAATTTCATTCATATAAAAATGAACGAAAATTGTTGCGATTAACATTTAACTTTCTGCAAACTGCCGACGGCGACGGTAGGAATCATAAATAATAGATATATTATTGTCGATAACAGTTTTATCATAGGTTTCGATAAGTACCTATTACTGAATTAGTAACCAATTAGTACGTCCAGAACTAAATAAGTAACAAATACTACAGTAACAATACTATAAAAATAAAAAAGCGGGCAAGTGGGTACCGCTCTGCTGTACATTAGGTGCTGTGTGGAAAAAATTTTCATAAACACAGAAAATTTCTATGGTCAATAAATAACTAAAAAAAAGTCAAAATTGTTTGAAAATTTAACTGTATATATATAATACTGACATAAACATTTGGTGAAAATTTCAAGTATTTACAGTGATTAGTTTTTGAATTACAACCATATAAAAAAATCGATTTGGTCGAAAACTGGTATTGCGTAAAATTTCCCGTTTTTCCGTCATTTTTTTTTTGTTTTTCTCGATTTTTTTGAAAACTGTTGGAAAATCTAAAACAATATATACGATTTTTTTTCAATTTTTAAACTATAATAAACATAATTTAAATGCATTTTATAGTGCATTTCTTATAAAATATTATGGTAAATTCCTAAACATGATATAGTTTTATAAGCTCATATAGTTAACTTATAAACAAAACTTCATATTTATTAAAAAATTAAAATGTTTTAAATGTAATTGTATAATTGTATATAAAAATTTAAATTTTAAAATGCGATTATTTTTATTATTTATAGCTATAGCTGCCATAAAAGTTAAACAAGAAATAAAAAATAAAGCTTTATCCTCAAATGATACACCCGGCCAAATGTTTTCGGAGGTAATCGGGAATCTGGATGTCGATGTTTTAGCTGAATTACCCAAGGAAGAATATTTAAAACGTAGTATTAGATATCATCGAAGTGTTCATGATCCGAACGAACCTCAAAATATCAAAGAAATTGTTATTGATGGTATACATTTTTTTTTAAAACTATCTTAATTAGGAAATAAAATCATATACTTAGCAAATTATATCTATTTTATTATAGGTGAATGGGCATTAATAGGTAATAATAGACTATTATTGAGGGATAATGGTCCAGAGGCATCTGAAAGGATAATTATATTTGCAACAGATGAACACTTGCAACTGCTTTCAGAATCAGATACTTGGTATTTAGACGGGAATTTCGGACTGTCTCTAAAGTATTTCCTACAGTTATATGTAATACGGGTAAAAAAAAATAGTGTATTTGTAACTTCAACTTACTGTATTTTACAAAGGAAAACTAAAAATACATACGTAGAAATGTTTCAAATTATAATGGATGAATGTGCTGAACAAAATTTATACCCTGACCCCAAATGTTTACATCTCGATTTTGAAAGCGCAGTTATTGAAGCAGCTAAAGAAGTAATTGGTGTCCATATTGATATAAAAGGCTGCTTTTATCACTTATGTCAATCGACGTTCAGAAAAGTACAAGAATTGGGCTTTGCTACAAAATACCATAAGGATGAAGAGTTTCGAAAACAATGTGGAATGATAGATGCACTTGCATTCCTTCCATTGCACCTCGTAGAAGATGGAATGAAATATTTAAAAAATAGTTTACCTGAAAATCTTATGGATTTATTAGATTATTTTGATTCGTATTATGTAAATGGCAAGTATCGAAGAATTGGAAACGACGAAAATAACATGAGGTTTCGAAAACTGCCACCAATGTTCCCACCAGCTGTGTGGAATGTAAATAAAACCACCCTCAATGACTGCCACAGAACTAACAACATCGTTGAAGGATGGAATAATAAGTTTTCCAAACTAGTTGGTCAAAAACATCCTACAATATGGAAACTTATTAGGAAAATTAAAAACGAAATTGACGCCGATCGAGCACAGTTAGCATTGGATGCTTTAGGTGAACCAAGACGTACAAAAAGAGGACAAAATCAAACAATAAATATCCGCTTGAAAGAGTTGGTTATAAGACAAAGTGAAGATAAATTAAGCATTGGAGACTTTTTGACAGCTGTGTCGAACAATATAAGAAAACGAACCGATTGAACCGTATCTGACTGTAATTATATATATTTATTTTACTATTAGATTACTATAGAATCTGACTATAATTATTTATATCTTTTTTTTGATTATTAATAACTATTAACTAACTAATATTATATTTATTATTATTATTATTTTCTTTTTTTACTATCGAATATACTCTAATATACTAATTAGTAATTACTAATTAGGTATATTATTATAATTATGTAATTTTTTAAATAGTTGCTTTGAGGATTTTTTTTCTGTTTAATTAATTCTGTTCATTAATATTTATGTATTTATTTATACATTTATATTTTATTATTTTATATTTTTTTCATACTAAGTACAACTTTGAATTTTTAAATATAAATTTTGTAAATGCATATTTGTTGCATATATTAATGATTTTTACTACATATTTGTTGCGTATTTTAATGATATATGTTAATTAATAATATAGGTATATAAAGATAATATTATTATTTTTATTACTATAATTTAAATACTAAATAGTTGCTTTGGGGATTTTTTTTCTGGGGATTTTATTTACCGGGGATTTCTTTTCCGGGATTCTTAAATTTAGTACAGTATTTACAATAATATATTATAAAACATAATGCAAGTATTAGACAATTACATCTGCGAACTATCACCATGTAAAATTGGAAACATGGCTAACTGATCATTAATAGGTAAAGCTAGACATTTGCATTTTATTTCTAATATTGGCCAAATTTTGAGATTAGATTCTAAATCTCCAACTAGCCAACAATCAATCATCGAAGAATTACATGGTGTTCTATAAATGTTTGTATACTTGCAATATTTTTTCCCTAAAACTGTCATACACCTAAGAACTTTATCAAATGCAATATTGCTGATAACTATGATAGTTTTATTGTTTAACATGTAATAATTATTAGGGCTACTAATATGTACACAGATATTATTGATTTTAGCTTCTTTATATTGTTTATCAACATCAGAAGTATCAATAACTGGACCTTCTGAATGTTTTTTAGTGTACTCATTTACTAATAATAAGGGGCCAACAGGGTTTATAATATTATTGGATTCCTCAATGTATCTCCTATGGAGTTGTTGAAGAGGTTTATCAGATTTCCGCAACTGTCGGTTCAATAATCTAAGCTTATTTTCAAAAGGAAAAGCGCTAAATTCATCCAAAGTCCCTAATAATTTGGCGTCATTTACAATATGCAGCAATCCATGCACATTATGAGAAACATATTGCTTCCCATATAAGATTATAAATGTATTAATAAAATGTTGTAACAGTTCTTGGGCATAATCAGAATATTTTTGCAAAAGACTCTTACTACATAAAATTCGCACTGCCACATGGATAGTCATAATATGATCCATAACTTGTGGATGTAAAATATCTTTTAGTATTACTGGACAGGTATATAATAGGAACTGTCTCAATTCTGTGGCTTTCCATTTACTAATAAATTCAATATTTTGGGGTTTTCGAGCAAAGTCATTAGTAATATGATGTTTTTTTGATAATAATTTTTAAGTCAACAATAATATTTTAGAATGAGGTAAACGTACAAATCTGCAATCTGGTTTGCCTTCTAACCACAATTTAATAATCTTCTTAAGAACACCCATGCATATTAAATGCATATAATCCAAAGATGTTCGAGTAATAGGTTGTTTAAAATTTGGAATACTTAGTAAAATTGAATGTCCCTGGTGAAAGTCCTCATACTCATATCTTATGAATGCCTCGTCAGTTCTTAAAATATTATTTTTAGTTTCTGGAAAACATATGTGACCATTTAAAAACTCACCTTCTTGAGTACATTTGGTGCAACTAAAATAACTTGTGTGACCCTTTATTTTGAGAAGAAAAGATTTAGCCGGAGCATCACAAATATTGCTATGGATATACACTTTATACATTTTGTCATCAAATAAAAATCCATTGTTAACAATATCTATCATTTCATCCACAAAATCTTGAAAAAAAATATTAGAATCGTTTGGTTTAGTAAGACCATGATAAACATCTATTACAAATATGTATGAACTCCCAGCTAAACAGCCCAAAATTGGCCATAATTGACTGTTACTACTATCAGATAATGGCAAGCCATCAGTTGATATTTTTAGGCCAATATTTGAATTATGACAAGAAGAAAATGTTAAAATTGCCTTTTGCATTGCTTCTCTTAAGCCAACTCGTAAGCCAAAATGGCAATAATTTCCGGGCTCTACACTTTTAATTACCGAAGTTCTAGGAGTCTTTAATAATGTTCTAGAGTCTTTAGGAAGCAATTTACCACATTCTTCATCTCTAAGAATCATTAGTAATCCATCTAAAGCATTTAATTTAACTTTATATTTTACTGCCCAAGTTTTCAGTTTCTCATCAAAAGATTCAGATTCACCCTTGGAGTTATCTATAGCTATGTAATTGTTAAAATTTTCTGGAAAAGATGAATCTGTAGATGTGGAATTTTGCAAATTATCAGATATTAAATTATGACTTACATCCAAGTTACTATAATTATAGTCAACATCTTCAGTAAAGCTAGTGGTATTCCTACATTTGGTAACGGATTTATCGTGAAAATAGTCTTGATGACTATTAGGAATTACAGCTGGTTCATGAGGACTAGTATTCGGCAGATGTGTAGCCAGATCTTCATCTGAACTATTATCATCGTCTAGTAGAGCTGCATTTAAGTCAGTAGCTATCCTACGCCTAAATGTTCTTTGACTAACACAACTTATATCTTTTGTTTTCCGTTTTGACATTTTGTGTAGTTATCTGAATATATACAATAATTATACTACAAAATATACTATATTTGTATAAAAATATAGTGTACAATTTCAACTATACCTATATAATAATATATATATATATATATACAATAATATTATACTATTACAATTTATATATTTGTAATTTCTATTTTATAGGCGAATCATTTCTAGACATCTAAAATAATATGTATACTGTATAATATAGCGACGATCCTACGGATATAGTATAGTATATATATATATATATATATATATATATATATATATATATAGTATCGCTTCACCCGCGATGACCCGTGCAGGCTGAGCAAGCGGACCTAGGTGAACGCTCGCCGTTATTATTTATATTTAATAGTTATATAATATTATAATGTTTTAGTTATTATATGTAAAGTTTAAGAACATACCTTGTATAAATATTGCAGTATATCTACGCTAATTATTGGTTCCACGTGTTCATAGAGTATGTTCAAGAGTTCATGTTTTGCGTTGCGTACTCCGGCCGTGACGGGAATTTCCGCGCGGTCAACGATGAAACAAATGTCTGAATGATGACGCGTGATCGGAAAATGACAATACTATATTATGTACAAATTGTCCAATAGTGTATAATAATCAATAAACGATTAACGAAATAACGAATAAAATATAATATGATGCGAACACTGAAAACACTTATTGTGGCGCGGTGTATTGCAGAATTCGCACATGTATAAAATAATTACGTCGTTGTAGTGAAAATTACAAAAATACAAAATCAAGGATTATGGCGTAGTATTGGTGCAATAATATTTCTACTGTGAGGTTCGACTGTCCAAGGATAAAATCAAATTGATATATAAAATTATAAATATATATAAATTGATATTTTTAATAGGTACGACGAGCGATCTACGAGACTACGAATCTACGATTTACGAAGTACACACTACACACACACTAACACTAACGAGTAACGAATGACGATTGACGAAAGACGACTATACCCGATACCGTATTACCGACTTACCGTGTGCAGTGTTGCCAATTTAGCGGAAAATCCGCTAGACCTAGTAGTGTATTAATATTGATTTGTAATGGGTAAAAAAAATAAACTTCAATATACCCAAAAGTTTAGGCACGAGTGGACAAGTGATAGTAAACTGAAAGATTGGATTGAAGAAGTTTTATTAGACAACACAATGGCAAGATGTAAATATTGCAAATCGTCATTCAACGCAAAGTACTCTGATCTTATTGCCCACAGTCTTAGTAAAAAACATCTAAAATGTTCGGAACCGTTTTCAAGTGTTCGCCAGCACAAATTGCCGTTCCTTCGTTCAACTCCCCGTGGGTTACAGACATCTGTTGCAGAAGGAGCTATGAGCCTGTACGTAGCATGTCACTCTGCAATAAGATCAGTAGATCATCTCTCTGATATGAATAAAATTATATAATGCTGATAATATCAAGTTGCACCGAACGAAATGTAGTGGAGTTATTCAAAATATTATGTATCCACACTTTCGAGATATATTAAAAACTGATATTGGTGATAGTCCATATAGTGTGTTGGTGGATGAATCGACTGATATTTCAGTTTCTAAGAAGTTGGGTATTTGTATTATATATTTTTCCAAAAGTCAGCAATGTAGTGTTTCGACATTTTTAACGCTTGAGGTATTAGAAGCTGGAAATGCAGAAAGCATTATACAAGGTTTAAAGTCGGCACTTCAACTTTATAATTTAGATATTCAAAAACTCAGAGGAATTGGTTGTGACAATGCCTCTGTAATGGTTGGACAACATAATGGTGTTTATGCTATACTATCTAAAGAGGTTAAACACCTAATACTTGTCCGTTGTGTCTGCCATTCCATACAGTTAGCTGTATCTGCTACAGCATCAGAAGTGTTACCTGATCATTTGGAATATTTGTTTTCAGAAACATACAGCTGGTTTTGTAAATCTTCTCAGCGACAACTAAGTTACCATAAGTTATACCATACAATAAATGATGGCATTGACCCTTTAAAAATTGTAAGAGTTTCTACAACTAGATGGCTTTCAATAGAAGTAGCAGTATCAAGAATCCTGGACCAATGGTCAGAACTCAAACAGCATTTTCAAATAGCCGGTTCAATCGAAAAATGTTATAAAGCTAAGACTTTGTACAATATGTATTGTGATACTAACAATGAAGCATTGCTTATATTTTTAAAGCCTGTGTTAGCCGAAGCTCAATATGTTAACAAGATGTTTCAATCTAACTCTGCAGACCCAGTTAAACTGCTAAATGATCTAGTACTTCTTATAAAGTCATTAGCCGGGTTAGTAAGTACACCTGGGAGTAATATAGACATCTTAAACAGTAGTTTAAAAGACAATTTACATCCAAGGCCATACTTGGGTCAAGCTTTTGAAGAAAAAATAAAAAAATTGAGGACAAATAATTGTATGTCGGTTGAAAATGAAAAGAAAATTAGAGGCATATGTGTGACGTTTGTAATTTCTTTAGTCGATCAACTTAAAAAAAGATTACCTGACAACATTGAAACCCTTAAAAATATTTCTCTAATCAGTCCGACTAATTGTTTAAGTGCACAAAAAGGATCACTGACTCCATTAGCGAAACTCATGAATGTACCACATTCTAACTTAAGCAAAATAGAAATACAGTGGAATAAACTACATCTTATAGAATGGACAAATACAAATAGTACAAAAGATTTTTGGAAAGAAGTTGGACAATATAAAGACTCTAGTGGTGAAAATCCATTTTTTGAACTGATTAATCTAACAAAATGTTTACTGGTATTACCATTATCTAATGGTGAAGTAGAGCGATCCTTCAGTCAGTTGAATATTGTCAAAAATTGTCATCGCAATAGAATGTGTCATGACATGACTAATGCAATACTGACCATACGGAGTGGACTACGCCGTGTACAAAAATGTTGTCATAATTATGTGATACCAATAAATGTTCTAGAGCAAATAGGTAAATTAAATATAAAACTATTATACTTCTCTAGCCTAATCTTAATTGTTTTTTATATATTTATTTAGGAACGTTAGAAGCTTATAAACCACTAAATTCTAGCCATGTACATCAAAACATAGAACCAGAACCAGAAGAAATGGTATTTGAATTGGATGATCCAGATGATCCGGAAGAAACAGAAAATCATTACCCTATTATATCTATACCAGAATATTAAATTATTCATTTGATTAAGAGGACTAATTTTATATATTTAACAGAGCTTATATTATTTTTTGTTATTTTTCAAATATTTTTCATGTTATTATTTTTATATTATCTAACAGTCAAAGAGTATAGACTTGTTTCAAATATTATTAATATTCTTATTACACCAAAATTTGTTGTATTTTACATTATTATTTATTAACTACCTAGTCAAGGTTATGTAAGACACTAAGACTATTTCAATCTTTATTATTAATTTTAAGTAAGTATACCTACTGTATACAATGTTTTTCATTTGTTTGTTCATTGTTCTGTAGTAAGTAGTACTAGGAGATCCTATTTAGTATTTAATGTATTTTATTATGTTATTATTTTTATATTATCTAACAGTCAAAGAGTATAAGACTTGTTTCAATTTTCAAATATTATTAATATTCTTATTACACCAAAATTTGTTGTATTTTACATTATTTATTTGTTAATGATATACAACTATAATACAAGACTTTCCTAAAGTTATGTCAACTAAAAATTAAAATGTTAATATTCTACAATGTTTTATATTTTGTTATATGATATAACTTATATCTAGTCTAAAGCAGAACTCAGATATGTACATTGTATAAGACTTGTTTGAAAATTTGAAGAATCTCATTTTAAATTTCATATTAATATTAATATTATATATTGCACATATAGACACATTACAGATGGACACGGTATGTACAAAAAATGTAAAATTTTCAATAATAACGAGTTATTTTGTGCTTTTTGAATACTCAATACAATATGCAATTAATAATTTTGTAAAAATAAGATTAACTAATAACTAGTAAGTAATAACAAAAAGTATATTTAAATAAAAGTTGGTGGAATTTAAGTAAAATCTAGCGGAATTTATCACTTTGAAACTGGCGGAAATTTTAGCGGAATTTTCAGATTGTGACTAGCGGAATTTTTAGCAGAATTTCGAATGATATTAAGCTGATTTCCAAAATCAGAGTTGGCAACACTGACCGTGTGACAGACACAGACATCATAGGACCAAGGTTATTAATGCGTTCGCACTGCGCGGAAACGATTAGCCGCACATTATCATTTATCGCAATAAAATAAATAGGTACTGAAAAACCCGAAAATCATTATCGTCTTTGTCAGATAGGTACCTAATATATTATATTCCACACGATAAAGACTCTATATAATATTATGTACTATATGTCTATATATGGAGTACATAATATGGACGCCGGTCGTCGGCTGCGGTAGTGATGGGAGACAACGCTATTACTCGCGCGCGCCGCGCAGTCAAACACCAACTAAATATTATAGTAGTATGTTCTATTTTGGGAATTAGTATTATTATTTATATTATATTCTTAGTATTATTTGGTATTTCATCCGCCACAAACTACAGCAGTGGTGGTAAACAAGTAATAAAATACTGGATAAATAAGACAGATGTTTTCGGTAGTCTTGAACTTGACGGTTAATTATTCAATAATTATATTATATTATATTATGATAGAATATAATTATTAGGCGCATCTCATCATACCATTCATACCTATTGGCAATACTAATTTCTAGAACATTCTAGAGCGCACCGTGCCACGACCCCATTATTTATTATAGTACCCATATTATATAATAACTATTTAATTATAATAATTAACCTTGTTAATTCGTGATGTTAACCATATTTGGGGTACCACATATACCTATGAAATTATAAATGTATCGGATTTTCTATTAATTTTAGACATTTGGTGGGGGCTCAACAAATTGAAAATCGATCTCCTATTATTATTTGATGGATTATGTTTTATAAAAACCGCTACAGCAGACGCCAACACAACCACTGAAATATATATATATATATATATATATATATATAACATTATAATATATTACTATACAGCGCGGTGTATTTAAAAGGGGGTGAGGAGGATAGATAATGAAAACTATAAAAGGAACTAAAATTTAGTATTTTGTGTGTAAAAATAAGGCTATTCCCCAAGACAAATTCGTAATATATATTATATTATTCTACTATATATTATATATATATTTAAGGTATAACATAAAATATATGCGTGAATCATTATGATATTGTGGATATTTAATAGATGATTAACATATCCATATTAAGTTAAATCCAGAAGTTATCTTGTATGGATATCTATATAATATCTATCCGAAGTAACATAATATGGACTAGATGTAATATGGATATGTCAGCTATCCATTAAATAACCACTGGATAGCATGTGCTGTGTGGGAATGTTCTAGTAAACAATTATGTACAATAAATTCATTTTTTGTTACCAAAAATACATTGGAAAGTCAACAAGTTAATTTGGCGGAAGTTTGTAAAAATTTTCATAATATAAAACATAACTTATCTTATAATTCTCTTGATTGTGATTTTAAGTTGCTTCCTCAAATATTTTCCGATTCAAATAAAGCAAGCAAAATATCTTATGGTCGTACTAAAGCTGAAGCTATAGTACAAAATTTACTTGGGTCGAAAGCAGAAGAAATTATAGTTAACGCCTTACAGAATATTTCTTACTTTTCAGTTGCTACAGAGGGCGATTGTAAACTTCACCGATTTACAGGTAGTCGATTTTAGGGTTGTATTTATAGCATGTAAATTCCACCAATACGTATTTTTGACCTGAAAGCACGTAAATTCCATATAAAAATCCAAATATATATTTATTTACAAAAGCTCTATTAGATATTCAATTATTATTATATTATTTATTTTAATATTGTGTAAAAAAAGATATAGGTAAGTACCTATCTGAATATAAAATATATAAATAATAAATCAGTACATAAATTATGTAGGTATGTAAAGTTAATAATTATATATTTTTCAATTATTTCTATTTGATTTTTATATGATTTTTTTTTTAAATTATTGTATTTAAATACAATAGATATATTATAATTAGAGCCTAGGTTAAATGCACTCAAAACCATACAAATATGCTCGAAAAATTAGCCAAAAATTTCCTCAAAAAATTACCTTAAAAATGCCATTTGTATTTATTTTTTATACAATTTGTTATTTTAATTTGGAATTTATTATTAAAATATATTTATTACTTTATTGAAAAAAAAATTGGAAAAATTGACTTGATGCTGCTATGAAAAAACATACCGGTGGAGTTAACATTTTTTTTTCAGGTAAAATAAACGTACCGGTGGAATTTACATTAAAAAATGTTGCAATCGGTGCGGAGTTTACTACATGCGCCAGCTACAGATACATCTAATAAAGGAAATAGAAAAATGTATCCAATTATAGTTCAATACTTTTGTCTGCAAGCTGGATGTCGAATAAAATTATTAGATTTTTTTGAACAAGCCTGCGAAACTGCTGATGGAATAAGTAATTCGGTTCTATCAACTTTGGAAAAATATAATATTAATATGTCAAAAATATCAGCATTTAGTGCCGATAACACAAATTCTAATTTCGGGTGTTGTAGATCAGCATTTACTCTTTTACAATCGCATAATAAGAATATTTTTAAGTCGGGTTGCTTAGCAAACGTAGTGCACAATACATTTCGAAAAGCTTTAGATGGTCTCGATTTTGATTTAGAAACCTTAGTGCTGAAAATATATGCATATTTTTCTTTATCAGCATCCAGACGCGAAGATTTAAAAGAATTTGTTTTGTATGCTGAGTTAGAATGGCAAGAATTAGTTAGACATTGTCCTACTAGGGGGTTGTCAATTTATTGGCCCAGCAATCCAAAAAATTCTCAAGTTTTATCCTGCCTTGATATCTCAATTTATCTCTCTTGGCGAAGACTGTCCAAAACAAATACAAAACTTTTATTTTTTGAAGAAGACGAGTCAGGAATTGAACTATTGAACATTTATTTAAAAAACCAAGTATTTACTTACATTTTTGTGGCAATGTTACTATTATGTTTGAAAAAAAAACAAGTAAATTACTTCAAAAGTCTGAGACAAGTTCCCCCGAGATATTTTATATTAAGAATGAGTTAAAAACTAATATTTCAATTCGAATAAATGAACAGTTTTATGGCTCAAATTTCATCACACGTAAGAATAAATATCATTATCTAACATAAATAGTATAAAAAAAGACTTTGATATGTTCTACAACACTGCACTAACATATTTATCTAATCATTTTGATTATGAATCTTCACCACTAAAATTTTTGGAACCACTTGCTTAAAATCAAATTTGTTACTTTATCAAGATATTGCAAAAATAATTGAAGTATTTGGACTAGGTAGTTGATGTAATTTCTTTAGATGAAATATTTGAAGAATTTACAATTATCAAGCCTGCTATACCATCTGTTAGCTTAAAAAAATAATTTGACCGTTTATAAAAAATGGTTAGAACTTTTTTCAATTCAGAAATTAAAAAAATTTTGGAATATTATTAGAATTTATTCTAAGTATTCCACTATCTAATTCTCGTGTTGAGAGGGTTTTTTTGATGATGAAACTAAAATGGACAGATGTTAGAAATCGTTGTTCAGTGGACTTAATAAAAAACGAATTGATGATAAAACTAAATCTATTTCCTTCCACAAATAGTTCCTGTACTGATTTCGTGAACTTCGTATCATCATACAGCTTTTTTGAATGCCGTGAAGAGCCAGAAAAAATACAATTGGAAAAATGAATAATTTACAATTTATTATTTATAATACTTTTTTTTTAATTAAAAATTCCGTCTAAAATATTATATTATTATTATTATTATTATTTTATTAAACATTATGTTTGTTATACAATTTATACAATTTATAATAATAAAGTATATACATATAGAAAGCAAATATATCCGTATTATTAGGTACCCAGATAGCAAAATCATAACATAATAATGTTATTATGATATTTCACTTGTAACGTGTAATATTATTTTATCAGTATGAATTCATTATAAATTGAGTACAAAAGTGTGATAAAAATATTATAGTAATATTTTTTGGCCACTATACCATCATTATTATAACATTTGTAGCAGAATATTATAAAAACAATTTATAAATAATATAATTATAATATTCTAAAATAATAATTTTGCAATTGTTTTTATGTTCTCATTTTAACATTATTATAATAATTTGAAAAGGTTTTTAGTAGCTGACAATGTTCCATTTAACAGTATTGAATTTAGGAACTTTGGAAAAGATTGGAACTTTGAAGTGATAACAAGTAGTCCTAATTATCAGCAGTCAAACGGCTTAGCTGAAAAATAGGTATGTGGGGATCTGTAAAAAAATTCTGAAAAAGTGTGTTGAGATTAAGCAATCTCCATAATATATTTCACTGTTGGAATATAGAAACACTCGTATTGAAGGTGTTAGTTTTTCCCCAGCAGAACTGTTAATGTCTAAAAAACTTAAAGAAAAATTACCTGTCTTAGAAAGTCTTTTGAGACCAAAATACATTAATCTCGATAAAGTAAAAAATAGTTTAAAAAGAAAGAAAACCGTGCAAAAGCAATTTTATGATAGACATGCAAAAAAATGTAGCGAATTTAGGCCACATGAGGATATATTATTCTTAAAAGATAATGTGTGGGTCCTGGAAAAATTATTAAGAAAGCCAATGCACCTAGATCTTATTGGGTGAATGATATGTGTAAAAAAGAGTTTAGACGAACAAGTATACATTTGAGGAAAAGATACTTAGGACCAATTAGTATAAATGGTGAAAGTGATGAAAATGTACATCTTAAAGGAAAAATTGTTAAAAATGCAGTTACTAATGAGAGAGGTGAAGAAATAATTGTTAATAATTGTAAAAGGCAGCGTAAACCAAATATAAAGAAAGACTTCCTATATTATTGATTAATAAATTTTTGTAATACTATTATGTATAATTATTCTTATGTTGTATTTGTTATTTCAAAATAATTAATATTTAATTACTTAGCTTCAAATTTTTTGTATCAACTCTATATTTAGTATGTTGTTATAGTTAATATAATCTTTATTGTGAACACACTGATAATGTAAGTTTAGAATATTTATACAATTTGTTTGTGAACTAGAAACCTTAACTAATGATTATTCTCTGTTATTTTGTTAATTTGTATTTATTTAAATCTTAAGTGTAAGGGTGTTATGTATGGTCACACTTCTGTTCAGCAGTTAACCTATAAACACTTATTATTATTATTATTATTAATTGTCAGTAGTCACTTCTCAGTACACACTACACAGTTGTCTAGTTGTCACTATATTAGTATGTTGTCCATGTATTATAATTTATATTCTGTATTATATTATATTATAATTATTATAACAGTATTATATGTATATATATGTTATACTGTGTTTAATAAATATGAAACATAACACTATTGACGTATTTAGGATATTCCTTCGGAAATTAAAGGAACTTCCTAGACTGAGCCATTTAGAGTCATAGGCTTTAAATGGGACATCCGCAAGGCTATTGATTATAGTTATGAATGTCTGCTTCCTAAGGATTGCCTGAAACGACTTGATTAAGAACTACACCATTATTGGGCCAGTAGGCTTCCAGAATAGGTCCAAAAACTTCTATCGTAATAATTTAACTATATATAGTTATAAATATATTTAATTTAACTATGCATAATATAACTTTAGTTATATATATCTGTTCTAGCTATATAATATAATTGTAATTAGTACCTAAACAAAAAATTCAATTTTTTAACTAGGCACACAATATATTCCTGTCTGTATTCAAGTATAATTTATATGTTATATAGTCTATAGTCTATTATTTATAAATGATATAAATACGATAATAAAACACTCAAATATTTTATTATTCGCAGATGACTCTAAAATATTTAAAAAATTGATTCCATTCAAGATTGTATTAAATTAAGATGATTTAAATAATTTAAATGATTGGTGTTGTTTAAATGGTCTGAACCTTAATATCAATAAATGTAAAATACTATCATTTAATATTAAAAAATCTCATATTAATTTTGATTATAAATTTAGTAATGTTTCTATTGAACTAGTGAAATCTTATACCGACTTAGGGATAACCTTTGATTCTAAACTATGTTTTAATGAACACATTGATAAAATTACCAATAAAGCATTCCAAAATCTTGGTTTCATTGCACAAACTTGTACTAATTTTAATAATTTAAATGCCTTTAAAAGTATTTATTTTGCGTTTGTCATATCTAAATTAGAATATGCATCCCTTATTTGGTCTTCATATAATATAGGAGTTACCTATAATCTCGAAGCTGTTCAGAATCGTTTTCTTCGTTTCTTAGCATTTAAATTTAAAGTCGAACGTCCACGACATTCAGATTATAATGGAATATTATCATATTTTAATATACAATCGCTAAATTCAAGGAGAAATATCCTTCACTATTCATTTTTATTAAAACTACTAAATAACTCAATAGACTGCCCTTATTTACTGGAACGATTAAAATTTCGAATACATACTAAATTCACCAGAAATCAAGTAAGTTTTATAATTAATGATGTATATTATAGAATTTTATACCTCATATTTTGTTCTTTATTATATAATTGATTGTGAATTTTTATATTATTTGTACTTAATTTAATTGTATCTGTGTCACTACACGATTTTATTTATATATATTTGTATTGTAAATGGAATTTTTTCCCGTCAATGAAGATAATAATAATAATATATATAAGTTATGATACTTATAAGTATTAGAAGTATATAATATATAAGTAATATATTGTTATTAATAGGCAACTACCACTAAAATATTAATGAGCTGTGCAGTCTGAATAACCTGAATTATAATTTTATGAATGATTGATCAATTCAAATATTTTAATCACCCATAACAATTATATCGGTGCCATAATATAGTTTTTAAAATTCTCCGGGTTTAAAAATGATAACAATATTATATAATTAGGTTTAATATTATTTATTAAATAACCATTCATATACAATATTGTCAATTTAATTAGTAGGTACCTAATTGAACTCATAACAATTTTTTTTTATATAAAATCTTCAGTTTAATACACTTAATATAATAATACGTAAACATATAATATTTCATAATACACTTCAAATAAATCTAATTTTACAACAGTTTATTTCTCATAAGAATAAATAATATATATAAAAAAATTTAAATCAATGGCTGTTTGAAATACAATACATTTTTAGTATACCAGTTGAATTATGTATTTTGATCAATGTAGTTGGTAGATCCATTGTTTTTATGCTTTGAATAGCAAGTTTGACATGATTCTCAGTAGCTGATTCATAAAAGACTCGGGCAACTTCTGTAGGTAAAAAAAAAATAAAAAATGGATAAAATAATTCACACATAGATGTATATATGCAAATGTAATTTCTATTTCTTATAAGTACAATATTCTATAAAATTAGCATAAAGTTTAGCATAAAACATGGTTATAACGAGCAAAAGTAAAAAATGTAGGACTGGTTGACAGCAGGTACTACTTATGTCTATGGCAATGTAATAATACTCGAGTAATATTATGAGATTAAGGGAAATCTGAAAAATCAGTTTCAGTTGCTGCTATTTGATCGAACAGAGCGTATTTTTTTATTAATAAACACACCTAGTAATACTTTAAAATAGTTTGCACGGACAAAACATGTTTTTTTCCCTTTATGACCGTAAATGTAATAAGTCTTGATATTTCATTGCTTAAAAGTTTTATAAGAATGTGACGTGTAACACTATTAATGCTTGATCCACCATACATTGACAGTTTCTTTTTCTGAAATTTGATTTAATCTTAGCTAATTTTTTTATGAACATATGTTATATTATATTGTGCATGAACACCGTTTGCATACTAAATATTATTTACCATAAGACTATAGTATGCTTTATTGTTTAAAATGTCATTAATAATATGATTAAATTGTGTTAATTCTTTTAGTGGAAAATTGTCATTGAAGTGTATTTCAAATTCATCAATTTGTGTCGATGTAATATTTTGCAGGCAGTTATTATTTAAACAATAATTTCCTAGTAATTTGTCCAACTTGTTTAGAATTGTATTTTGATTCAACAACAGTTTTTGAACCTTTACCTTTACTTCAGCTAAATCTTCGAGAACAGATAAATCATCTGAAAACATGATTTAAAAAAAGTATATTCATAAAAATAATACGTTATAATAAAATAAATATTGGAAAATGAGCACCTTAGTAAAAATAGTCTACAAATGTCTCCCTTTGGAATAATATTTTTATTATAAATCTATAATTCACTCCAGGAAAAACAAACTGGAAAAAAATCATTTTCAACTTCTCCTTAAAAAAACCCATCTGACTTAGATACTATATTTTTACGTATATTTTTTCTCAAATATCATCCAAAACGCTGGACACACACAACCAATGTCTAACCCTCACACATAACACAATTCATCACAGAAAAGTGTCGAGCCGCCATACATGGCAAAGAACTGACTTGCCAAGTGATAGAAGACATTTCAACATTCTCACTAACTCCTTAAAAAATATTCACCAAAAGTTCAACTTAGACAACTTTCAAAACTACTTGGAATCTCTCTCTAATGCATACAACTCACTTTGAAAGCCACTAAAAATATCTTAAAGGAAAAAGGTAAAATACCTGCCGTACAATCCTCATATTTACTTATTATTATAATTTGTATATAGATTTTAAATTTCTTTAAAATAAAAAAAATCTATAATCAACTAAATTAAAAAAAAATATTAATTCAAACCTAAAAATCTACAATATAAAACTTGCAAACTTGTATTCTAGAGTTTAAAAAGAAAAACGGTCTATGTGGTTGAAGTTAATAAAAAAAAAATAAAAAATAAAATTATTTTATACATAGTTGGGCATATTATAAGGTGTTATTATAGTTATAATTTATATTAAACATACATTTTCATTGACTGCTAGTTTCAATCATTTTTTGACTTTTGTTTTTTGATGAAAATGGTTTATTATTCTTTATTACATCATCAAATTCAAGATTATCATTTCCTTCACTATTCATTATATCTGAACCTACAAAAAAATTGTCTATAAAATGCATAATAATAGCAGTATATTAAATAATTAAATACAGTTTCCCTATAAGAATTGACCCATTTACCCATCTATAAAATAATAGAGATATCATAATTCTGTTTTTTTAAATATAAATATAGGGATATAGATTCATCCGGACAAGAACTACTAAAACATTGTATGTCAATGCATACATTTACAAACCCTAATACTACATAGTAGGTATTATATAATGTTATATAGGTATATATCATATCAAAAACAATTAAGTCGCAATAGTTATAAATTTATAATAAATTACTTTTTATAGTGGTACGCTGATTAGAAATCTTCGGTATGGATTGTGTTGGAAATAGTGCATCAATTTTACTTAATTCCATGCTTAAATTGGAATGTAAGCTATTATCTAAATGCTTATTGGTTAAACCTGGAACTGATACATAATTTATCATTATATTATATAACTATTATACTACAAATAATTGCAATAAAAAAATTACTTGTATTGAATTCACTTGAATTAGAAATACTACTGAGGTTCAATAAATCTAGGTCACCATATTGTGCAATATTAACTATTTGATATATAGGATATTATTATAATTAATAAACATATTAAAGTTGCAATTATTTACATTTTGTCATCGTACGTTGAGTCGATGTAGCAGGATTGTCACATGTTGGTGTTATGTCATAGTTATTACATGGATTATATATTTTTGAACTATAAGATGTTGAACATACCACTATAATAGTAGAATGTATATTAACATTTTAGTGAAATAATAAAATAAAACAAGTAAACATCTTAGCATGTTAAGCAATGTTAGCATTCAAATCATTTAAGTTCAATATTAAAATTTAACACATAATTATTAATTATACACTTTCTATATTAAATTGAAAAAAAAGCTATTACATTTCATATTCTGGTTAAGAGTTTTCATTTTAATTGTACTTAATGATACTGAAATATAAGAATTTAAGAGGTTCATAGTTATACAATTTCAAATGTTTAACTAATGTAAATATAACAATATATTTTTGAGTAGGTGTTAGTAATATCATTACTAATTGATAAATACAATTTAAAATTATTCATACCAATAGGTTCAGAATGATCTGGATACTTCAATCGCTTTGAAGATGACCTAAGATGATTAAGTTGTGTCTGAGATTCAGTGCTTGAGACAGAATCATACTTTTTTTTTGTCCTTATGCGACGTTGACTTTTGGCATTAATTACATCAGTATCGGTATTTACATCACTGTAGTTTTCCGCAATTTGTAATTTTTGTACAGCCTTTTCAAATACGTCTGTAAAACCATTCATCACAATAATAGGCAAGTGTTTTATTAACAATTATTATATTATTATTTACAGTAAAAAAATGTACATATCTTTAAATTTGATAAATAATAAAACTTTGTAAATAAAAAAATTTTAGTTGAAGTGACCTAAAAGCAATTAATAAAATTTTCCTCATTTGGCAAAAACATAATAAGATCATTAATATTAATTAATATGCTTTATGGAAGGCCAAAAAAAGTAGCATGCTACATTCCTCACTTCATATTTTTCCTCTGCAAAAAAAAATTAAGAAATTATATAAATGATTTTGGTTAGGTTAGTCATCAAGTCATATATACAATTGGTGTCACAGATTGATAATAGAGCGCGCTGCTGTTGTTTTAAATATGTCCGCCCTTTTTGGGATAAAGTTTATACTAAAGACAGTTGACTGATGTATGATTAAAATAAAATATGGTATTTTGATTATTAATAATTATAATTATGCATACATTGATATTTATTTTGATAATACTAAAACAATGATAATACCTGATATTAATCAATGTTTAATGGAACATTATCATTATGAAAATCGTCTTTGATTATTTTTTTTTATATTATTATTTTATGAATAGGTAATTATTTTATAAAAATTACAAGCTATGAGTGCCTTGAGTCTATCTGATGTTTTTAAATATGCTCATTGCACTCCCGACACCACAAACTTTGTTGAAGGCGAACAAGTATTGCTTGCCAAACATGTTATTCTATGTGGAAAAATTGAAAAGGTAAAATATTTTGAAGTAAAATATACACAACAATAGGTCAAAATTATAAGACATTTTAAAGTTTCAATGTTTTAGTTAACTACGCTACAAAGCATTTTATTCTGAGTTGTGTTACCAGTTGAAATCCTTAGTTGTTATTTAATTTCTTAAAATTTAAATCACCAGGATGATGATATAATTGCAATTAAGAGTTTAGTAATACAATCTTTACGTATTCGAGACATGCCTCATGAAATAACAGGAGAATTACATTGTGAAAATAATAAGCTTCATATTATACAGTTTGTTTGTACTTGTAAAGCTGGAGCATCTGATAGTTGTAAACATATTGTTGCAGTATTACTACATTTGAATAGGTACCTATACCTACCAAAGTAATTCAAATTACCTATAGTTTTTTTTTTTATTAGACCATAACAAAAATTATAGTATTTATTATATTATTACTTGTTCCTTATTGAATAAAGCTTATTCAATAAACTTATAGACTATAGTTACATACTTACATACCTATATTAAATTGGTAATTTTGTATATTTTGAATATTACATACTTCTATTTGTTTTTAGTTTAACCTAACCCAGTGGCGCAACTAGAAAAAAATTTTGGGGGGGGTTACATTAGTACAATATAATATATATGTTAGCGGCAATGTGTATAATATTGGTATTTTATAAAATGTCTAGGAATTCTATATAACACCAACTACAGCTGGCAATCTATAAAATTGTGTAAATTACCTAAGCATTATATGAAATGCCAAACAATGTATAGGTAATATATTAAATCCATATTATCAGTACCTATTGATATTTGACAATGTACCTTCAACTAATGGCTAATATAAATCCATTAGTAATTTGTAATATCGATAAATTTAATGAAGTAGAATTCCGACTGTCGATAGATAACGCGATAATTTTGTCACCGTAGTCTTATACACTTATACTATTTTCACATTTCAGTCTTAGACAAAATGTCGACGTCGTGCGTGGAGAGTCGAGTGCGCGAAATGAAAGTTCGTTATAACGCCGAGTTATTGAAGCGTCATTGTGACTTGAAAAATAGTGTATTTTTAACCGATGAACAATATTATAAATTAATTAAAGATGTAAATAGTGCTGAATCGAAAACAACAAAAAAAGAGCCACGTGACTATTGGTAACTTAAAAAATATGATGTTTTGGTCGTCAATAATATTAGTAAACTAATTTATCCTGTTAAAAATAATGATAGCAATATTTTATATTATACAAAAGAAAGTGACGTTTTTGATGTGTTACATGATGCTCACCAATCGTTAGGACATGGAGGACGAGACAGAATGTTGTATGAGCTTAATAGTAAGTTTAAAAATATTACGCGCTTCGAAGTAGATCTTTATTTGTCATTATGTGAACTGTGTCAATTAAAACACAAAAAAATTAGAAAAGGATTAGTAGTGAAACCCATTATTTCTAGTGAATTTAATAGCCGCTGTCAAGTTGATTTGATCGATTTTCAATCAAATGCTGATAAACTTTTTAAATTTATAATGGTTTATCAGGACCATTTAACTAAATTTGTCGTCATAAAACCATTAAAGACAAAAACTGCCGAAGAAGTGGCTTATAATTTAATTGATATTTTCACTTTACTTGGAGCACCTTCTATATTACAATCCGACAACGGTCGTGAATTTTCCAATCAAATTGTTTCTAACTTAAAAAAATATTGGCCCAATTTAAAAATCGTTCATGGAAAACCTCGACATTCCCAAAGTCAGGGAAGTGTGGAACGGGCAAACCAAGACATTCAAAATATGTTGATGACATGGATGAGGGACAATAACACTACAAAGTGGAGTGAAGGTCTAAGATTTATTCAACTGATGAAAAATCGTGCTTATCATAAAGGTATAAATAGGTCACCTTACGAAGCACTTTTTGGTTGTAAAATGAAAGTTGGTTTAGATACATCATTTCTACCACCATATATTTTAAAAGATTTAGATGATGAAGAGAGCCTTCTTAAGTTGGTAGATCACAATTCCATTATCCCAACTAATCAAGATGACGAAAATATTATTACCAATGACGAAGATATTATCACTACGATCAACGAAGATATTTGTATAGTTGATAATAATATAAATACGGGAAATTCTATGGACGACGAAAATATTACTACCAATGACGAAGATATTATCACTACGATCAACGAAGATATTTGTACCAGAACTAAAAAAATCGAAAACCAGCGAAAAGAAGCACATTGTAATTTGGAATTACAGGCTATAAAAATGAAAACTAGGTCAAATAAAAAATTCCCTCCGGCACTTGTGGGAAACACAGTAAGAGTACCAATTTCAGATGTTGATCGAGGACGAGGAGAAGCTCATAATATTTTGGCATGTGTTTTGGAAGTTACAGAAGATGGATTTTATCGTTTAGGAAATAAAACAGGTACCTACCTATTGTTTGATTGATAATTTCGTAAATTTTTAATTATTAATTTGTATTTTTTGTATTTGTTTTCATTAGGTGTCCTGAAACAACTTTATGCTAGATCCCAATTTACAGTCTGTCAACAAAATTTTGTTGCTTTAGAGGAAGTAAACCACGAAAAAGAATTGGGTTTACGATCTATTGCAACTCAAGAAGCAACTGGATCTGGACAAGGCTTTATTAAATGTTCATGTTCAACAAGATGTCAAAATAACAGATGTAAGTGTTTAAAAAATAAAATTCATTGCAATTCTAAATGTCACCCTAATTTACAGTGTTGTAATAAATAAAGTGTTTTGTCTTAATGAAGTTTAAAATAAATTTAAAAAAGTATATTGTATTTATTCCTAATAAGTACCTACGTTCTACATATAGATTTTTGTATTTTATAGAGTAATATAATAGTAATAATAATTAATAACTGCATGTTAGTACACTACCCATACAATTTACAAATTATGGTATTCGTTTAGTATGTGACCTACCGATCGAAAATCGAATTTAGTATGTGATCTATCTAGATTACCGGGCTTAGTGTGTGGACCTATACCAAGACGATTATCTATATTATGGGTATGGTCGTATGGACAACCTATATTTGCTTATCTTTATAATTATAATATTATATTATATACTTACTGGTTTTTACCAATAGATATTTTGTAATTCTAACATTATCGACAATATTGTCAGTACGATCAGTACGTGTTCTGTGGTTAATCCGATATCGCATGTTTAAAACTTTAAAACGTTGGCTGTCGAATTGTATACGATTATATTTCCTGAAATTTATTTTTTTGGATTATTTCACTATTTTACAGATTACCAATTTGTTGTTTGTCATTTTATGAAATGCCTAGTTATTATACAAAATATTTAGGAAATGTGTGCAAAAAAAATTTTATTATACACTTTTTTAAAAACCACCAGGTATTATATAAAATTCCTAGGCATTTTATATATTAAATATATTATACACATTGCCGCTAACATATACATAAGATAAAATCCTGTATGGTTAATTATATAATTTATTACATAAATAATGTTAATATATTATTTATAAATCATCATACATAACAAGAAATAAAATAATAAAGTCATAATTATAGAAATAGTCATACTATGAATAAAAAACACTTATAAATTAAGATTGAGTCTCCGTTTTGAAGTTTTAGCCATTTCATCAATAATCATTGATGGATCAACATTAATATCTTGGTGTATATTGAGGACTGCCAATCCATTTAGTCTCATTTGACCAGTAGTGTTTCTGAGATAATTTTTAAGTCGACGCAAGGATGAAAAAGACCTCTCTCCAGTAGCTGTTGTGACTGGCAGTGTAATTAATATTTGTAATAACTTTGAGATTAAAGGAAAAAAATCAGGATTACAATTGAAAAATAGTTCTGTTATTGTTGACGACAAATTTTGCGATTTGAATGCACAACTGTTATACCACAGTTTAAGTTCACCATAACCCATTTCTAAGCTAGTCAAATTGATACTGTCACTTAATATATCATTATAAAAATTGAACAGAATTTTGAAGTCCTCAAATGTTTCTTCAGATATTTGTTTGCTGGTCTTAGGTAATAAGCAGTTGAAACTTTTTAGTTTGGCCCTATGTTCAAGAAATCGTCCGTGTAGTTGTTCAAGAAAATTATCAAGAAATGGGATGAATGTTGAGATTCTATAATATTCTATTGGATTATTATTCATAACATTACTCCTATTTTTTTGTCGACTTGTTGTTCTTGGAACACTAACAGTTATATCAAAACTACTACAGACATCCTCTACTTCTTTAAATATTTAAACTCAGCATTAGCGTTATCACGGATTTGTTTTATAGTTGATTGAGTCATATCAGCAAATTCTAGAGCAGATTCTAAATCTAAGTTTTCAGTTTGAAGAAATTTGCTCAAAGGAGCACTTATTGAAAATACTTTTACTAATATCAATAAGGCTACTTGAAACCTTAATTGATGGATGGAGGAACTAAGTTGGTTAGCTAAAGCAGAAGTCTCATTATCTTTCCAAGTAGATATTTCATTAAGTGCATCCACAACTGCTGGTTGAAGTTCATGAAACACAAGTACAGCGTCATGTCGCTCAACCCACCTTGAAGGGCAAAACTTTTTTAGTTTTTTCAATTTTGATTCATGTAGTTCATTCTGAATTGATATTTTGAGTGCATTTTGTCTTTTAGGATAGCCAAAAAAGTTACATATAGCTTGCATTGTGCCCATACAGTTTCGAATATCAGTTACATTACAACTAAATGAAATAGCCAAGTTTAAACAATGTGCTCCACAGTGGATATATAAAGCCATTGGATATTTATCATTGATATGTTTTTGTGTTCCATTAAATTTCCCGGACATAGCCGCCGCTCCATCGTACCCTTGTCCAATTAAGTAATTCAGTTCGAGTCCCATGATCTCAAGATTTTGAAGTATAGTTTGTGCTAATGCTTTGCCACTTACATCAGTAACTTCCACAAATTGTAAAAAATCTTCTCTAATTTTTTTTTGTTCTAAATTAACATAACGCACACAAATGGTGAGCTGTTCTTTATTGGAGATGTCACTGGTCTCATCGGCCAATACAGAAAACCCTTTGGCTTTGTTTACAGCACATACAAGATTTTGTAAAATAAGATTATTACAAGCAGAAAGTATCTCATTTTGTATTTTCCAGCTCAGATATGTTGCATTTTTTGCGCAAGAAGTTAAATGACTCTTTAAATATTCATCTCCAGCATCTATTCGAAACCGAAGTAACTGTCTAAAATTTCCATCGTTACATTCAGGCTCATTAATATTCTCATTAGCATTTAATAACATTTCACTGTCCCTATGGCCTCTTAAGGCTATACCTTGCCTTCCACAAAATATAACTGTTTTTACTATTGGAATAACCTTTAACCGGTTTGCTTCAATTTCTTTTTTAAGCATAGTGTTAATTTGAATATTTATTGAATCAACATTTTTCGATTTGACTGCCAAAAAATGGTCACAACCCCTTAACCCCCCCCCCCTAGTTGCGCCACTGACCTAACCTATACTAGCCTAATCTATACTAACATAGCCTTGATAATAATATAGATTATTAATTCAATATTCAATAATTCTCACATTTGTAAAAAAAAAAAGAAGATCAATAAATAAAATTTCATTGTTGTTTTATTTAATATGAATATTGAAGAACTACTATAAATGAAATTGAAAGTTTATCTAAAACAGACATTGCACGTGAATGGACTAAACTTAAAGAACCATCTCTTGCCAGTTATAAGCCAATTCCAATACAAGAGTTTTGTTACATATGCTATCTATTAAAAACCCCTTATCGACCATTATGGCGTCAGGATATGACATTTTGTTAATTAAACCACTCTACTCAAATATAGCGTTATCTGAACTCCTGCCACCATATGGTTCACTAACAAAAGATATTAACCCTCCAGGTGTTATACCAATCATAAATTTCAATGTAAATGTAGATTTATAATTACTATACAATCGTATACGACAAGCAAGACATTTTGGAACTTGCACAGAAATCTCTGTACAGTCTAAAACAACTGTTGTATCTAAAAAGTTGTTGAAACACAAAGGCATATTAGCCAATATTTCTTGTTTAGAAGGCCAATAAATTAGAGCTTTGAAAATATGTGCTAACAAAGGAATAGTAGAATTATATAATGCTCTACAAGTTTCTGCTGTTACAGATTTAAAAAGTATGCTTAGAACAATTAATGATAAGTCTTGTTTAAATTTGATAAAAACTAATAAGATTTGTTCTTTTACACTCAAACGATAACATTTAGTATTTGGATAATATTTTATAAACAACTCTACTATTTTATCTAGTATCTCAAAAAAGGGGATTCCAGTCATTGTATTTAACTTTTGAGGTGTGGTCACCAATGAAATAAAAGGAATAAAAATATCTCCAGTTGTGACTTGAACGCCAGCATCAACCATTGGTATTGTCATGGTTAGAACACCACTATCTGAACTGGTATGTCTTGTTTCCTCAGTTTGCATTGTATTATTATCAGTATCTAAATTATCAATGTCCAGCATTTCATTGGACCAATGTTCACATGAATGAGAGATTGTTGAGTCTGTTTTCTGGGTAACCTTTATAAAAAAAAAAAACTAAAAAAAATATTACATCTTACACTGGCGTAGTAGAACTTTAAATTTTAATTTTACATGCTTATGAATAATTGTTTTTAGAGCTTAAATATATTGACTTAAAATCAATGGTGTGTTATTAATAGTTTTATGAAGTGCACAGTTTAATGTAAGTAGTGAAGACCTGCACAAGGGCCCAAAATTAAAATCCTGGCTTCTTTAATAATATCATGTTAAAATTGTATATTACTAACAAATGATAACTAAGGTTTAGGTTTATATTATTGTATTAAAATAATGAAATATAAAGATCAAAAAGAAAATACCATATTTTTTAAATAAATAACTTATTACACAGATAAGTGGGTACCTAAAAACATACAAGCTTCTTATTACTTACTATGTTATCAGATATATTATTACTAGTCAATACCAATGGACGTTCTCTTTTTTTTGGAGATTTTCTTTTTTTGGGGGACTGAAGTTTAATTGATGTTGTTGGTAAATTTTGTGATGGAACTGCTGTTTTCTTTAATGAGGCATTTTTTAATTTATAGTCTGAAATACAGATAAATGTTATAATATGCAGACATTTTATAATTAAAATAGATTTTAATTCTTTTTTACCTGGTAATATGAAATTATCTTTGCTAAAAAGTTTAGAACAGACTTTTAACTGTGTTTTTGCCATATTTGTTGTATCCATTCGCAGTCTCATAACCCAGGCCTTACGTCGATCAATCATTTCTTCGATTCCACTTTTATTTAGCCATTTAACTTTGGATTGATTTTCCTTAGGAAATGTATGAAAACTGACGTTACCTTCGTTTGAATAAAATGTTTTACAACCATACACTGAACAGTAAGTGTTACTCTTTCGTTTAGACATTTTAAAACGACGTAATATAAATAATAACCGATCAAATCATCAACTAATAATAATAATAATACGAGTATATAATAGTATAATAATATAATCCAATGTACAATTTTCCGCTTTTCGATTGCGCACATATATTTTGGCTACCTGTGACAAAAATCCCTATTATCAGAACTCGTTTGCGCACACATTTTCCTTCTCACTTTAACAGGCTTAGGACTGTCCGTTTCAAACTTTTAAACAGGCGTGATTAAAAATGTATGTGTGTGTGTGTGTGTGTATGATGTATGTTATATAAATTGTTATAACATCATTAGTCAATATAAAAATATAAATAAATAATAATAAATAATATAAAATATAAATACAAAAATATACTTTTTTTTTTTTTTCCTGTTTGAACCGACGACGCCGCGGGAACTGCTTTCGCAATACTTCCGCGACGCCGCCATCGTTTATTTGAAAAAACAAATAATTATACATACGTGGGGGTAATCCAAATACAAAAATATACTACAATTAATATGAATAACCCGAGTAGCATTTTCGACATTCAGTGTCGGTTTTTCATTGCCGTTAGTTTTTTACTACTAGTTTTTTACCTACAGGTATAGGTATATTTTATTGTATTATATGTAACCGAAATTGCATGCTGCATCTCTAGACTAAGTTATATAATAGTTAAGGTCGGTGTCATTAATGTTCAAACACTCCGAACAGTGTTAACAATATTTAAAGGTATATATAATATAATATATATATATATATATATACTTACCGAATAAACAATTAAAAGAATATCGTCTGTGGTGTATCAGATAATCGGTATACGGTTCAGAGAAAGTTCTATATCACCGTGTTTGATTAACCATGCATGCACCGAAAGCTAACACCGCGATATAAAACTTCGTGTATTATTGTTATTTATTTATATACCAAATCGTTAATAGTTATTGTTATTAATCATCTATTCTATTTATATTGATAAATTTTACTGATAAAAATATTGTCGCCAAATAATGTCAATTCATTGTTCTTGATTGATCGGTCGTCTCTTGTGGTTAAAAGAATGGCTAACGATTATGGTATACGTACTACTTAATAACTCTAGTCTCTAATTATATTTTACATTCGACTCATTCGACCATCCGACTTCATCCGAGTGATCCGACTATTTCACAACCTCTCAAAGGTCTAAAAACATACGACTTTTTCATTATGTAAGTATATACATATTAATATTCATTATTAGTTTATATAGCCTTATATGCATAACACTCACCCTCTATTTTAATTTTCTTATATTCTATACACAGTAACTATATTATTATGAATATAATATATAGTGACACATAAATTTATATTGAGCTTTCTATTTGTTTCTATTTTACTTAAAATATAACTTTAATTTATTAAAATTACAATTACATTGATATTTAATTTTTATAGTAAACCATATTAAACCACTTAGAAAGATGGCTTATTATACAAGTATTACTAAAGTCTAAAAGTCTGTACTATTATCTATTATTTTGGCTACCTATAGTTTATATTGTGTTGAAAATATTTTAATGTAAAATTAAATTTTTAAATAGGCATAAAGGTATGTAATGTAATATTTTTTATTCAGGTAAACTTTTATGTTTACTTATGTCCAATGATATACATGTATAGGTTACATTGTGCAGTATACATATGACTTAATATTTTCTATGAAAAAAATTATCACATAATGGCTAGGTAATATAAAATATAAGAGTATGGTTGTATGCACACCATACATTATCAGAATTATCTGCATAATCCTCTACCTATTACCTATTATAAGTATTCCTACTTATAACAGTTATAACTCCTAAAAAATAATGCACAGAATAACATTATTGCTACGCCGCGCGCCGTGTGTATCTATAGGCCATGATATAATAATATTATTGTTTTTGATATAATATTTGTTATATTATATATTATAAAATTAAATTAGTATTTTTCTGTAGATTTACATATAGCTTATTTTAGGTACGTTGGTATACTTTTATAATATTATGATTATACAAATACAAAATTGAATATACATATTATATTATACACTATATATAGTAGATTATATGTATAGGTAGTTTAAATTATTATTTATACAGTTCTTTCTCAAGTAACTACTTAGCAAAAGTAAATAATTTAGTAATTTATCATTTAAACAATAATAATTAATAATTAAATTAATTGTTTACATTCATTAAACTATTATACCTACCTATATTGAAAATTGTATTTGTTTAACTATACTATTATATAGTTAGATAGGAATAGTATAATTAAGTATGCAAAAAATATTACTATATTATAGGTATAGAATAAAATAAAGTTGAATTGGTTATAATAAGTGATATGATTATTTTAAATGTTAACTGTTTAATTATAATAGGTAGATCTAGGCAGTAAATTTAACTAATATTGGGGTAATAATAATCTACATAATATTATTAAAATATACAATATATTGGATCTATAGTAAAAATGTATAAAATATATAACTGGTTGATACCTATATATTAAATATATTGAACAGTTGAATTTTTTTTATTGGTACTTACAATATTTCAATATAATTAAGCATAATGTTAACATTATCTATGTTATATTGTTTAGGTGGTCAACTAAAATTTAGTTAATTACATTTAAAGTAGGTATAACTTATTTATGTATAGAAATATAAGTTTTATTATTTTGGTAGAAATTAAAATATTAATAAAAATGCCATTGTTGCCTAATTTCACTAAAACTTATATTTTAACTTGAACATAATCACTGACATGTTATTAATCAATTCTTCAGCATTTATATTAAAGTTGCATAGCTTAAACTCATAGCATCAAATAGGTCAAAAAGTACTCGATAACGTCGCAGAAAACAAGCAGCTCGTTCCATTGCTACATTATTTTCATCAAGCAGTGAAAATGACGAAGAATATTCATTATTGGGTACAAATTCAACAATTCCCCTAGTTACTGAAGAAAGTGTCTCCAAAAATTTAGAAGAAAATGGTAGTAATACATTTGACAGTATCAATTCACATTTTTACTGTGATTCTTCTGATAAATATTTTGTAGTTCTAGTATAACAGAAGATGATATCATACCACTTGAATCAGATGAAGGACTTGATACCATAATTGCAAGATGGGCTATCCATCATGGTATTACTCACTCTGCCTTAGATGATCTGCTATTAAGTTTATCTAAATATTCTCCATTCAAAAATTTACCAAAGGACTCAAGAACTTTATTAAAAACCCCAACCACAACCTTAATAAAACATATCAAGGGTGGTATTTATTACCACTTTGGTATTCAACAAGAAATTGAACACATGATTGAACTTAATTATAATCTGCCTTGTATATTAGAACTGACAGTTGGAATAGATGGTCTACCTATTTCTAAAAATCCACCAAGTCAACTGTGGCTAATACTTGGATGTTTTTCAAATTTAGAATTAAACAAATTTAAAGTTTTTATAATTGGCACTTATTATGGTAAACCTAAACCTGAAGATTCCAATGAGTTTTTGCAAGATTTTGTGAATGAGTTGAATAGTCTTATAAATATTGGTGTTTCTTTTAATAATACCAACTTCAAAGTAATATTAAAGGCTTTGATATGTGATACTCCGGCAAAATCATATATTTTGAGTGTAAAAGGGCATACTGGCAAAAAATCTTGTGTAAGATGTATTTTTTCAGGTGAATATGAAAATAACAGAGTATTTTTTCCACGCTTAAATTTGCCTCTAAGAACTCATGATGATTTTATTGCTCACTCTGATGCTGAATTTCATTCTGGTCATACTATATTAGTAAATATACCCAAGTTTGATCTAGTAAATGATATACCGTTCGACTATATGCATTGTGTGTATATTTGGGTCATGAAAAAATTATTAGTTTTTTGGAATGGTGGAATTAAACGGCACAACTTGACTCTTCCTCACACTTGATTTCATTATTGGATGATAAATTTAATGATTTAGGTCATTATGTACCAGAAGAGTTTCAAAGAGTACCGAATGTCAATAGTCGAAAACATCCTTTTCGAGATGCCAGCCGATGGAAAGCGACAGAGTTGCGTCAACTCCTCTTGTATACTGGTATGGTTGTTCTACATGGAATTGTTAACAAGGAAGTATATGATCACTTTATGCAGTTGTGTGTTGTTATACGAATCCTATCAACTAGTGACATTTCAGAGGAATATATTGACTATGCAAAATCTTTAATACATAGTTTTGTTTCATTGTTTGCTCATATTTATGGGAGGTCTTATATGTCACACAATGTGCATATTATTTCACATTTAGCAGATGATGTTAAGAAGTTTACGCCACTTGATAACTTTTCAGCTTTCCCATTTGAAAGCTATATGCAACCATTAAAAGAAAAATCAAGAGTGGTATGAAACCGTTGCAACAATTAGTACGTCGCTATGCTGAAGAGAAGAAAATATGTCAATTAAATAAAAATGAAAATAAAGTTTGTCTTGGACCTGTAAAAATGCAGCATAAACAAAATAATCGACCAATGACTCAAGATGTATGTGGACCTCAATTTACAGGATGGAAGACAGAAAAATTTGTAATAAAATTAAATAAGGCAAATAATTGTGTGAAAATGAAAAGTGGTGATTTAGTACTAATAGACAATATTGCAACTTCGCAATTAGATCAAAGCATATTGATAATTGGACGAAAGTTTGAGAAAGTTGTAGAATATTTTAATGTACCCTGTTCTTCAGAATTATTGAATATACATTTAGTTTCGCAACTTAGTTATCTTCAGTCATGGAAATTAACTAACATTACATTAGAGAAAAAATGATGCGTTTCCCTGTGCTAGATGATGAAACGAGATCTGTCATTATGCCTTTAATACATTTACAATAGTGTATTAATTTAGTTTTTTTTTTTTTTTGTATATGTAACATAATATAATAGTCATCTAAAATAGTAATAATTATTAAAAATTTTAATTAAATATAATTTATTATTACAATGTAAATAATATTTGATTTCTAATCAGCAAAAATAAATAATCTAGTACAAATATGGTAGATAATTATATAATGAATTATGAATGTATATAGTTTCTAAAGATGAATTTGATTTTTTTTTTTATGATTGATTGTAATATTTATATTTAAGGCCATGGTATGTTGTTATTTTCAACTCTACTAATGAGGTTCAACATGTGCCAGAAACTTGGATTAAAAAGAAAAATATGTGCTGGTTTCCATATTGTCAAACAGATAAAAAAAATATATTTTTTACTGCATCACAAATAGAAAGTATGATTAACTAAAGTATAATACCTAACGAGGAGGATGGTACAAACTATGCAGTATCAATTGTAGCAGGGCCTTTTAGTAAATATATTATTATGAATAAAACAAGTATATGTTTGATTATGATTTGTCTTCTTGATGTTTAATTAGAAAAGGCATTACAATCAAAAGTGGTGTCTAAGGCTTGGTCTGAAAGAGAATCATCTGATGAAAATGACAACGTTAAGAGTTATTTATCTCCGAAGTATCCATCGCCTAAAAAAAGAAGAATGATGCCAAAATGTGCATGTGTGATAGAGAAAGAGTTTAGTCCTAGTCTCCCTAAACCATCAACAACTCTGATCAATTCAATTAGTAATTTATTACTTATTTCTATTTGTTTTCAATATAATATTTTTTTAAATTTTATATTAATGAATGTATTAATAATTGTTTACATGTACCTATAGCAAGTAGTAAAAATGAAGAGACAAAAATATATTATACAAAAGCTGATGACATATTATGTAAGTTTATAAATTAATTTTAAGAACTATATATGTTGTAACTAAACAAAGTAGTTATATAATATTATATAGATATTTTATAATGTGTTAATGATGATGAAATTACAAATTATTTATCATTATGGTATATATGTTATTAAAGTACCAGATTCAGATGATGGTTCCAATACAGGAGAACTTGAACACTATTAAAATTATAAAGAGGATGAAATAAAGGGTATATTTATGTCACTAATGCATTTTTTTATTTTATCTTAATTTCAAAAAAAATCATTGGTATAATTTATTCATTTTTAATATAGAAAGTTCTAAGAGTGAAAGTATTCCTTCTACTTCTGAAATAAAGGATACTCATGATGATGGAAAATACATGCAAGAAACTTTTTTAGACACATCTAAAGAATGTCCTCATAAAACTAAAGGTATATTTATACTTAGCTAAATACTTAATTATTATATTTTAACTGGTATTATAAATGTATAGATATTTAAAAGCTGTTATATTTGTTTATTCAGTTTCTGATTCAAATGTTAATGTTCTTAATCTTGATACTTCAATAACAAACAATATTTGTGACAATGTTGTGGTAAATTAAGGTAAGATACATATCACTGATTTATTCTTTATTTTTAACTATTGCTATTTTTTTTTTTTACTTCCTAGTACTATAAAAACACCCAATAACAATCAATTACATACTATTCAAGATATTGATCGACTAACTACTTTCATTAGTGATGCAAGTAATGAAGATTTTTTGACTGGCCATAATTCTCTTACAAATAATATTGATAACTGTTCCAATGCTGATATTTTGAATAGTTCCAAAATTCAGGATTCAAAAGGTACCTACCTAGATATTTAAAATTATTATTTAATCTTTAATCAGTCAATAATAATTAATTCATTTTTTTTTTTAGAAAGCTGCTGTTGTCAAAGTATTGCTGATTTATAGGCATTGATTAATCAAAAAAATGAATCACAGAAGTCCATTCAACAGCAAATGATGATACAGCTTTCAATGTTGAATAAATCAAATAGTCAATTATGTAAGTCCATTGAAAACTTAGACTACAAGGTGCAAGTAATAATGAAAGCCGACTCTAGAGTTAGAGCTTTGGCAATGCCAATTCATAAGTTGCCATTAGCATTTATAAATATTATTCCTGTGCAAAATAATGATGAATTAGAAATTGTTGAAAAATATCTATCTGAACCGAATGAAGATAACATAGATTATAAAGAGGAGTTGGTAAATTTATATTTTATTTTTTCAGAAACATAATTTGTTTAAAATTGTATAAATTGTATATATAAAAATGTATTTAATAAAATGAAACATTTCAGAAATCTTTTCTTTTTGTGAAAATTGGTTGCAACTCATCATTCAGTGAGTCAATAAGAGAGGCTATAAATTCCTGTTTCAATTATGAACTTTTAAGTGAATTTAGTTATAAAGCTAAAACTAAAAGGAAATTCACAGATCTAAAGCTTTTTGAAGTAATTTATGGTAAGTTAAAACATAAAATATATGACAGATAATATTTTAATAGTTAAATAAATTATTGTTACAGAAACATTATCTGGATTTAGAAAAACTCCTGTTGATGAACAAAAATTTCACAACGTAACTGACAATTACTTGAGACATGCTCCAAAAAAAAAACTGCTAAACAAACAAGTTCAAATATATAGCTTTAAGTATTATAATGTGTAATAGTAACACAGTAACCATGTATAATAATAGTTTGTATGTATACAATTACATTTTTACTAAAAATAAAAAAAAAATTACTGTTTAAAAGTCTTTAATATAATAAACATACATTAAATTCTTCCTAATATTCAAATTTTAAAAATTTAAACTATATATTTATAATATGCATGACTACGTGAAGAAAAAATGTATTTCGGTAAAAAATGTATGATTATTAACTTTAATGATAATAACCGAAATTAAAGAATTGCGGGGAGTGAGCGGTTGAAGACCTGTTCAATATTGGGTGTATGGACGGTTATAAAACAATAATTTTCAGTGCATACACTGTTATCACTGAAGAATATTCAGTTTGTGCACGGTGTTATACAACGGTAATAACACGGTACGTTACATATACTAGGCACAGTGTGTTAACTGTAACTAGTACGCCAAGTGCACGGTGTAACCCATATAAATAATCGGTATTCATTTTGACCAAAAACACAGTGCACTGAACCGAAATACCACTGTACATTGCACCATCGTTTACATTATATTAACACATTGAGTGCACCAAGATTGCTACTCGGGAAGTATCGTCGTAATTATTATTATTTCAAATTAAATTTGTATGATGGAATTTATTTCCAATATTTTTGATATAAGTTAAGCGGTTGATAGTTTTATTTTTATATTTATTCCACATATCTTGTAAGTATTCTTCTTTATGTACAGTTTCCTTTTTTTTAATATTCATTACATTGTTTTTTATTGAGTTAATTTTTAAATCTGTTTCACTTTGAATTTGCATGAGTAGTATATCTATGACTTGATGTATGTGTGGATGTGGTGTATAAAATTGGCTATTATAATGTTTATGGAAACTTTCTGCGTTATTCGTCGTTAAACGTGTTGCGCAAACGAGTGATCTATTTTCAGGTAAACGACTGATTTCGTCGTGCGCAAGCGAGTCGTCGATTTTCAGGTAAAAAATTTTGAATATGCGCAAACGAATTGCAGCGCTTCATTACTAATCATCAATCCCAATGAAAATTATAATAGCAGTTAACCTGTAATTTTCTCAATCGATTGATACCCTTTTCTAACGATTTGGTCCTTTCATAAAGAATACCAAAATTTTAACACATATTAAACGGAAATGTTTAGGTTTCTGTTAATATAGGTACACGGTCATGTCGTAAAGCTTTTCTTTTACTTAGCTCGCAACATTATCGTGTCGCTAAATTTCTATAACAAAAATCTATAAACATACTGGAAAAAGTAATTTTAACGTTTACCGAATTTAGTGAGAGTAATCCGTTTGTGACTTATTAATGCTTAAATATTCGTTCAATTTACTGCTACTGGGCAATTTTACAAACCCAACAGTAAAAACCAGAAGTTAAAACGAAATTTTATCTCAATCTAACAATACCCCGTAGAGTAATATAGAGATGGCGTTTTGTATATCGACAGTAGAATCAAATTGAAACCATCGAGGAGGCAGTTTACAATATTCTTATCTTGTAGATCGCGCTGCAAACATTTCAATATTTATAAAATAATCATTTATCATAGAAAATTTTTAACCTATTATATTTCTATATTATATATAGACAATATAGACTAGGTATGGTAATTATTAATTCTAACTTTTTCGTTTCTTTGTTTTTCGATTTTTAATTTATTCATATTGTATTATCTTCAGCAAAATGCTTAGTTGTTTTGTTTGTGGCAGAACGAGGAATAAAAATTCATCAATTGAAGATATTACTTTTCATAAGTGAGTATAAACTTATTGTATACCTAATATTTGTTGTATTTGATATTATGGTCATAAGGTCATAACTAATAATATTAATTATTAATATAACAACACTTATTTAATTTATATGTTTCCTGTTAATGAAAAAATTAGAGACAAATGGAAGAATTTTGTTTTGGAAAATAAATTAAGTATACAAAGTACAAATAAATATTCTGTTAATAAATTAATAAATTTTGTTCAAAACATTTTCTTCAGACTTGTTTTGTGATGCGAAATAATAAAAGATTCTTAGTTAAAAATGCAGTACCATCAAAAATAATTTTAAGGGTCAAAAGTGTAAGCAAGTCATTTTAATTTATTCATAATTTTAATAATATGATTATTTTAGGCTAGAAAATGTGTATTCCGAAGAAGTCAAACTACTAAATCAGCCAATTGTGTGTTCTGATAATGAACCAAAAAGTAGTTTTAAAGTAACACAAACCCTGATCAAGGTACACTATTTTATGTTATTCTAAAAAATTAGATACCTATATATTATTATATAGTTAGATTATTTTGTATAAGTTATTTGATTATTAAATAAAATATACTTATATCCGTTAGTTATTGTTGTAGCAGTTAGGTAACTATTCTTGATAAATAAATCAAAATAAACCCAAAAGGTTGAAATTAATATTTATTTTATTTGTTATTAGTACATAGTTGATTAAATTTAAATACATTTTAACATTCTTGTTTAAGCCACAATATTTTATTAGGTACCTGATTATGTTATTTGTAATGGAGAATCAGTATCAGATTTCAACAAATCTACCTTCTTAAATACAAACACCTCTGTTAGTGCCAAGGAACATGAAGATCAAGTAGTTGGCTTTACACTTTAATTAGCATTGTTTAATAATAATATACATTTAATTTATAGATTCCTGTTAGGTACTGTTAATGTAAGTGAAATATCTCCTTTAACCTCTAAACATTCAAGTTATTTGAATACCACTAAAGACGTGTCTGTTACTCAAAGGTGGGCAAGTTAATGAAAATAATTAACTCAAGTTAAGTTAAGTTAAGAGGACACAAGATCGATAAGTTAAAAGTTAAGTTAACAAATTATAAATTTAACTCGATAAGTTAAAAGTTAATATAGGAAAAAAAATTAACTTAACTCAGTTTAAAAAAGTTAATCAATTTTTTTTAAATTATTAAGTAAATCACATAAAGAGGGAATGTGTCTTTGTAGTTTCTAATTTATATATTATAAATCAATTTGATTTAACTTTTATCATAATGTACACTGTATACCCTTTTACTTTTTTTTTATTTATTAAATTAAACTATTTTTAACTAGTTTAACTTATTAACTTATTTTTTTAAAATCAACTGAGAAAAGCTAAGTTATTTCAACTGTAAATTAAACTAGTTAAGTTCATAAGTTAATTAGAAAACAAAGTAACTATTTAAGTTTAAAAGTTTAAAAAAATTGACTTTTTAACTTAAGTTTAACTTTTTAACTAGTTAAAACCCACCTTTGCTGTTACTATTAATGTTGATGATATTAATGAATGTGGAGTGATGCCATTAACACCTGAGAATGCAAATTCCTTAAATATATCTGAACATGCGAAAAATCATGCACTTTACCGGTATTTGTTGTTGTCCATCTTTATTATCTATTTTAATTTGTTTATAATATTATGATCTTATGTGTTTTAGAAAAATTTAATTTCATCATTTGTGGCTGCTTCTGAGATTGATTCTGGCGATACTCCCAGACGACTATTTTTAAAACGTGGTGTTCATCAGTTATCAAATGAAGTAAAACTGTAGAACAAAAAATTTAAGTTACTCCAACAAACAGCAAGACGTCAGAGTAAGAAAATTGCTTACTTGAAGTCTATAATTCATAATCTTCAGAAGAAAAATCTAATCAATGATAAAACCACGAACACATTATTGGATTCTTTTGGTAAGCATAGTGATTTGATTACCAATTGGGCAAAAAAAAAATGTTGGGAAACCACTTTCTAGAAAATATAGTCCTGCTTTACGCCAATTTGCTTTATCCCTTCATTTTTTTTCTGCCAAGGCTTAGGTTTATGTAAGAAAAGAATTTAACACTATACTTCCACATCCTCGCACTCTATCAAAATGGTATTCTCACATGAACGCTGAGCCTGGCTTTACGCATGAAGCTTTCAAAACTCTATCGCTTAAAGTAAAACACTCAGCTTGTCCTGTTTATTGCAGTCTTATGGTTGATGAAATGGCTATTCGTCAACATTTGGAGTACGATGGCAATAAATATTATGAGCAAGTTAATCTTGGTAATGGTATGAATGATGACTGCTTAGACATAGCAAAATAGTGTTTTGTCTTTATGGTTGTAGCAGTTAACGAAGATTGGAAGATTCCTATAGGCTATTTTTTAACCTCAAGTTTAAATAGTTCACAAAAATGTGAACTATTAAAACCTGCATTGAGTTTGTTGAAAGAAACTGGTATTAATATAATAAGTTTAATTTTTGATGGTTGCTCATCTAATATAACAATGGCCAAACTGTTAGGTTGCAATTTCAATATTAGCACATTAAATACAAAATTTGATGCACAATCTACTAACAATAGTAATACTGAAGTAGCTGTATTTTTTGATCCAGCGCATATGATTAAATTCGTAAGAAATGCTTTTGGCGAAAAAAAAATTGTATGGATGGGGATGACCAAATAATTGATTTTAGTTTTATACAAAAGTTATGTGTTCTTCAGGAAACAGAAGGAGCCCATTTGTCCAACAAGTTGAGAAAACAACATATTCATTATCATAAGCAAAAAATGAAAGTTAAGCTGGCTACACAGTTAATCAGTCAGTCAGTGGCTGATGCTCTTAAATTCTTAAAAAATAACTTGTGTCTTCCCGATTTTTTGCAAGCTGGTTCAACTATTAAGTTCATTGAAATGTTCAATGCTGGGTTTGATATCCTGAACTCTAGATCAGCAAATTGTATTGGGAAAAAAAAGCTATGTGCGAAGAAAACTATAAAGAAATATTAGAGTTTGCAAATGCTATAACAAAATTATTCAATGTTTGAAAGTCAAAGAAAACAATAATTTTATACCTGTATTGGAGTCAAATCGAAAAACTGGTTTCATTGGATTTATTATGTGTTTCAATTCTTTATTAAACTTGTACTCTAGTTTAATAGCAACAAAAATGCTGAATCATATTAAATTTACAAGATTAGTCAAGACCATTTAGAATTATTTTTTGGTAATGTCATATCACTTGGTGGATTCAATAATAATCCAACGGCTCGTCAATTTCAATCTGCATATAAGAAACTTGTGATAAGAATTAACAATATTCCAAGTTTTAATTCTGGCAATTGTATGCCATTAGAACCATAGGCGCAACTAGACCTGCAATTTAAGGGGTGCTAAAATTTAGTATACCTTGGTAACCCGTGGGGGGCTTCCCCCACCAACACACAACTTCAAAGCTATTAACAACATGCTTTTATAACTCAACTTCATATTTATATTAATTTATATGATAACACATTTGATATTTTGATAATGATGAATATTAAGGAACAATCACTAAAAACATTATAATTAATAATTAATTACAATAACTAATAACAACTATTTAGATAACATCTATTATTTTAAAACAATTTTCCTGGTTTTTGTGTTATATCTATCTAACACTGTTTCCGTTTGTATTTTATTTGATAAATCCTTCTCAATATTTAAAATTGACAAGTCACTAAAGCGCTGCTGCAACATACTTGTTCTTAGCCAATTTTTGATACGTCTCATACTAGAAAAACTACGTTCACAAGTTGCAGAACTTATTGGGATTGTAATTGCAATTTGAAGTAGCTTATACAAGTTAGGAAAAGCTTCTTTATTTATTTTTCCTTTAATGTCATCAAAATTGAAATCTGGTGGCAAACAGTTTTTGAAAACCATCATTTCAGCTTTTAATAAATCGATTGAAACTTTTGTCACATTCTGAAATTGAATAGTAAAAATAATAAAAATATTAAAGTTATAGTAACTTAAACTACACTACTGAAAAAAAAATTGAATTCAATATTGAAATTGTATTTAATATTATATCAATTTTACTTTATAGTTATTTATGAACTCTAAGCTTCCTTCATAGTTCATATTCATAAAATTATCAACGGAGCAAGCCATAGATAAACTTTCTTCAGAGAACCTATATTTTAAATTAACGATTATAGAATCAATTATTGGATAGTATAAATTTTGTCTCCAATAGTCTTCAACAGATTGTGTAATATTTGGTTCATTTTCTTCTCCAGTTGTTAATTGTAAGTAAAAATTGTTCAAAGATTTCGGTTGAGTTCTTATCCGTTTTCTTCCTAATCATTAAATACATTTTTTATTAGTAACTTAAAATTAAATTACTGTTATATGTATTTAAATTTTGATTTTTGTGAACATGAATTTTGTTTTGATGGTATTGTTAATTAATAATTATTACATATGAATGTCTAAGAAATGTATTTCACACATAAAGTTAAAACTTATTTAAGAAAAACCTTTAGATTTTACAAAGGTTTACAGTTAATCTAATATTTACCTTTGTGTGGTACTTCAAGGGTTATATCATTCTCTTCAGCTAAAGATGTAATTTTTTGCCAAAATGTAGAAAATTCAATGTCAGAACGTAATTTTTCAATACTTTGTATACTTCCATTGATAATGCTTTTTGCTTTTCCTAAAGTGGCATTTTTAGATTGTAATGTGACACTTATTATATTAATGATACCAAGAATGTCTTTCAATAGAGTAACTCCAATAAAAAAAGCACAGTTTTTTATTTGACCGAGAATACCTAAAATTATAATTAAGAAAAAAATTCAACAATTAAAAATAATGTATCAAATTATAATTACATTAAATAATTTTTTTTCAATTACCGATAGCTTCAATAGCATCTTTGTCCACTTGTGCTTCAACTTCATTCTTTAAAAATTCTAATATTGATGAGTAATTTTTTATCATCGATTCGCAATTTTTATAGCGACATACCCATCTTGTATCGCATATCCTGAGAACATTTCCTTTTTTTAAACCTAGTTTAGATTGAACTTCAATGAGTTTAGCATTGTTGGATGGTCGAGAGAAATGAACATAAACCATTTCTAAAGTATTAAAAATACTTCGAGCTCTCTATAAATGTTAATACAGATTATATAATTATATGATAAAAATTTTATTATTTTACTACAGGTATAGCCGTATAGGCATTCTGTTAAAAATACTTCAATGAATTATTGTTTGATTATTATTTTATTATTATTATTATTATTTTTATTATCTTAAACTAATTAATACCTTTATTCCTTTACACATATCCACAACAATCAAATTTAATCTGTGTGCCATACAGTGTGTGTATATGGCACATGGAAATTGTTGTTTAATTTTTGACTGGACACCTCCAAGGTGTCCAGCCATTACGCTGGCACCATCATAAGACTGAGCAACAATATTTAATGTATTGATATTAATACTTAAATTTTGAAAACAATTAAAAACAGCAGAAATTATATGGTTGGCAGTTTGTCCATTAGAAACATCTATGAATTGCAAAAATCTTTCACGTGCCTCAAGACCAACAGCATACCGTACACATACAGATAACTGTTCTTCTTTATGGGACCTGTGGACAAATATATATTTACATTTAAAAAATATTAATTTGATCAAAATATAGGTATATATGACTATTATAAATATTACAATGGTGAAATATATTGTACCTGGCTTCATCAACCATAAGTGCAAAATTCCCAGAAACAACAATTTCCTCAACAATAATTTCTTTAATTAGGTCAGCACTTATTTTAATAATTTCGTCCTGCACTTTCCAACTGGTATGGTTAATTTTATTCTCATATACATTTTTCAAATCTGGCATGAACTTTGAAAATACCATATGGCACATTTCCTTATAATTACCTAAAATTATATTTATATTATTACAAGAAAATATTAATTTTATTAATAAATAATAATATTATAAATGTACCTTGATTTAAAGAATCTAAATTTTCATTATGTCCTCTAAATGCTATGCCTTGCTTAGCAAGGTATAACACAACATCAATTAAACTAGACATGTATTTGCGATTAATTTCAACTTGTTTTTTATGGAAGCTAGATAGTTGTGTCACAACAGATCCTGTCTTTAAACTACTTTTATATGCACACATTTTTGATAAATTAGTCAAATGAGTACTGGTAGAAGAATGTTTTTTTGATTTTACAAGAAACTGAAAAAAATGTGGTCGATTATATTAATCATGATACAAATTTAGTATTCAATACTAACGTCTAACACACTAAGTTATTCTAGCGAAGTTTAAGTTTTTGAATAATTTTTATTTTTTAATTATTTTATTTGTAAAAATACATATACTATTACACTTCAAAATAAACTACTTACCTTTTGCCAATTATTGAACCCAGATTTAATCCATATATTTTCACCTGAATTTTCTGAACCGAAAGTTCGGCAAACAAAGCAGAATGCAGCGTTACGCTGAACACTGTATTCTAGCCAATCACATTCATTGTACCATTGGCTTCGAAACGATCTTTGTTGTGTTCCAAATTTAATTTTTTTATATTCCTAATTAATAAATAATAATAAAATTAATCAGAAAAATATTAAACACCTTATTATAGTTTTATTATTATTATTTTATTTTATTTGTTTAAAAAAACTCATAAAACGAATTATTAAGTTTTTATATGTAAACAGAATAAATCTTACTGTAAGTATATGACGACATGGGCCGGAATCTTTATTTCCCAAATCAAGAGTTGTATCACTTGTATGAGTAGTACTATTAGTAGAAATGTCAACCATGCCAGGATCGTCAATATCAGCTTCAATTTCGTTTTCCTCATTATTATCTTTAGGTTTCCGTTTTTTAAAAATACTAAACATTTTAAATACCTATCAATTCAGATTTACGGAGACGGAATACTGTTACCTGTTGGCAGTTCAAGTTTTGGGTACTGTATGTCTGTATAACGTGTGTCGTCGTCTCGTCGACTGTTGTGTAATGTTATAAGTTATATTTATAATTTATAACGATAACGCATATAATGGAAAACATACGGGTAGCGGATTACGTAGATATAACAGTTTAAAAATAACTATTAACACAACCAAATTCCCAATGCAATATACCTTACCTATCGGCTATCATGATATTATATTGTAGACCTCATGACAAACTATGTTGTCATCTAATATAACTATCTTCGAAACATTAAATATAAATAAATTATTCTAAAATAAAAATTTAAACAGAATAGGTAGGTACAATAATGAAATACCTACAGCTTACAAATCAAGGATTTGACTTTGAATTTTTGGGGGTGCTAATTTTTAGTCTGGGGGTGCTAAAGTCCCCCTAGCACCCCCCTAGTTGCGCCTATGATTAGAACATATAAATAGATGTTTTACATTACTCAAGTACAGATCCGGTAAAGGTTATAAATAATACATGTTCTCTAATTGATACTGATTTAATTGGAGAAACTTCTGATAAAGGGACATATTTTATTAATGACCATGATTATATAATAATGCAAGATACTTATACCTTCAGTAATTTTGCTCAATAAATAGTAGTTTACATAACTGGATTTGTTGTCTATAAATTGATGTCAATTCTTAAATGTGAAACATGTATTGAGTCTTTGATTGCTACGGATAAGCAACAATTTTTAAATTCATTTATCAATCTTAAAAACCAAGGTGGTAATAAAGGTGGACTGATATATCCCAGTGATGATGTCTTTACTATATGTTTTCTTACAGAAAAAATTCTTCGGAATTTTGATTATAAAAATAAAGCCGTTAATACCTTATTATTAGTTCAGTCTAAAGTTCTAAATAATTTTTTACATAATACACATATATTTACTTCTTTAAATATTCATAGAACAGAATCCTTAAGTCCATTATCAGATCATGCCATCCTTCTTATAAAATAAATTTCATCCACAAACACAAAATTAAAAATTAACCATAGAGTCAAAAACCTAAATGTAAAACCGTCACTCCGCATGTGGTACAATAAACTAACTCTATTCCAAGGTAAATCATTTATTTACATTTTTATACAAGGTGTCCCACTGAGATCTGACAAATGAGATAACTTTTGTTCTAATTAATATTTTAAAAAAATGTCTTTTAAATATAATTCATTGGAAATTGTGCCACATTTGTAGTATACATTTTTTATTTTTAATACTGAAAATAAAAAACTACAAAATTGATAAAAAAATTCCAAAATATCCAAAATAGCCAATTTGTAAATATTTTTCAGAAAAATTTATACGGTAAAAACATTTATTTAAGTCAAGTGGCTGATTTTTACAATTTTTTTAAATATCAATATTATCGTTAAGTAACTTACGATCTAGTTTATGTTAGAAACATTATTATTTCAAAAAATATAAATCGTTTTTGAATTATTTTATGTGAACATTTTGAAATAGGTGCATGTTATAATCTAACTATTTTTTTTTTATTGTATTTATTATAATAATAAGTTGTGTACTAGTGTATAAACTATATTAATACACATATATCTGGGCGCCCAATTCAGTAATACAAGAATTGAACTAATTCAATAAATTTACATGAGACCTTGATGGCCTTAACCAAATAATACAATATTTAATATAATTAACGATGCAAAGAGTACATACATACGATCTGGCACAATGAATGAAGTCTTCGTATAAGAGTGTATAAAAGATCCATAAACGCCGCACAAATAACGGAAGGAAGATGGATCAAATCCAACGTTGTCGGAACGCCACAACAAACAACGCGTCAATATAAATTGATACGCGGTTGAAATATTACACGTTGCAAATAATAATAATGAAAGGCCTTTCGATGTGCATTTATTAGCACCTTCACATCGGCGACCACTGTCCGACTACGAATGTCGGGCGACAACTATCCGACTACGAATGTCGGGCGAGTGGGGAGTCTAGAAGGTTCTAGAACGATCTCGACTATCTTAATGACCGGTGATCGATCGATAAAGGCGATATCCGACACCCTGATTTATTGATATAGATAACAACAATAAATTTATAATGTTAATAAATAATTATTAAAAAGTTAAATAATAAACGACTTTATTGTAATAATAAGGAACACGTTTTTAATATCTAATAATTAAGAGAACATTATAATAATAATAAAAATAAAACAAAAACGCGGACGACGTCGCGAGAACAAAACTGAAAAATATTATATCAATTAACAGTGTTGCCAAAATACATTGTCCCTACAGTACTCCCCGTCCAGAGACGGAGTCGTAGGATAACATGGTTGATAATAATTTGATAAATAATAATAAGAAAAAATATATATACATACAAATGATACAATATTACAATATTTTGATTATAAGTTATAAAACAACAAGAAAATTATTAATTTTATTATATTTGAAATGACACAGTAAGCTTACTCTTCTTGTTCTGATTAACTACTTCAGTAGTATAAAAATGAGAGTTCAGACCCTGGCTCGCTGGCCCTACTAGCCTCTGCTGGCCCTGCTGGCCCTACTAGCCTTTGCTGGCCCTCCTCGTCACACACGTATGCGACGTTACCCCACCCCACATCCCACACCCCGCATCCCATCACCGCCGCCGCCACCTGACGTATATTTACCCCTCCCTCAACCCGTATCACATGACTGATACATATTTTGTATATTTACCCCTCCACCTGAACCCATCTACTCATCACGTGACCGATACATATTTTATATATTATCCTCCACCTTCCCACTACCTTACGATCCGTTATGTGAGCTATATATATTTTATCAGTTATCAATTACAGACTCTTGTATCTTAGATATACTAAACGCGACAACAACAATTTTTAAAAACATATATTTGGGAATAACATATTAATAAATGATATACATAACAAAATCTGTAACTTCCCACAAAATTTTATCATACTTAAAAAAACAACCGTCTAATAAACAATCTAAAAAAAATACCTATTAGTGAAAATGTATAAGTCGCGAGTAAACTCTCGTCCTTTAGATACTATACTTAACAACAACAACAAATTAATATATATTAGTGAATAACATAATAATTACCAATCTGTTTATAACATTATATATATTATTATTATAAGCAAATGTCTTTAGTACTAAAAAATATCTTAATCGCTTATACGTTGGTCTCTTAGATATACTTAACAACAACAACAACAAATTAAAATATCTATTAATGAATAACACAATAATAACTGATATACATAATGATATTTGTACCTTCCCATGAAATGCTATCATACCTTTAAAAAATCTCAAGACACTGTATCGGACAATGATATAGAATTAGTCTGTTCTAGACACCTACATCTTTACGTTTACTTTAGCTTTGCTCTCTCCGTGTTTTCACAGTCTTCATAATTCGTTCATCAGTTTTTTAAAATTGTCTAAGTGTTTAATTTATACAAGTGTTTTAAACACTATATTATTTTTCATCCCGTTTATACCTTAAACATTTTAAACATGTTTAAATGTGAACAGTGTCCGTCGGTTTTCTCTGCAAAACGTAATTTGGTAGCACACCAAAAAAAACATACGGGTGTATGTTTTCCATGCACCGCTTGCCTATCAACATTCAACGATAAGTCGCATCTGAATAGGCATATGAAAAATGTTCATGGTTTGTATTACAAATATAAAGTTTAAATTGTGTCTTATTTAATCGATATTAATTTGTAACTATTATTTTTCCCAAGGTATCGTCAACATCCCGGCTCACCTCAGACCATTACCTGCTGCTCCGATCACCGCTCAACCAGCACGACCAAGCGTGATCCAGTTTGTCCCTCGTGTAGCTCCACAGGTTCAAATCGCGCCTCAAATTTTTGTACCAGATGTCCCGGCCGGTGGTTCAGGCATGTTAACTGAAGACGAAATATGTATGGAGGTCATGGATGAATTTGAGGATACAGGTTAGTTTTTATTTATAAGAATTAGATTTTTAAAAGAGACTCGCTGATTTTATCCGTTATGAATTATTTAAACGAATACGTTACATTTTTTTTTTTTTTTACTTGGTTTTTATTATATGAGTAAATATATAAATTTCATTTTAAACGTATCAAATAGTCTGTGTAACGATCAATGGTATAACAGTTAGAGTATTCCGGCATTGTATCGATCATTTCACTTATCGCATCCTATGGGGTAATAGTTGAAGTATTCTGGCAATGCACCAGTTGTCAGATCGTTTGATAGGTTTAATTTTTTCAACGCGTGATTTTATTATAAACATTCTTTAATTTTTTCAACGCGATTTTTATTATATGTCAACATTTTTATAACTTTGTAGTTATATCAGTAGATTTTTTTTCTATTTTTTAAGATTCGTGAGGTTAATTAGATTTCTAATAGATACGGTATTAATTTTATTAGATATTAATATTAGGTTTTTTTTATTTTTAAAGATTCTTACACCGTTATCGTCAACGGTAAACGCGTTTCTACGGCCAATACCGCCTCGGCTGCTAACGCTAAAAGGATTAGGTTAAATCTCGTTAAGGCTCCCGGGTTCATAGAAATTTTGTCGTCCGCAAATAGAAAAATAGTTTGGTACTATGCCAAAAATATCGCCAATACAACAATGTATTCAGATTTTCTCCGTCCACTTATGCCTGAGCTAGTAAATTTGCTGAAAACATACATACAGAAACATGCAATTAAATTCAATTTGAAACTGGAGACAACATACAACCGACCCAACGTCCCCAATTCGTCAGAGAACAGGGCGTTTAAAACAGTGGCGGTAGAAATTTTCCCGGACAGTGACATCAAAACGATTATAGAGAGAGCGTATATCAAGTTAATGAAGGAGAAGGACGAATATATGGGAAGAGGAAGTGGATTTACATTAGAGTCGATAGACGGGTTATTAGTTGCTGTATATAAATATACACCAATGAGTGGATCGTCGTACATACAATTACCTGAATATATAGATAGAAAACGGGGGACCATCAACCCACAGAATACGGATCAGGAATGCTTCAAGTGGGCGATTTTAGCGAGGCTTGTGGTCGAAAATTTATCTGATAGAAATAAATATTGTGTTGGAGAAAATTATAAAAAGCATGAGAAAAATTATAATTTTAATGGTATATCGTTCCCGACACCACTATCAGACATAACCAAATTTGAAAAAAATAATAATAACGTCTCCATAAATGTATACGGCCTCGACAAAAAATTCCAGGCACCCCGTAAGTACCCAACGTACGAAGTGTATCCGTTACGTGTGGTCGACGAAGAAAAAAAGGATCATTTCGATCTGTTGTTGCTAACGGACGGCGACAACTCGCACTATGTTTACATTTCGAATTTTTCACGGCTCATACGTGCGCAGAAAACGAGACACAATGGCAGTGTCATTTTTTGTAAAAGGTGCTTCACCAGCTTTTACAACCAAAATTTAAAATTCAAGTTGAGTGGACAGGAGGCCCTGGACCAACATAAATTGATTTGTGGGGCGCACAAGCCTATATTGCCTGTTATGCCGAAGGAGGGTGATTGTGTTGAGTTCAGGGCGTGGAAAAACACGGTTAGACACCCGTTTGTCATTTATGCGGATTTTGAATTATTGCTGGTGAAGACGGAGGAAAAGAGGGGTGAGAGTACTACAATTATACAGAGACACGAGGCGATGAGTTATACATTTTTTGTGAAGGCGAGCGATAACGTACCGGCAGCACTTTTGGAAGAGTACGAGATACCGACGGGGCCGGTAAAACATAGAGGGGGCCAAAACAGGACGGACGTGGCGAGGCATTTTGTAGAGTCAATAGTTGAGGTGGCCCGGAAAATCGAAGGTCTGATGAAGACGAATACACCTATAACCATGACCGAGGGTGAAGAAAAAACACACCAAGAGTGTAATGCGTGTAACTTATGCAAATGCATATTAGCCGGGGGCGGTAAGGTTAGGGATCATGATCATTTAACGGGGAAATTTAGGCAGACCTTGTGCTCTAGGTGTAACTTAGAGTTACAACAGCCTAAATTTGTCCCCGTTATGTTCCACAACCTATCCAACTACGACTCGCACTTCATAATCACTGAACTTGGGTATGATACACAGGCGATCAACGTTATACCGAACAGTGAGGAGAAATATATATCTTTCTCGAAATATATAAGTATAGTACCTTCACTGTTCGGTTTATCGATACGTTCAGGTTTATGGCGTCGAGTCTATCGTCCCTAGCCGAAAATTTAGTTACACCCGAACATGAGAACTTCCGTGAGACAGCCAAACATTTTGTCGCCGGAGATATGCCGCTCGTGACTCGTAAGGGGGTGTACCCGTATGAGTACACGGATAGTTGGGAGCGGTTGGAGGAGACGAGATTACCGAGGAAGAGAGATTTTTATAGTACGTTGACGGAGGCCGGGATTAAGGAGAAGGAGTTTGAGCACGCGAAGGAGGTCTGGGACCACTTCGGTTGTACGACGTTGGGTGAGTACAGCGACCTGTATCTGAAAATCGACGTGTTGCTGCTGGCGGACGTTTTCGAAAACTTCCGTGACGTGTGCATGAGGACGTATAACCTGGACGCCGCCCATTATTTCACCGCCCCAGGCTTAAGTTTTGACGCGATGCTAAAGTTTACAAAGAAAAAGTTGGAGTTGTTGTCAGAGTACGACATGTTATTAATGTTTGAGAATGGTTAGTATATTATTTTTAATTTTTAAAATGTGTATATATCTTATATATTTCTATAGGTATTCGTGGTGGATTGGTACAGGCAAGCATGAGGCATGCGAAGGTTAATAACATAAAGACTCCAGACTATGACGAGACTAAGGACAAATCGTGGATAATATATCAGGACTGTAAGTATATATATTTTTTATTTTTTTCAAACTTAAAGTTTAAACTTTTTAAACTTAAAGGTAACAACTTGTATGGGTGGGCGATGTCGGAGTACATGCCTTACGGTGACTTAAATGGGTTGAATCCAACTTAAACGGACTGAGTGACATGTCACCAACGTCAGATAAATGGCGAGTATACGAAGTCGATGTCTCATACCCGCAACATTTACACGATCAACATAATGACTTACCTTTTCTGCCACAAAACAGTATACCACAAGGCTCGAAGGTAAAAAAATTAATGGCAACTTTTGAGCAGAAGAAGAATTATATTGTTCACTATAGAAATCTACAGCAGGCGATAGAGAACGGTTTAATAGTTGAAAAAGTAAATATTTTTATTTTATAAGATTTAAATCAGATTTTTTCATTTTTCTTATTTTATAGGTCCATAGAGTTTTAGAGTTCAGTCAGTCTGCATGGTTGGCAGATTATATTAGCTTAAACACTGAGATGAGGAAGAAGGCTAAGAATACGTTTGAAAAAGATTTTTTTAAATTAATGAATAACGCTGTATTTGGTATGACACTTTATATTATTTATTCTATTTAAACATTTTTACTAACAATTTGTTTTTTTAGGTAAAACAATGCAGTCAAAACGGAAAGAAATGAAAATGGAATTGGTGTCAAACGAACAGAGGCTGCAGAAATTAATCAACAAGACTACATTCAAGCACTGCACTAGATATAATGAAAATCTCAATGCTGTAGCGCTTGAGAGCCAGATCATTACTTTCGACAAACCTATCTATATTGGTAAATATACTTTTTTTAATTTTATATTATACAATTATATCATCCATTTATTAACACGTGTATTATCTGTAGGATTTGCAGTGCTTGATATTAGTAAAACTTTAATGTACGATTATCATTATAATGTCATGCAGAGGCATTATGGGGATAGGATTAAACTTTTGTATACCGACACAGGTAAATATAATAAAACTTACTTATCTCTTGTATATAATATATTAATTTGTTATCAATATTACAGATTCATTGATATACCGTATTAACACCGATGACTTTTATAATGACTTACTTAACAACTCTAGCATGTTAAATAGAGTGGACACGTCTGACTTGCCTTCTAGTCATCTGTGCTATACCTCAGCGAGGAAGAAGGTTCCTGGGTTCTTCTCCGATGAAGTTAATGGAAATATAATTACAGAGTTCTGTGGGCTGAGAGCTAAATCGTATGCTTTTAACATTTATGTCGGAGAAGAGGATGAGAAGAAAGATAAAGAGGACAGAGTAGGAGGGGAAAAAATTAAGGCGAAAGGGATACGGTCTCATGTAGTTAAAAACCACATGACTCTTGAAGACCATAGAAAGTGTTTGTTTAATGAAACTGGAGTGGAATTATACAAGGAGAATTTATCGATACGATCATTCATCCATCAGAATATCAGATAGTAACGATCAAGACAAAAAAATTAACTTACAATAGCTATGATGATAAGAGGGTGGTGCTAGAGGATAAAATACATACATTAGCACATGGCCATTATAGTATAGAGTGAGTTAATACATTTGTACAACAGAATGTACACTGTTTTGGATTAAATTCCATATGAAAAATACAACAAGGTAAAGTTTCTTCATTACATATTTGATCTAAACGTGGACATCCGAGATCTTCGATGTTGATGAGTGTGACATGAGGTATAAATTCTGTGAGCAGTTGTTTTTTCTGTTCACCTTTGACGTAAATGCAGGTGAATTTTAATGAGTTTAATATTCTACTTAGTTCTTCATATTCGATATCACCATATTCTATAGATAGGTTATGATAGTTGCGTTCCAACCACTTATTAGTTTTACGACTCTTGTTGTCCTGTATTGATTTCGAATTTTTAAAAATCCAATGTTGAGTTGCCCATGTTTCTGTGTCAACTATAGACATTTCTTTAATAAAATATTTATTGTTTGCTCCAAGTATGCATTGCATGTCTATGATAGCTATTGCCATAATTATAGATATATATATAAATGACTTGTAGTATTTATAACAAGGTCTGTGGACTACTAAACACGTTGATGTATACAGCACGACTGACATTATATTTCATTATCTCATATATTTAAAACCAACTAATTGTATATTATAATTGTATTATATATTGTATATTATTAAGTTTTATTAATATTTTTTCTTTCGATGATCTCCAAACGTGAATTTAAATCTGTAATATATGCCCCATGATTCGGTAGTGAATTTTCATCAAATATCCCAGTTATTCGATTTATTTCAGATTTTAATTGACTCAAGTCTCCTCCGAAGATACCTATCGCTGTGCTGGTAGCAGCATAGTTATTAAATAGCTCTGACATACGATTTTCGCAATTTAATAAAGACTTATTACTTGTTTGTATATTATTTTCCAACGAATGTATTTTTAAATTTAGATCAACAATATTACTTTTCAAAGTATCAATTTCTTTCTGATGAAGTTTCACATCATTTAGGATTGTTTTGTTATTTGATTGAATATCGGAAATAATTTTCTTAGTATCGCTAGCCTGAGAACTACCAAACACGTTCATAGTTATAAAACGACTGACACTATTTTTTAACATCAAATGTACTTATCCAGCTATTATGTGTATTATCGAATCCTAACCATTTTACAAACATTTTATCGCCCTTCTTACGAATCATTTTTTCGATTAAATATTCGTTTGGAAAATTGGTCTTGCATATTTCTTCAGAGTAAAAACAACCTGATATGGGTTTACCCATATAATCTTGTAATTGATAAGTAACGGGTAATGTTTTATTTATTTTTGTAATCTCAAATATTTCCGTGGACCAGTTTGGTAAATAACCTTTTGTAAACACGCCTTTTTGTGTACTGATACGAACGTTATCACCGACTTTGAATTTAATTTTTTCATTATTAATTTTACATTGTTTTATTACCACTGAGGCGGGGTCGAAATCTGCTTGTATTGGCGTCATTCCTATAGTTCTATGTCGTGAATTATTGTATTCGTTAAGCAGCAACGGTAAAATTGAAATCCATTCGTGTGAGCCACGCGCCGTAAACTCTCTAAACATTTTTTCTTTTAATGTACGATTAAATCGTTCTACAATACATGCTTTCATAACGCTGAATGTAGAATATTTGTGTATGTTATACTTAGTCATCAATGCGTTGAAAGTGGTGTTATAAAATTCTTTTCCATTATCGAGTTGTAAAAGTTTTGGTGAACGATCAAGTAATATTTTTGACATCGCACTAGTGACTTCTCTACCAGTTTTTGATTTCAGAGGTAGAGCCCACGCAAATTTTGTAAAACAGTCAATAACTGTTAGAATGTATTTGTAACTTTTATTTTTCTTTGAATATGGAATCATTTCAACCAAGTCAGCTTGCCATAAATCATTTTTTCCATAAACGTTAACTCTTAAAATTTTTCCTTGCTGGCTTGTGAAGTTCGATAGCGATTTCCCGTTTAGACATTTGGTATTCGTTTTATAAAACCGACTTCACGTAATTCATCGAAAATCGATATTATTTCGTTTGAAACACCTGTATTACCAGCTGCTTTGGACGCGAGAAGTAGACGTAATCGATCGACTAACTCATTTGGATTATCCCAATACACTAAGTTATTTTTTTGTAATTTCATTGATAATCCACCACCAGACGAGGTAAATAATTTATTAATAACCGATGAATATTTAGAGCCAGTCTTTTTTATTTTTTTACCATTTGATGATAAATGTGCCGATGTTTGAATTAATATAGATTTATATACCTCTAAATCGTTATCAGTATAAATTAATGGATTTTTCAAAAATAATAACTGAATAAGTCCCGAGGTTGATGGGTAAACAACACCATCAATAAGTATAGTGTTTTCAAGGAATTTTACTTCTTTTCCACCCAAAATAATATTACCGCTTGGAAGTTTTTTTGGACCGTAGGTTTTATCCAAGTCTGTAGACTGAAACCAATTTTCAATTTCTTGCTGATAGTCAATTGAGTTTTTCGAATTAATATTTTCTCTATTCGGTATGAGTTGAGGCTTATTTGATATTTTACTTAAAGGTTCAATAATAGGTTTTAACGTCTCAGACATTAATTGCTGAACATTATATGAACCGGTTTTTAATGCTATATATTTACGTTTTATACTTTCCTTAGCTTTAACGACTTCATCTAATACAGTAGTTGCTTCCGTCATGATTAAGTTTTAAATGATAATATTTATTATTGTATACCGTCTTATATAACCACATATGTATCAAATCCAAATCTATAACGTCCGTTATCACGTTCGCTATCTTTACAAACAACAATAAATGCAAACCTGTCACGGTTCCAGCACGTCACACAAAAATGTTTAAATTGTATATATGTCATATCGCCTGAACAGTGTTCGTTGTAAATATGTTTTAAATTGGTTTCATCTTGTTTGAATAATACTAATAAATTAGCATTATCACGTATCAACTGTTTAGGCACTTTTGAATAACTCTGAGCCAGATAAAATATATCTATTTTATTGTGACGACCTCGACAAAAATATTCTCTTATGACGTTTTGTTGTTCGCCTATAACATCGTCCAAGATAAAAATAGAATTTGGTAAGACTTTCTCGGGTGGAATCACTTTATCATTCTCAAAAAATGTGTACACGTTAATACCATCAATACTGTCAATTATACGTTTTAGTAATTTATATTTTGGTTGTTCCAGCGTTTTAGAGTATATATAAACATTCTCAAAACGTAACCCGTTTTCGTCAACGAGTAAAAAATATATCAAATTTGTTTTTCCACATCCCGAGCTCCCAAGCACTAACGATCTAATTGTATTTGGAAAAAGCACACCATGTCTAAGCTGAATTGTATCAGGGGTATCAATGTTATAAATTCGAATTTTTTTCTCTTGTTCGATAAATCGCATTTTTAAACTTTTAGCTATAAATACAGATGTATTGTCAGTGAAAACGTCACACGATGTCTCACGTTCGTAAGCGGAACAACAATAAGGGCTCTGGTCTTATTAACTCTGTTATTAATCATTTACCCGTGGAATTACATTTACCTGGTTATAGGTAAGTCATTATGATATATTATTATTATTATTATTATTAAAATCCGATCTAAATCAAATATATATACATATATATTTGTTATAGATTTGCTGGCCCTGGAACCAAATTAAAAGAAAGATTAGCACGTGGAGAACGTGGAATAAACAGTCTTGACGAGTTGGCCAGAGCTCACGATATCGCATACGAAGAAAGTAATTCTCTCACCTATAGACATAGAGCGGACGAAATATTGGAAAATCAGGCGTGGGAGGTGTTTAAATCTAAAAACACAGGTATTAAGGAAAAAGCGGCGTCTTGGCTGGTTACTACAGCCATGAAAGTCAAACGTAAGATGGGTGCTGGTTGTGGATTTAAACAAATTGTTTCGGCTGCTAAAAATTCGATCAAGAATAAAATGAATGAAAATAATATAACTAAATTAGTAAGAACATGTCTGTCATCTGCGAAAAAATCTAAAAAATCTATAAATAAGAAGACTAAAACTCCAAGAATTATACCAATACCAAAAAAGGGTGGTGTTTTACCTTTAATACCTATTTTTGCTGGTTTATCAGCATTAGGCGCGCTTACCGGAGGTGTCGGCAATATAGTAAAACTAGTGAACGAATTAAATTCTGGTAAAAGCACTCCTATTCATTTAGGTAAAGGTTTATATCTAACACCTCACAAGGGCGGTTCTTATAAAATCGTAAAAGGAAAAGGTTTATACCTAGCACCATACAAGGGCGGATCAGTTAAGAAATCTAGATCAAAAAACTAATTTCCACGTTACCCGATAGAGCGTTGTACGATTATGAGATTATAAAATATGTCGACATGTTGAAAATTCCTCATTTCATTGGAGTATTTTCTAGAGACAGGTTGCCTTTACGACCAAAATATAAAGAGTCGGCTATAGTTAATTTAGACATCGACAAAGGTACAGGTACTCATTGGGTAGCGTATAAGAAAATCGGAAATCAAGTTAAATATTTTGATAGCTACGGAAACTTAACCCCTCTGCTAGAATTACTGAAATATTTCAACGGTTGTAGTATCGAATATAATTACGAGAAACAACAGAAATATAATACAACAAACTGTGGACACTAATTGTGTTTAAAATTTTTATCATGTACACTATAACTTTAACGGGGAACTCAAGCGAATTATCATGCGACTTTTTCCCACCTATAGAATTTAGTAAAAATGCAAAAATCGGACTGTTGGGTTTTCAAACGAATAATTCTATTCCTAATGTAAACGAAAAGTGTAATAAAATTGGTTTCATATATAATAATAATAATAATAATAATAATAATAATAATAATAGCGATAGCTATACAATACCTACTGGCTCTTATGAATTGATGGAAATTGAGACGGCTATAAAACGTGTATTACATAACACTGATACTTTATTCGAGTTGAGAGCAGATAATAATACATTAAAATGTACAATGTTTTATAGCGAAACTATCGATTTTTCCATGGCAAATAGTATAGGGCAGTTGTTAGGGTTTAAAAATCGTAAATATGCTGCTAATGTCAATCACGAATCAGATTCGATAGTCAATATTACCACAACAAACTGTATATATATCGATTCAAACCTAGTTATGGGTTCATTTGTCAACGGTAAACAGTGTCATACAATACATGAGTTTTATCCAAATGTACCTCCAGGCTATAAAATAATAGAGGTACCATCACATTTGGTATTTTACCCTCTTAATTCTACATCTATAACGCACGCAAGTATAATTTTAAAAAATCAGAACAACGAGTTGATCGATCTGCGAGGCGAGCCAGTATCAATACGGTTATTAATTCAAGACTCATGATAATATTATGGGGCTGCAATTTCATAATATAAATACGTATGCAAATATAAAACATGTTAGTCGTGTTAATAACACTAACAAGGTAACATCTCTAAAGAAAAAAAAATATTCTAAACGTAAATTGTATGTCAAACATAGTTTAACTGCTGATAATTTGACTTTTCTACGTTCGCTAAACGCAATTTAATATGGATGATATGTATTTAAATGTCACGGCTGGATACACCGATGATTGTAAGATATCATTCTTTTTTACCTTATTCGACGTCCGCTCTTTCTAATAATGATGAGGTCCGTATTGCTTTACATAACACAGAGTCTTATACTTTACCATGTGAGAGTTATATTTACATTGAGGGAACAATAAATAAACCTACAGATATAACTGACGAAATTCGATTTATAAACAATGGACTGGCATTTCTTTTCTCTGAAATGAAATATGAAATAAATGGTACTCAAATTCAAAAACTTGTTAACCCAGGTATTTCGACTACATTAAAAGGATATTGCTCGTATAATAAAACAAATATTATATCGCATCATAATGCTGTCTGGGATAGTGAAATTAAAAATGGTAATAAAGACTTTATCGATAACGGAAATTTTAATGGATGTATTAATCTTAAAGATTTGTTTGGTTTTTGCGAAGATTATAAACGTATTTTAATAAATTGTAACCAACAACTTATCTTAAATAGAGCTTCGATCGATATTAATGCTGTTAAACAGTTTAAAAATAATGAGATAGTAGACACTCCTAAACTAAAAGACGTTAAAATAAACATAACAAAAATATTGTGGAGAATGCCTATAGTGAAAGTGAGTGATAAAGAAAAAATTCGACTGTTGAAAGTAATCAACAATCAGAAACCTCTAACATGTACGTTTAGATCGTGGGAACTGTGTGAATATCCATTTTTACCTCAAAACACTTCGCATTCGTGGAAAGTAAAGACATCCAACAAATTAGAAAAGCCTCGATATGTTATAATCGGATTTCAAACCGACAGGAAAATTAGTTCGAATAAAGCAATGTCATTTTTCGACCATTGTAAAATTAAAAACGTAAAGGTCTATTTAAACTCAGAAGTATTTCCCTATGAAGATTTTCAATGCGACTTCACCAAGAATAAGATGGCTACATTATATCGCGCATATGCCGAGTTCCAGAAATCTTACTATGGTTATAACGAAGTAACACCTCTATTGAACCGTTCAGATTTCAAAAATCTGTGTCCAATTATTGTTGTTGACATGAGCCGCCAGAACGACAACGTGAAAATGTCAACCGTAGACCTTAGGATTGAACTAGAAGCAGACGAAGCGTTCCCAGCTTCAACTTCTGCATATTGCTTAATATTACACGATCAAATTATAACTTATAATCCATTTAATGGAGAAGTAAGAACCTTGTAAATATTTATTGTAGATCTTAATATTAATAATTATAACTTATAATCCATTTAATGGTGAAGTAAGAACCTTGTAAATATTTATTGTAAATCTTAATTATAATAAATAAAAATACTTTTTTATATATCATGTTTATTTTTATTCTACATATCTAAATTATTTAATTTTATTATAATAATCTACGCTTTACGTTACGGGATGGTGTTGGGTGTTGAGCGCTCCGTTTTTTTGCCGACTTGTTAAAGAATGATGGTGAGGGTGGAGGTGATTGTACGAAAACAGTTGGACCATCGTTCTCGTCAACTGCATCACTCGTTTACGAAGGTTGTATATATCTAGGTGTAATAAACCACGGAGGGTACTGCGCAAAATTATCCGAATCGTACCCATCGAATGTTGGTGGCGGTAGACTGATAGATCCATTGTTCTCATCGATAGGCTAAACAAAATAATAATTTATATAAATATAATATATTATATGAGATGAAGGCGGCGTATTATATCATTGTTAATAGAAACAATATTATTTTTATATGAAGACAAATATTTTATAAATTACCTTAGCTAGAGTAGATATATCATAATTTTTCTGTATACTTGATATTTCTTTGTCTGGATAATAATTTGGCGATATCGGTGAATACCCGCACTGAAAAAAGTTTGTGTTTAAATATATATGATTGTATATAATATAACATTTATGTATTACCTTAACTAAATTATTGTCATTCTCCAACGGATTGATTTCATCCTCTGCATTCATTTCTTCTTCCAATCTATCCATTCCTTTCATTACTACTGAATAGCTAGGTGATAGAGATGACAGTCCATGGAAATCCTTATACAACTAAAATAAAAATAAATGTTATTTAATATTTATTATATATACGAAATAATTATATAATTCAATTATTACTATAGGATTTAGTGTGCTCCGGTTTCCATGCAAAGTTTGGCTAAATGAGCAGTCGCAAACATTTTAATTTGGCTGAGGTGAGGTGCAGTCATATTCTGTCTGACTTCAACGTTCCGAATGAAAATTTCCATTTCCCTCAAATTGTTGGGCGGTGAATCCGATTGCAAGCATTTTTCCATCAAATACTCGCAATAATCACTAATTTGCTTAATAATTTCGGGTTTTATTTTTTCTTCTTTTTCTTTAATACTAGCAGTAATACACCATTCTAATTCCTGGAGTTTTATTAAATCTGAACGACTTAATAAAACTCTACACCCGTCTTCAGTCTTGGATTCAATTACCAGAAAGTTTGAACCGTTATACACCATACTCGATATTTTATAAGCATCGGTTTCGAGAAATGTGGTTCGCTTATAGTTTTGTGGAGTGTCTAATATAAAAGATAGTACGTTACCCATAAGCGAGAATATCCGTCTTAGAAAATCTATACTAATTTTCACATAACGTGACGATGTTAATAAAATAACAACTGTTTGAAGTTGATCTGTTGGATCGATACCGGCAATTATAAATTTTCTAGCTGTAAAGTCTATCGTGTAGGATGTAGACTCGATGAGTTCAGCCGGAGGTGATGGTGGTACATAAGTGAAAGCCTTCTTCTTCTCATTGTATAAGGTAGCGTTGTCAGCGATTGAACTAGCCATGTTTTTAAAAATAATAAACACGAAAATTTATAGACTTAGAAAAATTTAGAACACTTTAAATTTACAAAGACTTAGAACACTTTAAATTTACAAAGACTTAGAAAAATAATAAACACAGTAGAATAATATATTATGACTTGAAAAATTATAAGCTCAGAACGAATTATGAAGACTGTGAAAAAACGGAGAGGAGAATTACAATTGTGTACGACTGAGAAGAGACTGAATGAATGGCGGCTCTTGTAGAGCTAAGACGGGTGTGGATGAGTCCATTAATTGGTAGGAGATATAATATTAAGCTATCTAAGAGTCTAACGTGTAAGTGATTAAGGTATTTTTTAGTATATATTGGTTATTAATGTGATATTCACTAATATATATTAATTTGTTGTTGTTGTTAAGTATATCTATGAGTCCAACGTATAAGCGATTAAGATATTTTTTAGTACTAATGACATTTGCTTATAATAATAATATATATAATGTTATAAACAGATTGGTAATTATTATGTTATTCACTAATATATATTAATTTGTTGTTGTTGTTAAGTATAGTATCTAAAGGACGAGAGTTTACTCGCGACTTATACATTTTCATTAATATGTATTTTTTAGATTGTTTATTAGACGGTTGTTTTTTTAAGTATGATACAATTTCGTGGGAAGGTTCAGATTTTGTTATGTATATCATTTATTAATATGTTATTCCCAAATATATGTTTTTAAAAATTGTTGTTGTCGCGTTTAGTATCTAAGGGACAAGAGTTCACTCGCGACTTATACATTTTCACTAATAGGTATTTTTTTTAGATTGTTTATTAAACGGTAATGTTTTTGAAGTATGATACAATTTCGTGGGAAGGTACAAATATCATTATGTATATCAGTTATTATTGTGTTATTCATTAATAGATATTTTAATTTGTTGTTGTTGTTGTTAAGTATATCTAAGAGACAAGAGTCTGTAATTGATAACTGATAAAATATATATAGCTCACATAACGGATCGTAAGGTAGTGGGAAGGTGGAGGATAATATATAAAATATGTATCGGTCACGTGATGAGTAGATGGGTTCAGGTGGAGGGGTAAATATACAAAATATGTATCAGTCATGTGATACGGGTTGAGGGAGGGGTAAATATACGTCAGGTGGCGGTGGCGGTGATGGGATGCGTGGTGTGGGATGTGGGGTGGGGTAACGTCGCGTACGTGTGTGACGAGGAGGGCCAGCAAAGGCTAGTAGGGCCAGCAGGGCCAGCAAGGCCAGCAGAGGCTAGTAGGGCCAGCGGGCCAGGGTCTGAACTCTCATTTTTATACTACTTACTTCCATAGCATAGGAATGATCGTGCTGGGTCTTCATACGCCATGAATGCAGGTTTCAAACGATCAATGGATATGACTGTCGGTTTACCTTTAATATCCACTTTGTAATATTTGTCCATCCGTTCTAATACCATAAATGGACCGTCATATGGCATCTGGAGGGGTTTCTTCACTGCATCAAATCGGACAAAGACATGAGATGTTTTCTGAAGTTCTGTTGATACAAATGTGCTCCTTGTAGATTTGTGTGAAACTTGTACAGGTTTGATTTTCTCAAATTTTTGTTTTAAATGTGACACAAACGTATCTTCATCAGGTGTATCGATGTTACTTGTGAAAAATTCACCTGGAATCCGTAGTGATGTACCATATACTAAGTATGCGACTGACACGTTAGTATCTTTTATCGCACACCGTAATCCTAATAGTACTGGTGTAAGTACTGCTACCCAATCAGATTTTGCATGTGCCTTTATTGATTGTTTGAGAGTTCTATGGAATCGTTCGATTTTTCCATTTGATTGAGGGTGGTAAGGCGTTGTCCTGATTCTATGAATTCCCAAAAGATTTGTCATGTGCCCACATCCACTTGGGTATCCTCGTCAATTCCCATCCAACATTTGGGCGAAGATAAGTCTCTTGAACAGTTGGAGGAACAGGACTTGAGGGTGGAGACGATAAGTCAATGATTTCAGTAGCCGGAGCAATAACAATGGGCCCAACATTTCTCAAAGCGTTGCGCTGTTGAGTGTTGGTTAAACGACCATGAACTGATTGCCCACTATATGACTGCTGAGTTTGAGGAGTAGTAATTTGTTGATGCTGTTGTATCTGTTGTTGCTGCAACTGTGGTTGTTGAACTTGATTATTGTTAATAGCACGCTGAGTGTAGAGTTGTCGCATATGACTAGAATGTGACATTAATTGCTATTGGTCATTGGATTGTACATAGTTGTCATACATTGGCCAATTACTGGTGCCTTGTTGCCAGCACGGACCAAAGGTGGAGGTGGTACAACATGACCCGCACCGTTTATCAAACTATTGGCTTGAGACATTGTTGAACCCTTGTATGCAGCATTATTTGATTTGTCATGTGCCCACATCCGCTTGGGTATCCTCGTCAATTCCCATCCAACATTTTCCATATCTTGTGCGTGAAACTGAACGTGATCGAGATGTTTTACTTGTGCTTGATGAACGGGATCGGTTGTCGTTTCGGTTGGCGGGGATTTTTAATTCGTTAACTTCTTTTACCAATGTTTTTAATATCTCTGTTGTTGATTCAGAAACTGTAAAAAGGAAACTGTAACATAATACACTATATTTAAATAATAATAATAATAAAAAGTATATTTACGAAAAACGATTCTGATCGGAGATGATTTGCCAGCCTAGGATATTATTATATTTTCCACTGGGTTTTGTAAAAGGTTTATGTTTTATTTGTTTTAATGACCTGAATACCCCTAAATTAAATCGTAGGTATAGAAAATGGCAATTTAAACAACTGATGTATATTTCAAGTTTCTACGGGTTATAATTTTTAACTATAACAACTATACAAAATTATTTGATGGTAAATCACTATTTTACACTTGAATTTTGGATTTTGTAAAAATTTAAACTTATAAAACAATTATTTTAAATGACCAACGCTCAACTTCTTTTATAACTATTGTAAGCCAAACTTATGGAAAATCTTGTTTTAAATTGTCAACATTAACATATTAAACAAAACATTTTAAATTTAAAACTAATTTGCCTTACTAAACATTACCTTACACATTACCTACTGGTAATGTGTATAAGTTATATTATATAGTAGTTTCTATATAATGTCACTTGACATTAATTATATAATATATTATTTATATTATTTATTTTTATTAATTTATTATTTATAGTATTATACAAATATTCATTAAAAATGTTTAATTGTGATTTTTGCTCACCAGTGCCGTATCTAGGCATTGGCAAGATGGGCGGTGGCCAAGAGCGCAGTTTAAAATGATCGCACTAGGGGCACAATTTGTATATAATTTAAATACTAAAAATGCATTATAAATTTATAACATTGGTTGCCAAGGGCGCACATAAGCTAGTTACGGCACTGTTGCTCACTCCAATATAAAAAAGATGTTCGTTGCTTCGGCATCAAAAATCCAAACACAATTTTTTTTTATATAACTGCAACTATTGTGGGTATGGTTGCAATAAATAAGTATGTTTTTATAATTATTAGTTAATTTAATATTTTTTTAATTTAGAATTTAGATTAGAGAAACTTTTTTCCACTACCTAGTTATTATGTGGTATTTCAGTTTAATTTTTCTAAATTAAATATTTTATAATAACTAATTAGATACAGTTAGTGATCCAATGATCATGTAGCAATGACTTTATAAAAAATACCTAATAACACAAAATTAAAAAATATATTTTTAGTGAATTAATTACATTAACATAATAATTAATAATGAAATATCATATATTTCTTATATTATGTAATAATATTTAATAAATATGGTCAAAATCTACATGCACATTTTGTACTAATAAATCTCCTTTCAAGTTCTTAATCAGTTGTTTAAATTGCCATTTTCTATACCTACGATTTAATTTAGGGGTATTCAGGTCATTAAAACAAATAAAACATAAACCTTTTACAACACCCAGTGGAAAATATTATATTATCCTAGGCTGACAAATCATCTCCGATCAGAATCGTTTTTCGTAAATATACTTTTTATTATTATTATTATTTAAATATAGTGTTACAGTTTCCTTTTTACACTTCTTTACACATTAAATCAGAAATGACGTAATAGCTAAAAGTATTTAGTATAAACTCAAAACTATAATAACATACTTATTTTGAAATTTGAAAAAGAGTGTTGTTCTTGAAAGTGTTGAATTAGAACCGTTTTCATATTGCAACCATACCCACAATAGTTGCAGTTATATAAAAAAAATTGTGTTTGGATTTTTGATGCCGAAGCAACGAACATCTTTTTTTATATTGGAGTGAGCAAAAATCACAATTAAACATTTTTAATGAATATTTGTATAATACTATAATTGCACCGAGTGCCTACATTTAGACTACCATTAGTACCATTATATTTACTATTTAGACATTAGACTTTAAAGTACCATATATCTGACTCGGGCGTCTATATTTTACTCTATTTTTAGACATGATAATATTTTTTATATATTTCAAAAGATCAAAAGTGATGAGAATAGCGATAAGCAATAATAGTGATCAGCATGCGATTCCTGAAAAAAAAATCCAAGTCCCCCACGCATGCGCTTTGAGTTTTGGTATCGGAAATTATCTTGTCGCGAGATGCCTGTACTTAATACTTCTTATTAGTTAATATCACGGACTATGATTAATTAATTAATCATAGTCCGTGGTTAATATATAATATAATATAATCAGTAATCGTTGACATGCGGGAACTGGTTATATAATAATAACTTTAAATAATATCGTTTTCATATTGACTATATTATCATATGTTATTTTCATCGTCGGTATTTATAAACAGTCTGAGCCACGATAAGAAAACCGGGTTTACCATACTTCGATTTTCGGCTGCATCCGAGTTCCGTCCCAATTACAAAAATTGAATTTTTAGATATACTAGTTCCGTCCAGGGTTTTTTTGACGGATATACCAATTCCGTCCCGTGTCAAATCGAATTTAACAATATCACATCCATAGGCGTAGCGTGATGATTTTTTTTGGGGGGGCTATAGCCTTTTTTTTTTGTGGTATCAACGACGCTGCCGCAACTGCATGCGAATTACTTTGTATAAGGGCTATAATGATTCAGGTACAGAACATATATTATATTCTACAAATATAACTATAGAAAAATATAAAGGAACAAAATATAAAAAGGACTAAAGAAGCACATTATTAAGTAAAATATAAATAAATAATATACCATACATCATATTATTATCAAATACATATCTTGTATTTGAATTAAATATTTAAAAAAAAAAACATTTTAAATAGGAAATTATTACTAATTACTATATTATAAGGTTTAAACGTCTGCTTTTTTGCGCAAATATATTAAGAACCTCCTCAGATGTGATATTATTAGCTAAGTCCCTTTCAATATGAAGTAACGATAGATTTGAAAATCTATCGTTAGACATTGAATTTCGTAGCCATGTTTTAATTCGCCGCATTACCGAAAACGATCTTTCGCAAGAAGCAGAACTTACTGGAATTGTAAGTGCTACTTGCAAAAGCTTATACAAATTTGGAAAAATTTTTTTGTTGATTTCTGATACAATAGCATCTATGTCAAAATCATCTTTATTAATACAATTCTTCATAATTAGCATTTCAGCTTTAAGTTGGTCTTTATCAATACATAAAGCATTCTAAAAACAAAAACCTTATATTAACATTAATATAATAATATATTTTCATGTATTTGTGATATGATATTGTAATGTATAAATAAATGAATAATTTAAAATTTGAATTATTATATTAAATATTCTTCGGATATCAAAATAAATAATAGAAAATGTTTTAAGTTCCCACGTATAAGACGGTAAACTATTACACAAAAATTTCTGGGGGGCTTAGTAGAATTCTGGGGGGGGGCTATAGCCCCCTTAGCCCCCACCATTCTACGCCTATGATCACATCATTTAGATATAAAGATAATATGATATCAGTTATCGCACAAAATAACCGAATTTAATAATATCATATTATTAAATTATTTATTATTAAATTATTATTATATTATTTAATTTATTAGAAATAAAGATAATACGATTTCAGTTATTGAACCAAATAAACTTTTCAGTCGTTATTTGTGCGTGTTCGTGCTTCGTTAATATATATTAAAAATGGATAGTCTACAATATATGTACAATGAAAAAGGTAAAATATTAATTATTAAAAATGAATTTAAATTTTGTTTTCATAAAGAGTTGAATAACGATATTGAACATTGGAAGTGCATTCGAAAACAATGCAAAGCATATTATATAAAAATTGGTAAGATTACTAAATTTATAATATATAAAGAGCGTTTATTTAAGTTCTTTAATGCTTAAAATATAATGCTAATATGTTCTTAAAAACGCTAAAATATATATATACGACTAAATTATGAAAATTATTAAGGACGGAATTAGTATATACCTTTTTTTAACTGGGACGGAATTGGTATATACCTTTTTTTAACAGGGACGGAATTGGTATAAAAAAAGGTTCTCGGGACGGAACTCGGATGCAGCCCGATTTTCGGCTACGAGCGACGTTAGTCCTAGATTCTAGAACACTAGTAAGTAGTAACTAGTACATACAGTCTGTCATGGTTAGGCTTTGCCGCTTTGGTTACGCAGTGTAAGTGAATTTTCAATCGCCATCCATCGTTATCGGGTATTCAGACAATTCAGTGTTTTAATTTTGTGTTCAAGATTTAAGTATTACGAACATAAATCACACTGCACACATCAAGCTACAATTTCAAAAAAGCATACTTGGTAAGTAAAAAGTATTATAAATATTTCGAGTATTATATTTTATTGGCGCCCGATCCCAGCTACTTATGTCTTATAGGGAGGTATGTATTTTACAGCAAATACAAGAATTTTTATACATGTAACATGTCTATACAGTTAATATGATTATATACATTTGTATGGGCAATACTATTTTTTTATAACAATATAATTTGTGTAAAATATTGATCCGAATTAGGTACTTAATAGGTATTTAGTACCTACCTATTGCAATTTGTGAATCCGAATTAAATCAAATAAAATAATATATAAAAGTATAATATGACGTTACACAATTCTGCAAAATGTATTAAAAACAACGTGGATGAACTTTAATAATGTTTAATCTGCCACCTGAAATTTAAAATTAAATTTGTTTCAATTCGTTTTTTTTCATCGGTAGTACAAAATATGATTCTGTTACCTATAACATGTGTTAACCTATATAAACATTCCATATGTTTGTAATTATAATATAATTTTGGAACCTACTAATAATATTCTTTTTTATGATTTTATTAGATATTTGTCTGCTAATCAAATATTAACTATACTGAATAGGAGATTTATTCTACATCTGTTGCTTATAATGTAAATATACAATAATATCTATTTTGTTATAATTAATTAGATAACCTAAATAAGGTATAAACTTAAATATTAGTTAGTATTTTAATTATTTATTAATTAAGGTAGGTAATAGGTATATTATTTTTGATAATAATGTACATATAAATATATAATATTATAGGTATAGAACAAAAACCCTAATGATAATAATTTTTACAGAAAATATTACATATTTTGGATAAAAAAAAATTAATTTAATTTAAAAGGAATCCATTTATTTTCATAAGTACCTATAATGTTTAATCATATTTTTTTATAAAACTAACAAGTATACCTATAGTATACAAGTTACCTATAGGCGTATCATCAGATTCAATTGTCAGTGAACTGTTTGTTTTCGTGTTCTGGCCACCGTGGAACAGACAAAACACATTTATATAGAATCATTTTTTTTGTTTTAAGTAATCAAAGAGTAAAATCAGTTAAAAATGATGGGCAATAATGTTTTTGAGGTTATGACTTTTAGATTTGTCTAAATATTTTCTCAAAACAATTCAAACATCAATTACATTTACAATTTTTATTTTTTATTTTTAAAGTCAAATAATAATAAAAACATAAAATCGATAAGTACCTATATAGGTAATACCCTTAAAAATATTATCCTCTATAATTTTTTTAATAGACAATTTTACTCTTAAGATTACTCAAAAACAAAAAGAAATGATTCTTTGTAAATGGATTTTTTCTAAAACTGCAAGTGGGCCAGGGTGAGAAAACAAACAGCGCGCTGACATCATCTTAAAATAAAAATTTATATTTGATTACTTATACAACACATTCGATTCTTTCATGTTTCATAGTAAAAATTAAAAATATTTACTCCACGTGACAATACATAATTGATATTGTGATTAATATTTTAGTTATCAATATTTATATAATGATAAAAGTCAACGCACTAAAAGACGAAAAATTAGGAATGATCTTGTAACATTCAACATTTCTGAAATTAATCTTCGTATAGAGTTGATTACCACTGATGATGATTTGATAACCAAAGAACCATTACCATGTCACTCTTTTCAAAATAATGATGAATTAGTTTTAAGAACAAAAGTAGAGCCAGTTGTATCAAATTATTTGTCTTCACCAATATTTGCACATCCTACCTTGACTAAAAACGTTGATCAATCTGAATCAGAAAAAATTAAAGACTTTATTGCTTCTTGGGCTATTCAATATAAAGTAGTTTCTCATAATGCACTCAGTGGACTTCTATCTGGATTAAAAAAACATGAATGTTTTCAAAGCCTTCCGCTTGTTGCAAGAACTGTTTTATGTACCCCAAGTCAAATCTTAAAACCTATTAAAATTCTGAAACCCGGTATTTATCACCATTTTGCTTTGGCCTTTGGTATAAAAAAAAATTCTCTACAAAATTCAACATAGCTGAAAATAGCGGTTGGAATTGATGGTTTACCATTAAGTAAAAGCAGTGGAAATCAATTTTGGCCAATATTGGCATATGTTATTTCAGAATTTTCAACCAAAAAAGTATTTCCAATAGGGATTTATTATGGCCAAAGTAAACCAGAAGACACCAATGAATTTCTTTCGGAATTTGTTACAGAAGCTGATGATCTAATAAAAAATGGAATTAGCATAAACAGGGGCGCCGAAATATAAAAATATATGTAGGGCAAATCATAATTGACAACCCACCCACCCACCCACCATACCTAAATACCTATTTAAGTTAATTATCTTAATTTCATTCAATAAGGCAGTTATAATATAGATATATTCTCAATAAGTTCATAAAACTGTGTTGAGAATATAACAAGCAAAAATCCATAACTGTGGTACCCACTTAAAAATCATACAAATAAATTATTACTAATAAGAAATATATAGTACTTACATGAAATCTACAGAGGTAAAAGGGTATTTATAAAAAATTCATGTATTTTTATGTTTCTCTATTTACAGTTTTGATTAGTACTATTTTAGAAAAATATACATATTATGTTTAATTTCAATATAAAATATGAATATAATTATAGATCATTAGTAATAATGATAATTAAATAAAAATATATAAACTCTAACTCATTGCTTACATTTTTAAAATTTATTACTTTAAATAATAACATATTGTCATAACAGATCAATTCTTAATTTTTAATTATATAAATTCATATTAATTGAATAGAAATAAAAAATGTTATGAAAAGAAATAACAAATTATTATGATCAATGGTGTAATGTATTTACAATAAGAAAAATTGAACATTTGTTCATAAAAACATTAACAAAGTACATTAATACACTAATGCTTTACATAAGCGGGAACTTTTTCCAGCTAGCGATAAAATTATATTGTCTACTACTGGATCTAAGTCTTTTTCACAACTGATTTTCATCAAGTTTTCTAACCTATTCTGTAGCATGGAAGTTCGAAGTTTAGTTTTAATCAGTTTTAACTTTGAGAATGAACGCTCTACACTACAACTAGAAATTGGAAGAGTGACTGATAATTTTAATGCTACATACAAATTTGGAAAACAACTGGTTAAATTAGCTGTACAAAACATTTGAAAAATTTTTTTAGTACTTCCAATGTTTTTAATTGCTCTTTGATTATTCCAAGTTTCATTTAAATCATCATATGTATTTAGTTCAAGCATTGAAATGTTGTCATCATTATTATCATCTTCATCTTCATCATCACTTGAATTATTATTACTAACATCATGCAAAAACTTTGGTAAATTTAAGTTATTCTCAAATTCATTGAAATTTTTACAAAACTGCATATATTCAGAAATCAAACAATCTCTATTAATTATTGAATAGACCTCACATAACTCTATAAATGAATCTTTTGGTAGCATTGTTGGATCATTGTGTACTTCTTGTATTCTACGATATGAGAGCAATGCAATGTCTTTTAATGGTCCAATATTTGTGGTTTCAAACCGGTCACTCAATTCATTTAGAGTCATATCTATTACAACATTGTAAGTTTCAACCTCAAACTTTTTAGTTGGACAAACAATAGGAACATCTTGCATTAGTTCACCTAAATAATTAATAAAATACAATTAGTTGTTTTATTCACTAAAAATAACTTTTTAACTAATAAATTTAACCTTGAAAATATTTTTATATTTATTTTTTAGTTAATTACATAGCATTGTAAAATTTAAATAAATAATATCATACCTGCTTTAATTGGAACACGTCTAGGTCTAATATTTTTTAATGGTGTAAAATCTGTGTCACTCTCATTGATAAAATTATCTGTTAATTTTATAATTTCCTCAAATGAATTATTTGCTCTCAATTTTCTAATCGCATTAATGGTTTTAGTTACGATACTTGTTGCCAATAAAATATCCATATCATGGGTTTGAAATTGTCTAGTAACTACTTCTAATATGTCGAATAGTTTTTTGAATGTGAAAGCAGTTAATAAAAATCTCCGTGATGTAAAATAATCTATAAGACCACTACAATTGGCACCAACAGTTGCATCAGTAACTCCTTCAAGATTTTTTACTTCTTCCAATGTTTGTAGAACTGCATAATGGAACTTGATAACTACATTCAAAGCGGCTGAATGGGAATTCCAACGTGTTGTACAGACTCGTTTAACAGCATGCTGTTGGGTGTATTTTAAATCTAAGTGTTTTTTTTGAGCTTCTCTAAATGTTGCTGCTCTTTTTTTTGAACACCATAACAAGACATATAGACTTTCCAAGTTTCCAAACAAGTCTCTTGAATTTTCGTTTTACGTTGCCTACAATTGTCCAGGTGTCTTCTCCAATTTGTATTATTCATGTTTTCTCGTTTTTTACCGCATACACACATCAATTTTTCAGATTCCGACATAATAAATTTTTAATTAATAACGCGTAATAATTATAAAACTAAATAATTACGAATAATGTATTAATGTAGAATCAACACTATAATAATTAAATGATGCACAGTTTACACAAGAGTTAAATAAATAAATGGTAACACAGCACACGACTGACGGACTGAATGAAGAATTATGTGAAAATTAATGATGTTTTCATCGTATTAAGATAAAATAATAATTAATATTATATATAATAATATATTATACTTTTATTCTTTTATAATAAAACCATAAAATCTAAAAATATTTTGATATTATACTGGCCATCTGGCATACTACCACTTTACGGGTATTCCATGTGATTACGATAATCCGCAATAATTTTAGATTTTTGTTACAATTTTATTATTGTACCAACCATCATTACATGTGTTGACGTATTTCCTATTGCAAATTATTGGATATTTTATGAAAAATACCCAGTATTCACTAACTACAATCTGTATAATATGACGTTCAACAGTTTACGCAGTACAAAATAATAATTCAATTCAACGGCCCAATGCTAGGTATACAAGTTACGAATTTTGTACATCATTACATATAAGCTGTTAAAATAGCTATACTATCGTTATACCTGTAATATTCCAAACTATTCTTATACTATTGTATTAGTTACCCAACTATTATAGGTATTATATTATAGTGTATTACGTATAATAATTTTAAATCTTTCTTACAGTTAACATCTATCAGGCATCAGCTACTGCCCACTCGGCACCCACCCATTTCAATATGTAGGGCAGTCGCCCTACATCAATATAGGTCTCGGCGCCCCTGAGCATAAATAATATTACTATAAAGATATCTATAAGTTTCATTTGTTGTGATTCGCCTGCAAGAGCATTTGTTTTACGTGTTAAAACCCATTCAGGATTTCATTCATGTACCCGTTGCTTTATTGACGGCGATTATCAAAAAAATAGAGTTTGTTTTCCATACTCTAACAAAACATATACATTAAGAGATAACTATTTCCTTACACCTATAAAGTATGATATTATTTTTAATTAACTTTATTTGTATTACCTATAGCAACATTAGCTGAAGCCCAAGCCAAACTACCTAGGGCAGCTTTTAACTCTGATTTATCTACAGAACATGAAGTCATAATAAAAAATAAAAAATTAAGCTCTGATGAATTAAAAACACTAAAAACAATGCCCCTCCTCTGTTCAAAGATGTCTGTTCTAGAAGTTAGTTTTTAAAATACTTACCGATTTTTTTTATTGAATTTTGATTTGAATACAATCTATTTTAATATTCTACATCTATTATAATGCTAAAAAACTAAAAGGTTATTTATATATTACTGATTTATCTTCAACTTTATTGTTGTGTTAAATTAAATATTTGTTAGCAATTGTTAATTCAGATTCTACACTGATACAATCAAATAGTAGTGCAATATTTTCAAGCAAAAATGGTGATAGACTCTTAGAAGTAGACAAAGAAAATACTCTTCTTGAATCATTGGCTGTTAACGATCATGATGGGTCAATAAGTGATGACCAGGATGGTTCAGATAATGACCCAAACTGGGAAATTAAATGCTTAAACTATAAAGGTATAAGTAATTAACAGTACTTGAAATAATTATAACTAATATTATAAAAAACTAAAATATATGTTTTCATGATAAAATTAAATTTTAAATAAATGCATTGAGTTTTAGTTTATGTTTGAAATTTTAATAATTTGTTATGTACAAAGTAAGCGATGATGATTCATCTTCAGAAAGAAGTATTATTCAACCAGAAATAAGTGTTGTATCATTCTCACCTAACACACAGATCTGGAAATTCAATTATGTTGATTGTAAAAAACATCAGTCTTGGATCAAGGCATCAAGCATTCAAGCTCATATATAATTATTATTGATGAGAATAAGTTTGGTCTTATTTATAGGAATTAGTGGAAGAATACTAAAACACAAAATTAAAAAAGGTGAAACAATTTTATATTTAACATTGATTTATGCAAAATATATATACTTATTTTATCAATATATTTAGTAATCATATAGCTACAAGTTAAATTGTAGCCACTCAAAACAAAAATGAATAATATATAATAAAAAATAAATAAAAATCATAAAAAATACCAAATAAGAAAACATCCAACATATTATTCAGCTGATTTTAAAATAATATTTTTATAATGATATTCCTTATAAATGACACATAAAATAAATAACGAAATACAATTCTGTTTAAAAGTACATTAAAATCATTTAAAATATTAATAATAGTATAACATATTACATAATAACATATTTAAACATTCTGTAATATAGATAACTTATCTTTATTTTTTTTTGTTTTCATATTTTTGGACATAATATTAAAATCTCTTAACAAACGACAATGCATTAAATGAACGGTGATGTATGATAAATGACTTTGGCAACTATTTTCAATATTTAAAAAAGGATATAAATTTATTTCAATATCTTTTAAAATAGTTAAACACAATTTTTTTTTTTTGAGGATTTTTTTCTATTTTTTTTTTATAAATTTGTTGTTATGATTTAACAAAGTTAACAAATTCTTCTGTTGGTAACATTAATTTTGTTGGAAGAGAATCCTTATTTCCATATGATTTAAATTGAATCAAGAGCTCACTATTGTTTTCAAAATATTGATCTTTCTTAAGAAATATATATTTACATAAGCCACAGTTAATTTTGTTAATAAATTTGAACCCTAAATAACCTGCAAAATATGTGTTAGAGCAATCTTCTAAAGTAACATTTTTAAAATTATTTGTTGTAGAATCTATTTTTGAAGTTGGATAAGAAGAATTTAATGATAATAAGGAAGACGTACTATGATCAGAATCAGAATCTAAATTATTTGTAGTATCTAAAATGGAAGTTGTAAAATCAGTTAGTATATTTTTATCATCGTCTGCTTCGCAATTATTTGAATTGGAAGGTTTTATTAAATTTATTTTTGAATTTATTCGGAATGTTGTTCTAAATGTTCTAGATGTAGGGTTTCGGTTATACCCACCCCTTTGTCTGTACACTGAAAAAGTATTTTCAAGAAAACCTTGATTTAACCTAGCAGTCATAAGGTATTCAAACCCAAATTCTTTTTGATCTTCATATAAATCTATTATGGCTGTTAAGGTTCAAACCATGCCATTAAAACTTGGTGGACGAGTGATACCTTTATTTGTAATTTTTTGTAAGTTTAGGTTCCATTCTTTAGCTACATTTAAGAACTGTAACACTTTATTTTCTGACAAAGCACTTTTTAATGGATTTTTATCAAATAAAGAATTACTATTTAAAGTATCTAATAAGTCATTCATATGTTTTACAAATATTGCGGTATCTTTAGCTGTGTTTGATTTCAACTCTCCTGTAGCCACACAAGTGTAAATTGTGGCGGCTACAGAATTGCTAAAAATTTGAAATGCCAATTTGCAATTCATTTTTTGGAATGGCCCCGGATTTATATGAGAATCAGTTAATTTAGTTAAAGCTTTACTTGTGTTACTATTTTTATCTATTGTATACGTTTTTATAATGTCTTTAAAAGAAACAAGTTTGTCATTAAATAAAAAATCTCCTGTTAAAAAGTTATTTCTGTAATTTTTAATTAAATGAGGTGCATTATAGATTCCATATATTTTAATTTTATTATTGATATAAAAAAATGGATTTTCTTTAGACATTCCTAGATCCTTATATGCTGCTTGATTGTTAGTACCCTGATCACACACAACCACTTCCAAAAGTTTTTCAACGGTACTAATTATTAATTTATTTAATACTGAATGGCTCATAGAAGAAGCACTAAAAAAATAAGCTACAGGTAGTTTCCAGTTAGAGTACAGACCTCTTGCCATAAATACCAATGCTTGAGAAGCTGGTTTATTTGTTCTACCTAAATGCCCTAGATCTTCAAACCCTTCTACTAAATCTAACGGTTTTGAATATTCTAAAAAGTTTTTATTTTCATTTCATCAAATGCTACTATACAATATTTTTCATTTGCTGTTAATGTTTCGGTTTTTAATTTAATTTGATTAAAAAGATTAGAGTTATAGGTAAAAATTTTGAATTGCCAATCCATCTTTTAATAGTTGAAACTCCTGGGAGAATATCTTGTAATTTGTTTTTTAAAAATGAGTATGTAGTCGGTGATTTATAAAACGAAGAAAGAGCAAATTTTTTTTCATTTTATGTCCATTGTTGTCGAGATTTTACCGAGTGTAAAGTTTGCATAGTTACCAAAGCACGGGATGATTGAGACTGATATATTAAAGAATTTATCATATTAGCAGTATTTAATTTATGTGATACGGGTTTTAAATTAGAACGTAACTTACATAAAGACGAACGTTTATTTTTTAAAAGCCCTTGTTGTCGTTTTATAATAGATTTTAATTTAACCTTACGTGGTGTATCTTTATCATCTTGATTGTTCTTTTTAGTTGGAAACAATTTTTTTTTAGAAACTGCAGATGTTGGAATGGCCATCAACATTTTATGAATGCCTTAAAAAATTAAAATAATTATATAAAAAATATAACTATAAATAAGTATTAAGTAAGTATATAATATAATATTTGATTGATATTCCCGTATTCGTTTATAGCAGGGGTGGCTAACATGGTAACATGAACGTATTCGCGAGCCACATGGACAAATACATGGGCGTAGACACGGGGGGGGGATATGGGGGATGGATCCCCCCATGTACTTTTAAAATATTTTTTTATATATACTTTTAACTTAATATAAAATACCGAAAATAGAAAAATTGATCTATAGTCTATACTAATAAAACATACTTTATGACCCTACTTACTACTAGCGCTGTACAGATGTGGTGAAATTATGCACTAAACCCGTAACATGTTCTGACTGCAGCTATCAATACAGTTAGGTGACCGATAGCTAACATGTAATCTTAAACCGTGGTTTATTGGTTATTATCACGGCTATACTATTTTTAACTGTGATTATTTTATTATCAATATTAGGTATATAAAATATTATCTCAATTTATTGTAATATACAAATATACAATAATATCAATTTTCACGTAAATCCCTAGGAGTAGTATAGGTATATGAATTATATTTTATTATTTTATAATAATATTGTCATATTTTGTGAAGAGTCAAGTGTGAACTCATTATTCTATTTTATTAATCAATATGAGTAATATAAAAAACTATTTTACTGTTAAATCTAATTCTAAAATCAGTACGGTTTAAAAAACATCTCCTCCACCAAAAATCAGAAAGGATGATAGAGAATTATTTGAATTGTGTTCAACATCAACGTCTAGTACACATCAAGATCAGGTTAGTCATTAATACAATGAAATATTGCAGTATCAGTATATAGTCAAATTATTATAGCAATAATAATTATTTTCACTTACCTATCTGCTTATTTAAATGATATGCTTTTTTCTACTTTAAGGTAAATGATAGCTTACAGCAAATGCATAATGCTAATGATGTAGGTTTATTCATTAATCGTAGTTTGTCGGATAGTGAAAAAAACATAGTAAGTTTATTAGAACCTTTTTATAATGATTTATAAAACAAAGACTATAAGCAAAATAATTATGCAATTATTCATATTTATAGTTTATAATTATAATTAATAAATTATTGAATGCTGATATGCAATCAATTCTTATTAGGTTTTGAATTGCTCTTCAAATTGTTAAGGTAATCAAACATTATATTTGGGTTTTAATGATTATTTTTGTATTTAGTTGGTTATAATTACTTATATTGTATTAATAGGTGGTATTTTCTTATGGTTTACCTTTGTGTAAATGTTTTCAAAAAAATGGTATTGACTTGAAAGAAGCTGTACAGTTAGCAGAGTGCAATGTATCTATGCTTGAGGATTTGAGACAAAATATTGAAAAAGAATTTAAATCAATGTATAACGAAGCTGAGGTATACAAATTTTTATTGTCCATAGAAATTATTTTTATAATATAGGAAATAGGAATAGATATAGTATATTAATTTATAAAATATAAATAGAAAATGGCAGACATTTTGGATATTAACATTTCTATCAAACGTATAGTTAAGAAACAGGCAAATCGGGCAAATATATTTACTGAGGATAAGACGATTCAACCTGAAAATTACCATAGAATTACTATAGCAATACCATACATTGACTCTTTTATAATTAATTTAAAAGAAAGATTTCTTATACACAAAAATATTTTAAAAGGTAGGTACCCAAGTTACATTAAAATTTATATTTGTTAATAAATACTATTTACAAAAATCATAAGTATGGACTTTCTGTCTAGGTTTTCAATGTATATTTTCTGGCAACATTGACTTTCAAGAATTTGAAGAACTTGTACATTTTTATCTTGACACTGATGTTCAGACAGTAATTGCAGAGTTAAAAATCTGGCAATCAAAATTGAATTTAACAAATCAACATCCTACAATAGCTATAGATGCTCTGAGACTATATAATTCCTCAATATTTCCAAATGTGCATCAACTACTTAAAATACTGTGTACCTTACCAGTATCCACATCAACACCCGAAAGAACGTTCTCGTGCCTTAAAGGCTTAAAACATACTTAAGAAATACGATGGCTGAAGTAAAAATTAATAGTTATTTTTCGTCTTTAAGGTTGGTATAAATCTATTTTTGTATTTAATTTTCAGACTCGATTAAATGGATTAACGTTGTTATCAATTCATCGGGAAGTTCCAATTACGCCCGAAGAAATTCTAGATATTATGGCACATAAATCTAGGAAAATAGACATTATATTGTAAATTGACACATTTTGTAGAAAAAAATAAAATAATTTTTTTTATACAAATATTTTCTAGTTTTTCGGTGTTTATATATCCCCCCCCCCCCCCCCCCCCCAATGAAAGTTTCTGTCTACGCCACTGACCACAGTCACCACGTACAAACATTGCACTATTTGCAGACGACACAACAATATACAGTGAATCCCGCAACGTTGAAGCGATAACAAACAACTTACAAGATCACCTAAATCTATTAGCAACATGGTGCAATAACTGGAAAATACACATAAACGCTTCAAAAAGCTTAGCAGTCATTTTTAGCTCGCTGGACAAGAGGTTAACCTGGGGCCTCACATAGCTTCTAAATTACAACAAGCATACCAGCGCCTCTCAATGCTATTTCCTATCCTAAACAAAAAATCAGTTATACAAAAAAAATGCTCAATATTAATTTACAAGCAATTATTACGCTCACTAATTACCTATGCTTGTCCTATCTGGGGAAACTGCTCAGTGACACACTTAAGAAAAATACAAATTTTCCAAAACAAAGTATTAAAAATAATAACAAACGCACCATGGTTCATACGCAATGAAAATCTACATAAAGACCTCCGAATCATAAAAATTCAAGATCATATAAAAGCTCTTGCAGAAAATTTCCATAGTTAACTCCAAAACTCAACTGGCTCAATACACTTCAACTTACACATACGTCCATCACCTCAAAGACGACTAAAACGCGGTCGCCCGCACGATCTTATTCGATAATGCTATTAAATAACTAGTCACTACTATAATTATCGCTCTTAATTGTAATTGTAAATACTTAAATCATGTTAAAATTAGTCAAAAAAAAATAATGTTATTTATCCATAGATGTAGATAGCCTTATAGGCTAGGAATGTCTTATTATATAAAAAAAAATAAAGTATTATTATGCAATAATAAATATTTAAAACATTTTTATTTCCCAAATTAAGGTGATCTTGAAATGACCAGTATTGGTGTATTAAATGATTATGAGTATGTTCCTGTATTACAAGACATAGGTACCTGGAAACTTATAAATATTTAATCAATAGTAAATTCAATTAACATATTCTAACATAAGTTTTTATAATATTCACAGTTCAAGTTCCATCGTCATTCGTCTTCTAGTGGTACAGTTACTAAAGAACTGCTTGTTGTCCATAAGTCACACAGAAATGAGTAATTGAAAGATATAGATGTTTATAGTGATCGAGATCTTACGCCAAATTGTAAAAAACTGTATTACAAAGCAATGAAACTTAAAAAGAAAAGTGACAGATTACTACAAAACAAAAAAAAATTCAAATCTAGAGTTCAGTTGGCTGAAAAGTTTGCAAAATCTTGTACTGCTAATAATAATAATATGCCAAATAAATTAAACACAACAACACTTTCATTTTTTTCACTCACAAATTAAAACTCAAACAGTAAAACCTAGAGGACGCAGATTTTCATTACAAGACAAAATATTATCACTTTCAATACTTAAAAATTCTCCTAAAGCTTACCGGTTTCTTTCAACAATATTTGCTCTACCGTCAAAGAAAACATTAACCAACCTTCTTAATCATATTACGTTTGAAGCAGGAATCAATGATCACATTATTAAAAATTTAACGCATCAAGCAACACGATTAAAACCTAACGACAGATTATGGTCATTGGTTTTTGATGAAATGGCAATAGAACCAGCTACAGCGTACAATATAAAAGATGATATGGTGTGTGGATTTGAAAATTTTGGAAGAAATGAAAAAAATAGAATATTATGTGACCATGTGTTGGTATTTTTATTGCGTGGAATTCATCGCAAATGTAAACAACCCATCGCCTATTATTTTTGTCAAAGTGTTACTAAAACGCCACAATTAATTAAATGTATCAACGAAGTCTTCGAACTCTTCCCAAACTTACTGAAGCTCATATTATTCCAGAGAAAATTAAAAAATGAGGGTGTCAATTGCAGCTCAGACAATGAGCCAACGAGTAGCAGCAACATTAAGATTGATGACAGACTATGGTACATTAAAACATAAAATACATTTTTTGGGTTTGTTAGATTATTTATAATATTATATATTAATATGTTATAGCTGAAGATGGTAAACTATCAAACGCTCCTGGGACAGCAGAATTTCTTTTATTCATGGATATGGTGTTCGATTCAGTCAATGGTAGTACGATTATGTCAAATGATGGAAAGCCATTGAGATCTGCAGTCAAAGACAAGTCACCTCATGTTTCCTTCTGGTCTGATGCAATCAAAGTTTTCACCTCTATGAAGTTTGTCGATAAAGTGAATGGTAAACAAAGTACTCCACCTTGCATTAATAACTGGATATTAACACTCCGAGGTTTCACTTATTTATGGAACAAATTGAAAAACGTACATAAATTTCAATTTTTAATTCCTCGTAACATTAATCAGGACTTAATTGAATGTTTTTTTGGAAGTATTCGCAGCCATGGCGTCCGTAATACAAATCCTACTGGTACACGTGTCGTATGCTATCTACGGTCGATTTATAGGTGTCGTATACTATCTACATTATTAAAGTTATCTACACATTTTCCCATCCTATTTTTAATACATTACCAATTACGAAATAATTGTATTCGTATTATGTTGTGTCGTCTAGTATGTGTTCGGTGCTTAATAAACGATAAACGTGTTCGTATTATTATATAAACGTATTTGTATTTTTGTGTTTATTTGAGTTTTATGAAAATGATTAATTTAGGTGATTTATACAGAAATATTATTTTTAACGACGAATCTTGTGTCAAATTTTTAAAAGAACGTGGGTTATTGCCGAATTCAAATGTATGTACTAAATTAAATGCTATGGGTGAAGTATGTGGTGGTGACATGAAAGAAACATTAAAAAATAGTCGAAAACGAGATGCAACTGGTCAATTAGTTAAAACCAAATACATGAGATGCCAAACAAGAGGTGATAAAATTATTTAGGTAAGGTGAGAATACATTTTTTTCGCGTAGATAGCATACGACACAAGTAGATAGCATGCGCCGGTAGATAGCATACGACACGTGTACCATCCTACTTCTATACAATTTGTTAGTTCTTTTAAGACATTGTTAATCATCAATTTTAGCTCTGTAAAATCTATAGGGAATTGTGAAACTGATGATTGCACAGTGTTAGACAATTTAAAATCATTTTTAGAAGGTCCTGTAACAAATGAAAAAGCAGATGATCTATTTAATATACCCATCTCGTTAGATATTCCTAGTTCAGTAGTAAAATCAAAATGTAATACCTTCACATTTGGATATGTAGGAGGCTATATTGCACGTTCAATTTTGAAATCCATTGGTAATTGTAAATGTTGTAAGAATGATATAATTTAAAAAAATTTAGAGAACTCTTTAATCAAAGCCAGGTCATATACTAAGATAAGCCTTAAAAATCCATCAAAAATATTTGAAGAAATTATTGAACATATATTTATGATTTTAAGTTATTATACTCCACTTATATGTCATTTACCCAATATTTCTCTAAAATTAAATTTAGCTATTGAAATAAATGTTGAAATTAAATTAAATTGCACAGTTCATAATTTAAAAGATATTATTAATAAACAAGTTATAAATTTCCTTTTATTCACATACACAAAAAAAAATTAATTCACTTTTAAAAGGTAAAATATTAAATCATGGTAAAATAAATGACGATTTACAACATTTGGCCATTGATTATTATAAAAAAACATAAAGCAAAAAATATAAAAATTCATAATTTAAAACAAGGCTCTGTATAAAATTATTATCATTATCATTTAATATGAGGTATGTTGTTATTATTATTATAATTATTATTCATATTTTGTTATTATTTGTATTTATTATTAGTAATAACTAATTATATTATTATATAATTAGTATTATATTTTGTATTTTTTTTTATAAAATAAAGCTGTCTCAATAATATCATTATTAAATATTTGTGTTGTCTAGAATTTATTTATTATGTATTATTATGTACCTACTCATACGGTCATACATAGAAATTATTTGTTAATAGTTAATACTCAAATTACTTCTGAAACATCAAAATGGAATATTATGGAACATGATTTTCAAACAAATTGTATTTTGCCAATATTAAAATCATACATAATAATACTGATAATACTATAATTATTATAGTATAATAGATAGTAGTGATGGGAATAATCGAATGAAATAATCGAACCATTCGATTATTTAAATAATTGAATCAATTCAATTACTTTAAAAATTGTTCGAATACTAAAATAATCGAATAAAACATTCGAATGATAAAATAATCGAATAAAACATTCGAATGAGAAAATTAGTTGTAATAAATAAAAATCATGATAAAATCTTATCTAAGGATAAAATAAACATGTTATGGTAAAAATAATCGAATGCTTTTCTTATCCCACTTTTACATTTACTTATCTTACTCGTATACTACTAACTGACTACTGTATAAAATATATATATATATATATAATATAATATAATATAATATAATATATTATATTATAATATGGTTTATTTATAGTAGTATAGTACCACTATACCTATACCTCATTGGGCAGCCTTCAGTTGCAACGTATTTTTTATATTGTTCAATTATTAATAATATTATATTATAAATATAAATTTAATATTCATATTGTGGTTTACTGTGGGTATATTGAATAGAATAATTCACTTTATTTTCGATACCTAGCAAAAAGTAAAAACCGGAAATAAGAAATGTAATACAATTTTTTTATTTAAGGAACGTTCAGTATATAACTATTTAGCTCGAAAATAAAGCAATAAAATATCTAAATAATGATAAATACAAACTTATAAATAGTTTGATATTACAATTCGAATTGTAAAAGTATCATGCAATACGATTATTTCCAAAAATAGTTTTGACTAATAGTAATATAGTTATAGTATATATAGTATATATTATAGTATTAATAGTATTATAGAAGTAATAACCAATAGGCAATAAGAATAAGATACCAAAAACCATATTACGTATTATTAAATTATAATAATTTAATCATTGCGATTTCTGGCATTAGTCGAATAAGAAGTGTTTGTGACGTGTTGTAGTAAAATGGCACCTAAAAGATCGGTGGTATGGGAGCATTTTAAAAAAATTAACGAAAATTGCGTGAAGTGCCAAGTATGCATGAAAGATTTCAATTACCATAAAAATACTACAAATTTAAAAGGTAATAATAATAATAATATTAACTAAATTATAAAAAAATAAAAACGCTACGCCATAGATTAAGTTTTTTTCTTCTATGTAGTAACAAAATTTGAGGTTTTTATTTTGATTATAGCCTGTATTTGATGTTCGCTTTAACATCCTTTTTTTAATACAAATATCATGATTACACTGCAATAAAAAATTGTGTTAACACACGAATATTTTTAAATTACTTTTAAAATAGTTTTAAATTGTTAGATTTTAATTTTTTTTTAATTTATAAAAAATGCTTATTCAAAACTACTTGTAAAACGTGTGTGTACTGTGTAGCACTAGCATAGTAATTAACTAGATAAATATAATATCTGTTTACAGATATCTTAACTACACGATATCATAACTCATAAGGTTATAAGTTATAACTATAATTCATAAAACTAATAATATATACTGATTTTTGTTGTATTTAGATATATTATTATTCTTTATAATATATATTATTTTATTTTTATAAGAGTATTACGATTTTTCAATTGATTACATTTTTTTAAATTTCAAATTTAATTACTATTACTTTGTTTTAAGAGTTTTAAATTCCAATTTATTTATTTTTGTTTTATCTAAAGAACATTTGAAGAGAAAACACCCTGCACACCTTAATCCTATTATAGAAACTGAAGAACAATTAGATTTAGATGTATTATCGGCCGGTCCTTCAACTAGTTCTAATTTACAATCAGAACATTCAGGTTCTAATACGAGTTCACAGCAGCCCTGTACTTTACCTATACCTAAACGTTCTCGCCAGTTAGTTAAAATTATTTGGTTCGACTAGAGGTAATGAATTATCTGAAGTAGAAAAAAGTTTGATTGACAAAAGTCTAATCAAAATGATTTCTGTTGATTATCAACCATTTTCATTAGTTGATAATATTGGATTTTTGGAGTATTCAAAAAAATTACTAGGTGGGTTGCTGGCGGGGTATGAGTGTTAGTTCAAAATCAAATCGTACCACCAGGCGCGTTTTTACAAACCAAAAAATTAATCGAGTGGCCGTTCTATACTATCTATATTCTATGGGTCGAAGTATCAAACACATCGAGCGTCGGTGCAGTAGCACCTAACTATCGTGTGATAATCGGGGATATCGATATCGAATGTCGTATGAGAAAATTTTATTTTGCAATTTATTTTTCGTAACGTAATGTTTATCGATTTCGATTCTATGTGGTAAAGCAGACATAAAATGTCAAAAGAAAAATTTAAGCTTTAAAAAACCTTTACTTTATATTCTTAAAAATCTTTCATGAAAAAATTAATTGATATCGAAATTTTAAAATTCTATAAATTTTATTAGACATTAAATCGAATGATCAATGCTTATATGATGCTGAAAGCAGCTGCATAGCATATTATGCCTTCTGGCGGAAAGAGTTGTTGTTCATAAAACTTTTTGTCTTGTAGCAATAAACTATTTGAATTCTGCAATTTATGAGCATATATCTTTTTCCTTACAACTGGCTCTGGATCATCTTTCACTAGATCAGCATATACTGATGGCGGTAAAATCATTTGCAAAGGTTTTACTTTTTCTGGTGGCATAGACGTGAATGGTTCCACCAATCCCAACGATCCACTCAGTGTGGCCACCAGGTACTTAATGTAGACCACACGTTCTAATATTCCATCTTTGTCATTCATCTTATCCAGTTTTCTTATCCATGAGGACACTTTTTGGCGATCTCTACTGTCTGAAAGACATACAATACTATACTGAAATGCTTCAAATTCGATGATACGTTCTAGTTTTTATTCTTTGTAAGACATTTGTATATGAGCAGAAAAAACTAGTAAGATGGCAACAACAGTAGTCGCGGGTGTGTAAAAATAACAGAAATGTGAATCACAGTGATTTTGTTACATGAATAAAGAATTAGAGGTGTACCTATATAATAATATGGTACCCAAATACCAGTGAGTTCTGAACGAGCTAAAATGAATGATGTGGATAAAAAAAATAATAGAAACACAAATAAAATACATGAATTATGAATAATATTAAATTTGTACATTATATGTAAAATTTACATAATTCATTTTAAAATGTTTAAAACTGAGCTAATGCTATGTAGTGTAATTATGTAACTTATATCAGAGTTTAAATCGAACGTTAAATATTACATAATTCATTTACCTATTAAATACATCAAAGTTTTCGCCGTTTCTCGATCATAGCAATATAGTTGTTTATTATTTTTCAACGTACTCGCTGGTGTAACTTCTTCATCAAAAAATTTTTGCAATGAATCTACATTATCGAAATCGTTTTCTGAGGTCTTGAACGAACTAACGGGTACACTAGGATGGTCATCGGAAGTTTCGTTATCGTTTTCTTTAGTTTTTTCTATTTAATAAATGTGTCATGATTTCATTTTATATATTAATGGTTAATGTGTTTAGCTTACTTGTATTAAGGTTGTTGTCCTTGTTAGGCTCAAGACTTTTTACATCAAAATCATTCTGATTAGCCATATTTTTAAAATAATTGTTTTTAAAATTTAAAATTATTTAATTATTTAGTTGCTTTTGAATGTTTAGCTGTTTATACTGTAAACAATGAAACAGCTTTTTATAATATACATTGTTCTGGCTGAAATCTAATTAGTTCACATAATATGATTGAATATTAAATAATACCTACGTACTTATTTTTTTGCAGAAATAAATTAATTCCTTTATCTAATACATCGTGAAATAATGTGACGGAGTTATTTATAATATCTAATATTCTATATATTATAATGTGAAATAGTATATAATATTATAAAGTATAATTATATATCCATATTATACTTAAATACAAATTACAGGATAGTTGATTACTACAAGTGACATGTGTATTCATTTCGCGGATTATGAGATAATGGAATAAACATTACACCAAAGCTCATCAATATTTACCTCCTACCACCTGAAGACTGAAGTTATTCTCTATACTATAGAGAATTGCTATTTTCAAACAGTATATTTGCAGATTGTAATATACATTCTTTAACAATATCAGCATCTGTGAATGGCTTCATATGTTTAGCGAGCGTCCACCAAATGTTTAAAGAAGCTTGAGCACATTTCTGTTGCTCAGTCATTGCGTGATTCAAAATATTGGTCGCCGATTTATACTTCATACGCAAATTATCAAACGAAGTTCACTACTCACGGGAAATTTTTCGGCAAATGATTTATGTGAAGTCTCATAATGACGTTTAATAAAACTTTCATCACAGCTACTGTCTGGTGGCAAATTAAACAAACTGGCAAGGTCTCTGCCCGATCCGGTAAAATAAAAGAATATTGATACGTCCACTCAGGCAAAAATTGTCTGTTTTCAATTTCAACTTTTCTTCTCTTTTTATCCATATTCAAATAAAAATATTAGTAACTTAGAAATTATTTAACCGTATTATAAATCGAAAAAATAAATCAATGCAATTAACACGAAAAAAATTACAATGTAATACAACGGCGGTAATCGACGGACTGACTAGGTAGATGTAAAGTCAACTAGCAGTCACCCAATGACCCAATAAAAGTTTAGTGCTTTGCGACCAATTTATCAACAGTTGTCGGTGAAAACCAATAAAATTTAACAAAAATAATAATTTACAACTATAGCACATAGAATGTTGTCGTAATATGTGTGTGTTTTATTTTTTGTCTGCGGGCTGGATAAAATTTGTTCGCGGGTCGTATGCGGCCCGCGGGCCGCCATTTGGTGACCCATGCTATACTAGTCATAAGCAGAAATAAAAAGACTTGTCATCGATATGAAGAAGGAGGAAATTAGAGTAACTATTGATAGACTTAAACCAGCCTACATAATAGTAGACGACGATTCTAGGAGGATATTTCGAGAAAGGTTCCCCCATTACCATTTCAAAGGAGGATCAAAGGACACGTTCCGGAAGAAGAGTTCATTTTCCAGACCGTCTCCAAGTAGGATCTGTTTGACTCCGTCACTGGTAGGGGAGTGATGTGGCGACGTAAACAACGCACCACGAGTCGTCCAAGTTGTTTACAATATTGTCAGTGAATAATGGGAAATCCCATGTTCTAGAATATACGATAATTATTTCGTGAGGGTAATTTCGAAAAAGTTCTAGAACAATCGACGCATATATATACCTACGGGTCAGACGCTCAGTCAGTCAGTCCGAGAGTACCCTCCGCAGCACACCGTGAGTACACTACGCGACACACCGTGAATTATACACCGCCACATTCTCCACGAGATATTCCGCGTTTTATCCGTCATTGTAACATATATTGGTATTTGTTTTTCACATTTATATTCACACATATTTATGTAATATAGTGTTTATTTTTAATTAAATTAAATTGTGAGTGATTTTATTGCCTAAAACCCACAATGTCAACAATTTGTATCCAAAATATTAAACTTAATATCAAGGCTTTTGTAACTGATCAAGGCACACATTTTGTAAGTTTTTCTAAAAGCTTTTATGTTTCTCCTAACAAGCCATATTTTGAAGAAGACGGAAAAAAATTTTTACATCTCTTTACTCGGAATATGTTTTTTAAACATGACTTTATAACCAATGATTCAATAATAACTAAAGCCCATATTGATTCTTTTTACAATTATGTCTCTGAAAATAATCTTCGCTTGGCTCCAAAATTAAAACATGCACACATTCATCCAGGACCATTTGAAAAAACGAGAGTTTATTTAGCTGCCCAAATTTTCAGTAATACTTTTGCTTCTGGTATGTCAACGACTTTGAAGTCTGGTATTTTGCCGCCAAGCGCTCAATTCACTATTGATTTCATCAGTGATATGGACAAATTATTTGACATATTCAATTCTTTTAAAGCACCAAATCTCAAGAATTTAATAGACCATTTAAAAATACTGAATCACAAATTAATCATCTAAATAAAATGGCTGATGTTTTTAGGAACATAAAAGTTATATATAAATTGAATGGATCAAATATTACTAACAAGATGAATTTCATTAATAGTTGGTTAACTTCAATATCTTCATTAAAAATGCTGTGGTATTCCTTAAATCCAACTTAAGATATACATTATGTTCTTTATACTAGATGCCTAAATTAAGATAGTTTTGAAAATTAATTTTGTTATTTCCGCCAACAGCATGGAAACAATTTAAATCCTATGCCAATTGAGTTATCTAGGTCATTTAAAAAGATTTTTTGTGCTAATTATTTCAAACATTCCCCAGGTGCAAATTGTATTGAAGATTTAGATGAAATTTTAGGTTCAGATCTACCACAATCTGATAAAATTCTTAATTTTGAAGGATCTGATAAAAATCTTTTTAAATTTAAATGCATTAGTATTGGTACAGTTGATTTTAGACAACTTGACATTCCAGAACAGAATGCATTAACTTACATTTGAGGTTATTTAATGAGAAAATGCTTAGAAAAACATACTTGTGAGGGTTTTACAGATTATGCATATTATCAAAAAGAGTTTGTAATGATAACAGAGTTATCAATTAGAATTTAGAGGTTAGTTCACTATACAATACACATGAAATATAATAGTTATTCGTTATTGACTTGCGGTCATTAATTTACTATATAATTTAATTAATTAATGTAATGTTATACTTTTTGTTAAATAAATAATAAATAAATTTACATGGCGCAGTCGGTTTTGTTTAGTAAAAGGAAACAAATAATAATTAAAAAGTAGAAACACGTGGTTAAAACAAGTTAAAAGTCAAAATGTCAGAACACATCAGTCTACCTACTTCTTTTGACTTGTCTGGAAGCAATATAGCAGAGAAATGGAAATTATTTAAACAAAGGTTTGATATATATTTGATGGCATCAAGTCAACAAACGTGTGAAGAAAAACGAAAAATCGCTTTAATGTTACATTGTCTTGGCTCTGAAATTCTACCAATTTATAATAGTTTTGAATTTAATAAAGCTAACGATGCAGCTAAATATGATGCAGTTATACGTAAATGTGATGAATATTTTATCCCTAAAAAGAACATAGTATATGAACTACACATATTCTTTACAAGAGATCAAAAGACTGGAGAAAGCATCGATGAGTATGTAAAAGAGCTCAGGTTATTAGCAGCATCGTGCGAGTTCGGGAAGCTAGTCGACACATTGATTCGAGGAAGACTTATTTGTGGATTAATCGATAAAAAAAAAAAAAGAGAGACTACTAAAGGAGGGCAACATCGGATTGGAGAAGGTGTTGGATGTGTGTCGTTCAGATGAAGTAGTAAGAAAACAAATGTCAGCAATGGATAATGGCACCAACAATTGCAACGTTGAAGAAATACAGAAGCTTAAGAAATATGATCATCATACACAAAGGGGAAAGCAGATTGAAGAATCTAAAGGTAAGTATAATAGTAATAAAGATGTCAAAATTATAAATAATTGTAAACGATGTGGGAGGAATCATAAAATAAATAATTGTCCGGCTTATAGGAAAATGTGTAATAAGTGTGAGAAATTAAATCATTTTGCTAAACAATGTAGATCAACTAAAAGTGAGAGTAAAATTAATGAAATAGAAGAGAAAGAATTTTTTATAGGCGTTGTGGGTGAAAATAAAAATAATAACAGTGATAAAGATTGGATAGTAAAGTTGAGAACTAATGGTACAGAAACAGAAATAAGATATAAAATAGACACTGGAGCTCAAGCAAATGTATTGCCAAGTGAGATATTAAAATGTATAAATCCACAAGTATTAATAGAACCAACCAAGGCAAAGCTTAGCACTTATGATGGAAACAATATTAAAGTACTAGGGAAATGTAATTTAAATATTGAAATGGGAATTAGCAATAAAAATCAAAAAAGTTGTGAATTTTATGTAGTAAATACACAAGTAGATAAAAAGTAGCTATTCTAGGTCTTCAGCCTCAGAAATATTTCATACAAAATTTAAGTAAACATTTGAAGGGTTAGAGGGTGTTGATACATATATAGATGATATAATAGTCTATGGTAAAAATAAAGAGGAACATGATGAGAGGCTTAGAAAAGTACTTCAAAGAGCAAGTGAGAGAAATGTAAAATTTAATAAATTAAAATACAAATTTAATTAAAGTAAAGTTAATTTCTTAAGACATGAAAATATGAAATAACAAACGAAGGAGTAAAACCAGATTATAATAAAATAAAAACCATAAAGGAATTAAAACCACCAGAGAATAAAGAAGCATTACAGAGAATATTGGGGGTTGTAAATTATGTTGGAAAATGTTTACCTAATGTTACACAAATAAATGCTCCATTAAGAGAGTTAATAAAAAAAGATGTTATATTTGAGTGGACAAAGTTGCATAGTGACGCTTTAGATAAATTAAAAGAAATGTTAATTAGTGAGCCAGTTTTGCAATATTATGATAGTAAGCTACCTTTAACATTATCGGTAGATGCATCAAAGGACGGTTTAGGTGCAGTACTATTGCAAAATAATTTACCTGTTATTTATGCATCGAAATCGTTAACTGAGTCTCATAAAAAATATGCTCAAATTGAGAAGGAAGCTCTAGGTATTGCATTTGGATGTCATAGATTTCATCAGTACATATATGGTAGAAAAGTTAAAGTAGAAACTGATCATCGTCCATTAGAATCCATATTTAAAAAACCACTAGTATTATGCCCTTTGAGACTACAAAGCATTTTAATAAAACTGCAACAGTATGAATTAATAGTAAAATACAAACCGGGTAAAGAACTATTGATAGCTGACACATTAAGCAGAATAAAATCAGAAGGCGATAGTATATTTGACGATTGGGAGAATAGAGAAGTTGAAGTTACAATTGAAGAAGTGAATGTGAGCACATCAATTAATGAAAATAAACGTGAACAAATTAAGTTAGCTACAGAATTAGATAAAGAACTAAATTTGTTAAAACATTGTGTCATTGAGGGTTGGCCGAAAAAAAGAGAGCAATTAAATGAAGAAACCAAAAAATATTGGGAGTGTAAAAAATTGATAACAGTACACGACGGAGTACTATATAAATCAAACAGGATAATTGTACCAGAAAGTTTAAAAAGTGAAATGTTGAAAAGGATCCATTTTAATCATATGGGTATCGAAAAATGTAAATATAGAACTAGAAGCTGTTTATATTGGGTAGGTATGAATAAGGACATAGAAGAAGTTGTGAATAAATGCCAAATTTGTTTAAAATATAGAAAAACAAACACAAAAGAGCCGCTTGAGTGTTCGGAGGTACCAGATAAACCTTGGCAGGTTAAAGACAGAAAATTGACCATTTTGACACTTTTGTAATTACTCATGCACATACTCAACACTATTTTAGTTAAAAAAAAATAATACCAAATGATCCATCAATTGTGTCAACACTTATTATTTCAAAAATTTAAAACTTTAAAAATTTTAATCTCGCATAATTTTATAACATTTTATCGTTATCATTTTTTTAAAACTTTTTTGAACGAGACCATACATTTAAAATTCATATTATTTGAGTATTTCTTTTAAATTAAATTTCTGTCAAGTAGTTATAAGTATTGTTAGGATGAGAGGAATAGTGAACGGACTTTTTGAGGTGTACCCCTGTACCACTATTCTCCTCATAAAAACTGTAAATACTTATAACTACTTAATAGAAATTTGATTTAAAAAAAAAATAAAAAAATAATGACTGAAATTTAAAAAAATATTTTAATAAATTTTTAAGAACTATCTGAATTAATGAGTATGGACACTATAATTGTATCATTCTATATTTAGTTGTTTTTTTTAACAATAAATTCGTGATATTTTAGACATAAAGAAGATAAACAATTGTATTTTCAAAATATATTATTTTCTTTATTGTTTCCAATTTTGAAATAAAACTAAACTATTCTTATTAAATTATTTGTTTACTTTTTTTATTGCTTAGTAATTAAATAAAGAATTACTCAATGATAAATTATGTGTTATTTGTATCCCAGAAGTGTCATTATATTATTTAATATTATAATATATATATTTATATATATTATTGATTTATAATTGTTACATTTAGTCTACACCATTATTGTATATTAATTATACAAAATAAAGTACTAAAAAAACCAGTATTTCACCCATGACCGTATTTAGGAATTTGACATCAAGGGGCAACCAAAATAAAATACGCCTCATTAATCATTATACAAAATACAAATTTAAATTATAAAAAATTAGCCATCCTCTCCTACTCAGCCGCCCGGGGCAACAGCACCCTGTAGCTCCCCCCTAAATACGGCCCTGATTTCACCTCATAAACTATTGAATTTATTTAGATTATGTATTTATGTGTAATTGGTATATTGTAACATCTTGTTGGATATTTATGAGTTACTCCAATTCTCAATAAAGTTGCCAAATATGGTTTTGCATTAGGTATAACTTTTTATAAATATATTGTGAAAACTTAACTTTAAATTTACCTACATTGCTGAATAGTATTATTCTTTTAAATAAAATAAGAAACTTATTTTTATTATATAAGTTGAAGAAAAATCATTAGTTGTTCACCATATACATTGTGAATATAGAAAATATACAAGATACATGATACATGTATCAACGATACTTCTATATTTCTAATCAAATTTTATTTACTATTAAACTTAAAACACCTATATATAATTCACTAGACTGTCAATACATAAATACTTTTAAAGTCAAAATTATATTAAATAATGCAAAAAGTCAATAGGTGCCTGGTACACATTATAACTATAATAACATAAATACACCAAAATTAATAAATTGCATAAAAATTACATCTTAATTTGTACTTATATATAGTTCTTTTATGTCTAAAATTGGTTATGGACTTATGGTCAACAATGAATATACAAATTAAATTGGCTATGGTCTTATGGCCTTATGAGTGGTTAATTTTTAAATTAAATGTTATTTTTATGAATAAAATATTGATAGCCTTTCAGGAAAATTAAATTTTCAAACGTTTTGTCTGATAGATTAGATCTACCGGTTGAATGCACAAAACTAGCAAATTAAAATAAACGCTCAACAGGAGCAGATGAACATAGACTTGTATTATATTTTACAAAACATTTTTTATAGTTGGATAATTATTTAAACAATATATAGATTTGTTATTGTCGTTAAAATAAGTAATTAATTCTAGTTTATTCTTTGATTGCTAATTGATATTATCTAATACCGAAAATTGAAATGTCTTGGTACTATTCAATACACATTTCTACAATAAAGTATCTTGTATCTTTTGGCAAAACATTTGGCGTAAAATGTATCATGATACATGGTACTTGATACTTTAAAATTATGTATCATGATACAAGATACAATTGTACTTGATACTTGATACTGCCCAACCCTAGCTGTAGTGGTGTGGTGAGCGTGGTTTTCCAGGTGCTTGGACCCTATTGGTTATCAGGTGGGTGGTTGGGTATCGATGTCAAAAAGAAAAAAAAAATTAAAGATATTTTATAAATAATAATAGGTAGGAAAGTAATGAATATTCATTAAATGTAAGTGTAAATATTAATTTTAGGCGGGTAGGTGAGTCGGTATTCTGTGTTGGGCCCCTGGTCAAAAAATAGTTCACCGCGCCTGGGTGCGTAAAACATTTAAATTTATTAAAATCTATACTTACTTTTTCAATTGGCGGTGCAACACGATTGCGGACTTTTTACCTTTTTATATTTGAGAAAAAAACAACACGATTGCGCACCTTAAATATTTTTTCTTTGAGCAAACACAAATATTTAAATAAATTTACCAACATTAATAATAACTTAATACGTATACCTATAGTAAAAAAAAACTCTTATAATATATCACAGTAATTACGCGTCAAAAAAAAAAAAATATATATGTGTGTGTATATAATAAAAATCAAGTTCTTATAACTTTTTAGCACAAAAACGTGGTCCTAATGTTAGCAAATAATCATTTAAAGATATTTCATTATTTTTATATTTTTCCCAAGTGTTAATTATAGATGCAATATTCTCTTCTTGCTCTTTACGAGGCTTGTTAATATTTTGTTGCTTTATACTAAATATTTTTAAATAAGTTTCACTTTGAGTATCCAATAAAATATGTATAACTTGGTGAATAGATGGAGTAGAAGTATAAAACTGAGCATTATAGTGGCTATGGAAAGATTCTGGCCCATTGGTCGTTCTTGCCTCTGTTGAAGGTTCAGTTGCCCATAAAATCGGCGGGTAAGCGGCATCAGATGATATTTAATTGTTCAGTATATAATCAGTAAATTCAAAATTATCAGTAGGGCTATTTTCAATTAAATAAGTAAAACATTCTACATCTTCTGAAGGTAAAAATCCAAGTGCAAAAAATTGTTTCAACCAAACACCTAGTTCAGATTTTGAATTATAGTTTTTTAATAAATTACTGTCACTTTGAATTTTCCTGAACCAAGATTGGCCTAAATGAAATCTGCAGGCCATAATTTTGCAGTTTGGGAAAAAATGTCTAACAGCGTCGTGAGCACTTTTTTCAAAATCAAAATGAAAATTTGAATACTTTAATGAATTTTGTATATCTATGTCGAATCTTAAACATAAATTAATAATTGTGTGCCACATTTGTATATAAGTTTCAGTTGATTTTGAAATTAAAAAACAATAAATTACAGGAACATAAAAACCATTTTGTAATATATGTATTGAATACGTTGTTTAAAATATTTGGGTGTATATGAAAATGTTCCGTCTGCAAAAATATGAGAAGATTGACTCAATAGTTCAAGATTAGTTTTGCAAGTGAATATAACTGGACTTGAAGTTTCTTCCATGTGACAAAATAGTTCACCAGTATTAGTTATAATATTTTCACGACCATCAAACAACTGAGTTATCGCTTCCTCTAAAGATTTTGGAATTTTTTACATATTCTTTCTACGTTTATCATACATACACTTTCTCCATAACTTTATATCAGAATAAACCGGTTGAATATCGTTTTCGGTATTTCTAAGTTCTTGCCTAATTATTTTATTTGGCCTAGTGAGAAGATCATTTTCACATTTTCTTTTTAAACGAGAACTCACAATATGCCTACTAATAATATTTTTTGGAATCACCTTATGTGTGTGCTCATTTAACATATTTAACACTTTGGTCACATCCTTGTCAACGAGTAAACTGGCAGAACAATTTTTATTTGTACAGTTATACCGAATGTTCCCACACTTTTTCAGAACTTTAAATTCACTATATTTATAATCTTCAACTAAAATACACGGCTTACCTTTTTCTGTTTCAAATTGTTTTGGTATTTGTTTCTCCATTTCCCCAAAACAAAATTGCACAAAAATAAAACGGAAATATACACGTTGCACAATTTAGACTGTCACAATTTAACGTTTAGATAATATGACGTGAGAATGTGACCGACGATTATCACACTATAGATCGCTTTAACGTACAGTATTAGTTAATTATCAATCGGATGTGAATACTCGTACGTTGGAAAAGCACAGCCACTAACATTTATCAGTTATTATCGGTTATTAGAGTAATAAAATATTATTAGACGTCATATAACAATAGTTATATGAATTAATATAGGTGAGTTTCTTAAACTATAACCATTTATTTCAAATTATTTAAATATTTGTGTTTGCTCAAAGGTAAAATATTTATAAGGTGCGCAATCGTGTTGTTTTTTCTCAAATATTAAAAGGTAAAAAGTCCGCAATCGTGTTATGTTTTTTTCAGGTAAAAAGTCCGTAATCGTATTACTGCCTTCAATTTATTGGACATCGATTGTACTGTATGATTTATAACATCAGTGACAACACGATTCTTACTAAGGACAAAATCCTAAGCATCGCAATTTTAATATTATTATTATCATTATCCATTTTTATTTTTATTGAAAAAAATTTTCAAAAAAGTAATAACTATTGGAAAACAAATTAATAAATAGCACCAAGCACTAACTGGCGTCTGGCACTCTGGCTGGCAAGTGGCAAGGATAGAATATTCAGAAAATCAAAAATCAGAATAGGTACTAAATAGTGGGTACTAACTACTAATTAGTGTAGTAGCCAGTATACTGTATAGGCATTAGGCAGATGAAAACCATGATAAAGATTTAAAAAACTGCGGGAAACAATTCATATCAACTATATACGCGATAACAAAATTAATTAGAAAAGTGGGGGTAAACCGATCTATATCCCGAATTTCTATCACGATTTAAGATATACTGGTTCACAGATATATAGATAATAAACTAGATTGCTAACTAGTGATAACAGTCGACGCCAAAAAAGGTCATGGTGGTTGTGGGCTCTGGGGTCGTTATAAATACAGTCGATTACAGCACCAAAGTGTTATCATTTTTATTTATCATTGTTATCACATAATAAGGTATCACCTGATAGTGTCACCTATATCTAAATACCTAAATCTTACTTGACAAAATAAATTATTATTAAATTATTATTAATAATTATTTTTAAATTATTACAAAATTTATTTTGTCATGTTAAATATTATAATAATACAAATTAGGTTAGGTTAAATTAGTCTTTTTATTTAGATGTTGTTTTTCGTGTTTCGTCTATGATGTAAGTTAAATCGATTATTTTCAATTCTCGACATTGGGCTGGTATATTTGAAATATTTTCATTGGTACTCGAATTTGGATTAATAGAGGTAATGGCATTTTCATTATTTTCATTTAAAACTGTAACACTGTTTCAAAAATGTTTGTAGTAAATCTTCAAACGAACATCCTGGTACATAAATAAATAATGCACATACATGTTTACATGGCCAATGATGTTTTTTAAAATCTAAACATGTACAACTGGGTAATTGAAAATTTACTAGATATGAGGAAGTCACTTTTACTCTTTACTTCGATCAATAATTTATCCATCTCTAATTTTTTATTTTTTTTTTTCATGATAGATATTCTGAGCTATAGCATATCGTGAATATACATGTTTAACAAACGTTTCTGGTCGTCCGTGTAAAAATGAAGGTATTTTATTTGATATTTGTTTATAATATGATGAAAGTTTGTAATTTTTTGTCTGATATTTACTTAAACTTTGTGGTAAAAACTGTTCAATTATATTTTCTAATATACATACTATTTAAAGACTTGTCAGTCTGCATTTTTAAATAAAAACTCTTTAAAAGTTTATTTTGAGATTCTACTCCATTATTTATGTATATTCACGATATGCTACAGCTCAGAATATCTATAATGAAAAAAAAATTAAAAAATTAGAGATGGATAAATTATTGTTCGAAGTAAAGAGTGAAAGTGACTCTTCCTCATATATAGTAAATTTTCAATTACCCAGTTGTACATGTTTAGATTTTAAAAAATATCATTGGCCATGTAAACATGTGATTGCATTATTTATTTATGTACCGGGATGTTCGTTTGAAGATTTACCACAACAATTTCAAAATAATGTTTTCATATCATCTGATCCTCGGTATTCAATTACTAATAATACAGATCATGAAATCAAAATTCAAAACAGTGTCACAGTTTTAAATGAAAATAATGAAAATGCCATTACCTCAATTAATCCAATGATTAATAGAACCAATGAAAATATTTCAAATATACCAGCCCAATGTCGAGAATTACTTAAGAAAATGATTGATTTAACTTACATCATAGACGAAAAACAACATCCAGAATTGTCAAAAGAACTAGATACTTTAAATAATGTCCATAATAAAATGGTTATAAAGCATAATGGTTTAACACTGCTACCTAAAAAACGTAGTTCAACAGTATTATTAGATTTACCGAAAACACATAAAAGACCTAAGACCTAAATCAAAAGACTAATTAAACCTAACCTAATTTGTATTTATTATTGTGATTTTTTATTTTATATTTTTTATTATACTTAATTGAGTTAATTAACGAATTAGAACCACTGAGAACTAAGATTATAATTATAATTATAGTATTATATTAATGTTGGTGACACTATCATATTATTGTGATAACACTGATAAAATAAAAATGATAACACTTTGGTGCTGTAATCGACTGTATTTATAACGACCCTGGGCTCTGTAGTGTTATCATAATAAGTAATAAGTAATATGATTAACGTGATATCTAATATATCATTTGACGCGGGCCCGCGTAATAGCCGTTTGAATTCAAACGGCCTTTGCGCGGACACCCGCTCAATTACTTCTCTTTTCAACCGCCAATCGACGACGGACGACACGCGATAAGCGCGCCTGGAACGGTCGATCCGCCGAGACTCCGAACCGGTCGACAGTAAAGTGAGTTCTCTGACCGACACTGAACGACACGCGAAATTTTAAATCGTGCCATCGCGGCTCCTAATATACCTCCCACCACTCCACCAATTTAACATGTAATCTTTATCAGAGTTGATAATGTGATACGTGTCGTGAATCGTGAATCGCACTATTATAGCCCCCCATTGTAAAATATATAAAAATGGAAAATCAAGACGCTGAGGTAAATAAAATAATGTTATAACAGTTTTTCTGTGTATATGATTCAAATGTATTAAAGAGAAGAAATTAATACTACTCGTTTTTGAAATTGTTGTTTGTATATATTTACTGTATTAAAGAAAAGAAATTAATACTATCCGTTATTGAAATTGTTGTTTGTATATATTTACTGTATTAAAGAAAAGAAATTAATACTACCCGTTATTGAAATTGTTGTTTGTACTCGTATATGTACTATGTACCTATAATCAGGGATGTTGGTTGTGTCTATAAATCTTTGGCAAGTTAATGAAAATAATTAACTTAAGAGTATATAAGATCAATAAGTTAAAAGTTAAAATGGAAAAAATATATTAACTTAGTTAAAAAAAGTTAATCTATTTTTTTTTTAAATTAGTATGTAAATCACATAAAGAATGAATGTTATTTCCTTTCTAATCTAATAAAATATATTAATACAACAAACAAAATTATGTTATCAAGATAAAGAATAGAAAATATGTTTGTGTTATTATAGTATTGGATTATTTTTATTTTATACTAATATAGCAATATTTTTTTAAGTCAACTAGGAAAAACTAAGTTATTTCAACTGTAAATTAAACTAGTCAAGTTCATAAGCTGAACACGATATAATTTTATAATTAATTGATGTTAAATTTACTTATTATGTACCAAGTGTATTGCATAAAGTATATGTTTTAGTTATGTGTTACTTGTATTTATTATTGATCGATTGTATATTAAATTTACCAGTTATGTATTAAGAAAATAACATTGATGTTAACATTTTGTGTAAATAATAAATAATAATGTTGTACTATATGTGTTTTTTTGTACCTACCGGCTTCCACTCGGTGCAGCGCAGCAACCGTTTACCGCGGGAACTACTAGCTTGTTCCGCCTAAGAGTATAAGATCTATGTCACAATCACGATGTAGAGAAGATAAGATGACACCACTCTCGTATCTTTCAATGTTACAATATTGACGCAAAAAATCGCAGCAGATGGTAGTTCAGAATTGATCACCAGAGCACGCTACCATTCGCACGAAGGCCTTTATTTTTTATACGAGTCGTAATGTAGATTATTTATATTTAAATTTTATTTATTTTAATTGTTATTCAAATGTCAATAATGTGCATGCCAATATAATATATTTTATGTTATATTGTATGGATTATTAAAATACACAATTGTTTTGGAATCGTGTACCAATTATTACGTAAAAATTGTAATAATATATGGTACTCACTATTCAGCCATATTGTACAAATATATGGATTTAAATAAAATGTATGATACATATATGTACAAAAATGGAATTAGTAAATAGGTACAATTTAGAACAATAGGTAAAAGGTACTGGTACTAGTCAAACTGCTAATAAAAGCTCAAATATACTGATACTACCTACTAACCCAAGTCCCAAACAAAAAATATTAAGTATGATGTAGAGAACTAGAGAAGATAGATCTACAATAGAGAATTGAATATATTATCAATTAAAATAATTATATAATATACATAATAATAATTAATAATACTTATAAATTGATAATATTCTATTTTTAATTCTCATTTAGGTACCTAATTGGTTATTTACTTGTACCATCTAAAGAACTTTATGAAATTATTTATATACCAAGTAATATAATAATATATAAATATATAATAAATATAAATATGCAAATAATTTACATAGATGTACCTATTATGTATTTGTACATTAATTAATAATAATTATTATTAGTTTTAGCTCGAAGATGTAATTTGCTCAATTATTGCAAAAACTAAAATACAAAAAAAATGTATTATTTTTAATATTAGATGAGCTAAGGACGCTGTCTTTAGGACAGACAAATTTAATATAAAATTACTCGGGTGTGATGAACATGTAAATGCATTAACCAAAAATATAATAGCATTTTATTTAAATTCCCGAATGTATTTTGTATGCGAGAAAAAAATTAAAAACAAAAAAAACTTAGCTAAGCACTAAGCAGTCTAAACTCGTATTATAACAATGTAATATATAATTGTTAAAATATAATTTTTAAAATAAAACTTCCTTCATAAAATCTATATTACATTGTACATAATTGAATAGAATAATAATTACTTACAAATAATTCTTACTTGGTTAATATCCTAAATTCTTAACTAATAGTATCGAAAACGACAAAAATATATATAATTAATAAAGAGTGGTTATTATTACTTGACACAAAGTGTACTCACAGACATGAATGTAATAAGTGTAGATTAATTACCTACTCACAGTTATGTAGTCGTCAAAAATTTTTGAGGGGCCCGATTTTTCTTGTTGCATAACCTGCGAATAAAGTTTACGCACGCCTATGATTCGTATCGATATCATTATTACAAAGTTATTATTCTGGTGCAGGGTGTGTAATTATTAATCTTGGTAATTGTATACTTATCCACCTTGATTTGGTGAATTATTATTTATTTAGTTAGTGATTGCATAGTGTTGTATATAAAAATTGAGTGAACCTAAAGAAAGATTGTTTTTAAATTATTTAAAAGTGGAACTTAAAAGATCGAAAACTTCTGAGGATGAAGATAATCTTCAAGAAGTGAGAATTTAATTGCGTTCTAAAAATTTGTTTTTAGTGAGTTACCTATCTAATTATATTCATATATATATTTATTGCTTCAGATACCTGTAAAATCCCGACTACATTACAATTCAAAAAATGATAGTTCTACTTCTAGTACTTACTAATTTAGATTCTATGAATGATGTAAGGAAATTAAATATAAACAAATAAAATTATTATTTCTTAACCTGTTACTAATTGTTTGTTTTAAACTAGTTTAAATTAAGTTAGAATTGAATGTACAAGTGAATTAAATAAAGAACACATTTTGATTTTTTGTTCTTATGATATAAGTTTGTATTTTGGACAAAGCTAGGAAGGTAAAATTTATAATTACAGTTTAATTTGAATGTTTTCCCCACAGTTCACAAACTATTAAAATACTTAATTATTTTCCTTGTAACTACAGCATCGGGACTTCGGGAGAAAGATCATTTTCTACTTTAAAGCATTTAAAAACATATCTTAGAAACATAACGTCGGAAAATAGATTGAATGGTTTAGCGCTTCTAAATATTCATCAAGAAATTAAAGTTACAGCTGACAACGTTTTAAACTTACTACTACCTAAAGCCAGAAAATTACACTTTAAAGTAGATTATTTATTTTTATTTTTTACTTAAGGTAGTGTAATAAGTATATTCAAAAGTCTGTCATATTTTTTTATTTTAATCAATATTTATTTATATCTCTTATGATATACAGACAAAAGTTTGAATATTTATTTAATCATTATACAACTCTAGTAACTATTTATTCTTATTTATTTACTTTTTAATAAATTAAATTTTATAAAATTATCAATAAAATATATAATTGTATGATAGCTGATAGTAGCTTATTATATTTATATATCGTATATATTTTAGGACCTATTATTTTTTGGCCATTAGTGTCTAGGACTAACAATAGTGTTAATTCAAACCTCCTTTGATCCCCAGCTACCATTTAAAAATCCTGGGCACGCCACTGATAGTGGTAAATTATAAAATGTTACTTTTATACTTTATAGCTGACACAGTTGCTGGCTTGACGTTGTTCACCCGACGTCCCGAAACTCTGTATTCGCCTGAGAGTAGGGATAGGACAGTAAGGTAGTGAGGTCCAATTCATATAAGCTTTTGTACTTAGTACTTATTATTTGTTGTTATTGTTTATGACCATTATAAATATCATTAAATTGAGATTTAATTTCGTATTGATTTCTGGTTTTTGATTTTGGGTTTGATAATAGCTCAGTATCAGTAAATTGGACGAATATTTAAACGTTAATAAGTCGCAAATAGATTACTTAAAATAAATACCTTCTGTTAAGGTTAAAAAAATTTTTTATAAATTTTCGTTATTGAAAATAAGTATTCCCATTTGAAAATTGTAAGTTGATAGTGTCTTATCAAATAAGATAAGCAGTTAAAATTAAATATATTAAAATAATAAAATCTAGAAAATGTAAAAAAAATGATCTTCAAATTCTTTATATTTACCGAGATATTGACTGGTTCATGATAAAGTAATCACCCTGTATAGGTGTATAGATTATTAATTATAAAATATTACACCTTATTCAATATTCAAATAACATTATTTTGTATTTTTATTAACATTCATATTATTCATAACTATTGAAGTAAGATTTCACAAAATATTTTAGTTAAAATGTAGCGGGACTTGCAAAATAAGAATAAACAAATTACAAATAAATATTATTAATACTGAAGTACCTATTGACCAATAATAGTGTTAGAATGATTAACTGTTAGTACATTCGCAAATGCAGTAGGTAATACAAGATCAATAATAGTATTAATAATTATAATACTGATAAAATTGATAAAATAGTTAGTTAAAAAAAAAAAAATTATATTGATTTAATAATATTTTGACAACAATATTGTGCTTACTGATAAAAAATTAGAGTAAAAAGGTTGTATACAGAAGTGGCTTAACTTAAATTCTAAGTAATATAAAGAGAGTGTTAACTATAAGAGTGCCGTTATGAGTACATACTTCATTAAATTACACAAGATATACAATGTCTTCAATACTTTTTCACAGAATAGTGCATGGATGAAGTACTAAATCTCTAAATATCTTGGGACTAAGAGGAGTAATTTAAATTCTAATTCTTATTAATTAGAATCAATCTGTATAGATATACAAATAGTTTTATGATCAAAAATATTATAAAATAACATTATATTTTGTATTGTGAAAGAAATATACACAATTCATGCATTAGGAATAAAAATTATGTTTAATTATTTGTTTTATATATGTGGGATATTCTTGTTTTAAATACCAATCTCCTCCTAAGCCTAATGTGGTAATGGTTAAAGGATCACTATGTATACCTTTCCCATAATTTGTACTTATTGTTATGGAAACAATGTACGTAGTATAAGGCTCAAGGTTCGTTAATAATATAAAACCTCCGTCTTTTTGTGCAGCTTCTCTGCTCATTGTTTTTGACAACATGGATCCTACGGTATAAAACAGATTAAAAATAATTATAAATTTAAATAAACGAACAATTTCCATACATTACTAAGAATTTAATAAAACAGTTATAAGGTATTTGATCTATGACGTTTTGGCGCCACCATTTGGGCATGGCTGTTTTGGCTCTGGCCGTTTTGCCGTGCTATTCATTTAAATAATTTATTTATGTAGTATAATATCAAACATAATACAAAATTAATAATTTATAAAGTAAAAATTAAAAAGCTAATACATTAAAAATGTATAATAGGTTCGTAATTTTTTAATTTAATTATATATTAGGAAGTACTTTCGAATAATAATGCATTAAAAAAGCAAATCAAAAGAAAAAGGAGAGAAGTTCAGTTTACTCCACCAGCATGTTTAGATCTTATTTCATTGGAAAAACCTGAAATGTATCAAACTTGTTCGCCAAAACTGCAACGCCTATACGGCGACACCAAAACGTCCGTGTCCGCTAAACACCTAATGTACATACAAAAATCACATATTAACTCGCTACAGCAACTATCATAATATTATACACTAATAATATGGATACAACCAAGATATTATTTTTAAATACCAATGATATTATATTAAATTATAAAATAAAAATATGTACGAGTATGCATAGTCTCTGCCACAAATATCCATTCTATGTCGCTTCTATATGTTTCCCATACAAAGCTATGTCAAACTGACGTATTTTTAGTCTGGTCGCTAAGAGAACGCTACTGGGTGGCGATCAAAACTCGTCCATCCTCACCACTGAATATTCTAACGTACTTGCCCTCGCCAACGACGCCAACGTCAACAGCCATCATCATAAATTTACCGTGGTGAGTAGATACTTAAGTAGTAGAAATTTGGGAACAAAATTGAGGAATTCGTGGAGGAATAAGATAATCTCATTTTGTAACATTTTATAAAATATATAAAAATTCTTGTTTTTCTACTAATTATTGTTAATTAGGGACAAGATCAATAGTCACATTCAATTAATTTGTATACTATGTAGTTTATAATCAAGACATAAGACATAGACTGATTTTATATTTTAGGACAAAACTAAAATCTGTGGTGTGTTTCACATGCAAAATCAGGGTGACTACAATTAGCATTTTTAGTTTATTATTCTTGCCATTTCAATATGTGATTACTTGCAGAGCTCCAACCTTAATAGAAAACCGTGGTATACCAAATTGTAAGGTATCGTCGCTATATCAGTATCTTAATCCCATTTCATATCATACAATTTGCCTATACTCTATTTTAAAAGAGATTAATCAGTCAGCCCACTAATTTTCGTTATTGCTGCGCATTTCCCACCTACGACCCGGTTTGATCTGCAATCACTTAATTTTTGAAGGGTTTTTTTTTTTCAATCGCATCAACCACGATGAACAAAAATTGATTGTTTATTTTAGAGACCGAGTATATATTTAAATATTAAGTTTTTATGTGTATTGTGGCATTATAATAATTATAATGTAATATAATTATTATATTACATATTTTTTATTAATGAAATCTTTAATCTCACATAAGTTATAGACTTATCGTGTATAATGAACGATTTACTTTTCTATTTCCACAGATTACATCCGACCTAGGCAGTTCTGTGAAAATGTGAAATACTCTATATGTATATATTCAATCAATATAATCTATAGCAATACACATAGGTAGGTACTTGTATAGAATACTTTTAAAAAGTATTTGAGTATTTACTCAGTATTACATTTTTCTATGTATTTAAGATACTACTCAAATACTTTAAAAAACTATTTGGAATATTTGCAAATACTTTTGGTTTTTGAAGTAGGTTTCTAATTAACGTAGGTATTATTGGCACATAGTCGGTTTATAATCACTTTGTTTTAGGTATTAAATACATATATGTTTATTACTAGGACCAACACTTGTATGCATTTGCATATTTTTATTGGTTGGTCAAAAAAATAGCTAGTTTACACCAAAATTTGTTTTATAACCTAACGATGCGGTATACGAAATTTAATTTTCATATTTTAGCATTTAGTTTATTTTTGGAGCATATTTATTATCTTAAAATCTCGGGAATTACAAATATAAAAAAAGAGCCTATTTATTTTTTTAAAAAAAACTAAAAAGCTCGACAATTTCAAATGTCTTTAAATAACTTAAAAATAGTTAAAATATTTTGAAAATTATATCAAGTATAGAAAATGTAAGTATAAACATTCAGTAAAAATTTAATGTGTGTATGGTAATTTGTTTAGAGTTACACCAATATCAAAATTCGATTTTCTCAAAAATTAATTTTGCGTAAAAATTCCCATTTTTCCTTAATTTTTTTTCTGTTTTTCCCGGTCTTCTTGAAAACTACTGTGAAATTCCAAATTTTACCTCTCCAATGTACCAACTAGATTCACTTTCCAACCGGAACAATTACTGAAGTTTAAAATTGAAGATTTTTTTGACCACTTATCGTGTACACAGACACAAAAAAAAAATAACATTGTAAAATCAATACGAACGTATTGCTCCGTTCAGAATTTAAAATTCAGTATCATGGCTATAATTACTCACATTAAAACTTAAAGTAGATAATTAATTTTTATTTATGTTATTCCATCACTGGATTTTGACACTGTTAAAACTAAAAAATCACACTTTCAACAGACAGATTGTACACATTTACGAACTACTCAACTACCAATTACTGTCTACTACACATTACACAAGTCATTAATTTTTTTTTTTTGTATTTTTTAATTAAAACGACTTCTAGGTCTTCGTCAATGCTTATCACAAGTGGGTAGTAGGGAGATCATGTGATCTATTTATCTATGTATACATCACTCTATACATGATACTACCTCCCCCCTCTTCGCCTAGAGGAGACATGTTTGGTCTTCACTTACAGTGGAGTGGGACTTAGTTGGAAACCGGATGACGCAATCGGACGACAGCGTGTGGATTTGATGATCACGTAGAACCACACAAAATTTTTTTGCATTTTGCTATGAATCGAACCGATGACTGTGTGAGTCGTAGTCAACTGCGTGACCATTGCGCCACTCCGGCCCCCATTCATTAAATTAATGAATAAAACGTTGCAAGCTTTCAGACATATAGTTAAACAATCTATATTACTTTTGCGATCCCCCACAACCATTAAGGGTAGACATTATATTTGATATTATCAACAGTTACCTATATAATAATACAAAAGGAAATATCGTTAATTAATGTCTATTTTTAGAAACCTTCGGGCTACGGTTAACAGAGAAAAACAGAATATTAAATAAAACTATTATTCAATTGTTTTAGTTGCCAGTTGGCACTTAACAATAATATTTTTCTATTTCTAACCAAATATTTTGAATAAAAATTAATTAATCGAAAGAAAAAAAACATTCAAGACAAATAAGTATTTAATACAAAAAAATTATTTGAAATACCATTCAAAATACTTCATGCTATAAATATTTAAAAAGTTATACATTACCTAAAAAATTATTTGAATACTTTTACTCAAATACTTAAAAGGACTCGCAATACGCATAATAAGTAATAATTATTTATATTTCTTACTCAATCTTCTCAGCGATTGAAAGTTAAATTTTTCGAAATATGCTTACCATTGCAAATGTAATTGTTTGTGGAAACAACAGCACAATAAAATATTTGATATTCGCCAACTGAACCTATTCTGTCGGTACAGTCAATATTCCATCTTAACCCAATAAACGTTGAGCTGATCAAATCAACCCAAACGTTCTCAACTTTTCTTGCACCTACACAATCATAAACAAATAAATACAAAATGATCATTTACAAATTATAGCATTTATTACAAACTACAAAAATAATAGATCTTCATACTTAAATTATTTTGTATTGTACAAGATTCCCACACCATTCCACTACTGTTCCAATAGATTTTATTATAATTATTGGTCCCATTACTTAGTAAACGTCGTCTATTAGAACTTATTGCAAATTGATAAAAGTTGTTATCTTTATAATTAAATATAGTGACATTAGAGCGAAATTCTGAACTAGGAACATGCGTCCAGTTCATATAACCCTGAAAAACATATAAATTACATTAAATAATAACATTATTTAAAATATACATATAATATAAAATAATATGAAATAAAAATAATATTTGTATATAAAATATACAAATAATAATATACATTAAATAATATAGGTATCAGAAACATTGATTCATTCCATAGAGTCTCTGACACATATTCAGGAATATTAGTTTAGATAAATGGAAGGAAGAGACAGGGGTAAACCCCAGGAATTGTGGTATATTATACATTTGGAGTTCTTAACAAGTGTATTGCAGTCCCTTCAACGCCTGGTGTGTCCATATGGTAACACAACAAAATCTATTTATAAGTCAAACGTACACAACGTCTGTGGTTATATTTTTCTTATCTAATCATAGCAATTGATTCTCCGTATGTTTATCGATTTTACTAGCAGTGTGGTTATCATCTAACGACAGTTCATAATATTTATAACAATTATTCCGTTTTGTTCATCTACAGACTTTTTTACGGCAATGGATTCTCAACTAGAGTAAGTATAATTATATATAAATATTTTATTCTAATGTATGATTAATATTTTTTTGAATCTTTGTGTGTGTATGCTTAATACAAAAAGGTTCTACTTGCTCATTACAATTACATACTGTGTAGTGTACTTGGAAATGTGTGTGTTACCGTATGGGTTCTTTAGTCTTTAGTTTGTTGAAAACCATACATATATTGATTCTAGTGATACTCCTATATTTTTTTATAATGATTTATAAAATATAATTTTTATCGTTTATACAGTGTCATAAATATTATTTTTTTGAACTATAGAGATGGATTAACCTTACAAGAAGTTCTTGACATCATTTAGTCAAATTATGACGAAAATGATGTCGAAAGTATATTTATTGAACCACCAGACCCTCACGTATTGACTGGTGGAGATTCGGGCAATGAAGATGAAGGTGCATATACTTGTAATTTATCAGCTCGTTAATTAACTGCCGGAGCAGAAATAAGGTAATATATTATGTTCTGCAATGAAAAAATGCAATATACTTAAAAATATTTGTAATTTTTTTTAGGTTGAAATGTGGAAATAACATTGTAAATGAAAATACGATTGCACTCGAAACTATTGCCGAGTTGGACGACTACACTGATTTCAATATACCTGATAATGAAAAAACTACTGATTGGGTAAAAGGTGACTATGAAATGCCTGATTTGAATTTTCCAACTACAGGTTTTTCTAAATATTCACATATGAGACCGGTTGAAATATTTGAACTTTTTTTTGACGATTAACTTATTTCATATTTAATAGAGCAATCCAAATTATATGCACTTTTCAAAAATGTTAATAATTTTGATGTCACTAATGATGAAATTAAATGCTTTAATGGTATATTGGTACTAAGTGGATATAATGGACTTCCTGGGAAACGGTTTTATTGGGACTCATTAGATGATGTAGGGAATTCATTAGTCAAAGATACAATGCGCAGAGATCGCTTTATTTCAATTATGCGTTTTATACATTGTGCTAATAATAATGAAATTAATGTAAACGACAAAGTATGGAAACTGAGGCCAGTAATGGATATGTTAAAAGATAAATTTTTAAATCATTTCGTAACCTCTCAAAATTTAAATTTCTATGAATCAATGGTCAAATATTTCGGAAAACATAGCTGCAAGCAATTTATACGAGGCAAACCAGTGCGATTTGGATATAAAATTTGGTGTTTGAATGCTCCAGACGGGTATCTCATTAATTTTGATTTTTACCAAGGAATTAGTCCAAAAAGAAACGTATTGTATGAAAACATGTTTGGAAAACGCACAGCTCCATTTATGAAAATGCTTGAAGAATTTCCTAAGGAAAAGAAAAATTTACCTTACAGATTTTATATTGATAAGTTATTATCAATGATAACCTTTTTAGTGGCCTCAACTTGCTCAAGTTTTTAAAAATGAATGGTTATCACGGTACAGGGACTATGAGAGAAAATAGATTGCCCAAAAATTGCGCCATGTCAAATCAAAAAATTATGCAAAAAAAGAAAGAGGAGAATCAGAATAGGAAATTGATAAAAATAATGGAGTGTTTTTTGCAAGGTGGAAAGACAATTGGGTAGTCACCATTGGTTCAACAGTACACGGAGTAACCCCACAAAGTAAGACCAAAAGGTAAGACTATAATTGTGCAAGTTGATATTCAAAATTGTGTTTTTATGTACAATAAATACATGAGTAGAACAGACCAAATGGATGAAAACATAGCTATAGTCATAGCCATAGAATTGGAATTCTAGGTAAAAAATGGTGGTGGTCTTATTTACATGGCTGATTGATTTTGCTATAACCAATTCATGGAAACTTTATGTTAATTCTGGTCATAAGGTTACTCAGTTAGAATTTAGACGATCAATTGTTCAGGAATATCTAACACGTTTCAAAAATGCATCAAAAAGATAAGGCCGACCCAGTAGCACATCATCAAGAGTTTCAGAGTGCATAAATAGCTATGATTAAAATATATACTCGTATTTATTATAAATTAAAACGAATACAATTGGTAAGTAAAATATTTAAGAAAATTAAATTAAAATAAACCCTTGCGCTCTTTTACTGTACTCTAGGGGTATGTTTATGTATATGAAAAACGTTAAAACTCCATGTTTTAGACTAAAGTATTTGAAATATTAGAACTTTGATTGACAAAATTAAATAAATTAAATATCTACCACAAAAAAATAACTTTTTTACACTAATAGTGTAATATTATATGATTTGAATACATATTATGAATAATTTCACCATCTTACCCCTATCTTCTTAATATATTATATTACTTATATCAAAATATAACGAACTTTTTACATAAAGATAGCTATTCATTAAAAAATAAAATCTTAAAAACAAAAAGATAAAATTAATGTTTTTATAAGCTGCACGTATACAATAAAAATATGTTTTTCAAAACCAGTTCTTCGTCACTACGTGTGTACTAATTGTATTTAAAAATTAATATATTAATTTACATACATTACACTGATACGGATGACGATTAACATTTTCACACCAGAATAATGTATAGTAATTCAATTCATCGGCAGTGGACAATTTCGTAGTACCAACATTTTTCCAGGATAGTTCAAAAACACCTCTTTGATCAAATACAATTTTTGTCAGTAATAATGGTTTTTCAAGTCCTAGTAACAATTAAATGTTAAAAATATTCATATCGACATTGATATATTTATCAAATTCTTACTTTGTGATTCACTAGGTACGTATATTGTCGAATACTCTATAGACAAACCTTCTTTATTGGATGAATACACTGTAAAGTTGTAACTAATCGAAGTACTAAGTTCATTAAACTTAGCATAATTTTCATATATTTCATCGCTATAGTGAATGCTAAATTTTTAAACAATGTTGGTATCAAAAAAAAAAAAAAAAGAAAAAAGATTTAATCAAGAAAAATGTATAAATGGCACTAACGTGGTCTTGTTTTGTTCTGTTGTTGACGTATAGTAAGCACGATACTCAAATGAATCTCCACATTTTTCGCTATCATCAATTTTTTGCCAATAAATGATCACGTTTCTTTTGGATTTATCGATTCGTAACGTAAGACTCTCAAAGCTCCCAATATCAGTTCGTGGCGGCTTTGATGGTACTATGGTTCATGAAAATTGCATCCGAAATAATAAATAGGTAGTATTTTTTTACTATAAGTATATTACCATAAGTATTAGTGTTGTATCAAATTTGTTTTTAAAGGTATCTAATGTATATTAATAATACCTAATTACCTATAGCTAGTTTATATATGGGTACATCATATATACCTATCAATTTCAATTAAGCAAATTAAAATCAGTTTGTAGTTTTTAATATAGACATATTATAATAGGCTACTAAGTATTAACTTACTAGAAGGTTTGGTTTTCAGATTTATGTAACCAGGAGGTGACCATTTATCCTCCCCTCGAGCAACCGAAGAACGTACGTATATACGAAAATCGTAATGTGCAAACGGATATATTAGATTAGTAACATTTATATAATAATAATTATTATCACGTTCTTGGCAATTCATAGAATACATAAATGAATTTGTTTGATTGGACGGCAATGACACACACTGCACGTCACTTGTATTTATAGTCTGTGAAAAAAATTGCAACTATCATATCATTTTTTTTTTTTTATTTGCGGATTTTTAACACTCACGTGCCAACGTTTAGGATTGGAATCCCATTGTGACTTGTATTCGATCTTATGAATAAGTCCCCGTGAAAAGTTTGTCATAGTCCCCACAGACCACCTCAACATAGCACTCGATTCTGTTATATCAATCACGGTTATATTTTTAGGGCTAGCGGGAATAACTAAATTTAAAAAAAATATTAAATAATGTTGCATAATATATGGATCATTAAATTAATTAAAATATGATTTTGTTATTGAAATATACTGTGGGCATAATGATGAAAGTTAAAAAATGTAGATGAATTTCCTAAAACATTTTGGCCATTTAATCTGAAATCGTAAAACTCATACAGTTGTCTATACATGGGCGTGGTATTGAAATCCCAATAGCAAGTATTTTCTTTGATATCTGAATCCGTTGGACAATTTATGAATATTCTATTCGTATAAAAAATTTACACATTATGTATTAAAAATATTATTAATAGCTATAATACATTACCTGCCACCAGCACGATCAGGTAATCTGAATAATAACGTATAAGTAGTTTTTATTGGGTTCTCTGATGTGTTCCAATTGCACCTCAAACTGACCCAATTGTTAGAGATACATGCAAAATGTCTTACAATGGCTGGTTTATCTAAGTAATTTGAAATGGTTTTTTAAAGTTTTAAATCATATAAGTCATAACTTTTTAAGTCTTGAATATAAGATGATTGTTGTATAATATTAAGGTTCTAGTCAATTTTCTTTCCAAATTCATTCGTTCATAAAAATTTAAAAATAAATAATTTCAAAAAATTGCTGAAAAATTGATATAATCAAATAATTGATTCTTTATCCAAATTGGTTTGAGTGATCCACATAAACCTGCTTAAATATTATTTCTAACCATTATGAAATTAATAATTTTTAATAAAAACACACGAAATTAAGGTAGGATAGACACAATGTTTTAAGTTCATTATTCATAAACTTTAGTATCGGTTATTCAATTTTTGTTATAATTTAATTAATATAGTGCATAATTAAAACAAAATATATTTCAATGTTGTAGTTAACTTACATCCAACATAGACTCTATTAAAACACACGACAACGTGTGATCCCAGTGGATGAGATCCATTTGTGTCCGAGTCAGCAGTTACATATTGTACAGTGGGTAACGTAGAGGAACCATTAGATGACATATTATATGAGTGATCATCGCTGGGATAACCATAACTTTCGTTTTGATACCGTTCATAATCAAGTAATAATGTACAATAATAGGTATCTTGGCCAACTGGGGGATTTGGAATGTGAAGTTGAGCCGCCGTTGCGTTGACGATGGTCACATATTGTTTGGGTACAATTTCAGCGTTTTTATAAAACATGATCCTGTGGCTTGGAAATTTAGTTATATTACTACTGTCCGTTCGATGACCAAACAAGTTGTGCACTATTATTTTATCAGATTGCAAAATGCACGTGATTTCTAAAGGAACTCCACTGCCATACTCTATCACGATGTTTCCAGTTGGTACCGTTCCTAAAATATTTGAATTGTCACATTAATATACAGTGGATTAATATTGGTTACTTCTCACGAAACTGCTACTAACTTTAGATGAATATTAATTTGTTCATAATCTGGTAATCATATTAAGTTGAAGAAAATAAAAAAAACGGTCTAGGACAAATGGGCGCCCCCAACTGGGCACGACCAACTCGGCGCTGCCAACTAGGCGTAGGGACAATTAGGCGCGAGTTGAGTGGACGCAAGACAAATGGGCGCGAAAATTTAATGAAAATTCACTATACTACCTATCTACAGTATTACTAAAATAGTTACAAAAATTTTAATTTTTTAAAATCAAAAATAATTTACAAGTAGGTTTTTCATATATTCCTGAGTATAGTGGCCACTCCACTATATCTCGCTGTATTCCGGAGATGTGCATGTAGGGAGCAATAATTATTAGATAAAATACTATTATATCTATAATAATATAGGATGTCTCTGTATCGATTTATAAACGGATATTTAGAGTCATATCTGCTCGAACGACGTCGTTTGTACATTGTATCGGCTTATCGCATACCATCTGAACGATGCTTATAGGAAACCTAAATAGGTACATGCGATTAACGACACTACGCGAACAAATACGATAACTAAACAATACAAAATAATAATAATAGGTGGACAATAATTGTGTCTATAGGTATAAAATACAGATCGCATATTTTAGTCTTCGAAGTAGTCGTGTTAAGTTCAGACGTCATTCAATATGGAAAACATCACATCACAGCGAAATCGTGAAAAGTTTTATGAAAACGGATTTTTGTACGTATTTGATAAACTATCTGCAGACGAAAAAACTGAGTTTTGGCGATGTGAAAAAAAACGACATTGTAAAGCGCGTGTGCATTTAGTCAATCGTGAAGTCGTAAAAACTATAAATATGCATAGTCACGAACCATCTGCAGCTAAAGTAGCAGCGGACAAAATCGTTACAAAAATTAAGAAAAGGGCTCTAGAAACACAAGAATCAACGTGTCAAGTAATAAATGAGTGTACCCAAAATACTGATGTCGCTTGTCAGGGAGCTCTTCCAAATCAACAAGCTTTAAAGAAATTAATCAGAAGGAAACGTAATGAAATACATCAAGCTCCATCAAATCCTACAAATCTGGCAGACCTCGAAATTATAAAACGTATGAATCAGAACCCGGAAAAACTGAAAACTTTCTGCTAGCTGACAGTGGACCGGGCGCAGACAGAATCCTAATATTTGGTCGTCAACGAAATTTGGAAATATCATTAAGCTGCGATGATTTTTTTATGGACGGGACATTTAAAATTGCGCCAAATTTATTCAAACAAATTTATGTTGTTTTAACAAAAAAATTTGAAGGCGTTCACCCTTTATTTTATGCACTGTTGCCTAATAAATGTAGAGAAACATACGACAAATTATTTGTTATGATTAAAGTATTACTGCCAAACCTCGATCCAAAGTCTATAACTTGTGACTATGAAATGGCTGCTTTTAAAAGTGTTTCAGAAAAATTTCCTTCTGCCGAAATTCTAGGTTGTTTTTTTCATTTGGTGAAAAATATGAAAAAAAAGTTATGCGAATTAGGCCTAACAAATCGCTATAACAATGAGCCAAACTTTTCGTTGTACGCAAAAATGGTTACAGCTTTGGCGTTTGTTCCAATTGACGACATAGATAATGCTTTGTTTTCATTATCTGAAAACTTACCCGATGACGTGCAACCAATTTTAGACTGGTTTGAAGACAACTACGTCGGAAGAATGAATAGAAGAGGTAATGGACGAAGACAGCCTTTGTTTCCTCACGAAATGTGGAATGTCTACAATAGAACTTTAAATCAACAGGACAGAACTAATAATCATGCTGAAGCAGCTCATCGTCACCTTCAGACAGAATTAAGTATGGATCATCCTACAATCTGGAAGCTTATAGACGGCTTACGAAAAGTGCAAGCAAATCGCGACTTCTACTATGAACACCTTGTGGCTGGACGCAATCCGCCAGCCAAATTAAAAAAGTACAGGGATGCTGATCAACGTATATTAAAGATTGTTCGGGACTATCATAACAGAGACATTGTTGAATATTTAAGAGGGATAGCGCATAATTACCAAATGAACTTATAAATATAAAGAAATTAAATTTAAAAAAAAAGAGAGAGAGTAGACCATGTGCCATGTAGATATAACAAAAACGACAACAATAATATTTGAAATAATAATAATAATAATAATAGTATTAATATATACATTAATTAATTAATAAATATAATAAATATATATAATTAATTAATTAATATACATTAACTATTTAGCGCCCAGCTATCCATCGTCCACTTTACTCGTGCCCACTTGATCCCGCGCCCAGTCGGCCTCGCCGAGTTAACCGTGCCCATTTGGCGGTGTTCAACTGTCCCATTCCGTAAAAAAAATGTTTCAATTGAAGAAATTAGTACAAAATTCAATTAAATATTTTAAGATGTTAATGAAATGCATTAAAAAAAGTATTGTATTTAGTCACTAGATCAAGTAATCTGATTCTGAGTATTTATATATAGACAAATTAATGATTATATGATTTTCTATGGTAATTTAATATATTGTCAACTACCTGAGAAACAATTTTTATTTTTTCAAAAATGGCTATTTTCATTTAAATTTAAAACAATAAGCTCTAAAAATTGAACAATAATAAATGGCTTTTACTGAAACTAACATGTATCGAAACTATCATATTAATTAATAATATAATTTATTTGAAATGCCTAAGCAATAAATCTCGATTAAAAACTTTGATGATATTAATGACTGTGTTAATGAGTGAATTTTCATTTTATCTTAAATTGATGAATATCAAATATAAAATTAATTAAAATTTAAACATTTAGGTGTTTCTTACCTCCTATTGATTTTAGACCGGAGTCACATAAAGCTGAAGAACAGGCGAAATCAACTAGCAATGTTATTAATAACATAAGCCATAGTACTGTATGTGATGACCGACTGCGTCGGTTTATTGTTGCAAAATGTTGTCGAATCATATTTATAGCAGCAACCACCATTTTCGATCAATTACTATTTGTAATTATCAATAAATTTCAATAATCCTGTAATCAGTGAAATTAAAACTATGGAAATTTATTTAAAAAAAAAAAAAAAAAAATAGAAATTATGTGTTTCTATGCACGCGTTTAGAGACAAGGGGTGATCTTAATTTTGGCCAGGCAGGTACCAACTAAGCACTTAACTTTTTTTAAATGTACCTACCTAACTGTTTCATATTACCGCAGCAGCAAAGATAACTCTAATTTTCAAATTATGTTTTATTCTACGTATAATTTTAATTATATTACGTTATGTATACAAGTTTACGTATAATATAAAATTGTAAAAATGTCTTTTAGAGGATTCTTTTTTGTTAAAAATAATCCAGGTGACATACTGTTGGCTGATTTCATGTGCAAATATCTATGGTTGTATGATCTAAAAATTTAGACTACAAATAACTATAAATTGTGAGATTTTGGAGTTTTTTAAGCTCCGAAAACGACCCACGAATTCTAGGGCTTATGATCCGTGACCTATTAGCTGTAACGCGTGGGGAATTGTTAGACTACCTTCAACAGAACTAATAGATTTTAAACACGCATTGGTTAAATGAACACCAAAGATTTATTTGTAAGAGAATAAGGTGATGTTAACTAAATAATTAATAATAAGAAGTAAACTGAATTATAAAAATATTAAGCAGATTACATTTCACATGGGCACAAAAGTGAAAAAGTAATAATAAGATTGGCTTTTACAAATAGTATAATAATTTGCGTATAACAAATAACAATAATAATAATTTTGGTTGTAATACAATTGATTTCACCATAGGTAAATAATGATGTTTTTTTATTATATAATAATTTTGAACATATAGCTTAGGCATTGAAATAATAATAAGAAGTATGAACATTGTCAAGACATATCTTTTAAGGGAAAATAATAGGACCCACGTTATGCGACGCCTAGGTACGTGCCTCTACAAAAAAGAGGGGTTATCCCGAGTGGGTCCCGTTATTAATTTTTACCTTTTTTATAGCCCTAGTGCGTCCGCCGTCTTATCGACAAATTATAATGAATAGGCCAAGCGCGTCCTCGGTCCACAGCTGCTATAAGTATCTATTTAAGATAAAAGTATTGTACTAAATTTTTTTATAATTATTTACAATACACGGATTAAGTAATGGTCATTACATACCTTTAGTGTATTTTTACTTAATAATAAAGAATGCGAATCATATGCAAAATGTTTTAATATATTAAAAACTGAATGTTTTAAATTAAATTTATGTTGTTCTCCCGAACATATATTTGCAGATTTTTAATTATCTATTCATCTCAACGCATTAAAAGTTTGGCTAACTATAATTATTAAAGGATGTCGTTTCCATTTGGGACAAGCATGGTGGCGTTACATTCAAAATTTGGTGTTGAGTAAAGATTATCGTGACCAAACAGAAATAGGTTTATTTTTGAAAAATATATTTGGTTTACCATTATTAAATCAAGAAGATGTAGAAAACTGTATTATTGAAGATTTTATATCTATAATGCCGAAACATGAAAAACAACGAATTTATGGATTATATTATAGAAAATTATATAGATTCTGAACCAAAATTTCCTATTTCCCTGCAGGCCGAAATGAATAGTAGTTCAACATCACCCAGACATATACATAGACCCATACATTTTTGGAAATATTAAAAAAAAAAATCAACTTGATACTAAAATAGCAATACGAATGGCCACACAAACAACAAAAAAACCAAAGGGAAGTACGTGCAAGAAAATTACTTACATCGAAGACAATATAAACAATTTTAAAATAATAAAATATCAAGATTCAGTTTTGTCAAATAATGGCATTTAAACACCAGCCTATATAAATATATAATAATAACAAACATTTTTTAAATAAATTGTACGCTCACCTTAATTTAACGGTTTAAGCTAAAATAAATTAATAATAATAAAAAAAATAATATTTTTGGGGTGTAAGCCAGTTCACCTCCTCGTGGTGTACCCTGGGTAATTCTAAATGAACTGGGGACGCATTCGGGCTATGTAAACATTATGACCTTTTTTTCTTGGGACGCACTCGGATGATACTTTATTCTGGACGTACTAGAAACATTAAAAAAGGGTCATTTCGGGACACACTCGGGAAACTCCCAAAAAAGAGGACAAAAGGGGGGAAATCATACAATAAACCATACGGAACAGTCTTATGTTGAGATGATGTTTGATGAACACCAGCTAACTGTTAGATACTCGACGTTGGACATTTTGGCCATCCTCGGCCTTCGAGGTGACTTCTAGCCCATCGTAGTGTGATAAACAACGGCGATGAACATGATCATATTATACATGAGGACAATCTACCCAGTGTTGAAACAATATAAGCAGAGTCAAAAATCCATATGGACAATAATATAGGTACGAAATGAAACCAGAAGCAAAACGTGTTTATGCTAGGCCGTCCGTTGCAAAAAAAAAAAAAAACGAGACGAGACAGAGTACCAGCGCTGGTGGCTATTGATTCCAGGTTGATCGGCGTGTGTAGAAGATAAATTGTTATACAATAATGATAATAATGGGATAACATGTTGCACTGTCGCTGTCGTTATGCATCACGACTTCTCGAACGGCAGCAACAAGGGCGATTGTAAACTCTCCCGGGTCTTCTCCAGTACTACCTGACGGAAACGTGTAAATTCTCCCGGGCTTATTCCTGTACTACCTGTCGGAAACATGTAAACTCTCTCGGGTTTAGTAAAAATCATAAAATAAATTTAATATACCTACATTTAAGTTGCGTTTAAAAATAGTTAATCATATATAATAACAATATAAATTTATGTCTTTAGCTGCTATGAGCTATAATATTATAGTCAAAATACAATAAAAAATAAGATCTCAAAAATCTAATATACATTTAAGTTTCTTTTAAAAATAGTCAATAATAATAACAATGATAATATAAGTTACAAATACAAAATATACGTAAAAATGTTAAAATTATTGTTTTTAATAATAAGAACATGCAGATTTTAAAATCATTTAAAACAACTCGGGAGAGTTTACATACTTCCTACAGGTAACTTTTAAGTTAACCCGGGAGAGTTTACATATTTACTTTAGGTAAACATAATTTTGACCCGGGAGAGTTTACACATTTACTGCAGGTAAACATAATGTTAACCCGGGAGAGCTTACAATCAGGAGAATTTGCTATTTTTAAAAATCGGGAGAGTTTACCACCGCCCAGTAACAATCCGTCCACAGCTGTTGTGCATGACTACTGAACTTTGCGTAGAGAGGGGGAAGTAGTATGTACATACATAACGTTGTAGATTACGCAATTAATAGATTGCGCAATAAGTGCGTTAATAATAATAATGATAATAATATTAATTGTATAAGTATTCAAAATAATAATATTAGCTAAAAAATGCTGTGACGTTACAAAATAAGGGGCGATGAGATGTGTTACTCTGGCAATCATTTGTTAAATTATACATTTCAGAACCCTGCAGTATATATTGTGTATTTAATTTTGAACAATTTTTACAACACTTGAAAATATTAAAATTAAAATTTGATTTTATGGCGATAAAGATACCCTTGCACTAAAATCCAATACTTTTAACAAATGTAAAATTAAACGTTGTGGTATACGTCCTTGAAATTGACTCACAATCATATTTATGAACTCCAAACGGTTATCAAATGTTTATAAGATAATCCACCTGCTTTGTCCGATCGTCTTCAAAACAACTCCAGTTATTAGTAAATAGTTAGCAAATAAAAACTGCATCATTGGAGAATTGTTTTAGATTTTCTTCTGTCCATACCCCTGTTAGTTCTGAATACGATTAACTTAAATTCTTCCATCAAACACCAAACAAAATTTGGATCCCACTTTCAGGTAAATATGAAGACGACCCTTGAAGTGGTTCCCAAAAATTTAAAATACAATTTATTTAACATATCACACGTCTTTTGACGTCATTGGCACTTTTCAACTAAGTGTAATCTAGCGCTGGATATACTATTATGTTTATATATTTATTAATTTTAGTCTCATCGTACATAATCTACTACAATAATCGATAATCTGATAGTAATAATGATGTCACTTTAGAAGACTGTTCTGTAACATATTTCGCAGGATATTTGGGCTATAAATGTATGAAAAAATTTAATTGTAACCAATGTCAACTTGAACTATTTGTTGATAAAAACTTAAATGATAAAAAGCAGTTGCATCTTCTTAATAAAAATTATACTTCAATTGATAATGAAAGTGGACTTAAAGCACAATCAAATAGTTAAAATAATGTAGTAAATAAAATTTTAAATATTTTTGAAAACAATTATAAAAACTATTTGCATAAAAATAAAATAAAATTTCAACTGAGCGCTTAAAAAATAATAATACAATTAAAAAATGGCTTGATGAATCATTGACAAACTGCATAGATCATAAAATGTACATAATTGAACAACTTTTAATTTGTAAAATATTTAATAAAACAAAATTATTTTCAACTGCCTCAAAATTAGCAAAATTTTCTAAATTAAAAATATTAAACCATATTTAAATAAATTAAATACATTTTTTCTTGTTCTGATCTTGTACCTATTTGCATAAAATAATATAGAAGCAGTCTTAACGTCCTTTTTAGGACAATTCACATCAACTACATTAAATAGTTCTTTTCAGGACTAAGGATCAATTACATTAAACTGTCTTTTTTAGGACAATTCACATCAACTACATTAAACAGTTCTTTTCAGGACTAAGCGTTGATTTTTATATATTAAACAGTTCTTTTCAGGACTAAGCGTTGATTTTTATATATTAAACAGTTCTTTTCAGGACTTAGCATTAAATTTTTAAATAGTCGTTTTTAAGACTATTTGTTTCAATTTTATTAAACGGTTCTCTTCAGAACCAACAAACATCACAATTTACTATTATTCTAATAATTATGCTTCAATATAAATGTATAAATGTATTTTACCCTTATTTTGTGTTTTTTTAATAATACAAAAATTTTTTTTATTCTTTAAACCTAGTATTTTATTTCTAATCCAGTTTAGCAATCTTGGTATATCTTCACTCAGAATCGTTTTTCATCATATTAGGTATATAGACTTATAGTTGGTTTCTAAACTTAACACATTCAGTATGCACTTATAATAACAAAACACAACTTACTATTATTTTATTTATAAATTATATTAATAATTTAATTATGTATATTATTTATGTTGTTGTTGAGTTTTTATTCATTTTAAAATTTGAACACAAAAATACAAAACAATGTATTTTATAAAGTATGTAAATACAATAAAATTAAAAATTACATATGGTTAAAGATTTGCTTTATTTTTAAAACTTCGTAAATCTAGTATAGTACGAGTATGTAATGTTTCCGCCCAAAGCAGATTTTACTGAATCGTAACATTCCAAACATCCAAACAAAATTGATCTTTCGTAATGAAATTTTAATTAATTATTGCTTTCTGTAGTAGAATTCGACATAAAAATTAACAATTTTGTGAATATACTATTTAGCGATAGTGGGAATCATAGCGCAATGCTCTGAAAATAATAAATGTAGGTTTATCCATGATAAAGTCATTAATAGGCTTATAGCTTTTTCTGTCACTACTCACTACCTCAAACCGGTCTAAGAAAATGTTATTCGCCGTCAGTAGTAATAATATAAAATTAATTCATACAACGCTACCTATCGGCAGCTATCATAATTAAAATTGTAGTCGCCGAAAATCCCTGTAGTATGGTCTATCTGTCTATTTTATAATCAATGCTATTACGATTGAGAACGTTCAGTTTTTATTTTTCTGCGCAACGTTGCCAAACTTTGCCATGTAAAAGTCGGCCTATATAAATATATATAACTCTTAGCAGTGCTCACACACTGTCTATGGGACATTCGCTATCATAATCAGATAATTATGATAGTTATGATACATCATCTGAATAAATACAACGATAACGAGTTGTATATATGATAACGAATAATCGAAATATATACTTTCGTAATACTCAGTAGGTACGTGATTTCCCGTGTTTTGCGTTGTGCCAAATATTTTACGTTAAATATTACGTTATAAAATTAATATTTTACTTAAATAAAATCGAAAAAAACCAAGAAATAAGACTTATTACCTCTGACCATGGTGGAAATTTAATTGTTTTTAACAAACACAAATACCATTTCATTAGACGGATAAAAGACAATATTGAGAAGTGGACATGCCCCAATAACAAATGCACAGTAAGTTTGTTAGTTAAAAAATTTGAATAAACGGTGAAAATCAATTATCTGTTAAAGAAGTTTTAGGTTCTACGATACCTACTTCAAAAATTGAACGTCAAGTGTTAAAGTAAAGCAGAGGAATCAGTTTCGACTAGACCAATCAAAATTATTCGTACGGAACTCATGAAAGGCATTGACACTTCTGTCCTTCAACATAAAGATTTAAAATCTGTTTGAAAAACAATTTACTGCGAAAAAAGAAAAATATATCCTGCTTTACACAAAAATCTAATTGAGACTGTTACTGAACTTCGAAATATGAAGACTAATGATGTTTTTAAATATAGAGATCAACAATTTATTTATGTACAAGATGAAAAGAATTTAATTCGCATTATGACTAAAGATAATATAAATTTTATGGTGAATTGCGCAACTTTTTTGGCTGACGGAACATTTGATTTTACACCAAATCATTTTTTACAAATGTATACTATACACTGTTTTCAAAATAGATGTTATATTCCAATAGTTTTCTTTTTCTTAGAAAATAAATCAAAAACAACTTATATTGACATTTGGAATTATTTAAAGGATTTGTGCCTAATAACTATGTCTAAAGTTTTAGAAATTAATATCTTCATTTAGATTTTGAAATTGGTGCACATGAAGCTGTACGTGAAACATTTCCCGGTGTTACGATATTTGGTTGCCAAACATTTAGCTCAAGCTTGGCGTAAAATAAGATTTATTTACTATTTTAGATTTAAAAAATTTTTGAAAAAAATCGATTTTATTATTTTGGCATAACTCAAAAATAATTAACCGTAAACTCTTGACATTTTTGAAAATTTTAACTCTTTTAAAGCTAGTTATGACCTTTATACATTTTTAGATATATATAATTAATTCTTAAATTATCCTCTAAGTATTAGTGAAAAAATATTAAAATTAGAATTAGTGTTTTTTTTTTTTTGTGTGTGTGTGTGTGTAGCATAACTAATAATAATGCTTCGATTTCAAACTTTGGGGGTGGTTTCCGATGTAAAAGTGAATATCCTTGGTGCATTGTAGAGGTCAAAAGTAAACATTTTCCAACAGTATTCAAAAAAATCGAGAAAAACAAAAAAAAAATGACAGAAAAACGGGAATCTTTACGCAAAACCAGTTTTCGACCAAATGATTTTTTATATGGTTGTAATTCAAAAACTAATCACTGTAAATACTAGAAATATTCGACTTTTTTTGAGTTATTTATAGACCATTGAAATTTTCGATTTTTTTTTTAAGTGTCGATAAAAAAATGTTGGATGACCAAAAAAACTTGAAAATTTAATACAAGATTCCTTATAAGTTGTAATTATTGTAGCTAAAAATAAAAATTTTTTTATAAGCGTTAATAGTTCAAACTTTTACGAAATCTGTCGAAAACGCGAAAATTTGAAGTTGAAAAGTCATTAAAATTTTTGTGTTTATAACTAACGATTAAAAATACAACACTAAGTTATCCATAAGTTTTCCTTCAAGTAGCTATAGAGAAAACTCGAAGCATCATTATAGCAAAAATTTTAATTGCGTTTGAATTTTAAATTTTTACGAAATAGCGTAACGATAACGATTTATCCTCAAACGATTTTAAACATTTGTTATTATTCAAAAAACATAAGTCACAGATACTTGAAAATTTTACCAGTTATTTAGATTGGCATTTTCCTTATATGATTTAATTTTCAAAATATTTTAACTATTTTTTGAGATATTTATAGACAATTGAAATTTTCAATTTTTCTGAAAATTTTTTTTTGAAGTGTTGATAAAATATTTTTGACCCTATTAAAATACTTGAAAATTTAATACAAAGTTCCTCATAAGTTATTATTATAATGATTAAAAAATTATAAGAATACATATGCACGATTTTTTTTTATTAGCATTTGAAGTTCAAATATTGACAAAACTTCGAATTTTTTTTTTGGTGTCTGTCATCACGTTATGGAGCACTAAAAGTGCTTCGATTTTTGACTTCAATACCTCGTTCGATCAGAAAGTGAATCTAGTTTGTACTTTGAGAGGTCAAAACTTGAAAATGTCCAATATTTTACTAAATAATCGGGATAAACAAACTAAAAATTAAGTGAAAAACAGGAAATTTTAGGTACAGTCAGTTTATGACAAAATCGATTTTGATTTTTGATGTAACTTTAAATCAAATGACCATTGATACATGAAATAAAGTTTATATACGTATATTCTATCTACCATGAAATTTTCAAAAAATGTTGACTTTAGTTAAACTATTCATAGGACAGGTATATGCAATTTTCGATCATTATTAATTATTTTTTTTGAATTAATATCGATAAAAATTAATTTTTGGGTAGAAAATCTTGAAAATTGAATACAAGACTCTTAACATATTATTACAATAGCAGTTTAAAATTAAAAGAAATTCATAGTTACTATATTTTTTTATAAGTATTAGAATTTTGAATTTTGACAAAATACGTAAGAATCACAAAAATTCGCTTATTGTTTTAAGCTAGAAATTCATAAAAATTGTCTTTTTAAATCTAAGATTTGTAAATTTAATACAAGATTCCTTACAAATTTGTCAATCTTTATCACAAAAAAAAATGACCACCGGAAATCCAAATTAAATTTTTATTAGCATTTGAATTTCAAATATTGACAAAAATTCATCAAAACCATGAATATTCGCAAATTATTTTGTAGTTCAAAAATTCATAATATTGTTTATATTTATATCTAAGGTTATAAAATTCAACACTAAGTTTTCCATAAGTTTTGCTTCAAATATCTATAGAGAAAATTTGAAGCGTCATTATAGGAAAAATGTTTTGAGCGTTTGAGTTTTAAATTTTTATGAAATCGCGTAATGATAACGATTTATCCTCAAACCCGGTATATGTATATCTATGATAATATAAGGTATTATGAATTATGATAACTACATGCAAAGTTTTTGGAAAAATTAATTAACCATGCCTTATTCAAAATGCGCCCTAATTGAAAAATAATATATTTGTTTCAAAATAGAATATATGACAATATTTAAATATAATATGTCCTAGACTGACAAATCATCTCCGTTCAGAATCGTTTTTCGTATACAATGATACCTATCATTGCATTCAAATCTAACCTAACCTACCCTAGTCAGAGGTCCACCTCACCACTTAATGTACAGTAGAGTGATACCCACTTTCCCACTTTTTATTTTTATAACTTGTTTCTAGATTAATGAAAACAAAATTTTAAAGAATGTTTACAAAGACGAGAATAGTGAATTTGGTAATTGTCTGAAAATGTTTTTCGGACTCCCATTTCTGCAACTTACAGAAGTAGAAGATGGTTTTATACAGATTATGGCGTTATGTCCAAATTAATTATATGGTCATAGATTTGCAGATTATATTTTAAAAACATATGTTGAACCAGATTGTTTATTTCCTCCAGTTTTATGGGCAAAAGAACCATCTCAACATCCTAGGTAAGTTACGATAAATATTGAACATTTCAGAAAATATATTATGCATAATTTTCATTTTTAGGACTACTAATGCTGCCGCAGAAAGTTTTCATCAGAGTTTTAACAGACAGTTTTATTACACATGTCCACCTATATGTATATGCTGTCATACTGACTTTACTCGATACCCAAAATGAAACGTCTTTAAAACTCAATTCCATTCAACACGGTAGTGTTCAAATGGCATCAAAAGCAGGAGAAGAAAAAATTTCAAAAACAGTAAAGTCTTATATTAACTACTGTCAAAAAAAATCTTCTGAAAGATTTATAAAATATTTAACACATCTAGAAAATTTATGTAGGGGAATTAAATTGTAAATTATTTTTATTTCATTTTTTTTAAATTATGACATTTTTAAAATTTATAATTTTTTATTATTTTATTCAATGTTTTATTTCATTTTTATTTTGACTTGAATATAGTTCGGCAACGTTGCACTTAATTTCATTGTTCCATTTCGAGTGATCTCAATCGTACGCTAAAAAAGGTCAAACGTTCTCAATCGTATTACAGCCTTACTTTATTACGCAGTATTCGATCCACTCACTCATGACAGTTGTGTTTTGACTTATTTTTACTTTGGTATAGTGTATGTTTCTACATAGAATCTTATTAATCTGGCCTTCGTCCTTGGAGAAGTGGGGCTTCACTCATGGCTCCATCCATAGCCGCACATAGGGGGGTGCTTGGGGGTGCTTAGCACTCCCAGGTTTAAAATTAGCACCGCATAAACTATTTAAAATATTTATTACATAGTCATATCTTTTGAAATATTACTATATAAATCTGTTTATGTATATCAGGATATTTTGAAAATATCAACAGTTAGTTTATCAGCAGAAATGATGGTTTTAATGAATAATCTACCAGCCAGCTTTATATATGAAGGCATGAAAAATCAATGTTATAAAAGTTCGTTTCCAAATGTCTGTAAGCTATTGGGAATAACAATTACAATTTCTTCGTCAACGTGTGAACGCTCCTTCTCAGCTATGCGTAGATTGAAAAACTGGTTACGCACCAATATGGGCCAAGAAAGATAGAAAGATTTAGCAAGCTATCTACGCTTAGCATTGAGAGAGATCTTACCAATAAAATAGAGGGGGAAATTATAATGCAAACATTTGCAATATCAAATAGAAAAATAATTAATGATTACATGTAATTATAACTTTTAATATAATTACAAAATATATATTTTTATTTTTAATAAAATTTATAATTTTTGCAATGCAATTATTATAGTATTAGGGTGGTGTAGTGTGGGGCTTCGCTCCCCACGGGTCTGTGTACTATAAATTATTTCAGCACCCCCTAAATTCACACCCTATGTGCGCCTATGGCTCCATCGCCCTCCTCATAATACCACCCACTGAGTATAGTACTAAAATAACTAATAATAAATTTAAAATATTATTATAATAGGTACTACATAGAATTTATCATAATATAGGTATATACTATTGACGTATTGACTATTAAGCATTTGCAAAATGATTATAATTATTGGACCATTAGATCCGATTCTTTAAGATATCAGTGATTACGTAACTATAATTTATCATCATCACAATCTAAAAAAATCAATGTTATCAAATAATAAGTTAAATGATAGCTACTTACCAATAAAAATTAGTTACGTTACCTCTTATCACATTAAGAAAATTATGTTTCTATGAGAAATACTCAAACAGCGTTTATCCATATTAAAAAAAAAAAGGAAACCATTAAAATAATTCAACCCTCAAAATTATAGGATATTATAATTTAAATTTTCCCAATAAAACATATCGAAGTGTAAAATGAACTGTTTTTCTTCACAGTAGGTACTTTATTATATCTTCAAAGAAAGAAGAAATTTAAATTCGGGACATAAACTTCTAAATATTAGACCAATTCATTAGTGAAGTTAGAATCAATTAATAAAAATTTTTAAATATTCGGTGTTGGAAATGTATTAATTGCATATAATTAATACATTTACGACGTCTCAGTTGTATCCTTAGCATTTGTTCTAAACACTGATATGATGATAACATAAATTAATCCTTAAACACGCACAACTTATTACTAAAAATCAAAAGATATGAAAATAAATATTGGTATAAAATTGGTTAAACAGGTTTACAGAATGTTCTACTACGGAGAGGTAACCTTATATTGAACTACCGTCAAAGCATTCAAAAAGTTTATTGTAAGTAGGTAGTAGAAGTAGGTACCTAGGAGTATGAAAATAGCTACTCTTGTAAACAAATATTTTTCAAGCACGGTATTGTGTAAGCCAAATTAAGCAGTAGATAGTTGCCAGGTTAAGTAGGTACTGGATTATTCGAATAGTCTACTTACTATGGGTATAATTAATTAAGAATACAAAATCGAACACTACCTATACCTATTAATATTATAATATGATAGATAGGTAGGATATTAAAAAACAGTATATATCTAGCGGAATAGAGTACATATCTTCGTACATAAGTATTTTTTAAATGCATATACATTATAATATGGTTTTAATATTATTAAAAATATCATTAAATTTGGATACGATAGATACATTCTATTCTATATAATAAATTATAAAATGATATAATATTAACTTCAACTAATTTATTTTAACTCACTAAATTGAATTAATTTAATTCATCAAGTTGCTCTGCAGCCTTGGGAAACTATTATCTATTTGGCGGTGCCACAATATATACACATATTGTCATTTAATATTAATAATTTCGTATTATATGATATCCTTCCTCCTCTTTCTACGTCAATCATTTTTATTTTTGAATTATGCAGTATGTGAGGGCAACATAACTGGGTACAATAAAAATTCCAAGCCTGTGAATTGGATATCTTTTATAAGCCACCAGCAAATTCGGAATTATTTTTAAATATCTGAATTGGTTAAATTAAAGCGTTTAATACTTATTAACTTGTAATGTAATTTAAATCTTTAAATATAATTCCTATTTCAATAATTTGATATTTCCCAACTAGGTATCATTGCTTGATATGAATACCATAATAATTATTACCTATACGTAATATCATTGATTTCCTAATGTAATAAACTATAAAAAAAATATTATGGTATAATAATATAATACAGAGTACAATTTATTGTATAACAACTGCGAAAGTGTATGCTGGCCTTCGTATTATTATTATTGTTAAATTGTTTACTTTTAATTTGACATTTTATATTTAAAAATGACAATAATGTGTTTCAGACAAAATTATTAACGAGTTAATTAAAAGACTTTTTTATAACTCTAGTTCGTATTTTGTATGCCATTGATTATTTACCTACTTCTAAAATATATCAGGTTTCTGAGCTATGATGACCTTAAACCTTTAACACAAAATAATAAATTGGATACAGAACTACAAAAGTCAAAACTTAAAATAATACCAGATCCCATATATTATATATATATATATATATATATATATATATATGTTAACAATAAATAAAATAGTTAACAATAAAAATATACCTATAATTTCAATTAGTGCATAGTAGGGGTCAGGGGTCGATAAATGTGGGCTGGGAAGGAAAATGTTTGTGTAAATAGGCTACTCTAATTGTGTAATCCTAACTACGTACCTGCGCAAGTGGTTTAGTTTTACTGGTAACTGGTAAAAAAAAAAACCAAAGGAAAAAATATCCATAAAAAAAGACCTGTTAGAAATAATACCTAAAAACCCAAAAAAAATTGTGATATATGTTTTATAACCCATAAAAAATATTGTTGCTAATATAAAATAATATATAAAATATTCTTATAATGTATTTTTTAGGTACGTTTTTATTGAATATGATATATAAATATACATAGGTATATATGTTTTTATAAGATATTAAACCATACGCTAAATAAACAAATTATATTACATTACATTAGGTATATTTATAACTATTACTTAATTCGTCAGTTATGCAACATGCAATTATTTCTTAAATATTTTTTCATTTGATTATCATTTTCGTCTATTTTATTTTTGCGTTTCATCCTTTAATATTTTACTGGATTAAGTTTTACTGTTTTATCCGTTAAACTATTTTATTACTTTAGAAAACTCCGTGTAATTTCAGACAGTGTTGTATAAAACTCAAGTAAATTTATTTTAATACTTATAAGTACTTAAATCTACTAAAAACAGTCCAAATATATTGGAATAAATAGTTTAAAATTTAAATAATTTAAATGATACATTTCTAGTCAGTGCCATAAACGCCTGACATTATTGGTCAATATTTTGTGTAAATTATATTTAAACTTATTAATGATTTGAATTACTTTATTTTGTCACTAAAAATGGTATTCATTATACATTTTCAATACTATAACACTATAAACTTCAAAATGTCTTTCGACTAAGGCACTTGACGTACTAAATCGCTAAATCGTAAATCAATAACCAGCCTTAAGTTGAATTGTTCGTAAGCCCATCAAGTAAAAACCAATTAGTATTTAAATGTATCTGCACAGTATATGTGACAATTATATCATATTTATTACCTATGTCAATTTATGCTTACCTACTATATAATAGGACGCAATCAGAATACAGAAAAGGTAGGAAAAAAATCGTTTACCTGCGTCCGGGACGCAATCGACGAATTCCGCTTGAGCAGATACTTAAAAAAAAATATGTATAGGTATATATCTTACAATACTGATCCGAGCAGGCAGTAGTACAATGCAACGTCATTAGGTATCTATAGTAAATGGAACATATTTAACAAATTACTCGTATTATACATTGTTCTTTTATATATTAACTGAATATCTTTTATGTTTGATGGAAATTGAAACGTATATTTATGTTATAACTTTAGGATATATCATATATGACAAGACGTATTCAACAACACGGAATGTTTATAACTAAATATAACGGAAGTACCAATAGTCCTTCCCAAATCCAAGCAGGTAACCATATTATACTGTATTTCAGATGTATAATATAAGAATAATTAGTATACACACTGCAACTACAATTATTGCAGAAAATAAAAGATTATATACATTTGTAACGAACACTGGTTAAGACGATCATAAGTTATAACAAAATTGAGAACGAAACTATGTATAATTTTTTAAGTATTAAATTAAAGTATTTGTTGATGGTCCATATTCCATTCATTATCATTACTTAAGCTATTCATCCTTATAGTAGGTACTAAAAAATGAAATATAAAACAATTCCATTCATATAAATATTTTATAAGTACAACTAGAACAGAAGATATCTATCTTCAATCGTGCTAACTGTTTCGTTAACAAGATAAATTATGATTAATTTATTTTGAATACATTTAAACTTTACTGTCAGCGTACGTCTTACGAGTATTAATCGATCAATTTTATGTCTGTATTTCAAGAATAAATCAACTAAGTCCTCAATGGCTATGTAGTTTAAATTCTAAATACTGCAGGATGTTATATGGGTACGCTGAACACATATACAATATAGGTTATGAAAATGATTTAGATTACTACTAAAATAATTGATATTGAAAATATATGTTTAATATTCACCTGATAGTTTTGCGCTACTCCACGAGCAAAGGAAGGATTCGTTTCTAATGGCTAGAACGTACTGAACTATGAGTTATGAACGTTTAAATGAACAATATAGTGACCCACCGTATTTTAAATGAAAATTGATTCTGGTGGTGGCACAATATAAACTGGTCGTCATTAAATTAAACGTAAATTCTGTCCCGTCACCCTACTTGACTAGTAATATACTTTTATTCTGACAATAAAATATGACATATATTGGTGAAAACCGCAGATGTCGACTAAAACAGTAGTTGTAAATTACAATTTGTATTTGGTGTATACTAGAAATAGGTTAGATCGTCGCTAGTCAATTCTTCTGGAAATTCCACCATTGACTAAATATTTCTCCACTCAATATTTTGCAGATGCAGACAATTGTTTGATACCAATAATTTTTTTTTTAAAATACATTTGAAACTCTGGTTTATTAAAATTCCATTTTGTCCCGTATTTTTTTCTATTTTTTTTTTAACTACAGATAAAGTTTTGATTAATGTATCGTGTTGTGTTTTGAGTCTAATGCATTATTAATGATCTCTACTGCTATAAAACCGCAATTGGAATGGAATGAATGAATGCTGAATTTATTTCCATTGAATTATCTTAAATGAAATGTTTAACTTCTTTAATAGAAATAGCATCATTTGAATATAATAACTGTATTACTCTTTTTATTTCTACATAATGTTCACAGCAGTAGGAAGCGGTTTTTATCGGGTTATCATGGATTGATAAGGTAAATAAATACCTAGAGCTTTTTCTTTAAAAAGTTCACTGCCACGAGTACCATTTTTGGTACTCACGTGGTATGCATCCTATAGCTAAAATACTAAAATACTACAAAATGTAAAAATCAAAAAAAAAATCTCTATTGTATTTTTTTTTTTTTGACTAATGCAACGTAAAAAAACAATCTAAACACAGAGGCTTAGAACAACTGATACACATAGTTTGCACTTTTCGAGTGACTTTTTGTGAATGCTGTCTGGCACTTTGCATCACCATCTCATTCGTAACATCTTTCTCTCTTGCATGTAACTAGCTTATGGTTTTCTCCTTATTTGGGATATTTGAGATTTTTGTAGTAGTGATTTTAGAATTTGCATACTATTTGCACAGTATCGTAAGGCTGCGCTGCGGACCCATTATTAGTAAGTTGTGAACAGTAATGCTGTAGTCGCTAGCGTTTGGCCGACGGCGCGATATTCTAATATTAACTAATTAGTAATAAGCGTTTATCAAAGATTTTGGCTTCGAGTATAAATAACTCAATGGCCCGACGTCTCATACGCTCTCACTCACAAACACACACACACACACACGTGCTAATAATGGTGTGAATTATTTAATTATTAATTTCCAATTGACATTTGACAGTCGAATGTATTGTGATCGTGACACGTTCTGTTATGTTTCTTCTATTACACCATAATGTCGAGAAAAAATGTTCTTTTTTTAATCGTAATAATATGCGAAAAAATTCCAAAACCAGATTTCACATCTTTCCTTTGGATATTAATTTATTGGTAAATTCATTATTCCGCATTAGACTATTCCGCATATACCTTTTCATTCACACGATTCCTATGCATAGGTGCAAATTGAAGTGGGCTTGGTAGGCTTACCCCCCCCCCCCCCCAAAAAAAAAAAAAAAATCTAAGACATACAATTTTAATATAAATATCAATATTAGTTTCTTCAAAATACTGATCATAAATAATATACCTTTGGAACATATATTACAAATTATTATTATAAATATAAATGTAAGGCTGGGTAAGGAGAAAAAAAGCTATTTTTTAAACTTGTAAAAGTGTTACAAGTTAACTAGAACATTAAAGTAAGTTAAAAATCAGTTTAATACTTTTTTTTATTCATAAAATTAAAAATTATACGTTTTTTAAAGCTTACAAATGTAATGGTAATTTAATATAGAGTTCTTACAGTTTTAAATGAATTTCTGTGAGTACTTAGTATACATTCAATTTTAATACTTGAATTAATTATGAAATGCAACAAAAAAATTATTTCTAATCATTTGTTTACCTAACAATCCTCACCTATACTAAATTATAGTTATGAAAAAAAATGTATATATATAATTACCTCTAAAATAATAATGTGCTATGTGTGTAACTTAAAATTTAAACTAACTTTAATTTTTTAGTTCGGTTAATGCCCAGCCTTAGTTATAATTATTAAGGCTGTAGAATTAATAATAGTTTTTACTGATGTAAGGTCCGAAAAAGAAAATCAATTCAGTGTATCACTAAAAGACATTTTATGCGTCGTATAAAAGAAGATGTATCCAAACAGATTTTCTTGGTCAACCAAAACTTGAATGAAGAAATAATCAGTCCATAACAACCACTAAAAGATGATGATACACCAAGTCAATGTGAAACAGTTATATTTCCAGTTGAAAATTATACATCTACTGCTTCAACCAATGATGGTTTGCTTCAATATACTCATAAGGAAGTCAGTAGTAATAAAAACACAAACTATGATAATCCTATTTTTTTAACAGATCATGATAAAAGCCATTATTTAAGTGAAAAGTTACGTAATTTTTTAATTAAATACCATGTTTTACAAAACTGCGTTGATGAACTGTTAATTCTGATATCTATTGGTATAAAAGTACCAAAAACAGCTAAAACGTTTCTACTAACTCCTAAAGTAAACAGTCACAAAGTTAGTATTGTTCACCCTGGCACATATAATATACATTTAGGTGTAGAGTTTATGCTTACTAAAATCTTAGCTCCTCATATTTTTTACATTGAAAATAAGATCCTTATATAATTAAATGTTAATATTGATGGTTTACCATTAACATACAGTTCAAAGTCCAGATTTGGCCAATACTTATATCTTTTGCAAATGTACCAATATTATTAAAAACTGTAGTAAACTTTAGTCTCGGTGTTGTTAAAAAGTTGATTATTTTTTGAACCAAAGGTAAAAAGACTGTTTGACTAATAAATCCTGATGAAGTATCACAAGAATTAGTTAATATCAAATCTTTTTTACCATCAGAGTTTAATCGTTTACCTAGAACATTAGAAGAAGTTGAATATTGTAAGACCACAGAATTTAGAACTTTTTTGCTGTATACTGACCCAATAGTAAATTTGCATCCTTATTTCCTCTGAAACTTGTTTCACTCATAATTACTTAGCTAAAGATTTGTAAGTGAATATTCATCTAATTATGGTGAAGAATATGTTGGTTATAATGTGCATGTTAATTCGTGTCTTTGATTTTGTTTTGACACATGGTGCTTTAGATTTATTTAGTGATTTTAAATTTGAAAATGATTTACAATTTATTAAACAAAGTTCTAAAAAGTTCTAAAAATGCACTTGGAGATATTTATAATCGCATAATCAAACACTTAAATGCTCAAACTAATATTATTTCACAGAATTTCCCTATCCTTGAAAATGAATTGCCCTATGATGATATGGAAAATAATTCAATAAGTAACTGAAACATTATATGAGAGAATTATTTTAAAACAATTTATTGTGAGCTCTAAAAAAGTTAAAGATTCATATTTTATACTTGAAAATAATGATTTAGTCAAAGTCAATAAAATAATTAATTTTTTGTGTAATATTTTCTGTTAATGGAAATTAATGTGAATGTTAATTTTCTGTATACCTGAGGCTCAAATTTTAATTATTTTAAATATATTAAAATATTAATGTTTTACGGTCCCAATTGATGAAAATAAATATATATCAATTGCATTGCTTCATACTGATTTATTTTAAACTTGTATTATTTACATGATTAATTATTAGAATAAATATTATACTTTTTATACTTGTAATTTATTTATATATGTATGATGTATCTACCAAGGTATCTAACTATATATTTTTAATTTGTATAATAGGCAAATATTATTATGTTAGGTATTGTTTTTTTTTTTTTTTTTAGTTGATTTATTTAATTATTTGTGAAATATCAAAATTGTATGTATAATAAAACTAACTAACTAATAGTTTTTTATATTATTAAAGAATTATATGACCTAAAAATAAACATTCCTTTTTAAGAAATTCGCATTTATCTGATTCTATTTTTAAATTATGAATACGTAATTGTTCGAATACATCGATTAATTTTTGATTGTGATCATTCAAATTTTTTTCATATATAATTATATCATATAAATATACGAGACATTTTATACCTATTAAACCTGCCATTACATTAGCCATAGCCTTAGCAAATGTACTTGGTGCGGACACGAGTCCCATACTTATACGTTTATAATGATAGTGTCCTTGACTTGTCGAAAAAGCTGTAAGTTCCCTAGAAACTTTAGCTAACGAAATTTGGTGGTACCCACTCTTTAAATCAACTATGGAAAAGAGTTGGCACGGTCCTAATTGATCTAATGTTTCCGTAATATTTGGTAAAGGGTGAAATTCATTTATAGTTACATCATTGAGTGCTCTAAAATCTATAACTATTCTAAATTTTTCTTTTCCTGGCGCATCAGCTTTTTTCTTTACTAATAATAGTGGTGCATTAAATAGATTCATAGATTTTTCTATAATATCATCCCGTTCCATTTGTTCTATTTGTTCTTGAATTATTTTTTGTTGTGAAAAGGGGATACGATACGGTCGTTTGTGAATAGGTGGAGTGTCTTAGGTATTTTAATTACGTGTTCCGCTGCTGTTGTTATTGTTAAATAATCATTTTCTAAATGAAATATGTCGGCATATTGTTCACAAACTTGTATTATCGATTCACGTTCTTCCGAATTTAAATGTTCGCTCCTAATCAAACTCCTTATTTCATTTACGCGTTCATTATTATTTTGTATATTATTTATTTCATTAATGTCAGTGTCAATGTCGCATTCGTATGATATTCTATTAACTTGACCTACTTTTATAACCTGTTTCGCCTCCGATATATTTAACACACTTATTATAATTTTCCCGTCCTTGACTGTATTATGTATATTAGCACAATATACTTCTGCTGATAACTGTTGCTTATTTATTAAAATATTTTTATTATTCATGTTTTTATCTGCAATGACAATCGATACTATTGTTTCCGTTCTAGGTTCTAAACTAAAACATATTTTATCATAATTTATTTTATTATTATTCTTTAGTGTTAAAATATTATTTGCAATATCTATAACAGCATTATTGTCTACCTACTAAAAATGTATATCCTAAAATGCCATCGCCTTCAACCGGAAATTGCTTATTCACTACTTGAAATTCTGTTATAAATTCTTTTTTATCAATTATTAATTTTATTTTAGTTTTTCCTATAGTCGGTACTATTTTTTCATTTATCCCTTTTAAACAGTGGCGGCGTAGCCAGGGGGAGGGCTGAGGGGGCTGCAGCCCCCCCCCCCCCGAAATGTTAATACAATTTAAAAATTATTTCAATGGTCTACAATATTCAATCAAAAAATCTTAAATTGTATTTTACTAATTTTAAATTGTCATATTTATTTTGTTAGTTTTCTATAGCTTCGGCCGTGTTAATAGGTATTTAATGCACCGCTGTGTAAAATATTGATCAGCCCCCCCCCCCCACGAAAAAATTCTGGCTACGCCGCTGCTTTTAAATGTATTTTTTGATTTTCATCTATTACCGTTTTGCCTATTAATTAATTTATTTTAACAATATTTAAATCGCTACCAGTGTCTAATAATAACTTAATTGTTTTTGTACTAAAATTAGGTGATTCTATTGTTAATTAATTTTTATATATTACGGTTGTTATATGTAAACATTGTTTAATGGCGATTCTGCGTCTATTATCTCCTGCACCAATCTGACGCCCTGAGTTGGCACCATCGAGTTTTTTGAAACATTAGTTATTCCTTTCGTTACGTAATTTAGTATAACAGTTTAGAATTTCATGTCCCACTTTATGTTTATTGCAATAGCTACAATGTAGTTGTCCATTATTATTATTATTTGTACGCGTATTATTATTTGCATTTTGTTGCCTATTATTGGTACTGAACTGTCTATCATTGTTTTGCCTTGGTAATCTACAATCTCTTGCCAAATGGCCATTCTTTCCACAATTATAACACACATTATTATTAATATTATTAGTTGTCATATTCTGATTATTATTATTAACAAAATTTTGTCGTCCATACCCGTTATATCCGCCACGATTAAAACTTCGATTAAAATTATTATAACCGTAACTACGTCTGAAATTATTATTATTATTGTTATATCCGTTATTCTGACCACCATAGTTATTGTTACCGCGATTAAAATTTTGACTATTATTATTTTGTTTGAAATTATTTCCTGATGTATTACTATTTCCGTTTAAATTTTGTTTTTCTAAATCTTTTTGTAATTTTTCCATTTGTAAGTTAGCATTATGTTCCATTTCCTCATCTTTTGCGAATTGCATAGCAGTTTCTAACGTTTTTGGATCCCTAGCTTTTAGTGCTAAATTTAGATGTTTCGGTAAACCGTTTACAAAAATTATTAATGCTTGATTTTTAAGTTGTTTTTTATATACTTTACTTTCCTCTTCTGTCATATCTTTCGAACCTTCCTTACATAATTTATAAAATAATTCCTCAACTCGTCCTGCGAAACCCGCATTATATACAGCAAAAGAGATATTCAAATCTATCATGACAAAATAAATGTGTGACATAATCTTGAGAGAAACCAAAAGAAAAGGACAACAAGTTACAGAAGATTACAACAAAAAACTAACGGACGAATTTCCAGGAACTAATCGACCACCAACAAAAACATTCAAACCATTTACTGAAGAAGAATTTGATGCATTCTTAGGAATCCTTCTTGTATCTGGTGTACATCGATCTAATAAAGAACACTTATCAGAAATGTGGAAATTCGACTCTTGGGCGGCCAATACATCAAGTTATTTCTATTCCTAATGATTTGCCAACTCGTGATGCTTCTGGACGTATTCAAATAGTTGGAAGCTGCCAGGTATGCCGAGAATTGAATCATAAACAACGGAAAACTCGAAAAGCTTGTTCTACTTGCTCAAAGCCAGTCTGCGATGAACACTCAATAAACAAAGTAATTTGCGAAAAATGTAATCAATAGGCAAAATTTATGTAATAATATCTAATAGTTATGTAAATATTTTTATTCTGTTTGTTAGTAAAGCAAAAAGTTAAAGTTAAATAAAATAAAAAATTATAATCAAACAAGATGAAACTTTTTATTTCTGTAAATTAAATCTTAATTTGTATAAAATATATAGAGGTACCTACTACGTCCTTAAAACGTATAAAAAGTAAGAAATTTTTTTAAATTAAATAATTAAACATTTTTCAGTCAAAAAATATAATTTCGTAAACTGTATAAACTATTGAAAAATGTCACGGAATTACAAAACTTGCATACTAAAAATTTAAGAGAAAAATAAATTTAAAAACTAAAAAGTTACCCGGGTACCTTTCCAGTCACATAAAGGTTAACGATATTTGTATTTGTTTGGACTACTGCAGTCCCCTTGTTGTTGTCTACTTGAACACCTACGTCTCTAGTTTCGTCGTCAGATGTTACTAATATGTTTCCTGTCAAAATATCTTGTATTTACCCTGAATTTTTATTCATCAATATATTTTTTATTCATTTAAACTTTGAAAAATAATTTTATTTATTTCATATAAAAATAACATTTATTCTTCCCTCAATAACTTTCTAATATTTATTCTTATTTATTTATTCAACTATATATTTAATATATTTTATTTTCTAAATACCTTTATTCTCAACTTCGATTTCTATACTCAATATTACTTTTATTATTTATTCGATTCCGTAACACATATATTATATTATAAAAATTGTGTTCCGCGATGTTTTCGTTTTATATTACGTATTTATTTTATATCAGTTTTTTTATAAACTGCACTCACACTAACGCATGAATTATATCATTACTACTATTAAATATTACGCCACTACGTTATAATTATTTATCTTTGGTTAATTACTCCAAATAAAATAATTAATTTAATATATCGCAAAAATACTTATAAACTTATTTATTATTATTTTATTAAGTCTTACCTAAATAATAATTCTAATTCAAATTTATTTAAACTATTATAACTTATTCTAGACAGTACTATTAATACCTACTACTATATTATTTAATTTAATATAATTTATATTATTATACTATATATATTATACTATTATCCTATTATATATATACCTACTATTATACTATTTAAATCTAATTCGAACCCGGTTCTAAAATTACTTTCTTTCGCTTCAAAATTTTATTTCTTATTATTCTCAAATATTTTCTCTATATTTCAATTATTCCTTTATGATTTATCATTCATCATATATCATTTATTCATAATTTTTCTATAACTTCCTTTTTTACTATATATTCAATATCTATTCTCAATAAACTCAATATAGTAAGTTTAGCTCAAAAATCTTGTCGAAAAAATTTAAAATACAATTATACATGACCCTGATAAGACTAGTAGTGTTATATGGTTCTGAGACGTGGACACTGAGAAAGGTAGAAGAAACAAGGCTTGCGGGGCGATGCCCGTTTCCACCAAAAGTGTACCTTTCCTTTTTCCACCAATATACGTTTCCACCAAATAAAATAAAAAAATAAAAAACGATATAATAATTATTATGGTATAATTGTAAATAGTCAAATATAAAAATGTGAAATAAACGATATAATAGTTATTATAGTATAAATTGTAAATGGTCAAATATAAAAATTTGAAAAAAAAATAGTTATTATGGTATAATTGTGAATGGTCAGATATAAAAATTTGAAAAAAACGATATATAATAATTATTATGGTATAAATTCTAAATGTAATTTAAAAAAAAATAAAAAAATGATATATTATGGAATACGATACCTTAGTCATGTAAATTGTAACTATATAGGTATACAAATATTGTTTTTAATAAATATATTTAGTATAGTGTTTTATAAAACGCAATATGCTACCTTCCAATTACTCCATTTTTGTAGTCCGTTATAATTTGGTCATTTTTCTTTTTACGGTTTCTTGCAGTATGATCTTGTGGATTATTTGATACGTTAGTACTTTTTAATTTGATGTACACGTCTGTCTGGATTTCTGTTATTAGAACGGTTAGCCATTTTATAATTGGAGGACTTTCTTTATAAAAACTTTGAGTGAACCTCGAATGAAATGACTCGCATGCGTTGGTTGTCCGTTGTAGGCTACTTGACATAGCCGCCCAAAGTGTCGGTGAATACATACTATTTTCATCAATGTAATTCTCTAATAAATAATCTGAGTATTTTTCAACTCGTTCGTCGATAGGTCGATTCGACATAAAATCTTCTACAAAGCATTCAGTGACTTCAGTCGGTTGTAAAAAAAGTAAACCAAAAGTATGGCGTATCCAAATGCCAATTTCAGATGTTTGATTCTGGTATTCGGCCGACAATCCGAGCTTTTGCAGTTGACGATACCAAGCCTGCGTTAAATGAAATCGACATCCTATTATTTTTGTATGTGGCCAAATTTCATTAACAGAGTTTAAAATCGCCTTTTCAAAGTCAGTGGTTACACTTTTTGGCGATAAACGTAGATGCATCGACGAACATTTATCAACAATAAATTTGAATGTATTAATATACGTGTTCATATTTTTGTCGGGTAATAAACAAAAAACCAATGGTATATAATGACCATTTTTGATACCATGAATTGTGAAAATTTGCATAAAAAATCTAGCTGCATACCTACCTACTTAAAAGTTCCGTCCATATATAAATCATCTATTTCACATAAAAATCGCATGTTCGATTCACATGTACCTAAAAATTATAATATGTTTTTCTTCATCATTAATTAGCAAAAACGGTTCACCTTGTTTCGTATTTGTATTTATGTTGTTTAATGTTTCATGTACCTCTGCAATATTTTTTGGGTTTGCTGGTAGCACTTTCTTACGAGCGTCGTAAATATTTTTTCTCAATCGCTTTACATCATTATTTGTAAAATCAGACGTACCTTCCATTTCAGATATTTCTTTCAAAATTATTTTTTTAGGTCTAGTACAAGGAACATCAACTGCTTTTCTCCTACAATTCGAATTTATAATTTGTCTTTCAATTTCTGTTGTTGTATACGGTTCGTGGTTGTGTATAATTGATTGATCCGATAATACTTCATTATTATTATCAGTATACACTTTTGCGAAACAACTTTTTTTAATACATCGCCAACGAATATTTTCATTAGATTTGTTAACTGATCCAATAAAAAATTTAAAATTGTTTAGTATTAGTGTTTTGTTTCCACGTTTACTTTCAATCACTTTAGCCTTCACAGAATTATAAATTTTAAAAATTACGTTTTATTTTAACACACACCCAGTTGTAATGTACTATTTAAACTGTGCAACCTTTTCACTTGCTCGTAAAATATTGTCCCGTTAGATATTAATATATTATCATGGTTAATCGACATAAAAGATAAGTACGATAACGGTTTAACATACAATTAAATACGATAAACGTACAATATACATTGATTTTATTGTGTGTATATTTATGTATGTATTTATTATATACATTTTACATAAATCCAAAAAACCCATAAAAAGTATAGGTATTCTACGATTGAAAAAAAAATATCAACCAATTATATATATGAGTATGTACAGTATATACATAGCTAAATACACTAATATATCACTTTTTTCAATCCAGCATTAGTACTTTTAATAAACTTATTACTGTATTAAAGGTTTTAATATAAGCGTAGTATAAAAATTGTTTGGTAAATTAACCAAACAATTAGGTGGATCTCATTTGGTGGAAACGTATATTGGTGGAAAAGGGAAAGATACATTTTTGGTGGAAACGGGTATTGGTGGAAAAGGGAAAGGTCTACTTTTGGTGGAAACGTGTTACGCCCGACTTGCGGCGTTTGAACGAAAAATTCTAAGAAGAATCTATGGACCATGTATCGATTCTAACACTGGAGAATGGAGGATACGCCACAATGATGAACTGAAGAACTTATTTAAAAAACCAGATATTATATCCGAAATTAATAGAAGAAGATTAATGTGGGCTGGATATGCCTGGAGGAAAGAGGGCTCTTTCATTAAGGCGGTTATTAAAGAAAATCCGACTGGGAAAAGACCGTTAGGGAGACCGCGCTTAGGAGGATCGTATCAAAAAGGAAGTTAAATCAGTGGAACCAAATACACAGTGGAGAGAAGCTGCAGAGGATAGGGAAAGATGGCGACAAATTTGTATGCAGGGATGGTCTTGAGGGCCGTAACCCACAAGAAGAAGAAGAAGATTCTCAATAAACTGTGCGCGCACACTTTATATATATATTTTTCAACAAAATCTCTTAATTATTCTCAATATTTATTCATAAAACTAAGGACTTATTTTCTCGCCTTTTCTAAAATCCCAAATTAATTCTCAATTATCAACATATAAGGTCTTACCTCTTGCCATCCAAAAAATCACTATTATTTATTTCAATTACTATATATCATAAGGTCTTACCTCTTGCCTTCTCAAAAAATCACATATTATCAATATCCCAATTACTTTATAATCTAAGGTCTTATTTCTTGCCTTACTAAAAATCTCAATTATTCTCAATTATTTATATATATATATATATCCTTTACTATTCTTCAAAATTATCAATTCACTTATTTTCATATATCAATACTCATTTATTTCTCATTAAATTATTTCTCGTTATAACTTTATCTTTTTATTTTACCTAGGTTTTATTTGTGCCTATTTATTTTATTATATTATTAATCAATAATATTCATTAAACGTATATATATTATCTGAGTTTATCATTTAATTTATATTTATATATAAAAATAATATATTTATGAATTTAATGTTCTAATGGTGGTGTAGGTCCACACACCAAAAGTGTTTTATACGATAGATCCTAAAAAATCTAAAGGAGACGCGACCCTATAAAGCTTACAAAAACGTTCTCTTAAGTACTACACAAAACATTATAACTCACAATACTGTTGTCTTCGTATTTTGGTTCATCTTGACTGAAGCTGATTTTCCTGCGCTATCGACTTGTTGACCTCTACGTAGATTCTTTTTGACCCTCGGAGTTGTTGGAAAGTGATCAGTTCCCCAACGGTGATTCTGTCGAACTCCCTTCGTGAAATTCTTAACTCGAAGTTGTGGAATTTTTTAAAAATTTTTCAAAAATTTATTTTTTTTGCGAAAAATTCTGCTTCTCCTCCTCTTGAATTGTTGATGTTTTTCTTAGGGTTCCGTACTCGACTGCGCCAGATGTAGTGATCACGTCGCCTACAGGTATCAGTAGTCAAGGATGATGTTGGAAGGTGACTCTTGAGTTAATTTAAACAACGTGGATTTCTTCTTAGTTAGATTATTTGATTATTTATTTTGACAAAACATATATATTTATTTATAACATGAAAGCTGAATTTTATTTAACAAGTTAAGTATTCTGAATGACTAGAATAAATTCGGTTTGACTCGAATATTTTCTAAGTTCAGAATATTATTTTATGTGCATTTTTCTAAGTCCAATTTAATAAATCAAAGAACAGACTGGCGTGAAGGTGCTCTGGCTAGTCTGGTGAAGTCGCGTCTGAATACAGGCCGTTTCGGGGTCCCTTATATAGTGCTACCCTTTACTCCCCATAGTCTACTTTCTCTTGTCGCTGTTCTCACGGATGTGGTATAATTATCTAGACTGACGGGAAATGTTACTCGCCCACATACAAGCCAAATGTGCATCCCATGCAGCTGCAGATCTCGATAATTTATATTATTATGAATATTATTATTATGTAAAAATATATATTATGATATTACATTATAACATTGATTCTTGGAACTTTTGTATTGATGTATAACCCCACACCTTGTGTACCCCTATCGATGATCTTTTATAGTCGTATGACCACACGATTTCGTGTTTCCCTAATGTTAATGATTTCCACGAAATGCTGTCTCTCCTACATTTACAAAGTTCGTCGCACCCTACCCTAGCTTGGTTCGGCTGGTACCTAGTTGATCGTGAACTACACAATGCGGGACGCTAGTCCATAGCAATAAAATGAAGTGTGCAGTCCGAAATTTTACAAATAATAGGGCCTGTCCTGAGCTGACAAAGAAATTGTCATTTCTACTTTATTGATAATGTTAAATTTACAACAAATTAACAATTCTCTTAGTTAATATAACAAATACTTTGTTAAATCTAAACGAACCGCGTTCTTAAAAACAATTATTAATAAAGTTAATTCAACAATTACATTTGTTGATACCAACATCAATAATGTTAAAAAAACCATTGACGTTTTTTTAAACTAATTAATTTGTCTATTAATACTATAATTTGATAACTGATACAAATATCAGTGGTGAAACGAACCTAAAATAACCCATAAGCAAACTTATAATTTACACACCCACCCACCGACTTACGGGCTATAGGTATCTATTATATATTTAAGATATTTATTTTTTTTAATAAACATTTACCTCCAAACCTTAAAAAAAAATGGAGAAGCAATCACTTCTCAAAGACTACGTCGTTTCGCCACTGATTTGTATTTTCTACAAAGATTTTTTGTTGTTATTATTATCACTATTATGCTCCTAGGTAAAAATATTTCACTCATAATAATACATTTATTACTGTTTTAGATGTATTCATAATTCATACATTTAAAATGTAAATGGTTCAATTAAAATAAATAAACAAATGGAATATTGTCTTTTCAATTTATTCAAATACTATTATACTTAGGTACCTATATAAACTATTAACAAAATAATATTTAATATAGAGAACATAAATATTAAACATATAACCATTTGTAGGATTCTTCTACCACAATAGTTTAAAAAATATTACATACAGTATTATATAGATCAATATAATAATCAATACAAAACATCTATAAAGTAATGAGTGCGTATTAAAAACAAGAATATAATAATAATTAAATATAAAAATATATACTAACAATACTTATAATTTGAAATTTATTTCATTTATTTAGTTCTGGAATAATTTTAAGTACTTATAATTGGGTGAGATTAGTCAGACTTAATGTGAATATTATAAAAAAATGTTTGTATAAACAACCATACAATATAAGATTCCTCATCACTCAGAGAAATATATTGGGTAGTATTAATAAACTGGTTTAGTTAATTATTAACATACTAACTGTTGTTGAAAATATAAGTATATTTTTAGTATAACAAACTCATTATTTCATTTAATAAAATGTTTGACAACATTAATTAGCTTAGTTTGTTAATATGTATACAATTTTTAACGAACTGTTTTATAAGGATACTACTAATATTATATAATTTAAAAAAATTGTCTTGGTTATTTTAATGAACCCTCTGATTAATTTGATAGGCCTGGGGGCCAATTCTTGAAATCGTGATAAACTTTATCGCATGCGATAAAAATTTTATCGCATGAAAATAAATATTCGGTATTCTTGAATAGTGATAAGATTTTATTGATTAAAATGTATTCGATTATTTTATCTACTGTGATTAAACCAGTGACAAAAATTATCGAACAGTGAACACCACTGTCACCACTATCGACATTCGGCACCATCTTTCTGACCTTCGTTGAATTTTACAATAAAATAATTTATTTTTATAATTTATTAATTTTTAGATAATTCTGATGATTAATTATTCTTAATTATTATAGTTTTAACGCTTCTAACATTCAGTTTTTATTTGTGTGAAGTGTCTAAAATGGCAATGCACATAGGAATTGATGAACTATTCATCATACAAAATCTCTTTTTACAAGAGAACGCTGCTCAAAATAATAGACTACAGAGTAAAAGAGATACAGTCTTAGACCCTTTTCAATTTTCAGATCGGCTTTTTCTAAAAAATTTTAGATTGACTAAACATGTCGCAATTTATTTGATTGATATGTTGTCACCACACATTAAAGTAGGAAATCGTTCGTCGTCACTTGATGTAAAAACCAAAGTAATTAAAACTATATAATAATATACGTTTATAATTAGAAAATATATCTTAGTTAAATTATATTTTGGCAATTGTAAAATTTTTAGCCTATTTTTTATATTTTAGAATATATTTATTTAGAAGAAATCTAAACAATTCACTAAAAAATGGTGCATAATAGTTATTTATTGTTTAATATATACATATTTCTTATTATAACATTTGTAACTTGTGTACGAATTTGAATTATTTTAAATAAAAAACTCATATTATTGGTATATCAAGTTTAAGGAACATATAAGGGTTTATATAATATTTTATGATTTTTTTAGATCATATTGGCATCATAATTTAAGATTTTAAGTACCTAAAATCTACTCATAATTTATAATTAATCTTATTCTATTGAAACATATTATGTTATGTAATTTTTAATTTATAGGTATTAATAGCGTTAAACTTTTTTGCAACGGGTTCTTATCAGTCACCAGTGGGTAACAGTCGTTTCACTGCTGTTTCCCAACCTACCGTTTCTCGTTGCATTGAAGAAGTTGTTCATGCATTAAATTGTGCCGAAATATATAATAGATGGGTTAAATTTCCATCTAATATAAATGAGTTGACCAAAGTTCGCAATGAGTAATAAAAATAATTAATTCTTATTCGTTCTACTTCTTATAGGTACTTTATTGACAATATCAAGGTTGAGAATATAACACAATTTTAAATTAAATTTCCTTATCTATAAAAATATAAAAATTCTTCTTTAAATTATTTCTAAAGAATGAAAAATAATACTTCTTATTACAAATAAAACAAATTAAAAATATATTTATTTTTTAATTCAATTTTAACTCATCTTTACTCAACCATGATAAATATATTAAATAGCACCTAGGTACATGATATTTAGGGATATTTATACTCTCTATATATTATTTTATAGTTTTTACAGGAAAACTGGATTCCCTGGAGTCATAGGGTGCATTGATTGTACACATGTGGCCATTGTACCCCCCTCTAAAAATTTAAACTTAGAAGAAAATCAATATCCCGAGCATATATATGTTAATCGTAAAGGATACCATTCCATGAATGTTCAACTTGTAAATAATCTAGTTACAATTTAAAGTTCATTAATTACAATATTGTATAAATAAAATTGTCATTTTATTTTATTATATGTAATTAAGATTTGCGATTCAAATTTAAAAATATTGAATATAAATGCTTTGTTTCCTGGAAGCACTCATGACACACATGTTTGGAATAATAGTAATGTTTTACCAATTCTTAAACAATTACATGCACACAATTTCAATGATTTTTATTTGTTGGGTAAGTTTAGGTTCATCAATTGATCTTAAGAAATTTGTATCACAGATTATTTACATTAATTTAGGAGATTCGGGATACCCTTTAAGGCAGTGGTTACTTACTCCAATATCTAATCCAAGTACAGAGATTGAAGTACACTATAATAAAATACAAATGTCTGCTAGAAGTATAATTGAGCGTTGTAATGGTGTTTTAAAATCCCGTTTTAGGTTAGTTATTAAGTTATTAGCTTGTGAATATCATATTTTAATAGATATCTTGTACTATAGCCGCATTATATATTTTTTTAGATGCTTGATAAAAGACAGAACATTACACTATAAACCAGAAAAAGCAACAGCTATAATAAATTCTTGTGTCGTTCTGCATAATATGTGTATAACATTTAATGTCCCCGAGTACTTGGAAAACACAGATGATTTTGATTTTGGCATGTATCATGACCAAAATAATATAGAAGCTAATGTGTTAAATGATCGCAACAGAGAGTTAATATTAGGAAGACGTCAAAGGGAGAGAATATGTAGGCTTTTGCAAAATAGAAATATCAGAGAATAACCAAAACACTTCAAAATGTATAGTAATATTATTATTTAAACAATATAATTTCATATTCCTTTTAATACTTTATAATATATTATTATATTATCTACTTATATATTATGAATAAACTTACTCAATAAACATGGACTAGATACATATTGCAAAGTTCAGTAAATTAGTTTTAATATATTTTAACAAATTAAAGTATATGATAAATATTAAAAATAAACACAATTTTTTTTTTAAACTACTTGCTTATATTTTATGAACTGAAATTCAATTGAATTCAGTTTTATTTTTATTCATTACTTTTTACATTAAAGTGTGACATCAATAATGTGTTTATGCTACTTAAAAGAGCATTGTTATTTTCCATAAGCTTTAATTTTTTTGAATAATATTCTGTCTTCATTTCTATTTTTTTAGCAGTGAGATCCGCTATACGGTTTGCCACATCTTGACTTTCTAGTAATCTTTGTGTAGTTGATCTTTCTTTATATTTAAAAAAAATATATTTAATTAGTTATTTAGGTTTATATTATTATTAATGTATTAATAATATTTTTTATACAACAAATAAATAGAGCTTCGTTTAAATTTAAAATGTGAATAATACCATTTTAAATGTCAAATTATTACTAAAAAAAAAATTATTAAGAATTAAATAAATTAAGATTATATATAATCATCATTGAATCAATTACTATTTTTATATTACAAATTATATAATTATTACATAGATTAGGTTAATAATTAGTTAACTAACTTCATTTGAAATAATATTATGTAAATTTTTTAATAGGCTGAACGCTGAAGTCTATTCTACGATTAATTTTATATTTTTTTTAACTAAAATCATACTTAATTTAGGTGCAGTTTTGGATGTATCTAATTCTTTATCAAATTGTTGCATTCCTGTTTCACAATTTGAAGGTACTGAAAATTAATTTATAGATATATATTTGATTATGTTGACTATTTATATTAAATGTTTACATACATTCCTTTTCTTCATTCTCAATATAGACTGGTAAAGTATCAATATGAATGTTTTCCTTATCTAAATATATACTGAGTAGTAGTATAGGTTTTCTCATTGCCCTTATATAGTAGTATATATTAATTTTACCTATTTCTTCTTGAATCAAACTTGAACTACATTGTGCCTTACTATTTTCAATGGATGAAAAATCAAAATTTACTAGTGATTCTAAAGAAGATGTGTGACCACTGACAGCAACTTGGCTTACTAAAGGTAATATATCCATTTGAGCATCGGATAATGTAATATCACACGGTGGTCCACCTCCTGTCCCACGATTAAATTTTTTTATAGTAGCAGCTTTTGTTTTAGCTGTAGCTCTTGTATCCTGCCATGCCTAAAAAAATTTAGTTACTTATCTATTAAATCAACAAAATTTAACTATTTATAAAAATATGTCTACCTTTTTCCATTTATCAAAACTTTTTTCTGCGCCGGGTAATGCATTTAATTCATCAGCAATTAGTTGCCATCTTTCTTTCAAGATTTTATAAGTGAAATTTGACGATAACTTGCCAGCGACGAGTTGTGGATCATTTGATACAAGTTCAATTAAGCGCTTCATTTGCAATTTTGTAGGTCTCGATTTAGTCATTGTATTTGTGCATATAATATTTGCAGAATTAATATAAATATTAAATAATCATATACAATGGTTAAAGAAAAACATTTAGTGACAAATGCTATATACAACGTCGAATATAATTATTTGTTGGTAATGAATAAAAATACTATTTTTAAATATATTGATAAAAATAAAATATAAAAACAAAATTGAACAATGATAAAGATAATGAAGTTTTATAAATAGGAATAACAGATAACCATTGTTACCGAAATGGTTTATGTGATATAAAATATTGAATTCGATAAATGATAAAATTTTATCACAAGACGTTCAAGAATACCAACATTTTTCGAAATCGACAAAATTTAGTCACGGCCGATAAAATCGATAATTTTATCGAATGTGACAAACATGTCGCATAATTCAAGAATTGGCCCCCATGTCTATTGTATTTGTATACAATAATAAACAGACTCCCCTGTTAATACTATAAACTTTTACATTGTTTCAACTAATAACCAATTACTTCTAACAATTTATTAATAGATTGACTAAATAATAATAATTATCTATAAAAATTGAGATAGAATTATTTATATATTTTCTAATTTTGATACTTTGGGTTTTTACATGAATAACTCGATTGTTGATTACTCGATGATCAGACACTGAAGCGGTTTCTTACAACGCCAACTTTTATTGTATACTCTATTCAAAATAACCTTGCCCACTCGATCGACGAAAACTCGTCGAGTTCGCGAATGTCTGTTGCCACAGGCAGCGCTGATGTCGGCTGTGCCGCCGCCGCCGACGTGCTGCAGATGTATACGTAGTGAACTATAATATCGCTCGTCACTATGCCACAAGACAAGTGGTTTACTCGTTCATTCCGTAACACATAAAAATTAAAAACACAGCGCGCTTTCAAATATTTGTTCTGTTTTTTTACACTATTTTGTGAATTATTCACCAACAATGACAAGCAGTTCTGATGAGGTTAATACTGAATATGGCCCATCACCAATTAAAAAGCAGAAAAGTGGAAAAGTGAGTATTATATAATATACAAATTCCGAGCTCATAAAAAACATGTTTTTTGATTGAAATGTGTTTCAAGACATCATTTTTATTAAATATTTTTGTTTCAGGATATTAGTGAAGATTTAAGAATCTGTATTGTGAATATGTACAATAGTATAATAATGGACGAACCTAAAATTTCCATGAGGCAAATTCGTAAACAAATTTCAGAAATATTGTCTATTGGTGAACGTTCAATCCACATAATTATTAAGGCTTACAATGAGACAAAGACGGTGCCAGTCGCAAAAATAACAGGTAAGAAAAAATCATTTCGCGATCTTTTTGACGATTTTTCTAAAAACGCAGTACGTAGGCACGTGCATTCTGGTTTCGCCGTGAAATTCCTACGATTGATAAAATCTACCAAGCCGTATCAGCAGACGACAGTTTGCCAACAGTATCGCGCACAAATTTATTTTATCTCTTAAAAGATTTAAATTTCCGTTACAGTAAGCGAAGTAGGAACAGTGCTATGACTGAAAAGAATGAGATTGTTGTGTGGCGCAGAATGTATTTGGATAGTATTAAAAAATACCGGGAAGAGGGTCGACATATTTATTTTCTCGACGAAACATGGGCGAATGCTGGCGATTGTACATCGAAAACGTGGGTCGACACATCAGTACGGTCTCGCCGGGATGCATTCTTAAAAAGTCTATCGACTGGTGCTGTTAATCCCTCTGGCAAAGGGAAACGACTTATTGTTCTCCATATCGGCTCTGAAGATGGTTTTGTACCCAGTGGTTTGTTGTGTTTTGAATCAAAAAAAATACAAGTGACTACCACGATGAATGGGGACACATTTCGTGAATAGATGGAGGGCAATCTACCTCGCCTAAAACCGAACTCTGTAGTTTTTATGGACAATGCGTCCTACCATTCCGTGAAAATAGACAAAGCCCCAACATCGAATACACGAAGGGAGAAATGGTAGACCGAACTATGGTTATCCCTCAACTTTTGCACATGGTAAAATGATTAAAGCCACTACATACTAAATATGTTATTGACGAGCTTGTTAAAGCCAATAATCATACAGTGTTACGACTCCCGCCATACCACTGCGAGCTTAACCCCATTGAGCTCGCTTGGTCATCGGTGAAGAACCATGTACGGATGAACAACACAACTTACAAACTTACAGATGTAAAAAAATTACTAATAGAGGGCATAAATCGAGTTGACGCACAAATGTGGAAAAATTTTATTAGCCACACGAAAAAAGAAGAGATACAATTTTATGAGATCGATAACATAATAGACGAGATGTTGTCCGCGGAGGAAGATTTGTTGATGACTATTACGGCCTACGGGAGACACATCATCTGAAACGGATTCAGATACTGAATAATGTCCCACATAGCACATGGCTATTTAATGGATATTCAATGAATATAATATCTGGATATCCATAATATCTACTGGATATACATGGATATCTATTTGACATATTCTAGATATCCAAATGGCCACTTTTTTCCAATGCTATGGATATCCATTAAAAATATTATACAATATCCATCATAGTACACTATTAGATATCTACACAGAACAAAATATCTACATTAGATATCAACTAGATATTACATTGTACCTATGACAATATCCACCAATTAGTGGTGTAGTCAGGGGGTCAGGTGTTTCACTCTCCCCACCTATTTAACATTCCACCCCCCCCCCCCCTAATAAATCTTATATTTTATTATATACGAAAACTGTAAAAACTTATAACTTTAATTTTTACTTAACTCCCCTGTATCTTAAAATTCTGGCAACTCCACTTTTTCATCTGTTATCCATATTTTTATACTCTCAATAATAAATAGTAAAACCTCTAAATACCGGACACTCCTGGACACCAACATTTTTTCTGCTATTTGGAGGTGTTTGCTATTCATAACGACCATCAGAGGGCTAATCATATAAAGGAAATATATCGAAATCACTAAAAAAAACATCTGCTATTGGGAGGTTTCACTATATATACCAGTGGCGTGCTCAGCTTTTTTGAAAGGGGGGGGGGATATTCATTTTATTCAAATTATTTTCTATTTGTAAATACATTATACACATACAAGTTTTTTTTCGTGTAGATAATAATCATTAAAAAAAAGTCCAATGGGGGGATGACATCCTGATCCCCCCCGTGAGCACGCCCCTGATATATACTATATGTATAACAATAATAGTTATGTTGGTTTTGCTTCGGTTGAGACTCACGAAAATAAATTTATACCTTAAAATTAAAATGTAAAAATACTTAAAGATAGTAATAAAAAGTAAAACAAATTTATTTTATGCATTTAAACATTTATTATATATTTTTTTAAGTATACACAATGTCATGTGTGTAATCTATAGTACTATATCTATCTCTTATTCATCAATTCATCATCTTCTTTATTTTGGACAAGGCTTCGTTTTTCTGCTGCCTTTAAGCTAAAAAAAAAATATATATATGATTTATGAAATAGAAATAACAAGAGGGAAGTAAGTTAGTCATGGAGAGATCATTTTATTGGTAACAAAAAAGAAATTTAAAAAAAAATATTAATAATAAGATAGGTATATTAAATAGAGCTGCTATTTAATAGACACTAGATTATATAAAACTATTATAACTACTTATTTTAACTTTTAATAATATACATGGTTTATATACTTATGAGTTGACCAACGTGCATATATATTTTATCTTTTTTTAATATACTAATAAATTGTAAGCTTAGGTTTTATTATTAAACATTTAAACTAAAGACAATGATAAATTCCTAACAAATATATTGTTTTGATTTATTACACTGATTTCACAAGAGTTTTCTAAAATACTAGTTTTAAATTTATGAATAAATTATATAAAAACACATTTTGGATAAGTATTTCCATAAAACAAATGAATATAGATTATAAATTCTTAATTTATTAATGTAACTAAATATTTTTTTAGTTTAAATAGTATAATGTTTCATTAATACCTGTTTAAGTTTCTTTGATAAGCATGTCGCAACCAATTTTTGATTGAATTTACGATGTCTATTTCAGTTGAGTTTTGGATTCTTTTCTGCACCACTTCTAAAAATAAAATAATTTTATTAATTAAAATGCCCGAAAATGAAGAACTGAAATTTCCAGTTTACTATTTTTATAAACTTGTTATTAATCAATGTACATACAAGAAATAAATTATATACCTATTATTATTTTAGGAAGTAGCATGGTAGATAAGATTTTTTTTCCTTTTCCACCCATCCAACTGTAACACATAGCTAATTGATCAGAGTATATTTTTTTTAAAATATACTTGGTAGACTCATCTGTTTTTGAACCACCCATTTTGGACAGAGCTGTCAACTATAAGTAAAAAATAATATCATTAATAAAATAACAATTTTCATTTGAACCTAAATTATAAATTTCAAAAACTCAAATCATACCATGTTTGACTTATAAATTTCATCATTTTTTAGTTTTATTTCAACATTTTGTAAATCAATTTCAAATTTAAGAGGAAAATTGTCTAATATATTCGTATCATAAGTATCAATGTTCGTGTTTTGTGGTGCAGGATAATTCAACGAGGAAACTTTTTCATCTAATTTTAATAAATGAAGTTTTATATGTGATAGTTGTCTTAATACTCGGTCTTGAAAATCTAAAACAAGTAATATGTGCAAAATGTATACTTGAATATAAAAATAATTCATGCATTGTATAGTCTAATTAATAATATAGTTAATTTAGCCTTATGAACAATACGCATATTATTATATTGCATGCAATGTCTGCAATAAATTATATTATGTGAAAATGTCAACAATTCATATACATAATATATATACACGCTAGATAGATGACTACAAATATATGATATGATGTATATTGTATAAGAATGCACATTAAACTTTACCATTATTAGTAAGGCGTCGTTCACGGTTTTTTCCTTTTTGGAATAGAGATATATTATCTGTTATGTCGTCAATGTAGCTTGAACTTGGACATGCATTTTCTAAAATATTTCATACATCAAGATTTAATTGTTATATTTATTAAATTAAGTGTAATTAATTTTATGTTTACGTGAGTTAGTTGGATGGTCACTGCTGTAGGATAGTTCATCATAACTTGGACTAGGATGGAAAAGTTCTAAAATATTAAATTAAAATAAATTATATACTATCTATATTTTATTCTCATATATTATATCTTTACTTGAGTTAGCTTTACGGCCACAAGGTTCATCATAATTTGGACTTGAGCGTGAATGTTCTAAAATGTATATATATATATATATATAATGTTATAAATATTTAATTTAATATATCAATTAAATTATTTTATTATTATTGTATCTTTACTTGAGTTAATTGCAGAATGGCCACTGGAATGTTCATCACAACTTGGACTAGGATGGAAAAGTTCTAAAATATTAAATTAAAATAAATTATATACTATCTAGATTTTATTCTTATATATTATGTCTTTACTTGAGTTAGCTTCACGGCCACATAAAGGTTCATCATAATTTGGACTTGAGCGTGAATGTTCTAAAATGTATATATATATAATATTATATATTTAATATTAAATATTTAATTTAATACATCAATTAAATTATTTTATAATTATTGTATCTTTACTTGAGTTAATTGCAGAATGGCCACTGGAAGGTTCATCATAACTTGGACTAGGATGGAAAAGTTCTAAAATATTAAATTAAAATAAATTAAATATTATTTAGATCTTTTTCTCATATTATTGAACTATAAATATGTTATTTTTGAAGCATATATTATATTATAAGAGATCTTTACTTGAATCAGTTTGATAGTCACTTGAAGGTTCAATATTGTAGATTAAGCTTCGGCGGACATTTTCTAAAATGTTAATATTATGTTACCTAGATTTAATTCTTATATTATTAAATTATAAATGTTATAATATCTTTACTTGAGTTAGTTAGATGACCACTGGAAGGTTTGCCATAGATTGGACTTTGAACACGTTCTAAGATATTGAATTTAAATTAAATTATTAAAAATTTATAATTAGTATAAAATTTATTTTTTACTGGAAAGTTTCAAAGAAATATTTACCTTCATAGTCATATGATACTGGTTTATTTGATGATCTATTTTTTTTGTATAACCGTTCAGTTACAGAAGCTAACTTTTTTTGGTCTTTATCTGATGTATTGTTATTTCCACTTGAAGGAGGTTTTGGTACAGCAGGTAGTTTAACTAAAGTAACTTTAGATGAATTATCTTCATCAGTTGACGATGATGAACTTCTTATTCTTTTTTTGTGCCTTAAATTTCTGCTAAGCTTGTCTTGTTCGGCATCTGTTGTTAAATCAGTATAAGTTTCCGCTTTTTTGAGTTTCTTGTATGCAACATCAAAATCATCTGTAAATTATTCGAGAGATTATTTGACATCTAATCAATGTAATCATTATTAGTAGAAATTAAAAAAATGTCAACTATTACCAGAACCTGATAGTATTTGAGCTTCAAATACCGGCCAGTTTTCATCAGGGCTAGCCATTTTTTTAACTGCTTTTATGTATGCGGTGATCGTTTTAAATGTTCCTTGAGTTGGCCAATAACATTTTAATTTTGCGGATTTGTCAAAAAAAAACCAATTTCGAGGGACTATATGGATGCTGCCATCGTCAAATTCAACAACACTCCATATTTTGTTTTCTTCAGACATTGCAGTTTTATGTAGGACAAATTAAGTCTAATAAAAGTATTTACAAAATTAGTATTTTTTTTTTGTGTGTATATTATATTACATGATATATGTTTATTTACAAATATTTAAATTTAGAACAGTATTTACAATAATTTAATATAAAATATAGCATAGTAAGATGCAAATATCAGAAAATTACATCTGCGAACAATCACCATGTAAAATTGGAAACATGGCTAACTTATCACTACCAGCATAAATAGGTAAAGCCAGACACTTGTATTTTATTTCCAATATTGGCCAACTTTGGAAGTTAGATTCTAAATCTTCAACAACCCAACAATCAATTATTGAAGAATTGCATGGTGTTTTATAAATATCTGAATACTTAAAATATTTTTTCCCTAAAACTGTCATACATTTAAGAACTTTATCAAATACAATATTGCTGATAACTATTATACTTTTATCGTGTAACATATAATAGTTATCAGGACTAATAATATGTATACAGAGATTCTTAATTTTAGCTTTTTTATATTGCTTATCGACATCAGAAGTTTCAATAACTGGACCTTCTAAATGTTTTTTTGTGTACTCATTTACTAATGAGGGGTTAACTGGTTTGGTCATATTAATAGATTCCTCGAAGTACCTCCTATGGAGTTGTTGGAGAGGTCTATCAGATTTCCGCAACTGTCGTTTAAGTAATCTAAGTTTATTTTCAAATGGAAAAGCGCTAAATTCATCCAAAGTCCCTAATAATTTGGCATCATTTACAATATGCAACAATCCGTGAACATTATGAGAAACAAATTCTTTTCCATATAAAATTATAAATGTATTAATAAAATGTTGTAACAGTTCTTGGGCATAATCAGAATATTTTTGCAGAAGACTCTTACTACACAAAATTCGCACAGCCACATGGAGTGTCATAAAATGATCTATAACTTGTGAATGTAAAATATCTTTTAGAATAACTGGACAGGTATATAACAAGAACTGTCTTAATTCTGTGGCTTTCCATTTACCAATAAATTCAATATTTTGTGGTTTTCGAGCAAAGTCATTTGTAATAAAATGTTTTATAGATAATAATTTTGAAGTCAACAGCAATATTTTAGCATGAGGTAAACGTACGAATCTACAATGTGGTTTGCCCTCTAGCCACAATTTAATGATTTTCTTAACAACACCGATGCATATTAAATGCATATAATCCAAACATATTCTAGTAATAGGTTGCTTAAAATTTGGAATATGCAGTAAAATTGATTGTCCCTGATGAAAGTCCTCATACTCATGTCGCATGAATGCCTCATCAGTCCTTAAAATATTATTTTTAGTTTCTGGGAAACATATGCGGCCATTTAAAAACTCACCTTCTTGAGTACATTTGGTGCAACTAAAATAACCTGAGTGACCCTTTATTTTGACAAGAAATGATTTTGCTGGAGCATCACAAATAATGCTATGTATATACACTCTATACACTGTGTCATCAAATAAAAATCCATTGTTAACAATATCTATCATCTCATTCACAAAATCTTGAAAAAAAACATTTGAATCGTTTGGTTTAGAAAGACCATGATAAACACCTATTACAAATATATAAGAGCTCCCAACTAAACAGCCCAAAATTGGCCATAACTGACTGTTACTACTATCAGATAATGGCAAGCCATCAGTTGATATTTTGAGCCCGATATTTGAATTATGGTGAGAAGAAAATTTTATAGTTTCTTTTTGCATTGCTTCTCTTAAGCCAACTTTTAAACCAAAATGACAATAATGCCCGGGTTCTACACTTTTAATTACAGAAGTTCTGGGAGTTTTTAATAATGTTCTTGAGTCTTTAGGAAGAAATTGACCACATACTTCATCCCTAAGTATCACTAGTAATCCATCTAAAGCATTTAATTTAATTTTATATTTTAGTGCCCAAGTTTTCAGTTTCTCCTCAAAAGATTCAGATTCACAGTTGGAGTAATCTATATATTGTATGCAATTGTTATCATATTCTGAGAAAGATGAATCTGAAGATGTGAAATTTTGCAAATTATCAGATATTAAATTATGAATATCATTTGAAGTACTATTATAGTCGGCATGTTCAGTAAAGCTGGTACTGATAGTGGTATTATCATTAATCATAATATTATTACTGCCTTTGGTGACAGATCCATTGAGAAAAAGGTTTTGATCACTATCAGGAACTACTGCAGATTCATGATGACTAGTAATTGGCAAATGTGTGGCCCGATCTTCATCTAAACTATTATCACTATCTTGCAGAGCTGCATTAAAGTCAGTAGCTACCCTACGCCTAAATGTCCTTTGACTTATACAACTAATATCTTTTGTTTTTCGTTTTGACATTATGTGCAACTTATCTATAAGGACAAAAATCTGTGACTGAATTTAATTAAGTATGATGTTTGTATATTATATAGTGTTCTATCACTTTGTAGTAAAAAAAGTTTATGGTTCTGATGGTATAGTTTAATTAATCATATCTAATATCGTACCAAATTTTGAGTTATGCCAGTCTCATTATCCAAGGGGATAAATTCAGATATATTTCTTATATTGGTAGTAGAACTTATGAATAATATTAAATTAATATATATATATATATATATATATATACATATTTACCTATACCTAATATATTTTTAATGCAATTTATAAAAATTCAATAGGTACGCACCTTATTGGTACGCATATGCTCAAAATAATACTAATATTAATTTATATTAGGTATCTGCATGTATAGGTGGGTAAATAAATAGGAATTAAAAAATATAGGTACCTAGGTATTTTTAAATACAAATATGTGATGAACAATAATAAGGCAGTGCCGAGTTATTTTTCTAAAATAATAATATGAAGTATATATATATATATATATATAAGTATACTATTTATTATACGATCTGCTCAGATCATCGGCGTCGAGCTGACGATGAGCCTTCTATATAATATTAATATTATTATTATACTAGCAACCCGGGCCGTGATCGGTAGCGGAGGTGAACGCTGTAATTAATTTATTATATATATATTTATATTTAAGCTCTATAATATTATAGTAAGTTATTATATTAAATTAAATAACATACCTATTATAGTGAATACACCTATTGTGACGTTACACGGATCACTCTGTCGACCGTGGGTCCAATAATGCGTAGATTGATCTGAAATGTTGAACGCTGTGACAGTCACGTGGTGGCTCGGACAGAACGGTACACAACTATATACGGAGTAGCACAGACTTTACGGACTTACGGTCACGTGGTGGCTCGGACAGAACGGCACACAAGTATACGGACTCTCGCAGACCTTACGGTCACGCGGTGGCTAGGAAAGAACGGTACACGACAACTATTATACGGACTCGCGCAGACCTAACGGTTACGCGGTGTGGCTCGGATAGAACAGCACACGAAAAGTACGGGCTCGCGCAGAAGTCATGCGTTAAGGCGGAAACGTACTGTCACTACTGCTTGTGCTATTATAAGCATTTATAATATAATATAATTAATATACATAAAAAGCTCAAACTAGCGCATCACGTGGTTTCGGGTGGCAAACAGGAATAATAACGTGGATGAAGACGCACAACGGCACAACAAAAGACACTTATCCGTTTACTGTATATAGTATATAGGACCGTAGCACATAAGCATAGACCAACCACCAACATATAATACTATGCGCTATATGAAAACAAGGATTAAAGCGGATTAAAACTAGAGCCTAGAACGGCTAGAACGACGAAAACGCACTATTATGACAAGAGACAATAATGAGTATTGATTACGTAATAACAAATTATATAATATAATATAATGACGGCGCATCAAACATTCAAACTGTCAAAGTCGGAGTCGAACCGGGAACAAGAGACAAGAAACCGGCGGGGATAAATCGCAGGCTGACGAGTGACGAGTGACGACCAGCGCGCTAGAGCGGAAGTTGCGTCTATATAGTTTTTAGACGATTCTATTCAGAATTCAGACTTCAGACTGCGCGTTTAGCGGCCAAGATGCCAAACTCCAGAAATGGCGGTCCACGTTCAAACAAATAACAATACAACTTATAAGTTTGGTAATAATTATTAATTATGATTACGAAGTATACTAGCTACGACTAAAGTGATATACAGTAATATTATACACTGCAATACGCAAGTACACGATAACACACTGTGCCCATGTATCAATAATAAGTTGTATGCTGTGCTCTTGTGTGTATGCTTGCGCGGGAAACGATTAGCCACATCGCAATATTAATGATAAATTGATAAATATTAAATATAACTGAAAACCCAAAAACATAATTGTCTGATTGTCATTCCATAAGCGATATTGCGAATTGCGATAAGAAAGACTTTAAACACTATACGGAGTAGATACAGCAGATGACGCCGAATGTGTTGGTGCCTTTAGTGGGAGAATATTATACTAGTGGACAGAGGCACCCGCAGTCACGCACGCACTTAGCAAAAGCAAATTAGCGTCTTCTATTTTTGGAAGGAGATAAAGTCAATATACCTATATATTATTATTTTCTGCACTGTGCAATTGTGCATCCGCCCCACTACACTATAGTTTAAATTCTATATTCTATAATCTATGTAGTATGTTAGTAATGTTACACTAGCTACACTGCAGCGGTAAATGGTAAAAAAGTCCAGGGAAAAATTTGATGGAACTAAAATTTTATTTAAATTTAATAAATAATGTATATTTAAATTATTTTTAATTTCCCTGGACTTTTTTCGGTTTATTATTCAGACCTTTTTTCCTAATATCACTGGCCACTGCAGCACTGAAGCTGTGGCGGTAAACAATTAAAATTATAGTAAAATTATATAGTAATATATATATAATTATATAGTAAAATTATTATACAATATTATTATAAATATATTTACATTCAATTGGTATTATTATAATTTATAATAAAATATAGGTAGATACCTATTATATATTTAAATGTTATTATACACTATCACTACCATGATATAACAACCGCATCTATATACCGACTATACCGGCGTATCATTATGATATTGTGGATATTTAATAGATGACCAACATATCCATATTAAATTTAGTCCAGAAGTAATCTTGTATGGATATCTATATGATATCTATCCGAAGTAACTTGTGGACTAGACGTGATATGGATATGTCAGTCATCCATTAAATAACCACTGGACTACATGTGCTGTGTGGGGTTGACCTTAATTTTTGTAAATATAAATATACATTTTGACATTTTGTAGATATAACTATAATTTTTGTATATATTATAACGATAATTTTTGTAAACAAGAATTTGATTGTCTAAATGCTGTTTAGAAAAAAAATTATATTTTTAAGAAATAAGAGTAATTTTTGTAAATATGAAGTTGTATTTATTCATTAGTTTTAATTTCCAACTCAAATTACATGACGTATTGGTATTTGGTTTTAATAATAATTGTATACTACGTAAGCATTGTGTTTAGTACAGAAAAATAAGGTAAAAGTACAAAAAACATGGTAAAGCAAAAAAAACTATACATTATAACATGATGTCATGATATAGGTGATAATTATTAATTATTACGATCGTGTTATTATGATCATTCTGTAGATACGGCGGCGGCTGTCAGTGGCGACGTGCAACGGCAGCGGTCGACAACTAACGACCAATCACAGCGCTCCTGACTTTCGCCAGGGGGTCTGGCGGCTGCCGGCAGCTCAGACGCTCAGTCGCGTGCGGCCGCTAGGGGTGGGAATTTATCGATAGTTAACACCATCGATATTTTTCGATACTATAGGTTGGTACCATCGATAGTTATCTATAGTTAATTTTTTAATGTAGAAATATGAAGGTGTAGTGTATACTTTGCTGCACAGTACAAAATACAAGAAATATCTATGATATTTTACAAATTATAAGTATTATAAAATATGCAAAGTATATAAACTATTTATTTAACTCAATTACAACCTGTCAAAACATATTATTTAATTTAAGAAAATATAGGTAATATAAATTCAAAATTTAACACAACAAAAGTATAAACATTTAACAAAAAAAAAATGATTTAAAATATAAAAATTATAAAATAGTTACTTTCTTTTTGGTTTAAAAATCAACATACTATAAAAATTATTTAGTTCTTCCTAATAAGTCTTTTAATAATCACATTATGAGGTACATTCATTTCTTAGGTAATATGACCAATATTTCATTAAAATATGCGTTTAAAAATGTCAAAATATGCAATTATATGCCATAAAAAAAAAATTTTATATACCTAACTATTTTTTCAGCAAATATATACAAAAAAGGGTTAATATTAATTCAAAAAATGTATATACTCTTTTAAATGTGTATTTAAAACTACTTTATTACAAAATACACATTTATTAAACATGAAAATAATATTAATTAGTGCATAAACTATTAAAGTTAAATTTTACATTGGTTTACCACTTTAAGTATCAGGATTACACTGTACAACAATTATTTTGCTGATATTTTCAAATTTGAAGGACCTTCGACGATCCGACAATATGTTCTTGTAGACTGAAAATCACCGCTCCACGTCCACAGAGTTCATCGGTGCGTACTTAAAGTTTACAATGTCGTCAGCTTCTATAACATCAGGAAGTCCATCAAATGAATCCGTTTCATCCACTAGTATTTTAGAAATTTTTGACAGTACTTTATACCCAGAATTTTTATCCAAGACTTGTTGAAATTTTGTGTTGATTGATTTACCTTGAGGAGTTAATGCTGCAATCGCTAGTTTTTCTGAAACAATGTTTATAATGGCAACCGAGTTGGATAGAAGTTTCCCCTTTTCTTCAAGAGATGTTAGAGCTGAAGATAAGAACGAAAAATTTGATTTTATAAAAGCTAAATTGGCTTCAACTCTTCGTTCACCAAAAACTTCTTGAGCTGTTCTTATAGACAAAGCATCATTGGGATCAAATATGTTAATAATTTTTTTAATGGTTTGATACGAATCACAGTAATAAACAGCCGCCGTCAAACATGTTCCCCAACGCGTTATGACTGGTTCTGGAGGCAAACTTAACTCTGGTGCTTCACTTTTAAATATCTGTATTCTTGCTGGACATTTAAGGAAGACATTTTTGACGGACGAAATAAGTTTGTCAACCAACGGAAAATCGCTACGGATTTGCTCAGCTACTCGATGTAAAGCGTAAGCGAGGCAAGTTACATGAAGCATTTTTGGGTAAAATATTTGGATCGCTGATCCAGCCTTTACCATATATGGTGCGACGTCGATAACTAGCAACAAAACATTATTGTGTTCTACTCCTTGAGGCCAAATTAAATTCATCGTTCTATTAAAAAGTTGAGCTATTGTTGTACTGTTTGTTTTTTCAAGATGTTCACAATTCAAGCATGACTTTGCCAGGTACCTCAGAATCAAGTCAGGTACCTCAGACACCAACAATAACATTTGCTACATAGCGCCCATCAACATCTGTGGTCTCGTCGATTGATACCCAAATTTTACGGTTAAAGACCTCGGTTTGTATGTTAGTTAGAGTTTTTTGATAAATACTGTCTACATAATTTTTCCTCAAGGTCGATTCATCAGGGATATTTTTAGATGTATACTTTTCTAAGAAGTTTTTTAATTTAAAATTATTTACCTTGTAGAGTGGAATATTAGCAAAAGCTAAAGCTTCAGTAAGATCGGGGTTAAAATCAGATTTCTTGTTTGTATTTTCAGTTAATAACAATTGACTTGTACTCTGTTCGCGTCTTTTTCTTTGATTAAACGCATGCTTATGCTTTGCAGTCGTTAAGTGTTGCGTAACTAAAAATCGTTTAGTTGCAGATACTTTAACCTCACAAAATTTGCAAAATAATATTTTTCCGTCGGAAGTAAATATATGTTCCCCAAACTCTTTCACTAAACTACTTAATGAATTTTTTGGCATTTTTATTAGTATATATATCAAATGTGAGTTAGAAAAAATATTTAAATGCAGCGTTGAACATGCGAACTGCAGCAAACAAATACAACTAAATACTGAATGTCGACAAAAATAATATTCAATTTAAACGCGTCGTAATCTCGAAACTTCACACTTATTGGTAAAACCCACTGACTCGCTCATAATATAATAAAATAATAATAATAAAATCTCATAATAACATGCGGGTCTTACTCATAAACACAATTAACAAAAATAATTGTTAGTAATATGGACAATTTTTAATATTATACATATAATTTATAAAATAAATGCTACTTAATCTAGAAATAATCAATATATGCATTTATATGCTCAAAACTGTAAAATATGCAAAAATATGCAAAATAAGTTTGCTTATTTGTAATCTAGACTTCATGAATCGGATTTATATCATACTCCGGTGTAATTCTGGCTGTACGAAAAAAATATGCTAAGTCATAAACATCCACGCTCTAATAATATATAAATAAATAGCATATTAACCAAAAGTATAAATATTTAACAAAAAAAATAACCATTTCAATTATAAAAATGATTATACTATTTATGTTAACCAACAATTTTGGTTTTAGAAAACCAACATGTCGACATTTTTTGGCTTGATTCTAGATCTTTTGTCTGATATCACAATTCCTGTTTTGCTATCGCTTACTATCGATAACCCAAAAAATAAATATCGATTGTACACGATAGTATAAACTATCGATAGTATCGATAATGCTATCGATAGTTTCCCACCACTAGCGTGCGCTAAAGTGGGCAAGGTTATTCTGAATAGAGTGTTGAATAGAATTGTTGGATGCAAATGTTGACACTAAATCAGATGATGTTGCTGATCTATTAGTTTCTCAAGATATATGTATGTATCTATTTACTGAAATGTTTATGCATGAAAGCCAAACATTCATTTTTATGCTAATTGTTAATTGCTTTACTTTATTATACTTAATGTATATGCTGATATTTGTAGAATTGACAATGAATGCACTGCCTTTGATTTAGCTTGTGAAGCTTTGAAAAAAAAATCAAAAGTTCAAAAAAAAAAACTAGGTTAATAATGATTAATAATATTGGTGTTTGATTAGTTTTAAAAAATTAAATTATTATTATTAAATATTTAAATTGCCATAATTAACGCAATTTATCGTTTAGGTGTACTTAAAGAAGTTGGAGTTACTAATTGTAAGCAGCTGACACCTAGGAGTAGAAAGCTGTTATAGTATAACTAAAAACTAAAAAACTAAAAAAATGCCGACGAACAAATATTCGAAAAACCTTATTTAAGGATAGACTCCAAGCTGCCGAAAAGTTCACTGATGATTATATCATGGGGAAAAATTCTGATAAAATGACTGCTGCTGCTTCTCTATTTATGCGCTTGCAAATAAGAGAAACTAGCAAACTCAGCAGAGGCCGACGATTTACATTTGATGAAAAAATGTTAAGTTTGTCACTTTATAAAAGATCACCAAAATGTTACAGAATGTTATCTAAACTTTTTACTTTGCCAAGTAAACGAAGTCTTAATACAATATTGTCTTCAGTTGTAATATCTACTGGTATTTGCCCATCATTAATGAGCGTGCTAGAAGAAAATGTAAAAAATCTGAAGCCCTCTGAAAAGTGAGTTATTTTATAATTATATATTAAAATAAATTAAATTTTTTTATTAAATTTTAATAGATATTGCACAATATTATTTGATGAAGTGTGCTTGTCAAGTGGTTTGACATATGATTCAGCCACAGACCAAATTGATGGTTTTGTTGATACTGGCTACAGCAATAATCAATATATTGCTGACCATGCTCTCATTTTTATGGTTCGTGGCATTAAAAAAAAATTTAAGCAACCTGTTAACTACTCTTTTTGTAATGGAGCAACTAAACAATATGATCTACTTCAGCAATTGAAACAAGTAAATTTATTAAATATTTTTATCAATTAACTTTTTAAATTAGTATTATTGAATTAATTTATCTTTTTCATCTATTGAAAAGGTCATACGCCGAGTTCATGAATGTGGCTTGCGGGTTGTGGCAACTGTAAGTGACCAAGGGAGTGCTAATGTTGGAGCTATCAAGATTCTAAATCAACAAACAAGAGATTTTTATCTTAAAAACCAATTACCGTATGATGACAATTTTTATGAAATTGAATTGATGAATAAGAAAAGATTAAAATTGGTACACATATATGATGTTCCACATTTAATGAAATGTGTACGGAATAATTTAATTACTAAGGATTTAGTTTTTACTATTGATGATGAAGTGAAATGTGCTAAATGGTCACACTTAGTTGACTTATATAGTGTAGATAATGCTATTCCTGACTGCAAAATGTTACCACATCTTACTGACCAGCATATCATACCAGAGAAAATCTCAAAAATGAAGGTCAAAAATGCTACACAAGTTTTTTCACAACAGGTGTCTTCGACAATGAACTTTTTAGCAGGTAAAAAATATTTAAAGTTTATTTTCTTATAACTGTTTATAACTTTAAATATTTTTTTTGTTTACAGCTCGTAATATTATAAGCTCAGAAGCACAACACACTGCATGTCTTTGTTTATTCTTTGACAAGTTGTTTGACTCGTTGAATGGCAATTTTGATAAGGTTGTAGATGGCAAAATATACAGAACATCAGTTAAAAAAAATTCACCACATCATAAACTCTGGGAACAAAGTTTAAAAGTACTTAGTACTATGAGTTTTGTTGGTAAAAATGGGAAGAAAGTGTCAGTTCCAACAATACGTAATTGGATGACTACGATAAGATGTATGTGTCTTTGAATTATTTTATTTATTCACACAACTATAAATAATATTATGATTTCAGCATTTCAATCATTGTAAAAAGTCGAGTTCGGTCGGTATTAAATCGTTATTGCCACGCAATATAAACCAAGATTCACTTGAATGTTTTTTTTGGAGCAATTAGGAACGTTGGATCAGCAAATCCTAATTGAAATGCCTTTACTTCAGCCTACAAAAATCTCATTTTAAATAACTTGGTATCTTCGCATTCACCAGCATCTAATTGTGAAGAAGACTTTACTGAAGGAAGCTTGGCTTCTTTCAAAAATTTATTCCTCTCTGCACAGAAAAATACACCAACCAGTGATAAAATCATAGCTGCTGACCTTCCAGTGGCAATAAACCAACTACCAGATTCTGCATCTTACCTTCAAGGACAAACACATACTACATGGCTGGATTTATTATAAGAAAATTAAATAAAGAATTTTTTAAAAATTGCAAGCATTGCCTAAGTCAAATATGCTCCAATAGACCATCTAAACACCATCAACTAATTGCTGCTCGAGAATATCGTCTGAGTCAAAATTCACTGAAATATCCATCTCTAACATTTCAAATAGCCATAGAACAAATATTAAATTTCATTGGAGAAAATATGTCTAAAATCTGTCATCATGAAAATATTTATGTTTCTCTTACAAACACAATTTCTTCACTTTATAATTTCAATAACATACTGCATTGTCAAGATCATGCCCATCTTTTTCAGACAAAAATGATTGGTATTGTTGTTAAGATGATGATCAACCACTATTGCACCAAAATCAACAGAATACTTCATGGGAAAAGAAAAATTCTTGACTCAGAAAAAGATTCACTAAAAAAATTGGCTCACGCGTGGTATATCTCTCACTCAAAACAAAGACGAGTACAAGGAAAATTTAATCTTATACCCTAAATTTATTATTTTAAAAATTGTTTTTATATTGTTTTTACATTGACTTTAAAAATAACCTGATTGACTAAAAATGTATTATTATATTTGTAAATTTTATGTTTTAAACATGTGCATTATACTTATACAAATCTTTGATAAATTTTAATAAACTTCAATAAAAAATATTGGTTGTATCAATTATGTAGCATCCCAGCATACAGGAGGACAAACGACTGGTGTTGAGGTAGATGGATTGAGTGTAATAAGTATAACAACTTAATTTGTGATTAATTATTAGATATTTATTTGATTACTATGTAAATAAAACACGTTTTACTGTACAACTGATTTAATTGTAAAATATTCTAAGTCCGAATAATTAAATTGGACTGGTGTTTGGCGTGAAGGTGCTTGCTCTGACTCTGGTGGCTCACGTCTGAATTGGGTCTAATCGGGGCTCTCCTATATAGTCCAGATAGTCCTATTCCCTGCGTTTCCTCTCCTATCGATAAGATACGTATGTGTCCATGGCCGAGTCGTGCAAAAGCGTACGCGTGTATTATTCTAATATCGCAGCTTCCCACGCCCATGCGACCGGTCGGCCACATCCTGGTTATTCGCGATACGTAATCTCCATAACCCGACGACATTAATCATATCTCTAGATACGCCTGCCAAGACTACGATTTCATATTTAATATTTCGTATATTTAATTCCAATTATGGTAATATTTTGGAAAGGCTAGAAGTTTGGCCTTCGATATAGCTATTGAGGTCCTACACAATAGAATTGGTTGGCGAAATCATACGCCCCAGGGTCACTTATACATATCTACGTGTATATGCGTGTTTAGATGTCTCAGCGGGACGTCAGTACATAGCAATTACACAGATTGTATGCATTAAAAAGTATAATTATATTCACTGAAAATCGTGAAAATATGTAAGAAAAATATTTGCAATTGCGTAATATGGTAAAAAATTGTACAATTTTTATTCAATAGGTAACTATTATTATTAAATTAAATTTAAGTTTTCTCTAATAAAATTGACAAAATGCCAAAACTAAACATTTAAAGGTACCTACTTTCTACAACTCCGTAGCGTTTCTCACGTAGGCGGATAGGATAGGATTGTTAGGGTATGGTTAGACCCGAATTAACGTTCTGCCGAATACGGACGAAAACGTCCGAATAAAATAAAAGCATGAAATTAAATTGCACCGGTCACATTATATCCGATAAATACGGCCGTATACTGCCGACGCCGGACGAAAACAAAATATTTTGTTTTTTCCGGCCGAATCGGCCAGAAATAGTTTATTTAATTAAAATGAAAATATATAAATGTAGGTATATTATTTAATTATGGAAGTTTTAAAAATAAAAATAAATTATATTGAATTTATTTTTATAAAAACATTGAATTATAATTTTTGTCATTTGCCTTTCGACATTTTCCTTGATCAGATAGATTGTAGTACGATTACATATTAATATAATACTATAGACTCAATACTGTCTACTCAACTACCTACGACATTATTAAGTTAAGTAACTTGTCATAGTTTGTTAATACTATTTTGAATTATTTTAAATTTCATTATTCTGCCGTAAATAT